>NC_084472.1:10151785-10776507 GCF_027409185.1 Cynocephalus volans | reverse complement strand
AAACAGGCCGTATAAATAATCTAAAACTAAAACATGATATTTAATATTCAGAACTCAATATATGGATTTAAACACAGATTGGATAAAAAAGACAGGATTGGTAAATTCAAAGTCAGGTCAACGCCAGTTTATTTGAAACAAAATGTTGTGAGTAGATGGAATAGGGAAAACAGCAAAATAATAACTAGAAAATACATGTAAGAATGATTCAGTATAATGTCCACTGGTGAACTGAAAGGGAGGGACGCAGCATATAGAATAGAAAAAAAAAATTCACAGTTATATTACATAGAACAGCTAAAGGCTAAGAAAATCCAAGACAATCCTGAAGAAGAACAAAATGGAAATACTTGCTATTAAGAATTATTATAAACATACCACAATTAAGAGTGTCATGTTGTAAAAATTTAATAATCCATGTTTGTCATGAAAATAGAAAAATAGGCAATAGAATAGAAGAGAGTCCAAATACATATATAATAGTCTTTTTCATAAATTGTGAAATGGCATTTAGACAATTGGCAAACTATATGTAAAAATTTTAAATTTGACCTCAACCTCAACCCAGAGACAAAAAAATCAATTCAGGGAAAAAAATCAATCAATAAGGGGAATTATACACATGCAAGACAAAGCTAAAAAAGCAAAGCTTTTTAGAAGAGAATATGAGAAGATCTGCATGACCTGTATGTACAGAAAATTTCTTCATGAGCACTTAAAAAGCATTACTCATAAAAATGATTTATAAATAGAACAACATTAAAATTAAGAATCCCTTTTCATTACAAAATACCATAATGTAAGTAGCAAGGCAAACCACGATAAAGAAATGGTGCAGACAGCTTCAGCTGTAGTGGTAAGAGACTACATTTGCTACATATAATATTGTGGTTTATGTCCCAAATCCTACAAGTCAGTGAAAAAAAGACATACAACCCAATGGGAAAATGGAGAAGAGACTTGATTAGAGATCTCAAAAGGAGGAAAGCTAAATGGCTGAAGATAAAACGAAAGATGAAAGACTCTCAATCTAACTAATTCATTTAAAACTAGAATAAGATACCACGACACATCTGCCAGAACAGGTAAAATTAAGTCTTACAGTAGTAAATGTTTGGGGGGGTATGGATCAATAAGAAGATGCATACAACTGGAGCATGAATTGATACAACTATTTTGGAAAAATACCATTGTCTAGTGAAGTTTAAAAACATGTTACTCATGATTCAGATATTCTATCCTTAAGCATATGTCCTACAGGTAGGCATAGACATGTACATTAGGAGACATGCACAGCAATGTTTGCAGCAACTTTTATCATAATATTCTCAAATTGGAAACAACTCATATCCTTTGAGGGTAGAATAGTTAAACTGGAACATTCATAAAATGAAATATTAATACAGCTATGAAAATTAGTGAATCTTAATATAACTGGGTGAAAGATGCATAAAGGTTAAAACAAAAGAAAGTTAAAACTAAACAATAAAGCTTAGGAAATAATATGGAGGGGGTAAAATATAAAGAAAAGCAAGGGTGTGATTATCTTTAAAATCATAATTATGTTTTACTTTAGGGGGAGGGAAGAACTTTTTATTAAAAGGACCATACTTGTTCTAAAATGTTGCCCATTTTCTATTTCTTAACTTGGGTAATGTGGGCTCACAGGACTCCCCATCGTGAATACAGTAAGCCTTTAGTGAAGGTAAAGGATATGGTACAACATGAAAAGAAAGCACGTGGAATCAAGATCCTACACTTCCAAGCACGAGAAAGAGTCTTTTCTCAGTAACACACTGTGCACTGTCTTTGAAGTATGAACTGCCATTCATTTGCAAGAAATCATGATTTCAGGTGAGCCTGGGCAAAACTTTACAGTAGGATCTTTTATTTTATTTATTTATTTATTTATTTATTTATTTATTTATTTATTTATTTATTTATTTATTTATTTATTTATTTATTCATTCATTCATTCATTCACTCATCCATTTATTTTGTAAGTACATTTAATCATTTAATATAGCTTCCATCCTGAAGAGGTTTTCATTTTGTTTTATTTATTTTATTTTGTCAATATACAATGTGGTTGATTATTGTGGCCCATTACCGAAACTTCCCTCCCTCCTCCCTCTCCCCCTCCCCTCCCCTCCCCTCCCCCTCCCCCTCCCTCCCAACAATGTCCTTTCTGTTTGCTTGTCATATCAACCTCAAGGAATTGTAATTGTTGTGTCTTTTAAACTCTGCTGATCATGCGCCAAAATTCAGACCAAGAAACTGGTAATTAGGTGAAACTGTGCATCTATGTTATACAATGCGGACAAGATAACCCCAGGTTGCAGGGGGGTTTCTGACTTTAAATGTCACATACCTACCTCTAGCTAGCCCATTTTATTCTTATGTAGCCACAGGTCAGTACCAGACTTCCAAACAACCATCTATCTGTAAGGGAACCTTATATTATACTGGTTGTGGTTATATGAGTGTGCTTATATGAGTGTGCTTATATGAGGCTGCACGTGTATATTATATATACTTTTAAAAAATTAATAGATTATTTTTTAGAATGGTTTTAGAGGTACAGAAAATTGAGGAGGAAGGACAGAGTTTTCGTATATGTCTCTCTCCCCCCTGCCCACAGCGTCTTCTATTATTTTTAAAGTTTATTTTTTAATTGACACATATTAATTGTACATACTTGTGGGTTACAGTTATATTTCAAAACATGTATACAATGTGTGCTGATGAAATCAGGATAATTAGCACATGCGTCATTGCAAAACTTTATCATTTCTTTGTGATGAGGGCATTTGATCTCCTTTCTTCTATCCATTCGAGAACATACAAGAAATTATTGTTAATAGCCTAGCACTACTGTACACCACTAGAACTTATTTTTCTTGTCTAGCTATAATTTTGTATCCATTCTTTGACCCACTCAGCCTCTAGTAACCACAATTCTACTCTCTACTTCTAAAAGCTCAACTTTTTTTATTTTAGCCCCCACACATGAGTGAGAACATGTGGTATTTATCCTTCTGTGTCTTATTTTACTTTCCATAAAGCATTAGTGCTATACCTTTGTTACAATTAATAAATCACTATTGATACTTCTTTAAAGTGAAGTCCATAATTTACATAAGATTCACTCTTCATGTTGTACAGTTCTATGGCTTTTAATATATGTATAATGTCACATAACCAGCATTACAGTATCAAACTGAATAGTTTCACTGAATTCAAAATCTCTTGTGCTGCACCTATTCATCCCTCTGTCCCTCTCCCTTGGCAACCACTGGTCTTTTTGCTGTCTTTATAGTTTTGCCTTTTCCAGAATGTCACATGGTTGAAATCAAACAGTATTGTAGCCTTTTCAGACTGGCTTCTTTTAGTGAGGCACATGCACTTAAGGTTTCTCTGTATCTTCTTATGGCTTAATAGCTTATTTCTTTTTATCACTGAATAATGCCCCAATGTATGAATGTACCACAGGGTTTTTTTTAAATCTATTTATTTTTTAAGGGACATCTTGGTTGCTTCCAGTTTTGTCAATTATGAATCAAGCTGCTATAAACATTCATGTGTGGAACTTTGTGTGGACATAGTTTTTAACTCATTTGGGTAAGTATCTACTAGTGTGTTTGCTGGATTGCATGGTGAGACTGTTTAGCTTTATAAGAAACTGCTAAACTGTATCCCAAAGTGGCTGTACGATTTTGCATTCCCACCAGCAATGCATGAGAGTTCCATCTGATCCACATCCTTGCTAGCATCTGGTATTGTCAGGTATTTTGTGTTTTTGTTTTCTTTTTGTTTAAGCCATTAACTGGTGTACAGTGGTATCTTATTGTTGTTTTAATTTACAATTCCCTAATAACATGTGAGATGGAGCATTTTTCCATATGCTTATTGGCCATCTACATACTTTACTTGGTGAAGTGTATATTTAGATCTTTTGCCTAATTTTTAATTGAGTGGTCTGTTAACTTGTTGAGTTTTGAGTTCTTTGTATATCTTGGCTACAAGTCCTTTACCAGATATATGCTTTACAAATATTTTCTTCCAATCTTTGGCTTATCTTTTTATTCTATTAACAGTGTCTTTCACAGAAGTTTTAAATTTTAATGAAGCTTATCAATTTTCTATTTCAAGGAATGTACTTTTGGTGTTGTAGCTAAAAACTAAATACAAGCTAAATACAAGCTCACAAAGATTTACACCTTGGTTATCTTTTCAAAGTTTTATAGGTTTTCATTTTATATATAGGTCTATGATGCATTTCAGGTTTAAATTTTGTTAAAGATATACTGTTGGTGTCTAAATGTATTTTTTGGCAATTGGATGTCCAGTTTTCCTGCTCCTTTTGTTGAAAAGACTATCTTTCTCCATTGAATTGCCTCTGCTTTTGTCAAAGATCAGTTGATTATATTTGTGTGGGTCTATTTCTGGGCTCTGTGTTCTGTTTTGTCTGTTTCTTCACCAGCATCAGACTGTCTTGATTACTGTAGCTTTATAAAAGTCTTGAAGTTTGGTATTTTAGTCATTAGATAAAATTTATGGGCATAAAATTCTTTGTAATATTCTTTTATTATCATTTTTATTGTCCATGGGGTCTGTAGTAATGGCTCCTCTTTCATGCCTGATGCTAATAATTTGTGTCCTCTCTACTTTTTTCTTGGTTATTATGGCTAGAGACATCAATTTTATTAATCTTTTAAATGACTAGCTTTTAGTTTCATTGTTTTCTTGTTTCTGTGTTTTCAATTTCACTGATTTCTGTTCTAGTTCTTATTATTTCTTTTCTTCTGTTTGCTTTAGGTTTATATTTCTTTTCCTTCTCCACTTGCCTAAAGTGGAAGCTTAGAAAAATAAATTTAGATCTTCCTTCTTTTCTAATATATGCCTTCAATGCTATACATTTCCTTCATAGCACTACTTTCAATCTACTTCAATAAGAACCATCTTTTTTTTTTTTTTTTTAGATTCCACATATGAGTGAGACTGTGCAGTATTTGTCTTTCCGTGCCTGACTTAGTTCAATTAACGTAATGGTTTCCAGACTAAATCTAATTCTTTATTTCCCAAAGCAAGAACTTTTTCTTGGTTTGTTTTGTAAATAATGCAGTCAACTTCTCTTTTGTGAAACAGAGTCCTCTTACATGGAAGCAGTCTTTGCTTGATCTACACTTAACCAGTTGTGGATCCAGAACACTTGCCTTCTGGATCCTAAGTCACATCTAGTTTTGGGGAAAAACAAGCAAATTTACAAATAATATTCCAAGCACAAGTGCACTTACCCACATGCATGTACACATATGCAAACAAGCAAAAATATCAGCATAACACACATGCAAAAGTTCACCTCTTACAGCATTTTTTCCCAGAGTTTGTTTGGTGCCTTGAAACTTGTATCTGGTGGTTATTGTTTTCATGTCCTACAGAATTTCTACTTACATTTTATTAGACAAACAAGTCATACAGCAATGTATAACTTCAATGGGATGAGTAAGTACAAACCTATGAGGTTCTCAGAAGTTAGATGAACCTATGAATAGCACTAAGGACTATCAGAATAAACATTTGCAATCATTTTTCCCGAGTGCACTAGGGGGTTGGCCCGCAATCATTTTTCTAACTATAATGACACAGTATTCAGAGTTGATTAGTAAACTGGGGTATAGAGTCATTTTGCAGCTAGCCCAAAACCATACAGACATGTTTGAGGCTAAATCACAGTTCTTCTGAAACTCAAGTTTCATCATACAATAGATTTAGAAAACTGTAAAGACTGTCTGTCCAAGGACATTCTATATGACAGGAACTCCATAAAAGAAGGAAACTCCATTTTCAAATTTGTTTAGTTGGCAACAGATGGAAAAAATCCTTTTCAAAATTGTCTTAGTTTGTTTTGGGCTGCTATAACAGAATACCACAGACTAGGCAATTTATAAACAATGCAAGTCTATTTGGCTCATGGCTCTAGGGGCTGTTAAGTCCATGATCCGGGGGCTGCATCTGGTGAGGGCCATCTTGCTGTGTCATAACATGGCAGAAGGCATAACATGAAAAAAAAGAGTGCCTGAGAGAGCAAGAGACGGCTAACCTTAATTTGACAACAAACCCACTCAGCAGATAACTACATAAATCTGTTCCTGAGGGCAGAGCCTCATGACCTAATTACCTCTTAAAGGTTCCTCTTGTCAACACTGTGGCATTAGGGATTAAGTTTAAAATGCAAGAGCTTTGGGGTACACATTTAAACCACAGCACAAATTTCTTTCCTTCTTTTTAAAAAATTTTTATTTATCATAGATATTCATGGGGCACAAAGCTGACGATCAGCATCTGTGCCCAAGATGTGGTGATCAGATCAATACCATCAGTATGTTCACCACCTCAAATTGCAACAACACGATGTTTGCTTAAAAATTCTAACCTCAAATTTTAGAAATATTTATGAAAAATCTGCACAAGATGAAAGCAAATGTAAAATAATTGACATAAAGTGTGAGGAGGAAATATTCCTGAGAGAACTACATTTTCAAAGAAGCACACTTAGAAGATAAATAGTTTTGAGCAATACACTTATGGAAAGCAAATCAGATTTTGCTGTTTAAGCATTTTGGTGTCTCATCTTGTTCACATTTCCCAAAGATGTCACCTACGAACTGCATTCATATGATTGTAAGTATGAAAGAATAATTTTGCTTCATGTAGTGCTTTATTGCTCTTGAGCAATGAGTTATTCATACAATGCCATAGATAGATGGTGAAGATTTGGCTAGTCATTGAAATTTCTGTCTGCTTTTCCTAAATCTTCCTTTACTTGCTCTATAACCTTGAACGAACCTATTTACTTTTATAGGTCTCAACATCCATATTTATTAAATAAAGTGGTAAAACTTTATAAGCTCTAAGGTTTTTCTAATTCTAAAACTGTAAGGCTTTGACTCTGCTGTTCTCCCCACCAATCACAAGCCAAATAAACATCAACCTATTAAAAACCCCGTTAACGCATTATCTACAAAGAGAGGGATTGTTTTGTTTACCATTGAATCCCTGTGACGAGTGCTTGATATGCTTGATACATTGGAGGTTCTTACTCAATATTTGTTGAGTGAGTTACTTAATAAATGAAATAACACAATAACTTTCATTTCTCAATTGTTTGGAAAAGATTGGGAGTAGACAAATTCTTCTGACTCTACACTGCATTACTTCATTTTATAGCTGGGTGGACTAGAATTGAGCAATTATGGTAGACATGTACTTAGTGAAGATTTAACAAACATTAATTTTATTAGAATATAATGCAATGCTGGTAATACATGTTATTCCAGAGCACTGAGATTTTTAATTAGTCTGAGTGACATATATTGGAAGGATCTGTGTGTTGTGACAATGAACAAGCCACTATTTTTATATTAAAGGAACCTCAGAGCTAGAGGTCATCTTACTGAGCCTGACTTATTTGGCCAGAGAGGAAATTGAAATAGTAAGATTTTTAGATACACAAGTCCCTTAATGACAAGTGCTTGTTTAGCATACAGGGTAAATTTCCATGATGCTAAATTCATTGACAAGGGATCATGGTTATATTCAGTCAGAATTAATGCCATCATGTTATTGCAGACACATTTTTGTGGTCCATGATGATTTATTTCTAACATCTCTGTAAATTTAGGTCACTCAACTGGTCACCTATGAACTCTAAAATGTTCTCAAATGCTTAGATTTGACTTCCATTCCAATAAGAGTAACTTCTGCTAGTATTACTCATTTATAACCTGGCAACCTAGTAGGTCAAATAATGCCAGATATATGATACCATCATCCAATGGCTATTTTAGCAACTAGCAATAGTTTATGATTCAATTCTACATCCACTAACAAGAAGAAAAAATGCTGTATATTGCTAGATTTGTTTATAGAAAATATTTGTATTTCCCAAATGGAGGTACAGAGGCAGGAGTTCGTTCTTATTTTTGGTCCAATATTCTTATTATTTTAAGCAATTTCATTTTTAATCAAAACAAACTATTACTAGAAAGGCATATATAAAATGTGATGGTAGCTTTCTGATGCTTGTGGCACCTCTGAAGAACCCCATGACTTTGTAAAATACAGTGTGAAAAGTTCAGTCTTAGGTTTGTCAATAGGTATGAGAGGTATCAGTCAATTAATGTACACAGGGAAAGATCATTTACTTATTTTTATACTGCATTTATTGAATTTTTTTCTATGTGCAAAAAACCATGTGGGAACTGTAAGTTTGAAAAGACACAAGTAAATTTAAGATGTCTATCCTCATGAAATTTATATATGAGCTCATTTGTTTTTTTCATTGTTTATTTGTTAGTTTTTATTGGAGGATAGATGCTTTTAATTTTATTCAATGCTAATTTTGAAAGAAGCTCAAGATTCTGAGCTCATGTGCATGTTTATCTTGATTCTCCATTGTGTTTTATAGATTTGTCATTGCTGGTCATTATTCTGAATTGTCCCCACTAAGTTATTATCACAGTTAATCTTTAGACTCTGAAACCATATGCACCATTTTGTGGTTTATATTCACTTGCCTTTTTCTGGGGAAAGATACATAACCCGCCAAACAGTTAGTTTCCCTGCTATAGATCTACAAACATTTTAATGTAATAGGTCCAAGGTCAGCTAAATACAATTTGTTGAATTCTTATAGGTATGAATTAAACTATAAGTAACAGTTATTTCTTTTGAGGAAAATCACCCTTGGATACTGACTCATTTCATGCAAAACAAAAAATGAAGAATCTTACTTAAGTCTTTGTCCTCAGATTGCAATTCATCTCAAACAGTTGTACTTGATGTCTATAAAATTCCATAAATAAATAAATGAACAATAATGAGAGACAGAGAGAAAGAAGGAGAGAGAGAGAGAGAGAACAATTACAGTAATATACTGACCTTTTAGAAAACTAGAGGTGGAAAAGGGAAGTGGAGGGGGAGCGGGAGGGGGGTTAATGAGGAATTGGTCAATGGACACAAAGAATGATTGTGTATTGTAATGATGAATAAGCTAACTATCTTGATCTAACCACCACACATTCTCCACAATTATTGAAAATCAACGTTGTATCCCACATGTATGTATAATAAAATAAATAAATAAATAAATAATAAATAAAACCATAATGTTCTTTTTTAACATTTATCAATATATAATGCACATGCCATAAATTCACCACATTAAAGTGATTCAATTGATTTCAGTATATTCACAAAATTCTTTAACCATTACCACAGTTTCATTAGCAGTCACTGTTCATTATCCCCTTTCCAGCCTGTGGTAACCACTAATCTACTTTCTGTTTCTAGACTTGCCTATTCTGGACATTTCAAATAAATTAAATCATGTAATATGCATTCTCTTCTAGCTGACTTCTTTCACTGAGTATAATCTTTTCAATGCTCATTTATGTCGTGACATGCATCAATAATTCATTCCTTTTTAATTGTTGAGTAGTATTTTATTGTATGGATACACCCATTTTGTTTATCCATTCATCTGTTGATTGAAATTGGGTTGTTTCCACTCTTTGGCTATTATAAAATATAATGCTGTTATGAACATTAATGTACAAGTTTTGTGTAGACATGTTTTCATTTCTCTTGGGAGTGGGAAACCTAAGAGTGGAATTGCTGGGTCATATGGTGACTCTAGGTTTAACATTTTGAAGAACTGCCAAACTATTTTTCAAAGTGGCTGCACCAATTTGCATTCACAGCAGCAAAAGAGGAAGGTTCCTATTTCTCCACATTCTCACCAACAGTTGTCATTGTCTGTCTTTTTGATTATAGCCATCCTAAAAGAGTGAAGTGGTATATCATTGTGGTTTGGATTTGCATTAGTTTAACTCTCTTCTGCTTTTCATATTTCCTGAATAAGACCATCTAAACACAATAATAGGAATAAATTGAATTCAAGCCTCCAACTCAGTCCAGTCAATGGCAAATTTTAAACAGAGTAAAAATCCTGTAAATGTAGATATTTACAGTATGTGTTCTATCCCTTTCTATCTTGCTGCAGATAGAATTATTACAAGTAAGCCACTAAAAAGACTTCTCAATTGTAAATTGTTTGATTTTAACAGTAGGTCATGCTTAGGAGATAAGTTTTTTGCCATTCTCATGTATTACTACAAGTTTCAAATTATTTTATTACACAAAAATATTCATGTGTTATTTATAAAATTGTAGATTCATGTTCTCTTCTTGATTACCTTGTACTGTTGATTTCATAGGAAACAACTGCTTTATGGTATTTTCATCTTCAGATGGCTTCATAATTTTAACAAATTATGAAGGTTCCAATGCAGCTCAACTTTGGAGCCTGCTGAACGGTTTTTTTGCCCTAGATCCTAAACACCTGTATCTTCAAAGAAGCTGCTGTGCAAGGCACAACCTACTGAGTCATTTTCAAAATACTGAGTACAGGGAGCAGGTGTTCAGTAGTCAGTAATGAATAAAACAAAGTTACAAACTGGGTTAGTTAGTAATATGGGAAGAATAAACTATATTTCTCGACTCATATTTCAATTTGTTTCTCCATTTAGTTTTCAAAATATTTACTAGCATGCCCCACTCCTGAAAGATGAACTTCACCTGACCGTAATAGACATCTCACTCCACATCTGTTAATCTCAACCAATTTCTGCTGCATTAAAAGCATGGAAGGTTACTCATTCTCTCTTTCTTTCTAGAAAAAAAACTAAGATCCCATAAATATTTACTTTATGAGAAGGTGCAATGTACTCACTTCATAAATCATGACCTATGAAGACTAGCACAGCTGGTTAAAAGAATCTGTAAAGGTGACATATTAGTCATCACTTTAAGAACTAAAATAAAAGAGAAAATAAATTTTAAAAAAACTAAAAAATTATAATACACTCTGGTGTATTATTTTGGCAGCACATTTGACACTCTTCTTGAGAAGTTATAAAGTTCATGAAATTTATGTAAGCCCATGGAACATGAATGTCATCATAATAGCTAACATTTATTTATCATTTCTGTATAATAGGCATTCTGTAGATATGTTACATGTATAAATTCTTCTAATCCTTAAAACAATACTATGAAATAAAACTATTACAATCTGTAAATTTTACAAGAATAATAATGAAAGAATTAAGTGATTTGCACAATGTCAAACAAGTAAGGAGCAGAGTCAAGACCTAAAACCAGGTTCCAGAGCCCATTCTCCCCCATACCATACAATAGTGCCTCTTTATAAGACTAAAATATAGACTCCACATTTTCCATTCAAAAGGAGCCATTGAACATAAACACTTACCTGCTTTCCCATCTAAAATCCCAATAAAAATACAGCAGAGATGAATAAAAAGAAAGAAAATCTGTAACAATTCTTAGGAAAAAAGGTCTAAAAAGGCAGAGATATTTTTATGAGTATCTCTACGAAACAGAAACATGGAGAAGTTCATTGACAATCTGTAAAAGAAAGCGAGTAGTCCAGAAAACACTAGGAGAAGTCTGAAGTAAAGATGGTAGTTATATTTGTCAGGAGTAGACAGGCACAAAGCTCAGAATTTGGAGATCAGATTCAGAGGACAAGCACAGGGAGAATGTGGTCAGTCCAATACTCGGGCAGCTGTGGGCCCACCAGCCTCTTTTGTCTCCACACTTTCGGAGTGACTGCAGCGTCAAGGAAAGCCTGAGATGACATTGACAAAGATGATATGGTATTATTTGCCTGGGAAATCTAGGCTTCTAGGCTGCAAACCCAAATTCTAGGATAAAGATGTTCTTATTCTGGCACTGAAAGTGAACGTAGTCAGTCTAAGATCTCAGTCTGCTCTCCCTAAAATAAAGGCAACAAGTGGACACTTGTTTTTGTGTACACAGAGCTTGCAGAGAGTGTAGAGGCCAGGGGGAAATGGTCCTTAAAGTCTTCTGAGGGAATCCCAAACAGCTACTAAGACCAGTCCGCACAGTTCTTTATTCAGCAATATTATTGGATATGCAGGCTTCCCAGACAGCTCAGAAAGATACCACAAAAGAGAAGGACCACAAAAAATGTATGGTCAAACTGAACGGGGAACAAAAGAGATTATAGGGAATACAGGAAAGGACTTTAGAGTGTGCAATCAAACAACAAAGAGACAGACAATATCAGAGACAAATTAAGAGATAAAGATCAATTCAGGAAATTCAGCATTGTCTAATAGGACAAAGAATCCTGAGAAAGCAGAGAAGCAATAATGAAAGAAATAGTCATTTATATTTTCCCAGCGATGAAAGAAGACAAGGCTTTATTGTCTGGAGGAATGACAAAGGCACACAACTGAATGTCTCTTCGTGAAATATCAGAACCTCAGAGATAAAGATTATACAAAAAAACTTCCTTAAAGCAAACACAAAACATAACAGGATGCCTACAGAGGAAGGAAGATCAGGTGGGTATCAGACAACTTATTAGCAATTCTAGAGGCTGGAAGAAAATGGAATAGAGGGCCCATGATGTTCTGAAGGAAATGACTAATCTAAAATCTAAACCCAGCTATATAATCAATCATCAAGCAAGCTTATAGACGAAGTAGAAATACTTTTGCAATATATAAGAACTAAGGAACTTTAACACCATGTACCCTTCTTTAAAATAATACTTGAAGATCTACTTCAGAAAAAGTGAAAAAGGATTCAGAATAAAAAAATACTTGGCTTTTCAATATGTATTTTATAAAAATTTTGGAAAACTTTTGGTAAAAAGAAGTTGATCGGGAAGCTTTAACATGAATGTAACTATTTAAAAGTATAAAGCATTTTCTAAAGTATTGACCGATTACATGCCCCTTTTTTTATTTGTGGGAGTTAACATAAAGAGTCTAAGAAAATCTGCAATTGAAGAATGAGTACCATGATTATTGAATTAAAAACGATATGTTAAGTAGGTTTGGAATCAGTTGTAGAAGTAAATGGAAAATCATGTAGCAGGAAAAACGGGTGGTACTTTTTTTGCTTTGATTCTCATATATAGGATCAAACACCCTGCTGCTAGCTTGGACAGGTATGCATAGAGAAAGGTGCTCTGCCAGTGACAGAAGATTGAGCTCGACAAGCCCCTGACTCTTCCTAGGCCCCATTTCCATTTTGAGTGGAGGCATAAGGTACAATTTGGAACCTGCCCTACTGGGTCTCCTCTTGACCGTGTCCACTCTTCTTTATTGACCCAAAGTCGTTTGATAGACCTGGTTGATTCCTCCTGGTCCCACTTAAGGAATCAAATAGCTACTTGGAAGGCTTGGTGAGATATGGGAGGGGGATGCCCTTAGGACACATTTATTGTAATAGGGGTCCTAATTCAAAGGCCTTTTAAATGTTACAACATACATTAGGTGTACAAAAACAATATATAGGCATTTTAAAACTTACTGATCATTCTTAATATAAGCTCTAAATAAAACCTTAAGAGTACAAATAAAATATAATAAGTTAAGCAAATGAATACAAAATGATCTTTGATAAATATGCTCCAAGTTAATTTTAAAATTTCCTTGTGTTTATTTAACAAACAAAGCGGGGTGTTGTTTTATTAAGGAACAAAGTCTTAACTTAATAGCTTATTTATATAATTTCAATAGATACCAAGGAATCACAGATACATCAAAGAAGAGTGGAAAACATTAGTCCCTTTATTTACATTCCAGAGGAATCACAAGTACAATTTTCCAGACACTTAAAAAGTATTGCAACATGCAAAAGCCCTGATTAATGGTCTAAAATTATGGAATCAGATGAAATTAGGCACATAACTCTGAGTTCAATGGACTGCAATTTTTTTCCAACTATGACTCACATAATATAATGCTGGTGACTCAGTATCTTACTGTTCACTAACCTCAAATCACACCTGTGCATCTATTACTGAATTAAGAGCATTATGTACCCAAGAATGCAAAGGTTTCTGGCAAAGAGTATGCTTTCCTTACTGAAGGTCACAGCAGGTACTGCTGCTGTAAGAGATCATCACCAGTGGCCCTCTAAAATCAAATTCCCTTATGCCTTCAAGTTTGCTTTTTAGTAAATGAGCTACCCTTATGATTCTAAAATGAATCCTTATTGTTATCAGAGAATTCTAAAATAAGTCTAACAGATGATTTTCACAGTTAGCTTTGTTCATGAAAGCCAAGTATTTCCTGGAATGCAACCCCCCAATGAAAGCCTACTTGGAACAATTGACCTCAAGAGCTTCCTTCATTTTGGCTCTTTGTCAATTTAATATGGATCCATCTACTTTTATCAAGTACTGCCTCTGTTAAGTGGGCTTTAGTGATGCTGTTAGCAAAACATCATTACACGAGGTAAATGGAGACTATTAGAAAAATTAATCATTGCCAACAGAAATAAAATTTAAAAGAATAAATTTGAGTATCCTATTACATTTTTAAAGTCAAGATTCACACCTGTCTTCTAATTCATCAAAGGAAATTTGAGTAGTCACTGAGAGTCCAGAGGGTGTTGAAAAATATGCTCCTTGGCAATTCCTCTATTGTATGAATATCATTTAAAGTGACAGTATAGAAAATTTGTTTTACACATATTAATGAGAAAATTATGCTTTTTTATGGAAGACTGGAAGTTAAACAATTTTCTTTAATTAAAGTCAAAACACCATACTGCAAATATAAAGCATAAAGATCCAAATATTCTCACAAATTTAATAAAGTAAATTATCCAAAATTAATAAGCAGACTTTGAATAGTAATTACAATTGTCAGGATCTTAGTCTGTGTATCTTCAGAGTTATTTCGTTTATCCCACAAGGAATTGAGGCAGCTCACAACAGCTAACATGAAATATAAGTAGTACATTATTTATCCAGATGTTTCTTACCTGGATAATTGCACTTATACAAAACAAAGATGAGAATATGAAAATTCTCATCTTGAAAGCAATAGCATCCATTAATACACAAATACACATCTTAAAGTTTAATTTGCTTAATTTGTTGATGGAATGACCCTTGAAAGCATATGGGAAGTGGCGTGCTTTATTTTATACACAGATTTCACAAGCCTTGACCCTGATAGAAGCAAACTGGCAACATAAAGTGTCAGCTGAAGCCTGAAACATACAAGAAAGATAAACAATATGGTAGCCAAGCCAGGAACTCATAAACGCAGAATACTTTGGAAAGCCAACATAAAGGCAGACAAGATCTGAGATTTTCTCAGGCTGCCTTAGATCACACATTATAATGTACATCTCATCTCTGAGTCATCAAAAGAAGTGTAAGTTACATTGTACATACACTTCTTAAGGAACCTGAGATTTTTTTTTTATATTTTTTTTGTGTGTGGAAAAAAGATCAGAACCATAATTAGGACAAGAAATATTTTCCAGAAATATCAACTGTCTGTAAAACTCATGTTCCAGACAGGTGGGGAGCTAAAAAATATAATTAGATGCTGTAGAATGGCCATATGTATGTACATATGTATAATCTTTATCTCTAAATTTTTAGTTCTTAAAGAAATGATTATATTGTCTGCTTATTTTTAATATTTCAAGAGGTCTAAAATGGAAATTGAGAAAAGGAAAGAAAGAAGAAAAGATATGTTTAAAAGTCTTTTTTGGTAACTTCTGGATTTAGCTACAACATGTAAATAACTTGAAAGTCATCCCTCCTGTCTTTGCAAGAGGGAAATAAGGTAGACAAACAAAATCGATGGCTCCTCTTTAACCTACAAGATTACTGAGGTTACAGGGCAAACCGCCAACTGATAATCTGGAGAGACAGGTGAATATAGTGTCACAGCTGAGATTTGCTTAGCTGGAACAAAAGTCACTACCATCATAAACTGGTAAAAATAATTAAACGGTAATTTTGACAAACTGCTGAAAGCTAAGTGTGGATGAGCATAAGAGTAAGAAACTCCTAGAGAAGGGTCACATTTTTAGGGGGACCACCCAATTTTGCAGGCCTTACTTCTAGGAAGGCCACGAGGTTCTCATGGTGAATCCAAGAAAGATTTTCCTTATAGTGCTTCCAGAAAGAGTGATTATTGTAAAATATGCCAAGACTTCTCCACAACAAAATCCCCCTCTTTAAGGGTAAAGAATTTCACAGAGCCTTATTCCATTTGGTGGAAGAACATTCCTCCAAAACCAGTCTCCTCTAGTTTCTCTCTCACACAAATAAAAGAGAAAAACAGCCAACTAGTCAATAGGATTCAGAGTTTCAAAAAAAAATTTTTTTTTTTTTTGTCATTTTCATGACCAGCACTCAGCCAGTGAGTGCACCAGTCATTCCTATATAGGATCCGAACCCACGGCGGGAGCGTGCACTACGGGCTTGGCCCAGAGTTTCAAAAATGTTAATGGGGACACTCCACCTAGAGAAGGGAGTAGAGGACTTGGGAGGGGAAATGCTGTACTCAACTGGAGAAACACTTATGAAGATCACAGCTCAGAGTCAAAGTACCTCTAAAAGACTGAGATTTATTCAGAAAGTTGTAGAATGTTCCTCTTTCCCCACACCTTTCCACCAAACTAACAGGGCTCCAGTACAATAACAGTGAGTTATACCTGAAATAGGTTCAAGACACAAACTTTTTCTGAGGAGGAGGACTTAGGGAAGCCCAAAGTTAAAAGGGTAGACAAAACCAAGTGTACAGGAGATATTTGATGTGTCTAGTACCTGCAGCTACAGCAAACAGTAAACATAGCCCAACTGCTATAAAGAGTAATAAATTCTCCTGCTAAAGGCCCTTAACTTAAATCAGTCTCTATTAGTCAATACAAGTCAAGCATTCAACAAAAACTTTTACAACTTGCCAAGATGCAAGAAAAAAACACTGAATGAATAAAGAAATAAATAACAGCAATATCACAACGGATTTGGGGGAGGAATTGGTAATACTCTGTTAGAAGGTACCTAGTCTACATGTGAAACATAATATTGTTTTTGGAAGGAGGACTTAGATCAGTTACAAATGTATATTCTAAACACTGGGAAAACCTAAAACTTTTAAAAAGATGTTTCATTGATTTACTAAGAGAAAAAACAAAAACAAAGTAGAATTATAAATTCACTTAAAACAAGAGAAAGCAGAAAAAGAAGGGGAAAAAAAACAAGAGAACAAATACAATCAATATAGTACAGTTACAAACAGGATGTATACTACTACAACTATATTAATATCTCTTTAAATGTAAATGGTCTAAATACATTCATTAAAAGACAGAGATTGTCAGGGTAGACTTTTAAAAAACAGAATCAACTGTATAAAAGTATTGTCTACAACAAAGCTACATTGATTTTAAAGAATCAGATAAGTTAAAAGTAAAAAGATAAAGATATACCATGTTAACAATAATAAAATGAAAGTTAGAATAGCTATATTAATTTCTGACAAGCTGCACTTCAGAATAAGGAAAATTATCCATAATAAAGAAGAGCATTACAGATTGATAATGGATCTATGCTCCAAGAAGTCACAGCAATCTTAAATGTACATGGACTTGACAACAGAGCATCAAAATAGTTGAGAAAAAAACTGATATACCTCCAAGGAGAAATAGAGAAATCTATGATTTTATCTGGAGACTTCAACACCCTCTTTCAATAATTGATAGATCAAGCTGGCAGAAAATTAGTAAGGACATGAACTAAACAGCACAACCATCAATTGGATCTAATTGACATTCATAGAATACTTCAACAGCAACATTAACCGAGAAGATTACATTTTAGACCATAAAACACAGCTTCACAAATTTTAAAAAAATAAATTATGCAAAAAATATTTTAAATATAACTAACTAGAAGTCAATAACAGAAAAATGCTGGAAAATCTCCAAATGTTTGGAAATTAAACAACATACTTCTAAATTTTTAAATAACAAATGGGTCAAAAAGAATTATCAAGGAGAATTTAAACAGCCACTCTGGAAGAGTAGAAGGTTTTGGCAGTTTCTTACAAAACTAAACAAAATCTTACCATGAGATCAAGCAAATATACTCTTAGGTATTTACCCAACTGATTTGAAAATTTATGTTTATACAAAAACCTGCAAGTGGATGATTATAGCATAATTGCCAAAACAGGAAGCAATTAGATGTCCTTTAGTAGGAGAATGGATAGACAAACTGTGGTATACCCATTCAATGAAATATTACTCAGAGATAAAAAGGAATAAGCCACCAAACTTTGAATAGATATGGATGAATCTTAAATGTATATTGCTAAGTGAAAAAATCTAGTTTGAAAGATTGTATTATTCCAACTTTACTGTATTATTTTAATTATATCGTGTTCTGGAAACAGTAAAACTACACAGATAGCAAACAGATCAGTGGAGGGGGTTGAATAGGAGAAGCACAATGGACTTTTAGGATGGTCAAACTATTCTGCATGATAATCTCATGGTTGATAAATGACCCTATGCTTTAGTTACAACTCAGAACTTTATAACACAAAGAGTGAACATTAATGCATAAAATTTTTTAAAAAATTACTTATGAGGTCCAGGAGAGAAGGCATTGTGTGATAAAAGAATCTAGCAGTATTACAAATGTATTAAAAAATCGCATTGAAGAGGGTACGGGTAAAAGGTACTGACCTGAGTAACTTTGGAAATGAATGAAGTTTGTGAGATTAAAGGGAAAAGGATCTGTAGATAAGCACTATATTCTTATGATTAAGTTATTTCCCGTGGGTGTATGGGTTAACAATTATGAAACCTCTGTACATGCATGCTAGAATTGAACAAATTAGCAAGTGTGTGATGGGTGGTGGGAGCCAGGTTTCTCACTGGAGAGAGAGGTTCCATATAAGCAAAAAAAGGGGGGGCTAGAATGGTTCGAGTAGTAATGGATTGGAGTTGTAGAATCAGTATGAACTCATGTTTAGTTTAAAATAGATGTAGATAGTTATATACAGAAATATTTATAGATAAGTGTATGTACATGGGTTAGTATGTACAGTCAGCCCTCATATTCATGGATGCAGAACCTGGGGACATGAAAGGCAGACTCTAAGGGACTTGAGCATCCATGGGGGTCCTGGAACCAATCCCCTATGGATACTGATTGATGACTATATACCTATGTTTCCTTCTCTGTCAAGTGAGAGGCCCTAGAAGAAGCGACACTCCAGTAGCAATGAAAGGAATTAGGTCTTCTGGGAGAAATGGCTGAATCTAGGACTGGGGCAGGGAAAATACAAAAGATGAGCCTGAACCATCTTGTGGTGCTAGAAAGTAAGGAAGACTAAAAAAAAAAAAAAAAAGAAAAGAAAGAAAAAAAGTAAAACACAATGATGAGGGAATGACAGAGGGTACATGTAAAAGAGCTCCCAATGGCCAAAGTTGAAATAATTTGAGCAATAAAATAAAGCAATATTGGTTCATAATCCAAAGTATAAAATAAACACCATGAGCCCATACTGGTATAAACAAATTATTGAACAAATAAATAAATAAATAAATAAATGTGGAAGACAAAACAAATCTCCCATGCAGAACAATTCTGAATAATTTCTGTGCATAGTTTGCCCTGAAGCAGTTAGAGCATAATTCCCCACCTTAAGTGTGGCTGTGCATAATGACTTCCTTCTAAAGAGTAGAGTGTGGAAATGGGGGGAAATGAAACTTTAAAGTAGAGAAACTTGAGAAGCATAACATTAACAGTGATAAGTCATGTTAATAGTACGTACCCTTGATATAACGTGATGAAAACGACACTTTGCATTTGTGGTCTTCCTCCCTAAAACCCATTACTTCAGTGTAATCATGAGAAAAAAAAAAAAAATCACACAAATACAAATCAAGGTGAAGTCTACTAAATACCTTACCAATATTCCTCAAAACTATCAAGGTTGTCAAAAACAATAAATCTCAGAAATTGTCACAGCCAAGAGGAGCCTATGGTACCATTATGATTAAATGTAATGTGGTATGATGAATGGGATTCAGGAACAGAAAAATGACATTAGATGAAGGAAGGAAAAGAGGAAGGAAGGAAGGAAACTGAATCAAATATGAACTTTTTAGTTTGTACAAAAGGTAAAAATTAAAAAATATATGTGCAACGATACTTCAAAAAGTTCATGGAAAGATTTGCATTCTCTTTAAATTCTATTTTTCCAGAACGTTTTGAAGTACCCTCGTCTACTACCCCTTTGCTGCACAGCCTCTGGACAACCCCCTTTTTCTTTCGGAGCAGCCACCTGCACTACTTTCCTTCATTCACATTGGGAAGGCTACTTAGGCAGAGATCAGACTGCACTTTTCCTGGCATAACCGTCCAAAAGCCGTTTGTGCTTGTACCAGCTGCCTAGTATGAGCCCATTTGCTCATTCTAAAGTCCATTCTTGTTATGTTTACTCAGGCTTGCCTCCCTGAAACCGTAATCCCTAATTCGAGTCTATACATAAATATTGTGTACTTGTCTGTGCCTTTCTACATCTGCTGAACAGCAGGCACCTAATATGACCTTCTGCCTATGGACTTTGCTTGTCTGGAATGTCTGGACACTGGCCTCAGGCCTGACAATCTGACTTTAACTCTTCCTCTTGCCCTCCCAAAGACGAACATAATTAGCAGACGGTGAGCCTCAGACATCAGCTTTGCCACACACCCTTGACAGTATTCTCAGACTCCTCATGTGTCACCTTCCCCACGTGGTAATAAGGGTAACACTAGTTCATATACCACAGGTTCAAGATTAGAGTGGGGATGATGGTCTCAACATAATGCCTAAAACATAGCAAATTCACAATCAATTTAGTTACCATTATTAGTAACGTTGTTACTTTTGGCTACAAAACAACTCAGAAACGTAACCTGGTCTTATTTTCTAGATTCGCCAGGAAACAGTGGCGTTCGACACCAGCTCATCTTCCCTGCAGAGCCTGTCTGCTTTCCTAACCTCCATTCCAACCACATCAATCACACCATCATCCATTCCTCTTTCAACTCTGCAATAGACACTGGGTTTGTAGTTAAAACCTAGATATTTGTTTTAAAAGTGTCTATTCATAGCAAACCAGCCCTTCACATCTACCCTCTTATTCATATAAGCTATGATTCAGAAATATGGACAAATTTAGAGAAAGTGAGAGTCTCTGAGTTTAGCACTCCAATATTTGTGTCTTAGCCATAACTAAATGTGCACTTTTTTCCCCTATGGTGCCAGAATGTATTAGGTGCTTTTCTTTTTATATGTGAAAGTACGTGGCATAGCTGTTACAAGTATTTAGAGATTTGGGAGGATTTTGAGATGATGGTTATTGCCCTTGAGGAAGTCTACATATGTATGTTTTACATCTTCTAAATTAAAAGGTGGGCCAATTGTCAATGTCTCTCTCAATTTTTTTTGTTGTTGTTGTTCTTGATATTATATAGCCATGTTACATGCTGAGGGCAACGCATTCCTGCTCCTTTATTTGTGCACATTAAAAATATTTAATAACCAATAGGGAATTGGCACCAACCAGCTCAAAATATACATTGTCTTTAGCCTACCAATATGTGTCACCTGGCCATAAGTGTTTTGAGAATAGCATGCAAAAAGGGAATGGCAATGTGTTAACCTAATCCCTGGCAAAACTCTTCTCTTGTGAAATCAGTGTCACTCTTTCAATAACTGTATATACTAGTGTTTGCAGGTGAGTATAAATGGATGAATAATTTGGAAACAGCATTAACAGAGTGTGCTTTAGCCAATAATAAAATTGTTTAAATTGGTCTTTGCAGTTATGTCCAGATTTAGCCATCTGTTAGTTTGCTTATAAAGCAGAATGATTTTGTAAAAAAAAATTATTTCAAGAAGTCAAATATACCATGGTCAAATTATATAGCTTTATTCTCTACTTGAGTGAGATGGTTAAGCTTGGTTACCGATATTGGGGCTGGTTCCTGAGATCAGCAGGAAACTCATAGAGTACCCATAGTGCACGCAGAGATCCCTTGACCCAGGGAAGTAGATGGTTTGGTGTCAAGGGGCTTTCTTGTACCTGTATTCTATGTTTTTTTCCTGTTGCTCATTTTGTATACTCAGATTTTAAAATTATTTTTAATTGATAAGTAATAATTGTATATATTTATGGGGTACAATGTGATGTTTTGATACATGTATACATTATAGAATCATTAAACAAAGCTGATTAACATATTTATCACTTCATCTACTTAGGACTTTTGTCGTGAGAACATTTAAAATGTATCTTTTAGCAATTTTGAAATGCACAATACGTTATTATTAACTATGATCACCATGCTGTGCAATAGCATAAAATAGCACTAAAGTTGTGCCTCCTCCCTAACTGAGACTTTGTCCCCTTTGACTAACATCTCCCCATCCTCCATCCACCCCCACCCAGCCTCTGGTAACTACCACTCTGCTTTTATGAGTTCAGCTTTTTTAGAATCTCCATATAAGTGAGAGTAGGTGGTATTTGTTTTTCTGTGCCTGGCTTATTCCACTTAGGATAATATCCTCCAGATACATTATGTTGTTGCAAATAACAGAATTTCCTTTTTTAAAAATGCTGAATAGTATTTCATTGTGTATGTATACCACATTTTCTTTATCCATTTATCCGTGATGGATACTTTGGTTGGTTTCTTATCTTGGCTACTGTGAATGGTGCTGCAATGAACATGAGAATGCAGATATCGCTTGACATACTGATTTCAGTTCCTTTGGCTATAAACCCAGAAGTGGGATTGCTGGATCATATGGTAATTCTATTTTTAGTTTTTTGAGGAACCTCCATACTGTTTTCCATAATGGCTGTGCTAATTTACATTTCCATCAACAATATTTTTCTACTCTTGATAAAAAATAAACAAATAAAATGCAATTAAATGACACAACTTTAAAATCTATGGTATTTTTTCCCTCCTAAATGCAAACTGAATTTCTGAATTTCCAGTCTAACAATTTAATTTATGGATCCTCTCTTGTAACACACTTTTAATGAGTTCTCCTTTAATCAGAATATTTTTTCCATGTCAATGACAACACATTCTCTTCCTCCACAAAAATATGGGCAATCAAACAATCACAATAAATCCAGACAGCATTTGAGGTCACACCACATGGCATTCTTAAGTTTTTCCAAAAGTTTGTGATGTTTTGAGCTTATTCAATAAGAGGAAAAGTATCTCTCTGTCAACATATTTTGGTGGTTTTAATTCCTTTCCAAGGAATCTCTCAGGGTTTCCTAATTAGAGAAATTTACAGGAAATGTCAAACACTCTAAGTAACTGATGTGTTGTAATTAAAGTCTCAGCAATTGAGCAAATTAACCTTTACATTTTTGTGATATCAAACTACATGTCAGTTTCCAGAAAGTTTCTAAGTAAGCAACTGAGGGAATTATCAAAAACTGGGAAATGGAGAAGAAAAGCATTTCTGGGTTGTTACTATAGTATTTTACATGTGCAATTAAACTGATAGCAATAATCTTTCTGTAAGATTAAAAATAATGAAAGATATCCATTGTTAAATTATAAGGCACTAATATATGTCAATTAATGTACAATAAAGTGAAGGAAATATATATATAATTTAAAGTTAATGTTCCAGCAAAATTAAAAATTTTTAATTTATGCTATGGCATATTACTAAACACATAAATAAAATTATTTTATATGATAATGATGTCAGATAGAGATTGAAAAGATGAACATGAGTTGTGGAATTATTGTTAAATTAATTTTTACATAAAACTTTACATACTCAGCCTAGTCCAGAATTAAATAAAAAAAAAGAATTCATGATCTTGTGTTTCATTTCATTGTCTCATTTTATTCATTTAGAAGTCATAATAACTCAAAATCACTTTCAATTATAAGTTCAATAAACTTAAAAAATAAAATAACCGATAGTAAAACATCACAGTGTAAATAGCTAAATAAATACATGGACATAAATTTTCTGTGCTTTTAGCAAAATCCAGCAACTAAAGAAAGTATCTTGAAGAAAATGTTGCGTGTAATCACCAATAAGGAGCTGATTATTTACATCTGAACTTTCCTGGTTATGTGTTAAAAAGACAATCAATTTTTTAGTATTTTAGAATGTGTTTAAGATTTTACAGATAATTTATTAGAAGTAAATCTTAAAATGATTCCTTAGGTTCTATCTAACTTTCACAATGTTCTGTTATGCTATCTCTGCTTTTAATTGCTTTGAATTTATATAAAAGGCAAGAAAAAATTACAGTAAATATTATATATGCCTTTTCTCTTATACATACATCTGAGCAGAAATTTAAAATCTATTCTGCTAGTGTGAATTTAAGATAAGAAGTTGACAAGGTAACTAGGCTCTCTCAAATAGTGTATATGAAGTTACAGATATCATACATCTTAAGAATTTTTTGGTCTAAGCATCAATCTGAAGAAAAAAACATTTTTCCTATACTTACTTTTATATAAAACTCTGTATGCTTTTATATAAATCCAGACAACTATATATGTTCCACAACTAACTTTAAAATCATAGATTTTTTAAAAACCTCAAAATTTTCAATTTAAATATATCAGTCCTAAACAGGTAATATTTTTATGTCCAAAGTAGCCATGCCATAGTAAACTATAACAATCAAAGCAGCAAACTTTCAACAACATATAATTTATTGTGTTGAATTACATTTGCCTTTCATAAAACAATTTCTCAGAGAGGGTAAATTTTTTGTCAGTATCTGGGAAGTTGGGATAAAACGATATGTCTTCAGAACATAGCTATCTCAATGTTTAATTATGATTTGTACTAGATTAGTTATAGTTTTTCTTGGGTCTCCCTGACACAGAATTATATCATTTGCAAATAATATTTTGCTACCTCTTGCCCAATTTTTATGCCCTTATTTCCTCTTGTTTAATGGCTTTGGCTATTTCTTCCAATATCATGCAAATATTAGCGGCAATAGTGAGCATTTTTTATCTTGTTTCTGGCTTTATTGGCAACCCAATTAATGATTTGGAATTTATTATGTTGTGCATTGGGGTTTGTGTGTATGTGACATTTGTTTCTGTTTCCTAAATTACTTGGTCATCCTCACTATAGTTGCAAATAGTCAGAGTCTTAGGAAGGGTGAATAGATTTCCCAGAGTTGTTCACAATCAATAGTAGAGCTGTGTATTAGTTTTCTGCTGCTTATATGAAATACTTGAAACTAAGTAATTTATTTAAAAACCAAGTTTATTTCTTACAGTTTTGGAGACTGGGAAATGTAAGGTCCAGGGTGCACATCTGGTGAAGGCCTTCTTCACATCTGGTGAAGGCGGGGATGCAGGGTATCATATAGCAAGGGTTAAGCAAGAATGTATTTACATATCCTTTCTTCCACCTCTTTGTAAAGCCCCCAATCCACTCCCTGATAACCCGTTAACCATTTAAGCCATTAATTCACAAATGGATTAATTCATTCAAGAGGACATAGTCCTCACGATCTAATAACCCCTTAAAAGCCCCTTTTCAAATGCCATAGCTGGATTTGGATTTCCCACACTCTTAACAGTGCCACATTGGGGATTAAGCTTCAGTGAGTTTGGGGGGTGCATTCAAACTGCTATAAGAATTACCTATTTTTTCCCCTTGAGAGTTTTTATTTCATCTTATCTCAGTTTCCTTTTATGGACCTCAAGGCTTGCTTGCAATTGCCAAATATAAATTCAAGGGCTTTAAATCATAATTTCTGCTAAAATTCGAATTGGTTTTAAACTGACACTGATGAGACTTACATATGCATATGGTATTCAAATGCTTTTCTCTCAGATGCCAACTTGTCACTATTTCTCTGCTGATTTGAATGCAAATAAATGACACCTTTTATTGATATTTACTTTGACATTGATGCTGACAGTTTGGCCTTTAAGTGACAGCATCAATACTGATAGCAGCAACATAAAGTCGATGGATATCTTGTAACAAAATGTGAATTTAAGATCTATTTTAAATAAAGGTGATGAGGGAATTTCTGATCCGGGTCCTTTGAGTGATTAAAATAGACAATGGGTAAATAATAACACTCATCTCAAAATGAAATTTAAAAAAAAGAATTAGAGAATTCCAGAGAAGCATTGTGGAGGGTTATTATAAATTAAAAACCAAAAAGAAAACAGAGAATAGTAAAAGGAGGGAAAAAGTGGAGGAAAAGAAAAAAAGGTAAGAAAGTTGCAGAAATACAGCAAAACAGTCTGGAAACTATACTATTATATTATTTTTCATTTGTTAATTTTAAGATTTAAAGGACAAGGACAGCACATCTCAGAGGCTCGTGAGCTCTTTTTTTTTTTTCACATCAAACACTAACTGTGCCTCTTTATGTTCCTTCTTTCTAGAATTAGCAAAGTATTTCCACACTGCACTACAGGAGAGGGGCTATGTTAAAGATGGGACTTGAAAAAATCCAGTACTTATATAAAAAATAAAAATGTGAACTTTACAATATTTTTATTACTTAGGACAGTAGTCAAATTGTGCTGTTTCTATTGGAAGCATAACTAAAATCTTCACTTAAAGAAACATCTAAAAAAAAACCACATGGAGCATTCACACCCCCAAAAATACAATGCTCTGTACTCCATAAAGTTAAAGAGATTCAGAAAATACAAAGAAATTACTATTCAGGAAGTGGATGGGCTCACATACGGGGATGCCTCATTCATTGAAGAGACTTTATTTGGACACTGTGGCAAACAGAATGTGGCAAACAAACCCTCTCCAAAAATGTCCACATCCTAATTCCCGGAACCTATAAATTTGTTACTTTACATGGTAAAGAGTCTTGGCAGAAATGATTAAGTTAATCATCTTGAGAAGGGAGATTATCTCAAATTAATGTAATCACAAGAATTTTATAAGTGAAAGAGGCAGAGAGTGGTTTAAAGAGGCTACACTGCTGGGTTTGAAGATGTGGGAAGAGGCCGCGTTCAAGGGAATGTTGACTGCCTCTAGAAGCTGGAAAAGGCAAGGAAAGGAGCTCTACGTTGAAGGCTTCAGAAGGGATGCCACCCTCCTGACACTGATTTTTAGCCCAGTAAGATCCATTTCAAACTTCTGACGCTCAGAAGTAGAAGAGAATAAATTTGAGTGGCTTTAAGCCACTAAAGTTGGGGTAATCTGCCATGGTAGCAATAGGAACTAATACGGGGACCTGTAATGAAATAAGCACTGGGGAGACAAAGATGAACCAGACACCATTCCTAGATTTAAAAGATGCACACAGTGGTGGAGATTTGGATTCAAATAGTGATGATTAAGCATGAAAAATATGCATCACTGTGTCACAGTGACACAATGTGATAGTAACATGCTCTGGCAGTAGGGGCACACAGTGAAGGAAGCATTAAATTCTGGCTGGGAGAAATGGGGTAGGTTTTCTTACAAGAGAAAATGCTCAAGGTAAGTCGTGAAAGAGGTAGTGATGAGGTTCAGGACGTGCTATCCCAAAATATGTTACCTTGACATTTGAGGAAATAGCAGAAGCAGGAACGTCACTTTCCCCTTCTCCTTCACTGAAGCAGGCCGTAAAAGAATTTTCTAACCTTCCTCATAAGTAGAACATAAAACCTCCTTTTCAAAGATATCCACCCTATACCCAGAGGAGAGGAATGCCCTTATCCTCAAAGACATAGAGTTGTCAAGAAGAATCTGAACAAACAGGCCTTCCTAAGTTCCCCCAAGTTTATTACCATTAGATCATACCCCTCATGTCTTCCAGTCATCTCCCTCTACAGCTATCCACTTCTTCATCAAATTTGGCATAAAAATACACAAGTTTCCTTGTTTTTTTGGCTCCTCATTTCTGAAGGCTTCCATGTCACATAAAGTTTATAATAGATAAATTTTTATATTTTTCTCCTCTTAATCTGTCTTTTCTTAGGGGTCTCAGCCATGAACCCAACAATGGACAAGAAAAGAAATCTCTTCTCCCCTACAGTTTGATCCTACCAGGCAGGTGAGGAAGGAAAGTTCTTTCCAGGCAAAAACAATAAGGGCCTGCAAAAGTAAAAACACTCGGTCTGGGAAATTCACACTCAAGAGACTATGAATTTGTTTAGTAAATCTCAATATTTCAGAAAAAGAAATGAAAAGCTTTTATAACTAGTAGAGATAGTTTGGGTGAGAAAATGCTATCTTTATTTAAGTAGCAAGCTTATGGCTTATGGCACATTCTAGTTTTTTTTTTTTTTTTTTTTTGTCCTTTTTTGTGACTGCACTCAGCCAGTGAGCCAACCGGCCATCCCTATACAGGATCTGAACCCGCGGCGGGAGCACTGCTGCACTCCCAGCGCCGCACTCTCCTGAGTGAGCTGCGGGGTCGGCCCACATTCTAGTTTTGATGGTGTCAATATTCACATATTAAATTCATTTAATTATGTTTGGCATTTTACACCCTGACTATAAGATTAACTTTAGTCTCCAAATCAAAAATACATTCATGAAGTCTGTGTCCAGTCCTACTTCCTGAAGTGTTTCTCCTATGTTTTCTTTAAGAAGTTTTATTGTTTCAGGGTGTATATTAATTCTTTAATCCATTTTGAGTTGATTTTAGTGTATGGTGAAAGGTATGGGTCTAGTTTCATTCTCCTGCATATTGATATCCAGTTATCCCAGCACCATTTGCTGAACAGGCAGTCTCTTCCCCAGTGCATAGGCTTGGTGCCTTTGTCAAAGATCAGATGGCTGTAGGTGTGTGGGTTGATTTCTGGATTCTCTATTCTATTCCATTGATCAGTGTGTCTGTTTTTATGCCAGTAGCATACTGTTTTGGTTATTATAGCTTTGTAGTATAGTTTAAAGTCAGGAAACAAGTCAGGCACAGAAAGAGAAATACCACATGTTCTCACTTATTGGTGGGAGCTAAAAATAAGTAAATAAATTCACACATACGCACAAAAGAAAACAGGGGGGAGGGGGAAGAAGACATAACAATTACAATTCCTTGAAATTGATACGACAAGCATACAGAAAGGGCATTGTTGGGAGGGAGGGGGGAGATGGAGGAGGGAAGGAGGTTTCAGTAATGGGCCACAATAATCAACCACATTGTAGATCGACAAAATAAAATAAAATAAAATAAAATAAAATTTTTTTTAAAAAGTAAAAAAAAAATACAAATAAATTAAGAAAAGACTATTGAAAAATTAGCGTGAATAGATTTATACTGTAATATCAAGGGAAAATATCAGTTGAATTATTTGTCACTGTCATTCAATTATTAGTTCTCTATTAAGTCTGCACGTTTTTTGATGATAAGGATTGCGTCTTAGATTTATTTGAATATTCCTCTGGTCATATTATGCAGCACTTACATGAACACCATAAATCCTTTAAGAATCAAACCATTAACTGTGCATTTGGTTACCATACAGTAACCATGACTTGAGGTGATTTTCTCTGACACATCAAAGCAGGCTACTGGTTGAATTGATTTTCTTAAACTCCTAAACTTGATATGGTTATGTGTTACAATACTCCTTTTCTAATTTCAGTAACTGAAATTGATTGTTCAATGAAGATGTGAAACATACACAACATGGAAATCATGCCTGTGGTAATAATGGCAACAATCATTTACTCAGCAATTTCTTTTATGCCAAATACCATGTTAAGTACCCTTGGGCTAGCACCCACCACCACTCCCTTCTGAGAGTGTGAATTATGTTCCTCAGAATCTCCTTCCCTATGGTTCTGGCTTAGAATTTACCAATGTGAACTCACAAGAGATTTGGAAGGTGAAAGTGGAAAAGCAGCCATTATTTTTGGGAGGCAGCTGCAGCCAGATACATGGGCAGGGGAGAACCACAGCAGCCCCCCACTCACTTTGCCACTGCAGACAAAATGATTGGTGAGATCTCAAAGAGCCTGGAGAACTACAGCAGCTCCCTGGTGAGATGGAGAAAACCACCTGGTTCATGCTTCTGGCTGAGATCTTCAATATCCACTTCTCTGATTTCTCTGACCTCTACTTTTCCAATGCTTTCATAAGTTATTAACCCCCTCATTATATGTATTAAACTCCTTACACCTGGGATACATAGTATGGCTCCTGTCTAATAGGATGTTTACATATATTTTATCTAATATTGTTGACATCGGTAAGAGTTAAGTGCTTTTAGAATGAGAGAACTAAAGTTAGTAGACTTGTCTGGGGAAAACAGGATAATTTATTCAGGCTTCCTCAACTCAGGTATGGGTGGGTGCCAAGCAGCACATTTCTTGTAAACAAGCTGTGTGTGGGTGGAGTTAGTGTGCATGTGCACCAATGTATCTTTTTAGTTTTGTTGCTATTGTGTGTTCTTGAATTTGTGAAGCAGGTTGGCTGGCAGAGAGCTTGCATCTAAAAATAGAGCATGTTTACTCTGCTGGCAGCTGCTCAGTTTTTCAGTGGACTTTGCTGGTAGCAGTTGAGTTTTGGAGTTTCTCCTGTGGACTGTTTAGCTCATAGTGGTGTGTGTGCTGAATAAAGACTATTCCTTCTTCAACGAAAGCTTGAAGGACCATTTTGCCTGGTTAGCTAGATCGTAGACTTGCATGTGAAGGGTTTATGAATGGGCTCGAGGGGTCTGTGAGCTCCAGACCCTAGCTCTAGCTCTACACTCCATCACTCCAAAGATTTTACAACCGGTGAGTTGTAAAGCTGTAGATTCCTAATAAGTTTGATTTTACTCTTTGCCCTTAACCTCTATGTAGTCACATGCTTCAATGAGCTTTAAAAAAGTGTGTAAAATTTTGTCTGTAAGAAAGATACCAAAGAGCATTTAGACACCAGCCTAACCCCTCAATATACCACTCACTGTATATTCAGGAATCAGCCTTTTGAGGATAGTCTTCTAATATTCATATCCAGAATGTTTGAAATTGTCTTGTCTTATTAACATGTCATTTAAATGTCTTCACCTTCTATTTTTAAAAAAATGTCTTTAGCTTCCTAATAAAAATGGTACACACACACACACACACACACACACACACACACTTCTATATAAAGAAAACCAAAACAATCAGAAAAGCAATACACACTTCCATGACCTCATCTGTTCCATCTCCATAATCTTTCCTTTTAATGGATATTTATGTGACACCAGGTCTTCCACTTGTCCATTAGGTCTCATCCTGCTATTTTAACCTAGGGCAATGTTCCAGAAATTCTCTACTTTCTTTCCCAATTCATCCTTCTCCACTGGATTATTCCCACCCACATTCAAACATTCCCCTGCCTCCGTTTATCTCTCCAGTTAATTAGAATGATCTGACTGTAGTTTTTTTCCTTTTATTCTTTATAATAATAAAATGCAGGGATAACATATGAAGACTTTCTAAGTTATTACACTATTGCATGCCTGGATTAATAATTTGGCCATTATCTATTTTATATATAGCTGAATGTATTATGTTAAGGATTTTTTTTTTTACTACTATTTGTCAAATGAGATTGGCTTCATATAGTAAATTGAGTGCTGCTCTTTTTCTATTTGGCAAAAAGTCTGAATAAGTTTGTAATGATTTTGTCCTTGAAAATTTGGTAGCAGTCACCTTTAAAACCTTCTAGGCTTAGTGTATTCTTTTAAGAATTGTCTTAGACAACTGAGTTTTTTAATTGTTTAGAACTGTGGAGAGTTTATATTTATTCATTAATCTGTTTATTCTATTAGACAAGTGTTTTTACAGAAATATCATCATGTTAGTATTTTCATTATTAACTCAGTACTGTTTAATGCATTCTCTTATATCTTTGATTCTTGATGCATTTGTAATGTCCCTTTGTTCAGACTTTATATATTTGTAACTTCTTTATCTTGTTCAGGTTTGCTAGAAGTTTATCATTTTTACTTGTTTATTCAAAGAACCAACTTGTGACTTTTCTGATCCTCTGTTGGATTTTTATTTCTAGTTCATTTACTTCTGCTATCTTTATAATATGTTCTCCTTCTACTTTCTTTGTGTTTTCTTTGTTCTTTTTCTAATTTTTAAAATTGACATAGCTAATTTTTAATCCCCCTTCTAATATTCCAACTAAGAATATAAATGTTTCTCGATATACTCCTTTTACTACATTCCAGAAGTTCAGAACTGTAGTATTTTAATTATTTTTCCATTTGAAGATATTGTTAATTTCCATTTTAAATTCTTATTTAATTGGCAGGTCATTTAGAAGTGTGTTTTTGAAGTCCAATACTTTTTTATTTATCTTTTTGTTACAGACTTTTAACTTAATTGCATGACGTCAGAATAACATGGTATGCATGTTGCTATAACAGAAATACCTGAGACTGGGTAATTTATAAAGGAAAGAAGTTTATTTGGCTTACGATTCTGGGACAGTTGCATCTGGCATGGGACTCAGGCTGTTTCTACTCATGGCAGAGAAGTGGCAGGCAGCTGGTGGGTACAAGCAGATCACATGGCGAGAGGAAGCAAGAGAGAGAAGCAAGAGAGAGAGAAAAGATGCCAGGGTCTTTTTAAGCAACAAGCTCTCCTGGGAACTAATGGAGTGAGAACTCACTCATTAATCCCTCCTCCCCCAGGGAGAACATTAATCCATTCATGAGGGATCCACCTCCATGACTCACTCATTTTCCAACACTGCCACATTGGAGATCAAATTTCTACATGAGTTTTGGAGGGGACGACAACTCCATCAGCATGACTATTTGAAAATTTTGAGATATACTTTACTATATGGTATATAGTCCATTTTTGTTAATGTTTCCTGCAGGCCTACAAATTACTTACATCTACATTATGAAATACAATTATTAATGCTATAACTTAATACAGAGTTGTAAGAAGCATATTGAATTATCTCAGTGATCACACTAGTCAATCAAATTTTCCTTTGTTTATTTTGAAGTTATTTTTAAGCAGCTCGATTGAGATATAATTCATATACCACACATTTAACCCATTTAAAATGTACAGTTTAATGGTTTTTAGTATATTTGCAGTTATGTACAACCATTATTACAGTCAATTTTAGAATCTACTTAAAAAGAAACTCTGTACTCTTTAGCTATCACTCTCTATCCCCCTTTCATCCCCACCAGCCCTGAGCAATCACTAATCTACTTTCTTTCTCTCTAGATTTCCCTATTAGGGACATTTAATGTGAATGGAACCATATAATACAGAGTCATTTGTGACTGGCTTCTCTCATTTAGCATAAAGCTTTCAAGTTTTATCTAAGATGTAGCATGTATCTGTACTTCATTCCTTTTTATGACTAAATAACACTTGATTATATGGATTTACCACCATTTTTTAATCCATTCATCTTCTGAAATGACTTGGGTTGTTTCCACTTTTTGGCTATTACTCATAAAGCTGCTATAAAGCATTTGTGTACACATTTTTGTGTGGACATAAGTTTCATTTCTCTCGGGTATATATGTAGGAGTGAAATTGCTGGATCATATGTAATTCTATGAATAATCATTTGAGAAACTGTGAGGCTGGGCACTGAAGTAGCTGTGCCATTTTACATTCCCACCAGCAGTGTATAATTTCTGTTTCTCTAAATCTTTTCAATACTTGTTATTATCTGACTTTTTTATTCTAGCCATCCTAGTGGGAGTGAAGTGATATCTCATTGTGGTTTGATTAACTTTTCCCTGATGACTAATGATGTTGGGCTTCTTTTCATGTGCTTATTGACCATTTTATATCTTCTTTGGAGAAAAGTCTATACAGACTCATTAGCAATTTTTAAAATTGTGTTAGTTGTGTTTTTATTATTGCTATGACAGTTCTTTATACATTCTTGGTATAAGACCCTTTTCAGATATGTAATTTGCAACTATTTTCTCACATTCTAGAGGTTGTCATTTCACCTTCTGATGTTACCCTTTGAAACACAAAAACTTTTAATTTCAATGAAATTCAATTTATTAATTTTTGTTACTTATGCTTTCAGTATCACATCTAAAATTCCTTTGCCAAATCTCCAGTTATGAAGATTGACCTCTATGCTTTCTTCCAAGAGGTTTATAGTTTTTGTTCTTACATTTAGGTCTTTGATCTGTATTGAGTTAAATTTTGTATATGGTATTAAATAATGGTCCAACTTCATTCTTTTGCATGTGCTAACACATTTTGAGGTTGTTTTGTTCAATATATACAAGTTTAGAATTCTAATAACTTCCTATTGAACTAAAGTATTTATCCATGTAATTACCCTATCTTTAATGATGCTTTTTGTTAGCACAGACTGATATTGACTGATGCTAATATGATGACCCACACTGTTTTATATACTTCATATTTATTTGGTATATGTTTTTTTCATCCTTTTAACTTTTCTGTGTCTTTGTGTTTTATTTGTATCCTTTTTAAATGTCATGTTACTGGATTTTCTTTTTATTCAGTATGAAAATCTCTGCCTTTTAACTTGTCAATTTAACCCATTTACATTTATTGTGACTATTAGTATATGTGGGACTGGATTATATTGCCTTTCTTTGCTTTCTTCTATAGGTCTTATTTTGTTCTGTTTCTCATTTTTCCTTTCATGCCCTTTTTCAGAGTCAATTTATGTTTTGTGTTTATTTGTCTTTTGTTTTTCTAATTCAATTCAATTTTACTATTATTATTATTTTCCCATTTTTTAAATTACAAAGATAGGATCTGTGTGTCTCATTAACTAAAATATCTACAAAAACTTGAATAGTAACCATCAATTGTTAGTTTCAAATAAGTGCTTACTGACAGATTGATGTCTAGAAAGCACTTTTCTAGGCCAGCCAATTGTTGGCTTTATTCCTACTTAATGGGCAAATATATTTTAATGCTTTTTTTAGCAGAAACTATTTGAGGATTGATGTGCAAGACTTTACATTAAAAAAAAGAAAAAAGAATAATAAATATGTACTCTCTTAGGTTTTATAAATTAGTATCTGCATTTTATAGCAGCTTAAAATATATAGCATACTGAAAGAAATAATAATGTATTCTAATTATCTTATCCAGCCTTATTTACATGTGAGAAAACTGAAACAAAGTGAGGTTATGCACTCTTCCTGAACTATACATCAAATGCTGGGTTGCTCTCAATTCATAGCTGGGAAATTTTGATTAATTAAGCTGTTCCTGTTTTATATAAAAATAAAATAAAATAAAAATAAACCTGGGATGCTGATCTGTAACAATTGTAGGTGATCTGCCTTATGGGATCACTGGTGAATATTACCTTCCAAAAATTGTGATGCTAATAATTTCTGTGAGTTGACTCCAAGTACTCACAATAATAAAGGGTCTAGAGTTAGTAAAAAAGGAAGGGCATGTATATCCCCTGAAAATAAGTAAAACACCTCCCATATAATTTTCCATTTGTGCACTCCTGACTTCATTAAAATTGTATACTGATTCAATTACTTGGTTTTACTAATGGCTCCACAGAAGAATAGCTGTTGCTAGAACATGAAAACCATGATCCATTTTCTTTGATTATTGTTCTGCGATGTTGCTAATTTGACAGCTCCTGCTGAACATTGGCTCATTATTTTCTGTCATTGTTTTGGGAGAAGGAATATCAAATGAGCAGCGAAGTAACTTACAAGAAAGCATACAGCTGATGATAGGTTGGGATAAGTAGTTCTTCTCCAGGCATAGTGAGCGAATAAACCAAATTGAAATGGTAAGGAATGAACTGCTTGACCCCTGTAAGATCCCTGCTCATCTTTCAAGTCTCAAATCATAATGACCCAACCACCATCCCACCCAAGATGAATGTGTCCATTTTCCCTTTTGTGCTCTAGGCACAAATCTCTATATCTATCTCTTTCTCTGTCTCTACCTGTGTATATCTATCTGTCTGTGTGTCTATCATCTAGATATATTTCTAGAATCTTACATCTATAACACACTATTATTTGTTTTTATTTTTGTGCCTCTGTTCCAGGCTCTGTTTTTGTCAACCAATTGCTGTTAGAGGAAAAAAGCAAAACAAAAAAGTACCATTATCTATAAATCCTTGCAAAATCAGGCCCCCACCTACCTCTCTAGTTTCTTTCTTTCTTTTTCTTTTCTTTAATTCAAATATTTTAACATTTACTTGTACCCTCTCTAGTTTCAATTTGCTGCTTTCCCCTGCAGTTGTACTGTACCCATTCATTCTTCTCAAATGTGCCACGTTTTCTCCTGCTTCAAGTTTCTATAGATACTCTAACCTCCTCATGGCCAAACAGCCATATCAACTTCCCTCTAGTTCTTCCTTCTTCCTCCTTTCCACCCTCCATTAATTCCTGCTTATCAAAGATAGCTTAAAATCATTTTGTCAGAAAAGCTTTACCACATTCAACAATTTACACAAAAATTAAGTCTCCTGCAGTGTTCTCTTTTGCACCATTAATCACATTGTAACTTTGTTCAGTGTCTACTACACACTGGTTCTAGGTGCTAGGAGAACATGTCTGTTTTTTTCACCCCTGTACCTCCCAGGACTCTTCAGTACCTGGCACACAGTGGCTCCCATTATGTCTTTGTCAAACGAATTGTTAACCGCAGCATATTTCCTCTCAGCTGTGTACTTCCATTCTGTTTGTTCCTTTTTCTTGAATGGCCTTCTCCTACATGTTGATTTTCTTACTTGTCCTTCAAGATCCAGCTTACTCTTTCCTTCTGCCAGAGGTGTTTTGTGACCTCCTTCCTGCCCAAGCCCCTCTCCTGCTTGGTTTGTGCCCCTCTGCTGCATCCCTGTGGCCCACTGAACCAACAGCTCTCCCAAGCCCCTGCCACACAGGAGCGCAGATTTTAGCTGTGTATACCCCTTGAAAAACTCTGGCACCTCATGGACAGGGATCATGTTTACTTTTTCTCCTTTAAGCAGTCAGAAAAAAATGCATCATAACCAAACATAGCATCAATGTCTCAAAATACTGTTGAAAGCAAAAAAAAAAAAAGAGAGAGAGATATTTGGACTGTAATAGAGATCCCACCACTCAAAATTAAAGCTTGCCATAATCATTCACAGAATAGAGCTAAGAAAAAAAAGATGTGATGAATAATGTACATTCACAGTGAGGCTGTTATGATCTTTCTGATAAATATTGTGTGGAAATAGATTAATTTTTCTTCTTTCTCAAGATTATTTGCCCATTTGAACTACCTGAGGATATTTGTTACTATAGATTTTCCTATAAAGCATAATTAAAAAATATTTCACCCTGTGTTTAACACTTTTCCATCTGATTTGCCGATGCCTAGCTAGTTCTGTGACTTAGATGACAGGGTTATCAAGGGATATGAAAAGCATGAATCCTAGAGTTGTTCATACTGCCGCTTTGAAGAGCTGTCAGTGGCTTTGCTTCTTCTATTCATCTTGAGGGCTTTATATCCAGCAAGAGCTGCTCCAATCTACATATAATGGCTAAGCCTTTTCTTTCATTGTTTCATTTTCTTTCATTCTACGTGTTTATTTTGGCTTCCTAAGATCCTTAATTAAATATAACCCATAAGGTAGAAAAAAACACTAGATGGAGATATAAAGGAAAAATCAACACATCGATATGTATATTTTACCTATACAGTGCTGAACAACTTGATTTTGGTTTACTTTCCCCTTGAATTAATCAATTGGTTGAAAAGTTTTCAAGTCATAATCAAATTCAAATTTTTGAAATCTCATTTTTAAGTATTTCATGTCATCTTTGCCAGTCAGTAGCTAGACAGGAGAGCTCCCTTATTTGGTATTGTCAGTTGACAAGCCCGACCAAGGCACCAATTCCTTGGCCATTATGAACAAGACCAGTATAAGGTGTAAAAGAAGAACTCTTGGAAAGGAAATTTTGCGTTTTTAAAATCACCATTTCCAACTCCTCATTAAAAAAAGAAACCCTGAGTTGAAGGAAAGGAAATGTTTGGAGAGGTGGCATGTCATGCTCTAAGAGCAGGGCCCAGGGTTAAGAGCAGGAGGCCTGTTAGGAGCCTGCCACCGCATCCATTGGGTTTCTTAGGGCAAGAATGACTTTGACACCTGAACAGTTCACTCAGCCACCGTGGATTGGAAGCCGTGGGGTGGGAGACCCTGTGACTATGCCTGTGTCTTTGTGTTTGGGAGAGAAGAGCTTTCTCTTAGAGAAGGCTACTTACTCTGGGATTAGAGGGCAGGATGTCTGAAGAGATGGGGACCCATCGAGAAGCCTCACTGAGATACAGTGCAAGGTTTCCAGCTGGATCAGCAGACCAAATTAGCTCCAAGATCAAAAGTAGGTAACATTTTCTTTCAGATATTGTGCTAAAGTCTGCAAAAGTGTTGGGAGCTTACATCAAATTCTCAGATGAGGGAAAACTAGTCATCAAATTTGACTGAATGTACCTAAAGGTGACAAGAATAAAGTTTATGTCACACAGAACTGGGACCCAAGACAGAAAGTAAATAAGGAAAAACAAAGTTAAATTTTGCATGCTTGTTTGTGTAACTTTCAGTTCATCTTCACTAAAGAATTATGATGTTAAGCATAAATACATTCTCACGTTCATGAAGTAAAACCCATTGAACTATGGTACCTCCTGTCAGAGACATTAGAGAAGCAGAGAAAGGATGAAGACTAGTGTGGCCAACATTAAGACACTGTAGAAAATAGTAAGAGTGATCAAAGCAGACAGGGCATGAGAGATTGGTGAGGTAGGAGGAAAACTGAGAGCACGTAGTGTCCTGGAAGTGTATTCTGTTGAATATAATTTTAATGTTATTTCATTTGATTTCTTTCTAGCTTTTGATTTATAGTTTCTGAGTTTCCTGTATTGTTTTAAAAGATCTTCTATACCTAGAGGTTATAAAAACATTTTTCTAACTTTCCTTTTAAAGTTTTATAAAAATTTTACTGTTTAAATTGATATTTGTGCCATTTGGAATTTACTTCTATATAAGGTGTAAGGTAGGGTTTTAAGTCTATATTTTTCCAGATGGATATCAAAATATGCTACACCATTTTTTTTAAAACCAATTGTTTCCATCACTATATTGAAATGCCACATTCATCATGTACTAAATTTTCATACATAAAGGAATCTGTTTCTGGACCTGAGGTTCCACTGATCCTTTTTATGTATGCTTTTGCTAATACCAGACTTTTGAATAAACTAGTTTATTGTTATTTTAAATACCCTGTAATGCAAATCTCTTTCACTATCTATTTCAAAAATTTTGGCATTTTCTGCATATTGAATTCTCATACACAAAATTTAAAATCATTTTCTCCAGCATCAAAAAAGACCCCATCCCCTAATTTTCAGTACTTTGTATTTCCATTAGTTGTTGTTAATTTGGAAAAAAAAAATTTGTTTAGTGATATCGATTCTTGCCATCAGAAATGTGGTAGGATTTTTTATTTATTAAGATCTTATTTTATAGAGCTTAATAAAATCTTATATTCTATTTATATATAAATTTATTTTTTTTATTTTATACTTTTGTTGCTACCGTGTAGTAATGATTTAATTTAAATATCTAATAGATTATGACCTCAATAGAGAACTTTGATTTATATGCTCTTACATCCCTTAATTATTATTCATTTCTTCTTTTTATTGTATATATTTATGGTTTACAGCATGACGTTTTGGTATACATAATCACAGTGAAATTATTACTACAGTTAAGCAAATTAACCTATCATCACCTTCCATAGTTACATTTTGCGTGTGTGTGATAAGAGCACCTAAAGTCCACTCTCTTAGCCAATTTGTATACGATACGTTATTAAAGTCCTCATGCTGTAAGTAGATCTCTAGACTTGTCTTATGTAACTGAGGTTTGTTCTATTCTCTATATCAAATTATAAAGTGAGAATTATTAAGCAAGAGTATTACCATCAGACATACATGCAAAAATTATTTGGTTAAAATTATGGCATTTTAAATCGCTCTAGAAAAATTCAGCCAGAAATTACATAATTTCCAGTATATAAGCTCCCTGTGATAGACTGGAATATTGTCCAATAAATATATTCACTTGCATCTTTTTTCCCTTGTGTCAGAGTATAATTCCCCATCCCTCTTTGGAATTAGCCATGTGACCTGTTTTGGCTAAAGGAATGTGAGTAGGAGGTGACATGAGCAGAGGCTTTAAAATGTACGAACAGTTTAGTTTTCCCCCTAGCTTCTGTTATTTCAATGAGATTATGTCTCAAATAATTACTGATTCTAGAATGACATGTAGCAGATCTGAACCTAACCTTTAATCTGGAGCCGAACCCAACCAAAACAACACCCTGAAGCAGTTTATCAGACAACCTTAATTTGGCCAACTCCAAGATTAGCAAAGCTTTAGCTGACCTGTAGACCTACAGGTGAGAATACATGCTCATTGTTATAAGACACTAAATTTAGTTTGTGACACAGCATTGTTTTTGTAATAAATAAATGATGCAGTACTAAAACAAATGAACATGGGCAACAGTAACAACAAAAAATGATGAATGTTTTAACATCATTTTATTATTTCTACCTCTTATTTTAGTCTCATTTTACTCTCACTACATACTTCTCCATGATTTCCAGATATAGTACTGAACAATTATAATAGCTTATCTACATATTATCTTTGTTGATAAATTTGACTTTAAGAATTTGACTCATAACAAAGACTATTTTTTTTAAATAAAGACCATAACAACATGTTTGAAGCAGGTATTTGTTACTTAGTTCACCAACATTGCAATAATCGGACTATACTAAGAACTTCTACAAAGCAATGAGAAAAATGAAAACTACCCAGGAGAAAATGGGCTAAAGCTATCAAGGTGCAATGCTCAGACAGGAGAACATGTGTAATCAACACATAAACATGTCCAGTCTCACCAGGAATTTATAAAACAAAAGATTCAAGCATTAGATTGGCAAAACTTAAATAATCAGACAATATCATGTGTTGATGAGTGTACAGAGTAATGAAACTTCTTATACTTTCCTGATAAAAGTCTTAAAGTCTCATAGGTAAGGGAACAATATGGCAATCTCTAGAAATCCAGATGCATACATAGTGTAGGATCTAACAATTCCACTGGTAGCGTCTAGGGCATCTCTTGCATGTGTACACATGGAGGCAGGTTTAACATTTTATAGCAACCTTATTTTAAGAAAACTCAGATGTCAAACAAAATATAAAACAATAAATTGTGGTGCTCATACAATGGAACACAACAGCTTTGAAAACTAAAGAACTAGAGCTGTGCATTTCAGCATGGATTCCGCTCATAAAATCTCCAAGCATTTAAAAATGTGTTTTCATTTCATCTGACGTAATTTCCAAAGTTTCTGATCCTAATAGCAGAATCACAAAAAGGCTTTTTTACTTTTCTCTCAACTAGCTTGCAAATCTGCTTTGTGGTAAGAATAAAATCTGGAACAACACTTCTTTTAATTGCTTCTTCTACCTTGCAAGGATGTAAGACAGTCCAGGGATGTATTGTATCAGATAAACTGTCTTTAGTGAAACTAACATGACATTTAGAAGCATTTTATGCAGTTGGAATCTGTGACTATCCTACGTTGTCCACCTATGCTGGTGGTGTATTGCACACCAATAGGTCTTTGCGGTAAACTCCCACGATTATGTCACTGCTGTTTCTCTCGCCCTTTGTGCTGAACTATGTGCTGTATGTTTCCACCCTTGCATTACTCGGGCCAGTAGGACACACCCTTCCATTTTCTCCTCTGGGTGTGACTCACCATCAATTCCCACACTATTCTCTGTTCTGTATCCTTGTTGTCCTGGACATTCTTCTCGCCCATTCTCCTGTCTTCAGTTTACAACTTAGAGGCTGCTAACCTCCGGGAAAACATATTCTTTCCTGACGATGAGAGATACAATCCATCTCTCTGCAAAAGACAGTCCTTCTGTAGTCATAGGCCACACTTCAGTTTATCACTGTATTTCACATAGTAACCCCCCTTCTCTTCCAGAGGCTTAACCATGGATGATAAAAAGCAATGAGAAGAGCTCCAGTGCTACTTGTTCTGAAGAGAATCACTTATTTTGAAAGTATCACCAATTTCCATATAAAAGAGCAGGAGTAGATAGTTATTGATAGGTAGATAAATCTTGTTAGTCTCCCCAGTACATGCCAGGTTCATGACCCAAGATAGGGACCGTAGTCTGACTAACTAAGCCTGTCCCATGTGCAGCAGTCTTTGTATATACCTTGTTGGTGAGAAGAACTCCTAAGCATAATTTTATGGTAGCCACTTTAAGAAAGAGAGAAAAGTAGGTGAGGACAGAGGCTCTTAGTGGTAAACCAGTTTGCTGACAACTTTTGATGAAAATATTATCACTGTGTAAGATTTATTTGTTGCTGCCACTAGGAATAGATACTTTTAAGGTGATAGATGCCAAGAGGAATACTGTGATGAGAGGGTCAGGGAAAGATCTCACTTAGCAAGAATGTGTGATTCATTTCCCATCTGGATTTATGAAACAGTGCAGTCGAGGCAGTTCTAAAATAGCAACAAAGGGACTACAAGTGACTGAGCAAACAATGTAATAACTGTGGGTGTGATTTAATTTCTTCACATGCTCTGCTAAAAATTCCAGATTTTGTAAGAATGCCATGGAAAAGGTACACAAAAAGGGTACCAGAGTAGTCCCCCTTATTTGCGGGGAATACGTTCCAAGACCCCTAGCAGATGCCTGAAACCATGGATAGTACAAACCCTATGCATATCATGTTTTTTCCTATACATAGGTATCTATAATAAAGTTTAAGTTATAAATTAGGCACAGATTAACAATAATTAATAATAAAACAGAATAATTATAATATCCTGTAATAAAAATTGTGTCAATGTGACCTCTGTCTTTCTCTCTCTCTCAAAATATCTTAATATTTTTGGACCGAGGGTGACCATGGGTAACTGAAACTGCAAAGTAGAACCGTAAACAAGGGGGGACTACTGTATTGCCATAAGGGCTACTGCAAGGAAGAAAGAGCGAAGAGGGGTGGCCTCATCCCGAAACACTAATTCCATTCCTTCCATTCACTGGTTCCATTTCTTCCATTCACTCAATATATATGCCTTGAACTGCTAATTATGTATGCAGTTTTTTAGGCACTTTAGAATGTGAAGTCAAAAATTTGATTTTTTATTTATAAAATTATAAAATATTTAATGAAATTTTATTTTTTATTTTTTTATTGGTTATGAATATTCATGGAGTACAAAGCTGACTAATACCTCTCATGCACAAGATGTGATGGCCAGATCCCTACTGGCAGCATGCGCATTACCACAAAGTGTGATTATATCCCATGTCCCCTGCCCAATTACCCCAGACCACCCTCTCCATCCCCTGTGGTCTTTCTTTCCTTCCTTCTTTCTCTCTTAGCTCCCATTTATGAGTGAGTACATGCAGTATTTTTCCCTCTGTGCTTTTATTATTTCAGTCAACATAAGTTTCTCCGAGCTCATCCACATTGTTGCAAATGGGAGAATTTAATTCTTTTTATGGCAGAGTGGTATTCCATGTATATATACCACATATTCCATGTGTATATATACCACATCTTCCTCATCCAATTGTCCATCGATGGACATTTAGGTTGGTTCCATATCTTGGCTATTGTTAACAGAGCTGCGATGAACATGAATGAGCAGGTATCCCTTTGACATGGTAATTTCCCTTCCTTTGGGTATACACCCAGAAGTGGAGTTGCTGGATCATATAGAAGATCTACCTTCAGTTGTTTGAGGAACCTCCATACTGTTTTCCATAGCGGTTGTGCTAATTTACAGTCCCACCAACAGTGTAGGAGTGTTCCCTTCTCTCCACATCCGCATCAGCATTTGCTATTCTCTGTCTTTTTGATTACAGCCAGTCTAAATGAGGTGAGGTAATATCTCAGTGTGGTTTTAACCTACATTTCCCTGATGACTAGTGATGTTGAGCATTTTTTCATGTACCTGTTTGCCATTTGTATGTCTTCCTTTGAGAAATGCCTATTTAGCTCCTTTGTCCATTTTTTAATTGGGTTACGTGTTTTTATACTGTTAAGTTGTTTGAGCTCCTTGTGTGTTCTGGACATTAATCCCTTATCAGATGCATAGTTAGCAAAAATTTTCTCACACTCTATGGGTTGTCATTTCACTCTGTCAATTGTTTCCTTTGCTATGCAGAAGATTTTAGTTTGATATAGTCCCATTTGTTTATTTTTTCTTTCATTGCTTGTGCTTTGGGGCTCTTGTTCATAAAGTCTGTGCCCAGAACTAGTTCCTGAAGTGTTTTTCTATATTTTCCCTTAGTAATTTTAAAGTTTTAGTTCTTATACATAGGTCTTTAATCCATTTTGAATTGACTTTAGTATATGGTGAAAGAATTTTCCAATTTTCCCAGTACCACTTATTGAAGAGGCAGTCTTTTCCCCAATATATGTTTTGTTGTCTTTGTAAACTATGAGATGGCTGTAAGCCTGAGGGGTGATTTCTGGGTTCTCAATTCTGCTCTACTGGTCCGAGTGTCTATTTTATGCCAGTACCATGCTGTTTTGGTTACTATAGCTTTGTAGCATAACTTGAAGCCAGGTAGTATTATGACTCCAGCTTTATTTATTTATATATTTTGCTCAGGATTGCTTTGGCTATTCAGGGTCTTTTGTTGTTCCATATGAATGTTAAGATTGCTTCCCCATTTCTTTCATTGGCATTTTGATGGGGATTACATTGAATGTGTAGATTGCCTTCAGTAATATAGACATTTTCATAATGTTAGTTCTTCTAATCCAAGAGCATGGAATGTCCTTCCATCTTTTTTTGTCTTCTTTAATTTCTTTCAGCAGTGGTTTGTAGTTCTCATTGTAGAGATCTTTCACCTTCTTGGTTAAACTAATTCCTAAGGTTTTTTTTTTTTTTGACTTGTAAATGGGCTTACCTGTTTGATTTCTCTTCCTGTTAGCTCATTATTGGAGAATATAAATGCAACTGATTTGGGGGAATTTATTTTGTATCCTGCAACATTACTGAAATCATTAACCAGCTGCAGGAGTGTTTTGATGGGGTCATTAGGTTTTTCTATATATGGTATCATGTCATCTACAAATAAGGACAGTTTGACTTCATCTTTTCCAATCTGGATGCCCTTTATTTCTTTGTCTTGTCTGATTGCTCTGGCTAATACCTCCAATACCATGTTAAGTAGAAGTGGTGAGACTGGGAATCCTTGTCTAATTCCTGTTCTTAAGGGAAAATTCATTCAGAATGATACCCATGGTGGGCTTGTCATAGATAGCTTTTATTGTGTTGAGATACATTCCTTCTATACCTAATTTGTTGTGAGTCTTTACCATGAAGCCATGTTGAATTTTGTCATATGCATTTTCAGTGTCTACTGAGATAATCATATGGTTTTTGTCCTTGAGTTTATTGATGTGATGTATCATGTTTATAGACTTTCATATGTTGAACTATCCTTGCATCACTGGGCTGAATCCCACCTGATCATGGTGTATAATTTTTTTGACGTGTTGCTGTATTCTGATTGCTAATATTTTGTTGAGGATTTTTGCATCTGTGTTCATCAAGGATATTGGCCTGTAATTTTCTCTTTTTGTTCTGTCTTTATCAGTTTTTGGTATCAGAGTTATGTTGGCCTTATAGAATAAGTTTGGGAGAATGGCTTCTGTTTCAATTTTTTGGAATAGTTTGAGAACTGATGTTAATTCCTCTCTAATGTCTTGATAGAATTTGGCTGTAAAGCCATCCAGACCTGGGCTTTTCTTTGTTGGAAGATTGCTGAATACTGCTTCAGTCTCATTGTTAGTTATTGGTTTGCTCATCTCTTCTTGGTTCAGTCTGGGTAGTTTGTATGCATCCAGAAACTGATCCGTATCTTCCAGGTTTTCATATTTGCTGTCATAGGGTTGTTTATAATAGTCTCTAATGATTCTTCATATTTCTGTGGTATCAGTTGTAATGTCTCCCTTTTCATTTCTGATTTTTGTTATTTGGGTCTTCTCTCTTCTTTTTTTGTTAACCTAGCTAATAGTTTGTCTATTTTATTCATTGTCTTGAAAAACCAACTTTTTCTTTTGTTGATCATTTTTGTATCATTTTTGGGGTCTCTATTTCATTTAGTTCTTCTCTGATCTTAATTATTCCTTTCCATCTACTACCAATAGGTTTGGATTGTTGTTGTTTTTCTAGTTCTTTGAGGTGTAGTGTTAGGTCGTTTATTTGAAGTCTTTCCATTCTTTTGATGTGAGCATTTATTGCAACAATCTCCCCTCTTTGTACTGCTTTTGCAGAACCCCACAGCTTTTGGTGTGATGTATCTTTATTTATATTAGTTTCAAGAAATGTTTTGATTTCCTGTTTAATTTCTTCTTGGAACCATAGGTCATTCAGGAGCCTATTGTTTATTTTCCATGTATTTGTATAGATTCTAGGGTATTGCTTGATATGGATTTCCAGTTTTAGTCTATTGTGGTCTGAAAATATACTTGGAATAATTTTAATTTTTTAACATTTGCTGAGACTGAATTTGTGACATAGTATGTGGTCTATCCTGGAGAATGTTCCATGTGCTCATGAGAAGAAAGTATGTTCTTTAGTTGTTGGGTGAAATGTTCTGTATATATCTGCCAGGTCCAGTTGGTCTAGTTGTTTAAACCCTGTGTCTCTTTGTTGATTTGTTGCCTGGAAGATCTGTCCCATATTGAGAGAGAGGTGTTCAGGTCACCTACTATGAACATATTAGGGCCTATTTTTTTCTAAGAGGGTTTGCTTTACATATCTGCGTGTTCCAGTATTGGGTGCTTACATATTTATGATTGTTATATCTTCTAGCTGGATAGATTCCTTTATCAGTATATAGTGGCCTTCTTTGTCTCTTTTTATGTTTTTGATTTAAAGTCTATTTTATCCAATAGAAGAATAGCTACTCCTGCTCATTTTTGGTTACCATTTGCATAGTATATCTTTTTCTATCCCTTCACTTTTAGTCTGTGTGTGTCTTTACAGGTGAGGTGGGTCTCTTGGAGACAGCATATACTTGGGCAGCTTTCTAATCTAATCAATCAGTCCTTGTCTTAGAATGGGTAGTTTAATCCATTCACATTTGGGGTAGTTATTGGCAGGTATTGTTTAATTCCTGTCATTCTATTGTTTTTGTTTAGATGTTTGAAATATCTTTTGATCATTATTTCCCCTTTTATTTCTCTTGTTCAATGTTAGTTGGAAATTTGAGGTGGAGTGATTTTAGCTTCTTTCTATTTCTTGTCAGCATTTTTGTTCTAATGTAGAGTTTTACTCTTTCTTGTTTATCCGTGGTAGTGATCATCATTATTCAGATTCCAGGTGAAGGACTCCCTTGAGAATTTCTTGCAGGGCTGGTTGTGTGGTGGTGAACTCCCACAATTTTTTTAGGGGGGGGGGTCTGGGAAATCCACTATTTTTCCCTCATTTCTGAAGGAGAGCCTTGCTGGGTAAAGAATTCTTAGCTGGAAATCTTTTTCTTTTAGTATTTTGAATATATCATTCCACTTTCTGCTGGCCTGTAGGGTTTCAGTTGAGAAGTCTGCTGTTAGTCTGATGGGGGTTCCCTTATGTGTGACTTGATGCTTTTCTCTTGCTGCTTTTAGAATTTTCTCTCTGTCTTTGAGCTTTGTAAATTTGACTATAATGTGTCTTGGAGAAGATCTTTTTGATTGAATCTGTTTGGGGACCTTTGAGCTTCCTGGAAATGAAGGTCTATCTCTCTCCCTACACCTGGGAAGTTTTCTGTTATTATTTCCTTGAATAGATTTTCAATCCCTTTTCCTTTCTCCTTCCCTTCTGGAATAACCACAATTCAGATGTTAGAGTGCTTGAGGTTGTCTGCTCTCTCTCTTAGATTTTCTCCATTGTTTTTAATTCTTTTTTTCCTTTTGTTTTGTCTGCCTGGGTTATTTCAAAAAAGACCATCTTTGAGATCTGAAATTCTTTCTTCTGCTTGCTCTAGCCTGTGCCTTTATTTCACTGAGTGAATATTTCATTTCTAGGAGTTCTGCTACACTCTTTCTAAAGGTATTAATCTCTTTGTATATTTTGTCCTTCAAATTCTGGAATTTTTTTCTTATTTCCTTGTGTTCTCTAATTGAGTCTTCTCTTATCTCTTCAAGTTTTCTCTAAGATCATTGCTTGGAATTCCTTTTCAGACATTTCAAGGATTCCCTGTTCTATGGGGTCTGGTATTGGAGCATTACTGTATTCCTTTGGTGGTGTCATATCTTCTTGTTTATTTGTAGCTCTGGTAGTTTTTCATTGATGTTTGGTCATCTGGTAGAGAACTTGCTTCTTCTATAACTCTGGGGTTGGTTATTAGGATGAAGCCTTCCCTGTTGCAGGCTGTACTGGTGATTCTTCTTATTTCAATATAATTGAGTGTGCAGCAGGCTGCCTGTAGAGTGTTCCTGGCTGCTACTGTGATGATGAACTGTCCTTGTGGTGACAGTAGGTGCATTGGTGACTGTATTACACAACCTTGGCTCCTGTTCTGGCTTTCTGTAGCCTAGGACTGAGCCCCCAGTGCTGTGCAGGTCTTGGCTCACCTCAGTGGCTTCTCTAATGAAATTTTAAAAATCTGCTAATTCATCTTTTCCTTTTTTGAAGACTTTAAAATACTAACAGCTATTATTTATTGAACATCTATTATATGTCTAGGACTTTACATAGATAATTTTATTTTTATAAATACATATACAATAACAATAAGAGATGACTATTGACTGAATATTTTAAAGACTTGAGAAAATAAGTCTCATAATGGTTAAATGACTTGTTCAAGGTCACATAATTAGGTAGTGATAGTGCTGGAATTTGGATGTGAGTGAATTGCAAAGGTTTTTTTTCTAAGCAAAGTCCAAGGTCTGTGCTGTAAAGAAGGGTCTAGGAGTCTACTGTAAGCATACAGTAGCACTATATTGGACTCAGCTTGTAGTGAAACATACCTGCTGACATGATGGAAACAGGTGTACCAGAAGGCTGATTCCTATAAGCAACACAGCCTGGGCTTAGCAGCTGTAGATTTGGGAGAGGTTGCATCAATGTGGTTTATGAACCCAAACAGTATTCTTCAAAGTAAGAGTGAATATAAATGTTCTTTATGGTCTGCAGTATAGAGTGGAGTAATTCTTTCTGATAGGACTGGGGATGTGGCCAGAATGGGATTCATGTGTAGCCTTGCAACGTGTGATTAACCACTAGGTGGCAATGAGTCTACAAAGCTAGGATAAGCACGAGCTAAGCTATGCTGGGTAAGTTGATATGCTTCCTTGCTGGGAGTCAATAAGCACCACTTTCCTTGTACGTGCCCTCTAATATAAATTTATTTTAAATGTTTGATTCTAAACCATACTTTACATCAGCTGCTTTCTCTAATCCTCCTTTAACCTCTTCTCTTATTAGTTGTCTGAGTGTCATTTTTGAATTGGGCATGACAGAACTTGAGTAGATTGTGAAGGAAAATGTTAGCATGTTGATGTAACCCACGTGTAATGTTCTAATAATATGATACCCCTAGATGTATTTTTTGACTATCCTTTAGGAATAAAATACACCTGCAACAAGTAACACTTTGGTAGAGCCATATAAATAAGAGAATTGACTGTCCTACAAATAAACCCTGTCTCTTTATTGCTCACATAAATTCATCTGTTAACATTGCATTTTTAGAAGAAACAATGTTTCTAAACCAATTAAGTTTTGGTGAAACAGAGGGAGTTTCTACCTTCTATGAAGTGATTTTTTTTTCTGCCCAAATATACTACATAAAGAGAACTTGAAAACAAAGAGAAAATTTATCAACATATGGACATAATATCTCAAAGCAGATGTCAGAGCAAATTTTTAACTTTCCATGGGAAGCTACATGTATTAAAACTTAAAACTCTTCAAATATAAAACAGATTGATGTGAATTAAATTTATAATTCACATCAGAAAGAAATACCATAATAAAATGAACTTTCAGAAGGAAAGAACAGACCTATTGTTCCTAGAGGTGGGAAAGGGGGAGAGGGAGGCAGAATAGGGAGTAATTGGGTAAGAGATACAAAAAGTTTTGCAATGATGAACATGCTAATAATATCCATTTGATCATAACATACTGTACACGAATACCGATAGTCAACTCTGTACCCCATAAATATATATAAATGAAAGTGATAAAAAAGAAAGAAAGAAAGAAAGAAATCCCTGGGAGTAAGGATGATAATAGGAACTCAAAAAATAAAGACTAACATTTGTTGAGGAAAAACAAACAAACAAACAACCAAATAAATAAATAAAAACATTGTAAAATATATGGGTCCAGGAGTCAATTAAGTTTTGTAAAATCTGCAAATCATATTTCCGTCTTCAAAATTTGCAAGACCCTTTAGCATATGAAGGACTCCTAGAAGTGCTATAGTAATGAAGCCCGGCATTTAACAAACTTACTTGAACACCCCATTTTTTGTAACTATTTAATGGTATTTGGGAACTCAACAGAGTAGATGATAGATTAACTAGAGAGCTGACACTGACGGTTCCAGGAAACTTTAAGTTGTTGGAATATAAAGTTTTGTCCTTGAGCTACATTGTTCTATCTGACCCACGCTGTCCATGAGCCTGTCTTGCTTGGAAATGGTGGGAAGATTTCCCTCTCTCCTCCAGAGGTTCCTGATCTGCCTTAAAGGAGAAGGGCTTTGATCAGTTTGCAAGCAGTCCCAGAGCTGGCTTACTTTGTGGGAAGCCAGCCTTTCTCCTAGAAGAATATAATTGGAAGTATCCAAGCAGTGGGCTACTGACAGGCAAATTACCACTCTTTTATGAAAGGATTTGTCTTGTTTGTGGCATAAACACATTAATAAACCTAAGGCAATGACCCCCATAGGAGATAATCATACGTGGAGCAAAGCATGTTCATAACTTACTGTCTTTATCTGTTTCCTACGGATTCAATAATGCTTATTGTCTGGCTCTAATTATAAAAACAATGATTTCCAATGTTGTACAAAGTACAAAAATTAAATCTACCATAATTCCAACACCTAGGGACAATTACTGCTAAAAATTTAGCACAGTTCCTTACTAAATGTATGTGCTTTTAAACATTTGTCTCACACTGTATAATTTCATATTTTGCAAATTCCATTTAACACATCATTAGTACTTTCCTGTACCATTCAATATTTTTTTTAAATTGTGATTTTAATGGCTAAATACTATTCCATGCTATTATAATTTCTTTAACCCTTTCACTGTGCTTGGACATTTAAGTGATTTCCATGTTTTATTATTAAAAACCTGAAATGAATACTCATATATAAATACCTGTTTGATGATTTTCTTTGGATAGATCCCAACAAAGGAAAAATTGCTGTGTCAAAGGTAATGAATCCTTAAGGCTCTTGGTATATAGACTTAGAGATTTCCAAATGCTTTTAAAACCATGTGTGTATGTGTGTTTCACAAATTGTTTAATGACAGGGCTATATTCTGAGAAGTGTGTCTTTAGGCAATTTCATCATTATGCACTCCTCATAGAGTGTACTTACACGATCCTAGATGGTACAGCCTACTACACACCTGGGTTATACGGTATAGCCTACTGCTCCTATGCTGCAAATCTGTAGAGCATGTTACTGTACTGAATACAGTAGGCAATTGTAACACAATGGTAAATATTTGTTTATTTGAACATATGTGAACATAGAAAAGGAAAGGCACAATAAAAATTTGGTTATAATCTTATGGAACAACCTTTGTATATGCAGTCCATTGTTGACCAAACATTATGTGGTGCCTGACTCTGTGTGTGTGTGTGTGTGTGTGTGTGTGTGTGTGTAGTTTCAATTCAATTATTCAGTCAGCAAATACTTACTGAGCTCCTAATGTATCTATGTGCCACCAAACAGCTATCAAACTGATGAAAAGCATCCAACTGGTAGCCATACCACTCCTTTCTGGCCTAAGAGGTGGACCCTGTGGTCTCAGAGTCAGCCACATCACCCTAATCCCCTGAACACCCTGCTCTGGACAGGAACCCCAGTTCCCCCCAACTCTGCTCCCCTGCTGCCCAGCCTGTCTTGGGTGGGGGACCAGAGCAGCCCTGAGGCAACACTGTGTCCCCACCCACAAGACAGTATTGAGGGAGTTGAGGTTGGGGCTGGGAAGTTTTACTCCTGATTTAACTACACTGAGAAAGAGGCTTTGAACAAGACAGTCAAGATCTCCAACCTGAAAAAGGCTTGAGCCTACTTGGCAAGATACATATTAAACAAAGGTATGTATTAAATAGATAACAAAACAAAGTATAGAGAAAATAAAATTAGGAAGCTGAGGGATTTTCTTTTTTCTTTTTGTTTTGCTAAATTTCTAGACCCAAAAAGTCAACCCATTTTCTAAAATTTGGTGTATCTTTAATTAATTTTACAGCTAAATATTTGGTCTCATTTATCGTTTTTTGTTTATTTGTTTGTATTGCCCCTATCATTTGTCTACTCAGATACTTTAACTGTTTTCCACTAATGCATGGATTTTTTATTGACTAAAAATGTACAGATCAATTGAACAATTTGTCCCTGAGGGTCGACTTCTTCAATTGTTTCCTGAACATTTCCCTAAAAATGTGGTTTTTGATTTCCTTTTACTACATCATCAGAACAATGTCCTGTTAACTAATATGATGTTTTGACTTTTGGTTTTAGCGAGTTGTAGTACAAGTATCCAGGGACAAATTCTTCAATTGAATATGTCCGAGAGACAAATTGTTAGATTGATTTGATTTTTTTAACATGTCCTTTTTTCCCCTTTATTCTAAAATCTCAAGATGATGTGATCTGATGCGTGTTTTCTTTCATTCACTGATTTTGAGCAAAGAATGGATTCTTTAAATTTGAAAACTCCCTACCTTCAGTTACAGAATAGTTTATTTCACTAATTCATTTAAAATTGCATTAGTCCTCATTTTATCCCATTCTTTCTTTATGGAACTCCCATTATAAAGCTGCTGATATTCTGAAGAAATATTTAATTTATTTTTATCTTTTTCTTCCTATTGAGACAGAGTAGGGCTAAGCCTGTGAACAAAACTAACTTCATTTTCCCTGCAGACGACATTCTGTGTCTTTTCTATTTCTTGGCCATGAACCCCCCCCAGGGCACGTTATTACCCCATGGCCTGCCTTGATAAAATAAACTGAGATAAGACTGAGATGCAAAACTCATTCTCCAAGGCTCATTAAAATATAACTGTTAGCTTTGTTTACCCATTCTTCCTTTTCCTATAACTGTAAAAAATAAGTTACAGTTTAACCTAAGAACTGTGTCCAGTTCCCACATGGACACAAAGATCAAGGTGACTACTACAATGACTCTCCTGTGGTGGTGATAATGAACACCACCATTTTGGACCTACTGAGCAGGTGCAAGGACCAGTGTTATAACAGAGCATGTCCCATGCTGCAACCAGCAAGAACAGAATGGACCACTTCCAGATGTGCAGAATGATGATGTTGGCCTGCACCCTTTAATCCCTTGCCTTATAAAGGACCCTAAACAGCTCTCTTCGGGGGGCTAGCTTTCCTATGGCTACCTCCCTTATGCATAAGTCTATCTTCTCATTTGATAAAGCGTTGCTTGCTTTACTGCTGGGTACATTGTTCGTTTCTATGACTTTGGGACCAAAGAGCCTAATTCGGTAACACTATCACCCCTTTCTTTGTATTTTTGTTTTCATTTCAGGAGGATTACATTTAAAATCTTCTCATGAAGACTTGTATTCATTTTAAAAAAAATTTTGGCTATCATAATTTTAATTTACATAAGTGCTTTTTAAAAATCACATCTTACTCTCATTTCATAAAGGTACTAATCATTCTTATGAAATTATGTGTATTAGTAACAGTTTTCCTAAAGTTTGCTTTTGGCTATCTTGAGTTATGTCCTTGTTTCAAGTCACTTCTTCCTGTTTATTTTGGGCTTTGGCCTTGATTTTACAGGTTTTTGGAAACATCTTGTGACCCTTGCCTTTAAGTGCCCATTTGAATGAGACACTACAGGCCTGGTAGGAAATCCAGGTTCAGGGCCAGGATTTCTTAATTAATACACAGCATTATAAAGTGATCTACAGAGTCACTTCTTTCCTTAGGAGACCCCAAATGTCAAAAGATCTCAGAAGTCTTTTTTTTAAAGCAGTCTCTCCAAAATATTCCATTTTCGTGCTTTGGTTACTAGAAGGGCATATTCTTGGTATCCTCTGTTCTTGGAACAGAGATGAGAAATGGGCTTGGAACTCTCATGATTCATGTGCAAATCTTCATTTAATCCCAATATCTTCAATAAACCTCAGCCCCACCCTCCAAGAGATAATAGACAGCTGCCACCTGCTGGGGTGAGTGGAAAGAGAGTCATGTGCTGCTTGCTTGCTGAGAAGGATACCTGAGTATTCATCCTCTCTGCGTACACTCAGCTCCCACTCAGATTTGATATCCACACCTCAGCCCATTTCACATTCTTCTTGGTGCATCCCCATTTCAAGCTGTTCTGGGACTCTCTGGTGTAAATCATTATTCCTCTGCAGGCACTCGGTTTTTCTGTTTTGTTTGTTTTAGCTTTCTCTGCTCTGGTGGGTGGGGGAAAAAGTTAGTGAAACTACATACATATTTTTTTTCCTAATTGTTGGAGAAAGAGGTCAAAATTTTGTTTTTAAAAATAATTTATATTCTGAAACACTGAAAACCTTTGCCCCAAAGTTCATGCGGATTTCTGCTTGTTGTATGTGCTGGTTGCTAAGGCAGCCCAGCCCACTCTATCAATCATCCTTTTACCAGATAAACTTTGAAAAAATAAAATAAAGTTTAGATTTTATACTCTGGTGAGAATTAACATTAAGATAATTTTATGGTTGAATACAAAGATCAAAGCTGAAAAATGAAGACTAGTGCATGAAAGACACCAGTGTTATAAAACTGTCTTTTATAGCTGGGTGCATAGCTGGCCCTTAACAACATTGTGAATTGGTCAACATTATTCAACAACCAAATCTATTTTTCCCTGTTTTTTTCCAGGCCTGATCTAAAGCAGATACTAAAGACTATCAAAGTCCAAAGTTAGCCCTGACCAGAGCTTGAACAAACTTTTTAAAGAGACAGTCAACACATCTATCAGCCCACTGAGACCTCTCATAAGGGGGTAGAGAATCCTTCTCTGTATTACCAGAAACGGCATTGTTACGTGTCTGTGTTGCAGAGTTTTGCTGGCTAAATCATGTCAAATAACAGCATTTCTCTAACATTATGTTGACTTAGCTTTATATCCCTGTAAAGAACATGGGTTTTGGAGTCAGAAAATTAGATAAGGAGCCAAATTCTGCTGCCATATAGCAGTGCTATGCGTGTGGATAAGTGTTCATTTCTGAGCTTCAGTTTACCTCAGTCTGGTAAATGAGGATAATAACTTTGCACTGTGTCCTCTGGACTTTCTGCTGCATGACCAGCACACTCCTTTTCATCCTCAGCCTTTTCTCTGAAACGCCACCTTGCCCTAATTGAATGCTGGCTCTCCCCTGCTAACTCCTGCCACCAAGTAGAAGATATTCATTTTCACACATACTTAAAAGCTCACACCTGGAAGGTGGGGTGGGCAGCTTCCTCTTTCCCCAGGCACCACATCCTGATCTACCTCCCCCCTCTATTAAAGAAGCCCATACTGCTTTGAGATCTATGCTATTAGCATTTAACACTACTCTCTCCTCATCACTGGTTTCTACTGACCTCCTTGTCATTTCCTTGTTTCTACTGATGTTTGAAGAACCTGGGTCACAATCTCCTCATCACACCTTTCCTGACAGGATTTTAAGTTATTTTACTATTTACAAGAAAACTCTGCAATACCCTGACTTCTCAGCCCTGTGATCCCTGTCTTAACTCCAATACCAGTTTGATTAATCTCTCAGAATGCATTTAATTGCTCTTTAACACATCCATAAAAGAAGCCAGTGCCTGGGCAAACAAGGGTAAAAGCCAATGACAGCCACTGCTTTTTGCCAAAATTTTATGAGTGAAATGCAGAAGAATATTACAAAAGTGAGAGTTACTTCAAATCAAGTTTGCTTTCTTCAACTACTATTACTCTATTTTTAATAGGTCCTACAGTCTGGAGGCAGGATCAAGAACTATATGCACAAGAAAACACTGAACTGTCAAACAAAATGTCTTTGAGTAGAAAATATTTTGTTTGTCTCTTGAATTTCTCATGGAATAAAATCATATAGACTGTACTGATGTTGGATTAAAAATGTGTACACTCTTCTGTGAATTTTTCAAAACAGAATTCAACTCCAAGCTGCTATTAAATCAAACAGAGACAAAAATAGGAAATAAATACAGTATTCCCTTGGGGTCTGTAAATTTAATGTCTCCTGTTTTGGTTCTCTTCAAATCACCTACAAGGTCCATGATATGCAGTAATTTTCATGATGGTACACAAGACCTAACACATTGAGCTTTGTAGCGATTAACTGCAATCATAAATAGGAAGGGAGTTGCCAATCTTGAATTGTGAGCAGGCCAGGCTGTTCTGCAGAAGTGGTTTCATGGGGTTGAATGAGCTGAGCCCTCCTCTCAAACACAGCTACTCAAGAACCTGAGAATTCCTACATTCTACCCTCAAATTGTACCTGAATTCAACCTATTTTTCTGACCTCCCCCACAGCTGCCCTAGTATGGGGAAGAACTGTTATCTCTTGCCTGGACCACTGCAGAAGCTTCTTTGCAGCCCTCTTCTCCTGCCCACCAAAGACCTATTCTCCAGACAGTAGCCCTAGTGATTCATTTATAAATGTAAATCTGATCAAGTTACACTCACCACACTCACACTCACACGTCAAAGACTTCAAATTCTCCTGTCACATCACATCACACTAAGGAAAAAACTCAAACTCTTCATCATGACTGATGAAACTTTCTACCTGATCAGGCCTCTGGCCACTCATCCTTATTCTGTTTATATCTACATTATATATATATATATATATATTTCAAAAGGTTTGTGGAAAAATAGAATTAGAAGATAATGTGGATCTTTCTATGGACTTTTTGATGTAACCTTGCATATGTCTTAGTTTGTCATCTCTCTTATCCACTGGAATGTAAAATCCATTTATGCAAAGAGTTTTTGTCTGTCTTGTTCACTGCTGTTAACCCATGGCTTTAAACAAGGCATGCACTTAAGAAGGACTCAAGACATGAATGAATTGAATGAATGAATGAATCTCCTGGGTCCATTTCCTGCCTTGCACCTCAGCCATATTCTCTTATGGTTATACTCTGGGTCTAGCCATCACCAGAAATCATCTGTCCTCAAAACACAAGTGCTTATTATTACTACTGGTTTTCTCAAATAGCCTCATAGAAATACTAGTTCAGCTCTTTAACACACTCAGTCCATTGACCCACGACTTACTCCAGATCTCACTTCCTCTTAATTCAGCTTCAATTTAAAGATCCATCAATAAATCACTCCTTTGCATCAACCTGCAACCTTTGTGTGCTTCCATCATGCTTTCGGAAAACCCATAATCTAAACTTTCATTCTGATAATTCCAAACTTTGTATCTCTAGCCCAGAACTCTCCATGAAGTGCTGATCTTAACTCTTAATTGCTTACACAATATCTGCAACTGGTAGGCTTCTCAGAGATAGAAATTTCAAAGCAAGAGACAAATCTGCTTCTCTGTGAATACCTCCTTCTCTGGGTTCATTGAATTGTGTCTCTCAAAGTCCATATGTTGGAAGCTTAACTCCCACTGTAACTGTTGAGAGTGGTAAATACTATTATGATAATTGAAAGGAAGGGCCTTGAAGAAGTGATTAGATTGTAAAACCATGCCATATGAATGGATTCATAATGGTGGTCAGAGGCGTGGTTTGGAGGGCTTTAAAAGGAGAGTGAATGAGGAGGTTAGTCTCTCTCTGCTCCATCAATTTTGCAATGTGATACACTGCTGTCACTGTCATCACGACCAAGGCCCTCGCCAGATGTATTCCCTGGACTTTGGACTTCCCAGCCTCTGAACTGTAAGCAATAAATCTCGTTTTCTGTATAAATCACCAAGTTTCAAGTATTTTCTTATAAGCAACAGAAACAGACTAGTAAACTTCCCATTTCTGTAAATGGCAATACTGTCTACCCAAACCAGTTGTTTAAGCCAACACTCCAGGAGTTATCCCTACATCAGTTCTTTTCCTCACTCATTACAACTAATCAGCTACTGTCAACTTTACTGCTAATATTCATCTGGACTCTCTCTGTGTTTTTCCATCTACACTGCTGTCACTCCAGTCCAGCTATAATCCTCTCTTTCCTGCCCAGCTGCCCACAGCTTTCTGTCCCCCTACTTCTGTGTCATGTCCTCATTCTCCATATAATAGCCAAAGCGATCCTTTAAAAATACAGATGGAATCATAATGCTATTCCTGTGAAAACACTTTTAACTGTGTTCCTCTATACTTGCAACAAAATTGAGACCCCTTACCATGGCACAGGGCCTTATCTGACCAGTCTTGCCATCTTATCTCACATTGCCCTCATCTATCCTCTCTAGGCCCTGGCCCCATTTGCACTTCTTTCTGTATCTTGAAAACTGTGTACATTCTAGACTTAAGACCTTTGCCTCATTGTCCACTCTGCTCAGAATACTCTTTCCCAAATCCTAACATATCTGGTTTGCTCTTGTCATTCAGATATCAACTAAAATATCAACCCCTTAAAGAGTATTCCCTGACCACCTAAATTTCTTCAGTATTGAATCCTGAGAGTTTACAAGAGTCAAATATCAGTGTCATCATTTGCTTTTTTCTACATCATCTGAAATTAATGTACTGGTTATAAATCTTTTGCTCACAGCATAAGCAGAAACTTGTTCTAGTAGTTAAAAACTCCAGTTCTGAATTAATTTTGGTTATAATTGTCATTTATTGCTTTACCAGTAAAACATAATTGAATCTTAACAACATGACTGTAATCAAAAGACACACACACACATTCATATAACTGATGTGGCTGAGCATCCAAATGACCACATTCAAGAGATATTGATGAAAAAAGACAGAAGCTTTCACTGCATTTTGACCAACATTAAGCAAGTGCAAATCAGATGTCTTATTTGTCATTCTTTTGAGCAGTTTGGTTCCAATTATGGTAAAAGTGATCATTGATCACCTGCAGAACCATGGTAGATTGATAAATTAGTTTTAGCCCTGCGTTATTTTGTAAATAAATAGACTAATTTGTAAAACCTCAGACATCACAGATTGGGCATACTGTAGTAGACTAGCTTAATTACCTGTTAAGTTATCAGTGAAAACCAAACAAATATGAAAGGAATGGAAAAATAAGAACTACAATGACAGCAATTATGATGTAGTAGTGAACTCAGTGATCTCAGGCTTGTTTAACAAACAAGACTGGTTTGAGGGAAGATGGTGAACAAAATAATCATATAATAAAGTAAGTGTCCAGACATAAAATAAATATTCAATAAATGTTCACTGACTGAGAGACTGATTGGAGAAGAACCTTAAGTAATATATGTAAGCACAATGTAACATGGAGTCAAGCCAGAGGGATTGTTGTGAAATATACTCGAAGACTTGCTTGTGAAACTTATTATTTGGCTAGAGAGGGTAGGAGGGTTTTCATTAAATGCCTTATACATCCATATTTGTATCATCCTAAAGATGCATTAAAAAAATTTCATTGCTAGGAAAAATTAAAGATTGAATAAAGTACAACTTTCTTTCTATTCAACTGGGAAAAACATTGAGAATATCAAATGCAGTTGGAGACATGGTAATATGAGCATTCTCACAAACCATTGGTCAGATTGTAAACTGGTTAGACTTTCAAAACTTTAGACTTTAGAATTAGAAATCTCTCTCTCTCTCTCTCTCTCTCTCACACACATACACACACACACACACACACACACACACACACACACACTCCCACTTCTGAAAATGTACTATTATAAATACATTCTTATGTGTACAAAGACATCTTTTCATCATATTATTATGGTGGTAACACAAAGCCAGAATAGAAATGTCCACTGAAAAAAATAGTAGTTGAAAAAAATGATACATCTATTTAGTGGAATCTTATATTCTCTGTTTAAAAATAACATTGGTAATGGGGGATAAGGGGGCACAGTGATCCTTATGATAAAATCTTATTTGTGTAAAAAATAAAAGACCCCCAAAAAAGATAAATGGGCATTTATACACATTTATAAAAAATATAAGTATTATGTAAATATATAGAAGGATACCAGATGGCTGGCTATGAAACTTTCTGAGAGAATGGGGCAAAGGGAAATTCCACATTTCACTCCATAATAAAATTATATACATGTGTTACTTGTGCTCATTAAAAAATAATAACAAGTGAGAGTCTATGAACCTGTTTTAAAATAAGGCAAAACTAGATCTGTAATGAAAATCAGAATGTTAGATCAGAACACTTAGCTGGAAGCCTTGAGACATGGGCAGTCATGTGATTTTGTGAAAGTAATTATACCCTTGGGTGTCAGTTATTATGGTTGGCTGAATAATGGCCAACCAGAGATGTCAAGGTCTTAATTCTGAAAACCTGTAAATCTGTTACCTTACATGCAAAATGAACTTTGAAGATCTTGAGATGAAGAGATTATCCTGTATTATCTGGGTGGGCTTGAAACAACCACAAAGGTCCTTACGAAGATGAAGCAGAAAGCCAAAGCCAGAGACGGTGATGTGGCAACTGAAGGGGAGAGAGAAACAGAGAGATTAGAAGATGCTACACATCTGGCTTGGAAGGTGGTGGAAGAGGCCACCAGCCAAGAAATGCATTTGGCTTCTAGAATCTAGACAAGGCAAGGAAATGGATTATTCTCTAGAGCCTCCAGAAGAAACAAGTCCTGTGGACGACTTGACTCCAGCCCACTCAGATTGAGTTTGGATTTCTGAGTTTCAGAATTATAAGAGAATAAATTTGTATTGCTTTAAGCCACTAAAGTTGTTGCAATTTGTTACAGCATCATTAAAAAATTAATACTGTTTTATAGCCTGTAAATTGAGAGAGTAGAATTGGATTATCAATAATATTACATTTAATCATAATTAAAATAGCAAATATTTATAAGTGCTTAATATATGTCATATACTATGCTAAGGGCTTCATATACATTTCATGCAAATCTCACAACGGTCCTATGTGTAGGCACTGTTTAACTTCCCACTTTATACAGAGGAAGCCAAAGCTTAGTGAGGTTTAGTAACTTTCCAACGAGTGGCAATGCGAGATGCAAACAGAGATCTGATTGACTTCACAGCCTTCTTATGGTAGTGGCCATGTGAGCCACTTTTGCAGCTCTAAACCAGGCGAGCCTATGATGCTCACTGTTCCATATGGCTTTCAATTTTAGTGCAATTTTCATACAAACGTGTTAAATTTGTTACAGATAAAGTCTATGTCCCCTGTAGGCATATTTGAATGTACGTAGGTAGTGAGAGAAATGATGCTAGGAAAGCAATCCATGCTCTATAACTAACTTATGTCAAAGACAAATAAAGTTGGACACTAGTTTAACTGGCAAGGACTGGTTTTAATCAGTAATACTATTGCAATAAGGAAAAGTGTCACATGAACTAAACTCAACTTCAATTTGTACAGAGGTGATTGAGCATTTTAAAGGCAGAATGAGGAAACAGCAAGGAGGGCAAGTAGGGGCTCAGTAGAGTCAGGGAAGGGAAAAATTTCTAAGGGTTGGTCAGTGCAAATTCAATTAGGCCAGCAATGTCTGCTTGCTGGTAATTATTGAAGTTAGAATTCTATCCTGCCACCAAGACTGGGAGACAGAAGCCCTATCCTCAGGTGTTGTCTGTAACAAACTGCAAATTATTTTATCAGTTTTGAGTTTCCTCAGGCAGGCACTTTAAGGAGGTGTAGTGTGATTTTAGCAATGTTGCCTTGAGTTGTTAAACACTGTGTTAGTGTTTGTTCAAGTCTTATACACAAAGGTTGAAGCCTAATTGAGAAGGCTCGGGAAATGGGCTAGAGTTTAGTCAGGAGAGAATCTTTGTCACTTAATAAAATGGGCTTTTATTTTCTGTGGTTATATGTAATGTGTGTGGGTCTGTATGATAACAGGATGCATTTCAACAAGGAATCAATCTCATAGATGGACGCTGCTATGTAGGGAAGTCAGGCAGCCTTCTTGTTGCTTGGGAAAAGAATTATGTTGTTTGGTGACACGCATTGTGGTCTGGCTAGGGACCCCCTGCTTTGCTGTAGAATGTGCAGTAAGACAAAGCACAGTGGACATGTTTCTGAAGCAGTTTGGGTCTAGTGCTGGGACATTTGGGGGCAATAGGACCCAGGGGTATCAAGGAATTGCTGCAAAGCCATAAGACAACGTGCTAAATAGTGGAGGTTCCAGACCACCCCCTCCTGAGCAGCATCGCTTTGATCTGTTTTATATGTGGTTCTGCACAACATTTCATTGGTGGAAGAAGGATAGAGTGAGATGTTGTGCAAGTTTCAGGATGACTCATGTAAAATTTCTCTAAGAGAATACAGATGGCTTCAGTTCCAGGGCCCACTCCACGAGGGGCTTCTCTCAGACTAATACTACACTTTAATTGGATTTCAGTATTCTCATAAAAACTCTATATCAAAGCTTGGGGATCTTAAGACAGAGGCTATTGTGGCTGCTGGGTCTTGTCCAGCTCCCCCAGGCTGGGGTCACCTTCTGGGCTGTCCCTAGGTGTGCTCCAGAGTCAGGCAAGTAAACCTCCTTCATTTCTGCAGGTTCACCACTAATACTCCTGGCAGTTTGCTAACGAAATCGGGAAAGAATTGGTTGAATAGTTCTCTTAAATCACTAAAGAATGTTTGGTTATTGTTAATTAGCTGTTATTAAGTGAGAATCTCTTTATTCATTTGGGAGTTGAAATTCACAGTAAACATGCACCAGAGCAGCTACTACCTCCCCCTGTAAAATAAGTAAACAGCCTAGTCAGAAAGAGAAGTTGGTGACATCTGGTTGCCAGGAATAAATAAAATCTCCCATCTGGTGAGAGGCTTCTGAGTTCCCACTTCCTATTCAGATCGTCACTGTAACTGCAGCTGGATGACAATACCCTGAGTATTCTAAGCAACCTGCCCAGATCGGCTCAGAGAAGCAGCACCATTCGATTTCACTTATTAAAAAATGGTTATTTCTTGTTATGCTAATGGAAATCTTTATTTTACAAGGTTATGATTTACCATGGACCAGATGGACAAGTAAAAATACTTTAGGTATGGGCAAGGCATAATCAACTGTCCTTTTTTCTAGAACATATTCTGTCTTATCTATTCATTACCTACTTTTCCATTAACCAGTAGTGGGAATTTTGGTGGTAACACTCTTCTTAAATGTTAAACACAGCATTAAAGTCCTCTAAAATGTAATTTGATGTTTAAAGGAAAAGTGACATTTTTTTTCAAGTATAGCTTCATTAATTAATCAATTTTATCTGCTTTCACTCTGATGAACTGACTTCCCTGGATATGAGATATTTTACCTTGTCTAAGCACCTGCTTAGAAAATCCTAACAGAGTGCGGGTAAATAACATCATCCCCCTCCCTGCCCCCACAACAACCCCTGATAAATGGAAACTTGCTGGTGTGTCCTTTGATTGAATCAAAGGTTAATTATCTTTGAGAAACAGTTGCACTAATTGGTGACATTCTGTTTTACTGTTTATCCAGAACTGAGTATTTAAGAAGTAAACAGATTTTAAATAACTGAGCAATAGCTAGAAACATGCAACTACAAAAAGATTTCCATATATATTTAATTAAATTGACCTTAAGCCATCCTGTAATGTTTATTTCAACAAATAGCTCACTCTGTGATCACTTTTGTAATATTTGTATGACTTGAACTCTCTTTTAGGTACAATCAGCATTCAAAACATCATTTAACATTGCTGTTTGTGCATCATTAGTGTCTCTAAAATATATTACTTTGGGCAAATGATAGTAAAGAAAGCATTTCATTTATGTGGTTCTCATCTCACATCGCCAATTACCACTACACTGCATGAATTATTTATCCTCTCACGCTGGCTTTATATCAAATATTTTGCCATATATGTGTATATATATAAATCTCAAAAATCTAAAAAGCTAGTTTTATTTTTTGCCTTTTTTTAGGCAAAAGTATTTGGGGCATGTTGACACATGTCTTAATTAAATGCAAAGCAAAACCGAGATAAAAGGAAATCTTCCCCCAAAACAGATTATTAAAACTATTTTACAATAGAAGGCATTTCAATCCAAATGTTGAAGATTTTATAGTTCTATATGCAATTAACTGAATAAAATTTAAGGCTTGTGGGAGGTGTTGGTTTTACTTTAATATATAAACTTAACCAAATCAATATAAAAAGATGGGGACATATTAACTGGAACTCGCCTTGGCTTCAGGATTTTTTAATGGACAAGAAAATAAATCTGTGCTAGAAAATGGAAATGACACTCTGTCTGTGAAGCCTAATTCTAGGTGTCAACTCGATTAGATTAAGGAATAACAAGAAACCTGGTAAAGCTATCTTTTTAGGTGTGTCCATGAGGTGTTTGCACAAGAGATTAGCATGACAGCCTGAGTGAAGTGGGTGGGAAGGACCCACACTCAATATGGGTGGGAACCATCCAATACGTTGGGGGCCTGGAGAAAACCAAAACTGGAGAAAAAAGGTGAATCTTTCTCTCTATCCTCTGGAGCTACGATACATTCTTGTCTCCGGTCCATGGACATCAGGGCGTGAGACTCTTCAGCTTTCGGGTTCCAGGACTTATACTAAGGACACCATCAGCTTCGTTGGTTTTGAGGTCTTTGGACTTGTACTGAGCCACACTACAGCATCCAGTTGCAGACGGTCCATCGTGGGACTTCTCTTCACAACCATGTGAGCTAGTTGCCCTAATAAATCCCCTCTCGTATATTTATAACATATCCTGTTGATTCTGTCTCTCTGGAGAACCCTGCCTAATACACCATCCCATGCCTTCAACCTGTCTTTCATACCACTTTATTAACTGCTTTGTTTTCTTCTGTGGAAATGTGTCTCATCCATTTTATCTTTATTAAGCATTCTCTTTTTCTGCATTTATCACTTCATTGTGAATTAAGAAGTGACGGCAATTCTTGAGCATTTTACTGAATATAAGTTGTTCATACAAAGTAAAGATTTTCAAATAACAAAGCAAGAAAACTTATGCGCATTAGGATAGTGTTTGACTTTCTGTAATTCAAATCCAGCCTGAATTTTTCTTGTCCTTTTTCGCAGTTCCTTTTCCCTAAGATGGTTTATTTAATGACTACTGGCTTCTTTATTAATTCTTGACAGTGGCATTCAAATCAAATTTTTCTGTCCATAAGAGTTACATGGGAAGCTTTTTTAAAAAATTGAGGATTATTTGGCTCCACCTTCAGACATTTTGATTCAGTAAGTTTTGACTGGAGTCCAGGAATCTGTTTTAATTTTAATGAAAAATGAAAATAGACCATACATTGAGAAACACTAGAATAAAAAAAGTGCAACTTTGAATTAATCCCAAGTTAAGTCTTTTAGCAAACTTGCACTAACTCTTGAAAAATAGAGGGTATACAACAATTTCTAATTGAACCTTTCAGTTTTGATTGACCTTGGAAACCAGATCTAACATGCTCAGTTATAGATTTTCTAATTTTATTCTAATTTTGGTTAAAGTATTTTACTGGGATACAGATTGATACTATTGACTGAACATCTAAAAATATTTCCTCATGCCTAATGATACCATTAACTAACATTAGGAATAAGGAAATACTTTTAGATCCAAAGAAGCCATTAAAATCTAATTTTGTAAAGAAAAGGAACTGAGAATTGAGTTTATTCTATGCTTTTATATATGCAATAGGCAAAATGATGAACATGCACTGAGAAAACAATACATAGAGGCTAATTAACATTCTCACATCGCTTGTTTGCTTTAAGAAACATGCTAATCAATTTGTTTTACAGAGTAGAGTCTCAATGAAAACCATTTTAATTTAAATTTTTGAAGACAGTGTCAATTGTAGAAACCAGCAAATAGATTACTCATATTTATTATTTTCAGGAACAAAGGATAGACTTCCAAGGTTCACAGACTTCCCATGACTGAACAGCAGTAGGCACTATTGGAGAGTCTGGGCCTTGAATGTGAGTGGCCACCTCTGTGGTGAAGATTTCAATGAACCCTTCAGAGCAACTGAAACTGGCAGCCATTTCTTCCCTAAGCGAAGACCTCAAAACCAAAGAAGCCGATGGTGTCCTTAGTATAAGTCCCGGAACCTGAAAGCTGAAAAGTCTCAAGCCCTGATGTCCATGGACAGGAGACAAGAATGTATCGTAGCTCCAGAGGATAGAGAGAAAGATTCAAAATCTGAAGAAATAAATGAAAACCTTCACAAATGGACATATATATGGAACAGGCTCCGGTTTAAAAACAATAGAGAGAGAAAATATAAATTAAGGATTATCAGAAGATGGAGAAAGTTGTAGCCCTGAGCTTCAAGAAGAGTTTTATTAAGTGTATCCTAGCATCAGGGAGAAATATAAATAGGAGAGGCGATTTGCAGGACACATTTAGTTAACCACCCAATTGTGGCAGAACAAAAACTGTACAGAGCTTTGTCCTGTCATCCATTACCCTGAATTTTCTCCCTTAACTCCTGCTTTCTCTTCATTTCTCATCCTGACTTTGTTCCCTCCCCTCTGTTGCCTAATTATCTACAGGAAGAAATTCTCTTAATCATCTACCTAGGAATAACAAAATGTGATAAATAATAGATCCTTCCAAAGCACTGAGAATCTTAAGTACCACCAGACAAAGTTTGAGAATCTCTGTCAAAGGAAGTCATTCAGTGGGTGAAAGAGGCAACTGAACTTCAAACCCAGGTGGGCCTGACGCCAGTGTGCATTATCTTTCCACCTCCTCATACACCGTCACTGAATGCCTCTCTGGGTGTTAGTGCAAGCATTGGTTTTACTTTATTTTGTGGTGAGATATATGACTCCTTAAGCGACTACACCTCTTTTATGACCAACTTGTAGTAGCCGAAGTCTAGCAACTTGCTGTGGGGAGGGGGGAAGGAGTCGTATCAGTTATTTGTTATCAACTAGATCATACATTAGGTCATTTTTACTAAATTTGATTTTTTTTCTCTCCCTCTCTCTTTCTTGGTGGCTGGCCGGTATAGAAATCCAAACCCTTGACCTTGATGTTATAACACCGTGCTGTAACCAACCGAGCTAACCCCCAGCCAGCCCCTGATTTTCTCTTTTCTTAAATCAGTTAAAACATATGATCAATGTTAATGCACTTAATTGCTTGACAATATATGAGCAGCTAAAATAACCATCATTCTATTTCTCTACTGGTAAAAAGTTTATCAGGTAAACCTTTAAATCCTCTGAAGTAAAACAATAGAAATAGCAACAAAACAAGACGATAGTAATAGATAATATTTGTTGTGAACTTCTCGTATGCCAGTCACTGTCTTTAGCATAGATTAGTTCTAAGCCTCACGATGCCATCAAGTGTGTCCTATTTTTATGTCCATTTTGCAGCTAAGGAAACAGAAGCACAGAGCAAATAAGTGACTTGTCCAACCTTATACTATTAGTAAGTGGTGGAAGCAGATTTGAAAACACCCACTTTTACTCCACAGCCCAGAGTCTCAACTACTGGGCCTAACCAGGGGTGCAGTCCTCCCTGACTAAGCTCATCACTGAATCTTCCTCCTAATGAAATCTCCCAATGAGTTAAAAAGAGGGGGGCTGATTTTTTACTGTTCGCTGTGTCAGGAAACAATCGGGACCCAATTCTGCAATTCATCAAATCTTTGAAAATGGAAAACTGGGTTTTTGAAGTCAAAAATGCATAATAATCAGTAAGAACTATAAATAGGCCTCTTCAGGGGATTCTTTTGTGCCCCTACTTCTTGTGGTGACATTTGATTGGCACTGACACCATGTCAGTGAAGTCTGTGCAAGATACATAGCTGGCTTAGAAAAAAGTAGAAATGAATTATTTCATAGTTACTCAAAAGCACTGTCATGGTGCTTACATCAAAATATAATCATAACAACACCTCATGTTTGCAGCTTAGGCAGGGAAGAAGATGATCCAAATACAAGAAATGGAGGGGCAGGCATGAGAGGTGTTGGCCCCTTTAATAACAACATTTTGCAATTAATTCTTAATTTAAAATATTTTAGGTAATAAACAGGCATTCTAATATACAAATTCTGATATAAGTGTGTACATATATGTGTATATATGATACATTTAACTGTATACACATATGTCAGTTTTTTTCCTCCAGAGAAGGATGAATACAAGTTAATGTTTTCTAAATAATTCGAGAGTCTTGCTTAACATTAGTCATGGCATGGTTTTGTAACACAGTGATATTCTCTGTAAGTACGAGGTCATTAATTCTTTCGTCATATATGCATTAGTTGCCTACCGTGTACCAGGCATTGGGACTATAAATATAAAAAAGACATAGGCCTTGTTTTCAAAAAGCTTAGAGATTTGTTGGGGAGACAGACAATTGGTTACATGCTATAAAAGCTGTGATCATTCATTCAACACACATTTATTGAACAATTATTCTCTACCAAGCAATAGAAAGGATGGTAAGAATACAAAAGTGATTCCGGCACAACCCTTGTTTTCAAATTGCTCACAAATAGGTAAACAGTCCAAGGGGGCCCTGGAATAGAACAGCTAACTACTGAGTTGTCCCTGAAAGGATCCTTAGAGGAGGTGTTGCCAGAGCAGACCTGCAAAGATGTTGGAAACCTTCCAGTAGGTTGAAGGAGAAGCTCATTGAACAGAGAAGGATTTGTATGCCTTAAAACGTGACTTTATTCAGTAGGAATATCACAGACTTCCCATGACTGAATAGCAGTAGGCACTATTGGAGAGTCTGGGCCTTGAATTTGAGTGGCCTTCTCTGTGGCGAAGATTGCAATGAACCCTTCTGAGCATCTGAAACTTGCAGCCATTTCTTCCCTAAGCAAAATCTCAAAAGTGTAGTCCTCTGGCATCATTGGGAAACTGGTTAGAAATGTAGCAATGAAGAATACCTGGCCTTACCCCAGACCTATTGAGTCAGATCTGCAGGTGTTTCTCGCGTATTCAAGTTTGAGAAGTGCTCCTCTGGGCCAGTGATCCTGAGCTTTAGCTGCATCCTGGAATCACCTGTGGCACGACCCCCACTGATTCTGACTTGTTTACTTTTTACCTGAGGCCAGAAATACTCATATTTTTTAAGTTCCACATGGGATTCTAATGTGTAACTAGGGTTCAGAAGCACTGACCAAAGACAATATATCCCAAACGTGACAGGATGTCAGTCACCTGAACAGTGCTGTGTCCCAGACATGACATACCATAGTACCTAAGGACTGATGGCTTTGACAGTGTGTGTGTGTGTGTGTGTGTGTGTGTGTGTGTGTGTGTGTGTAAGATTCAGTTGCACAGCCAAGTCTGTGAATCAATGATCAAAGAAGAAAGGCACGAACAGGAACTGAGGATACACAGAATCTTGGTTCAGGAGGAAGACCAGCAAATTTTATTGGAATAACAACCTGCTGAAATTATTTCTCTGACAGGGTTGTTTTGAGCTGTATTGAATAGCATAGGTGCAAAACCTGTGTAAATTATAAAAACACTATAGAATTAAGTTTGGCTGTAATATACACAAGGGAAGTCACCAAATTCAAGTGCACGGCATCGCCTGATGTTTATGGTGCCTGCCTGGTGGAAATTGGCGGTGGTTCTTCCAGTTTTCCTCTTTCCGTCACTCTGGGAACCTAAGTGTCCACTTGCATCTGAGGGTATCTGATGCTATAAAAGCCCTCAACAGAAAGGGGAAAGGATCACGCTAAGCTACTGACAGCCGTTCTCAATATCGGCTGTTTCAGACTGTCTCAGTGAAAATGTCTAAATATAAAGTTTATAAGGTTTTTTAAATCAGAGTTCAGTGACAACACCAGGGAAGGTTACCGGAATTAATTTTGCTTCTCAAGCCTCTGTATCATTTCCAAAGATTTTTTTTTTCCTTTTCACAGAAAGGCAATGCTTGTGAACACTATAATAAGGAGGTCTGTGTTTGTATTTCATGTTGACTCATTCAGAGTGAAACCCTGTGTAACTGCATCTTTTAATGGCTGTGCCTACCCTGAAGAAACTCATAAGGTCACTGAAAATAGGGGATTTTCACTAAAATAGACCTGCCTGGAAAAGTCTTGAATTTCTCTTCCTTGTAAATAGATACATGTTCCTTGTAAAAGCCTTACACTTTGAATTGACAAAAGGAATTAAGATCCTGGAGGAAAGGCATAAAAAGGAACTAGAATACTCCAGAATTATATAACCAGAAAGGCACTCCAGGGATTTAGCTTTTTATTTACTGAAAGAACTGCAACTAGGGAAATATCTTAACCTTAAAAACATCTCCCAAGAAATAGCCTAGCTGGCCCTGTTTGGCAAAGGACACCTTGAAGATTATTCTAAGCCAAAGCCCTCCTGCTTGCATCTATCTTCTTTCCAGTTGTCTTCTGTGGAAATGTGCATGTCCTGCTTACAAGTGGCATCTCTTCACAGACCAAAATCTGTCACTTCAGTTCCCTAACCTTGAGGTAAATCTGGCTTCATGTAAAGTAACCAGAGTGTTTTTTGTTTGATTTTTAGCTCTTCCTCTATTATTAATCTTCCAATTATTCACTTATACTCCTTGCATATAATAGATGATTAATAAATATTTATTGCATTAAATTGACTTAGTTTATTGCCTCTAGATTGCCAGCCTGGCCACATCTTGTTTCAGTTATGAGGTCCTAAAGTAGCAGCAGATATACTCAAAAGAAGATTTAGATAATCCTGAGTAGTACAAAAAGAATGCTTCATAGTTTTAAATATACATACATGTATTTATTTACTTTTGAGCTGAATTGGGTGTGTACTCTTAGGGGTTGCAGATACACCTTAGGAGGTCATCCCTTATTCAGTGACTTGAGAATCTATCTAGGAACATGGGGTATTGTGTCAGTAAAACATTATCAGATATGTGCTAAGTGATTGATAACTGATTGTGGGCAACTATTCCTGGCCTAACAATCTGAATGAACTGTCTTCACAAGTTCTCTCTTTTAGTTATTTTATTTATTTATTCCAATTCAGATCAGTTATAAATTTTGAGTACATATTGTGATATTATGTACCAAGAACTATACTGGAAATAAAATCGATCCCTTTTTTTTTGTTTTTCTTGGCAGCTGGCTGGTACAAGGATCAAACCCTGAGCCTTCACGTCATTGGCACCACACTCTAACCACCTGAGCTAATGGGCCAGCACAATCCCTGCTTTGAAGACTCTAAAATCTATTTGAAGAGACCCATGTAAACTGTAGTAATAATTCAGATTTGTAGATATAAAGACAGAGGTTTCGTAGGGTGTTGTGGACACACAGAGGAAGGATGCATAGTGGAAGGCTGAGCTGGGAGAACAAAGAACAGGTCAGCTCTCCGTTCAGTGATTGCACATTCACAGCAAAAGGAGGACAACATCACGAAGAAATCCTCCTCTCTAGGTGGCAGCCTGTGGATTTTCTTTTCACTCCAGGGGTATTTCTGGCAAATAAGACAAACAAGAAAAGAAAAGGGGGGTGGAGGAAAGAAAACAAAGGACAGGAGAGAGGAGGAGAGGAGAAAAGAGGAGACAAGAGAAAAATGAAAAGAAAATGAAGGAAAGGAAAAGAAAACAAAACCCAGGATGATTTCCCTTGGAAAGCTACTGGAACAACCTGACAGCCACTCTCTCTCTAGCATGTAGCCCTACAGTGTACCCTCCCTCTTTCTTCCTCATGGTAATATTATCTTCACAATATTGTAGCAATTTTTATTTGATTGGACATGGGGTCTCTAATAGAGCACTTTTTAACCAATCAAACTGGCAGTGACTGATGCTCCTGCCTTTTGATTCTAAAAGCTCCTTGCCGGTTCTGCTCCTTTGAACTTGGGATTCATCTGCCCCCACTGTCAGAGTCCACTCTAAACTCACTAGGGACAGGGACAGACTCCCATTCACCCCTACAGAATCGATCACAAGGGTGAGGAAACTTTCAGTCAGTCGCCTCCTGAGGTGAAATGACTTATTCTAATTTAAACCTCAAATAATAATTTTGTCAACCTCACAGACAAAACCCCATTCTTGTGTTTGTTTATGTCCCGTTCTCTCTAATTGCTCATGTTCTGTCTGGGGTCTCCTTTCCTTAGATCATGTAGAGAATAGTATTCATGTATACTCTCCCCTATCTCTATTATACTTAAACCTGTTTATAACTGTCCAGTTTCCCCCCAAATCTCATAGTAACACAAATTGCTTTTAAGCCTGTCGAAAAACATTTCTCAAAATGTGTCCCTTAAAGTAGCAGTTTTTGAGGTCCTTGGAGAAAGGGGTTTATGGTCAAATAAAAAGTTATGAAAAATTATGCAAAGTACCTGAACAACCATATGACTAAAATTTTTTTAACATCCCTCAAGGTTATCATTCTAAATATCAGAGTAACCTGGATAGGTTTTTAAAATACAGCTCCATGGGGCCTACCTTTGATTTGCTGAATCAAAATGTTTTGTAGTAAGTCTGAGAAAACTTTTTTTTTTAACTGCCCTAGTTAAATCATGGTCTGGATTCCAGATAGTATTTGAGGGTCTCTATTCTATAAAACTCTTCAACATCCATTTATTGATCATCTGACAATGCCTCAGCATCTTTCTGTTAATCAACTAACTGTTCACAATTCTTCAAATGCAATGCCAAGCAGGGAAGTGGGATTGGACCTCCTGCAGGGAGCTCCCACCGAGGAAATGTCTAGTAGAGCCAAGGCAGTGGGACCACCATGGAGACCTCAGACTTATGGAGCTACCAGAGTGGAACGCTGGCCTGGAAAAGCTGCAGGCACCATCGCAGCCCACTGAGCTGCACCTTGCAGAGCTGTGGGAGTGACGCTACCTGATGCTTTGGGGACCCAAATGCCCCATTGTGCGAGGGTGCATGACTTGGAATCAAAAAAGATTATTTTGGAGCTTTAAGATTTAATGTCTGTCCTGCTGGGTTTCGGAGTTGTTTGGGGCCTGTTTCTCCTTTCTCCTGGCCTATTCCTCCCTTTTGGAATGGGAACGTGTACCCAATGTCTGTTCCACCATTGTATCTTGGCAGTAGGTAAATTTGGTTTTGACTTTTACAGGTTCACAGCTGGAAGGACTTTTGCTTTTAGTCTCAGAGGAGACTTTGGACTTTGGATTTTTAAGTTGGTGCTGGGAGAAGCTAAGACTTTTGGGACTGTTGGGATAGAATGATTGTATTTTGTATGTGAGAGGCACATGAGTTTTGGGGGGCCAGGGGCAGAATGATGGAGTTTGGATGTGTTGTCCCCTCTAAAACTCATGTGGAAATTTGATCCCCAATTGGCAGTTTGGGAAACTGATTGAGTCATGGGGGCAGAGCCCTCATGAATGGATTCTTGCTTTCCCTGGAGGAGGGAGGATTAATGAGTGTGTTCTCACTCTGTTAGTTCCCACAAGAGCTGGTTGTTTATAGGACCCTAGCACCTCCTCTCTCTTGCTTCCTCTCACCATGTGATCTGCTTGTACCCGCCGGCTGCTGCCACTTTCCACCATGAGCAGAAGCAGCCTGAGGCCTGTGCCAGATGCAGCTGTCCCAGAATCATAAGCCAAATAAACCTCTCTTCTTTATAAATTACCCAGTCTCAGGTATTTCTGTTATAGCAACACAAAACAGACTAAAACAGTGGCTTTAAGAAATGGCCGTAACTATTTAGTATACTTGCAAAGACATGGAAATGGGGAAGTGAATGAAGACAGAATCTCCAAGTGGCCATTTCAGATTTTAATTCCTGATTACTAATAATCTTATTCACTTTTTCTCCCAACCCACTTTTTCCCCAACTTAATGTAGGTTGTGCATCCATGGTTTGTCAGAGCTTTAACATTTTTTGTGTACTAATGAGAAACAGGTAAGGCACTGCAAACTTCAATGTTAATAACTTTTGCATGCAGCAATAAATTATTACTTTCTAAACAGATTCAGAAAAATGTATTTTACACAACTTGAACTAATGTATCTAAAAATATAGAAAACAATTATTTTAGAACCATTAGGGGTTTTCATCTTTATTTTCATTATGAAAAAGAAAATGTTTGAAGCTGGTAAGAACTCAAGTCTAAAATGTGGAGCAAGTAATCGAAATGTGAGTTATAAATTACAGCCTAGTGCACAATTAACAGCACAAAAAATAACTGGAGATTGGTTGGCAAGTTAATGAGAAAGAACTAGCATGTAAGAGAGACTAATTTTTAACTGAAAATAATATTGGTATTAAATCTCAAGTGCACAATTTCTTGGAAATTATCAAAAATTTAAGGCAATTAAAAGATTTTATATAAGCTATTTTAAAAAAGATTTGCTTTCTCTTTTATGAATTTACCCTCAAGATCACTTAGAACCTTCACTTGATAATCTTATGCTTTCTTTCTCACATCTCAATTTCCATCTTTTTAATTAAAGACATGTTATATTTTCTCTTGTAATTGTTGTTTTATTGGCATATCCCTGAAATTTAGAACTTTCTCATGTATTTATTGGCTACTTATATGTCTTCTTTTATCCCAATTACAAGTTTGTATATACTTGCCTTTTTCTTGTTTGTTTGTTTGCCTTATTTCAAGTTGATTTTTATTTGTTATTCACGTGGTATTAATATTAAAAATATTTATGTCCATTATGTGTTGTAAATATTTCTCCTTTACCTTATATAAAGAACCATGTGTATATACAAGTTAATTTGCTCTAGCTTCTGAAATAACTTCTGAGTTTAGTGTAATTCTTTTGGTAGTAAAGAGTATCTTCCTGCAGAGAGAAAAGCATAGAAGAGATCGATGAATCAGTGTTAACTTTCCTAACTACTTATATTCTTCCCACAGGCAAGCTCAATTACATGAGCAACTACTGAAGCTGAAGGTTTATTTATTTCCCCAAGTAGCTCATGGTAGTAGCAATCTTCATCCAAAAAGTTACCTCCTGCTTTTGACCTCTATCAAATTAGCTGCTCTAGCAGCATGTTAGGTATCATTGGAATACACGTTGGCTCTGGGTTCCCTGAAGGTGGTTTTGAATGAAAAATAGAAAAATCTTATCCTGAAAAGAGCTATTATGATTTTTTTTATAGATCTTTAAAGTCAGGAACTGAATTCATTCTGCTCATCACAGGACATAAAAAAATAAACAATGTTGTACATATGAAGAAAACATTAAATATTTGCTTAGAATAAAAGTATGGCACCTGAAGTCATTTAAGATTTTTTTCTTTTGTTCTAGTCATCAAAATAAGCTATAAAATTTGAATATTTTCTTTTAACATCTTTATTGAAATGTAATTTATATGTAATAAACTACACATATTTAAAGTATACAATTTGGTAAGTTTCAATATATGTATACTCCCTTGAAATAATCACTATAATTGGTGATGAACACATCCATCACCTCCAAAAGATTTCATTTGCCTCCGTGTAATTTCCACTCTGTGCCCAGGAAACCACTGGCAGTCTTTGCTAAAGTGTCTATTCAAATATTTCGTCCAGTTTTTTATTATTTTGTATGATTTATTTTTATTAAGTTTTGAGAGCTCTTTATAAATTCTGAATACAAATCCTCGACCCGATACATGCTTTGAAAATATTTTCTACCAACCTATGGCTTATCTTTTCGTTCTCTTAATAACATCTATCAAAGAGCAGAAACTTTTAATTTTTTATGAAGTCCAAGTTATTGGCTTTGTTTCTTTTATGTATGTATTTTTCTTTGCTAAACCAAGGTCACAAAAGTTTCCTATTATTTCTTTCTAGAAATCATAGTTTTAAGTTTTATATTTAGGCCAATGATTCATTTTGAGTTAATTATTATATATGGTGCAGGGTGTATATCAAAATGTGTTTTGTTTTGTTTTGCTTTGTTTTGTTGCATATGGTTTTCCAATTGTTCAAGCACTATTTGATGAAAGGACTATTCTTTCTCCACTGAACTGACTTTGCACCTTTGTCAAAAATCAGTTATTCATAAATGTGTGTGTCTATTTATGGATGTTTTATTCTTTTCCTTTTATTTAGTTACCTTTCTTTGCCAGTTGTACAACTGTCTTGATAACAGTCTTATTATAAATCTTGGATGGTATTAGTTCTCCAGCTTTGTTCTTTCTTTTACAAATTTGTTTTAGCTAATCTAGGTCCTTTGTGTTTCCACATTAATTTTCTTTTTTTGTTTTGGCAGCTGGCCAGTGTGGGGATCTGCACCCATGACCTTGGTGTTATAAAGCAGTGCTCTAACCAACTGAGCTAACTGGCCACACACTCCACTAATTTTCAATCAGTTTGTCGAGTTCCACAAAAACCCCTGCTGAGATTTGATTGAGATTGCATTAAATCTTTAAATCAATTTGTGGAGAATTTACATCTTAACTTTGTGTCTTCCAACCTATAGACAGCATATGTCTTCATATATTTAAGTCTTTAATTTCTCTCAGTAGTGTTTTGTATTTTTCAGTGTACAGATTTTTTTTTTTTGTCTTTTTCGTGACCAGTACTCAGCCAATGAGTGCACCAGCCATTCCTATACAGGATCCGAACCCGCGGCAGGAGCGTCGCCACGCTCCCAGTGCCACACTCTCCCGAGTGCGCCACGGGCTCGGCCCTCAGTGTACAGATTTTTAACATAAGATCTTTAAATTGTTAGATTCAACCATATATATTTCATGCATTTTATAATTGTAAATTAAAAATTAAAAATTAAAATGTAATTTAAAATTAAAAAATAAAAACTGTATTCAAAATTTCCATATCTGATTATTTGATATATGGAAATATAATTGATTTCTGTATATTGAGGTTATATTCTTGCTAAACTTACTTTATTAGTAGTAGTAGATTTTTTCTGTATATTTCCTTGGATTTTCTACCTAGACAATCATATCATCTGTAATAACGATAGTTTTTCTGCTTTCTTTCCAATCTAGATGCTTTATTTCATTTTCTTGCCTATTTGCTCTGGCAAGATTCTCCAGTAGAAAGGTGAACAGAAATGGTGAGAGTGTACAAATAGTCTTTTTTTTTTTTAATCTTAGGAAGAAAGCATTCAGTTTTTCTATTAAGTATGATGGTAGATGTAGAATGTTCATGCTTTATTAGGTTGAAAAAATTCTCTTTTATTTGTAGTCTACTCAGTACTTTATCAGCAATGGAGATTGGATTTTGTCAAGCGTTTGGTTTTCTTTTTAGTTTGTTATATATAGTGAATTGCATCGATTATTTTAAAATATTTTATTTTATTCTGGTAAGAACACTTAACATGAGATCTACCATCTTAACAAATGTTTAAGTTTTGTTGACTTTAGGTGCAATGTTGAACAGATCTCCTGAACCTACTTGTCTTGCTTTACTGAAACACTGAAATGTTATGCCCTTTAATTAGTAACTTCTCATTTCCCTTTCCCTCCAGTACCTAGCAGCCACCATTCCGTGCTTTGATTCTGTGAATTGGACTATTTTAGACAACTTCTGTAAGTGGAATCATGCGATATTTGTGTTTCTTTGACTGGCTTATTTAACTTGGCATAACATTCTGAAGGTTCATCCAGGTTGTTATGTACTTCAGAATTTCCTTTTTTGTTAAGACTGAATAAAAATATTCTATTATGTATAGAGCACACTTTCTTTATCTATTTATCTTTCAGTGGACATTTAGGTTGTTTCCAAATCTTAGCTATTGTGAATAATGCTGCAACGAACATACTAGTGTTATGATCTCTTCAAGGTCCTGTTTTCATTTCTTCTGGATAAATGCCCCAAAGTGGCAATGCTGAATCATATGGTAGTTCTATTTTTAAATTTTTGAGGGAATCTCTGTATGGTTTTCCATAATGGCTGCACCAGTTTACATTCCCACCAACAGTGTTCAAGGGTTCAAGGGTTCCAGTTTCCCAATGACATCGCCAAAACTTGCTGCCTTTGTGTTTTCAATAATAGCTATTCTAACAAGGGTGAGGTGATATCTCATTGTGGTTTTGATTTGCATTTTCATAATGATTAGTGACTTTGAGCATCTTTTCATATACCTGTTGGCCATTTGTATGTATTCTTTGGAAAAATATCTATTCAAATCCTTAGTCCATTTTTTAATCAAGTTACTAACTTTTCTTTTGCTATTGGGTCATAGGAGTACCTTATGCACTTTGAAGATTAAGTGCTTGTCTGATTTGTCTTTTTCCTCTGTTGACTTTCTTTCACTGTGCAGAAGATTTTTAGCTTAATATAATCCCACTTTCTAATTTTTGCTTTTGCTGCTTGTGCTTTTGATATCATATCCATAATATCATTGACAATAGAAAATGTCATGAAGATTTTTCCCCGTGTTTTCTTTCAGGGGTTGAACATTTTGAGGTCTTATTTTTAAGACTTGAATCTATCATGAGTTGATTTTTGTGTATCATGGGGTCTAATTTTATTCTTATGCATGTGGATATCCAGTTTTTCCAGCACCATTTGTCAAAGAGACTGTCCTTTCCCCATTGTATATTCTTGGCATACTTGTTTATGATCAGTTGACCTTATGTGAGTGGATTGATTTCTGGGCTTTCTAATCTGCTCTATGGTTCTATATGTTTATCTTTATGGCAGTATCATACTGTTTTGATCACTGTAGCTTTATAATATATATTTATATCAGGATGTGTGATGTATTCAGCTTTGTTCATTTTTTTCAAGATTACTTTGGTATTCATAATCATTTGTTTGCTATGATTTGTAGAATTGTTTTATTTATTTCTGTAAAAAAGTTGTCTTTGGTATTTTGATACAGAATGCATTAAACATGTACATTGCTTTGAGTAGTATAAACATTTCAGCAATATTAAGTTTTCCAATCCACAAACAGGATGTCCTCCTATTTCTTTGTGTCTTCTTAATTTCCTTTATCAATGTTTTGTAGTTTTCATTGTACAAGTCTTTCATTTCTTTAAGTTTATTCCTAAGTATTTTATTCTTTTTGGTGCTTTTGGAAATTGTATTGTTATTCTAATTTCCTTTTCAAATAATTCAATATTAGTGTATAGAAATGCAACTGATTTTTACGTGTTTATTATGTATCATGCAGCATTACTGAATTTACTTTTCTTCTATTCTGAATTTTCTGAGAGTTTTTATAGTAAAAGTGTATTGAGTTTTGTGAACTGGTTTTTCTGCATCTATTGAGATGATCATATGATTTTTTATCCTTTATTCTGTTAACGTAGTGTATTGCACAATTGATTTGCATGTGTTGAAACTTCCTTGCATCCCAGAGATAAATTCTAATTGACTATGGTGTATTAACTTTTTAATGTGCTATATTATATTCAGTTTGCTAGAATTTTATTGGAAATGTTTGCATCTATCTTCTGGGATATTAGTCTGTAGTTCTTTTCTTTTTTTTTGTGGTGTCTTTGTCTGGCTTTGATATCTGGGTAATGCTAGCCTCATAAGATGAATGTTTCTACATCTTCAGTTCTCTGAAAGTGTTTGATAAGGATTGGCATTGATAATTTTTTAAATGTTTTGTAGAATTAATCAGTGAAGCCGTTTGGTCCTTGGCTTTATTTGTTGATAAAGTCCTTGGCTTTTTTTTTTCTTTCTTGAGATGTTTTTGATTGCTAATTCAATCTCTTAAATCTCAATACGTGTTATAGCTCTGTTCAGACTTTCTGTTTCTTCATGATTTAGTCTTGTTAGGTTGAATGTTTCTTGGAATTTATCTGTTTTTTCTAGGTTATCCAGTGATTTTGTGTACAGTTGTTCACAGTAGTCTCATCTTTTTTATCCTTTTTATGGTATTAGCTGTAATCTCTCCTCTTTCATTTCTGATTTTATTTATTTGAGTCTTCTCTGTTTTATTTTTAATTTTAGCTAAGGGTCTGTTACTACTCTTAGTTTTTATTGATTTTTTATATTGTTTCTCTATTCATTATTTAGTTTATTTCTGCTCTAATCTGCTATTTCCCTCCTTTGGGATTTCCACAAAGGGCATTTGTCTGTGAATTGCTGCTGTATCACTGTGTTTCAGTAAAGAGCGTCCAGGGCTTCCCACACTGCCGTGTTGTGTGTGTCACTTTCCATCAATTGATTTTTGAATATCAGAACAACCTTGCATACCTGAGATAAGCCACATTTGGCTCTGGTGTGTTATCTGTTTCGTATACTATAAGATTTGATTTTCGAACTATTTTAGAATTTTTGTATCTATATTCATGAAAGGTATTGTTCTGCAGCTTCTTTTCTCATAATATCTTTGTTTGCTTTGGTATCAGGATAATATTCATCCCATAGTATAAGTTGGAAAGTATCCACTCCTTTTATATTTTCTTAGAGATTTTGTACAGAATTTATATTATTTATTCCTTAAATCATTAGTTAACGTTCTCCGGTGAGTTCATATATACGTGGAATATTTTTGTGTAAAGGTTTTAAACTAAAATTTTAATATTTTTAATCATTATCAAGATAATGTGGTTATCTATACCCTCTTGCATTGTACTAGTTTGTATATTTCAAGAAATTTGTCAATCTCATCTAAGTTATTAAATATATTGTCATAATGTTGCTAATAATATTCCTTTGATATCATTGTATACCTATATTGTGTTATTACCTATCTCGTTCCTGTTCTAGGTGATTTGTATTTTTTTTTCTTTGCTCCTAATGCATCTAGTTGAATGTTAATCAACTTTTTTACTTGATTAATTAATTATTTGGATGTATTATTTTGAATATATGTTTTCAAATTTTATGGGATTTGCCAGAGATCTTTCTGTTATTGATTTCTAGACCAATTTAATTATGATCAAGGGGTACTTTGTATGGCTCAAATACTCTTAAGTTTACTGAGAATTTAAATTTTTTATGACCATTTTTAATTTAAATTCAATGAGACCATTGTTTTATGGTCCAGACCATGGTATGCTTTGGTAAGTGGTTTGTAAGCTCTTGTAAAGATTATGTTTGTCTGTGAAATATTCTAGAAATGTAAATTAGATCATGTTGGCTGATAGTGTTGTTCAAAATTTCTCTATCTTTACTGAGTTTCTGTCTACTTATTAGGTCCATATTGAAGATGAGGTATTAAAATATTACTGTAATTGTGAATTTTTATATTTCTCCTTGTTTAGGTTTTGCTTCATAAATTTTGAAGCTCTGTTTTAGGTGTGTATACATTAGAACTACATACCCTTGAAGAATTAACATTATTATTGTAAACTTAACTTATTTATTCCTGGAAATAATCTTAGCCCAGAAATCTACTTTGTATGATATTAGCATAGCCATTCCAATCTTCTTTTGCTTACAGACAGATTTTTGTACTTTTTTTCCTTTTTAAAAATCATTTGTGTCATTTTATTTAAAATAAATTTCTTGTAGGCTATATATCATTTGGTTTTGCTTTTTCATTCAATCTGACTTTTTTGCCTTTTAATTGGGGTGTTTATGCCATTTATACTTAGTGTTGTTATTGATATTGTTAGGTTTAACTTAGCATATTGCCAGATCTGCTATACTGTTCCACGTGTTCACATTTTTCTCATTTCCTGACTTTGTTTTTAGATTAATTGAGTTGCTTTTATAATTCTAAATATTTTGTCAGTACTCTCAGTTCTGGAGCTTCATCTTAGGAAATCCATTAGGCTTTTCTTAGATTTCCCTTTCCTGGTTCATGGTCTAGAAATTCTCTCAAAGCAATATGATGAAACAATCATAGAATTCACCTTCCTGCAACTCCCAGGAAGCACTGACCTTCATTTTCTGATTTATAATGTCTTAAAAACCATTGTTTCATATATTTTATCTGTTTTCTGGTTGTTTTTGATGAGGGTAGCTTCAGTCAGATGGTGAATCTAGTACCTGAACTCCATCTTGATCAAAAAAATTAAGTTTACTTCTAAATAGTTTTATCTGGCATTAGCAAGTATAGTACAGCAGGTCAGAAGTCTCTAAAGTTTTCCTTAAAAGGATGTTTTTTTTAAAATTCACAAAATTCTCATTCATTTACTGAGTCTAAACTTTTTTCTTGTTAGTCAAACCCCTCGCCCCTGCCCCCACACACACTGCTTTGCTCCTGTGATACTAACGAAGCCTATGCAATTACCTAAACCAAATAAACAACTGTGGTATATTAAGAAAAGTTAAAGTACACGGAGCTACTTGTTGTCCTATTTTCAAACTTTTAAGTAGATCTGTCGGCCCATTCCTATTTGGCTCATGCAAACAGATGTAGTTTACTTTTAAAACTAATGTGAATATCTGTATATTTACATATAAAATTATAAATCATTTATTTTGACTGTATGTGCTATCATAGCACCATAATTAAGGAGCTGCTATCAACCCCTATGCTATTATAGCTATAAATTTTACTAGTATAAAGTGAAAATTTCACATTTGTAATACAGAAATTATAATATGAAGTTTTAGTAAGGTGATATCAAGTTTAGCATTGAGGAGAGTGAAACAAATATTACAAGTGATTTAATAAATGGTCAAGAGCACTTTCAAAAATTATTATTTGGGTTCCATCAACAGTGAAGGAAGTTCCTTTGTCTCTTCATCCTCGTCAGTATTTGTTATTCACAGTCTTTTGGATATTAGCCAGCCTAACTGGGGTGAGATGATATCTCAAAGTGGTTTTGATTTGCATTTCCTGAGAATTATATTAAGTGAAGTAAGCCAGGCACAGATAGAGAAATACCACATGTTCTCACTTATATGTGGGAGCTAATAAAAAGAAATAAATGGATATGCAAACAAATAAATGGGGGGACAAGGAAGAACACAACAATCACAATAATTCCTTGAATTTGTTAAAATAAGTAAACAGATACATTGATGGGGGAAAAGGGGGAGAGTAAGGGGGAGAAGAAAGAATTGTTAAAGGGACACGAAACCCAACTCCATTGTATATTGATAAATTTTTTTAAAAAACCAAATATTTAGAAGGAAACATAAAATAAATTGACTTGCCAATAAAAGTCAGCTATTTAACCACACACACACACAAATTATCATTTAGAGTCCTGAAATTTTTTCCTAAACTCTTTTGTTTATTAATTTAACCTATAGTATTAAACTTTTATAATTGGAGAAAGGAGTGTTATATGATATTGAATATGTTTATTAACTGTTATATGTGTAAAACCACCTCCCATCAAATACTATGCCTACAAGGGACATAGGCACTGCACTACTGGGATTCTCTTTTATGCATGCACTAATGCATCAAGTGCAAGGGAAAAGTTTTATAGCAGTCAAACCTGGTTTTCTATCTTAGCTACATTACTTTCTGAGTGATGTAGAAAAAACCTCTTTAACCTCCATCAGCCTCAGTCCCTCCCCTGGAAATACGAAGATAATCATATTGATGTTAAAGGCATATTGTGAGTTTCAGGTAAAATTATATATGCAAAATCAGCTTCTGAAAAGTTGGCATGTATAAGTAACATTCGTACATTCAAACCTACATACACAGCAGGGAGCACTAGATGGCAGGGCTTGTCTCTTTTGCTTTGATTGCAACTTATTCACTTTTTTTTGTATTCTGACAGAAAAAAAAGTTAATGTCATGTGAAGGGCTCTGAAGACATGATTCTGAATGCTGTCTCTACAATTTGCTGTTGGTACACCTAGCCGAGTAATCTAAATCCACTAACTCTCAGTTTCTTCACTTATGAAATGGGCTCATAATAGTTTTTATCTCAAAAAGTTGTTTGAAGAATCAAGTGAAATTAAAGTGAGATGCTCTGTCCTATCACTGGACTTTTGCCCTCTGTTCCTGGATCCCTCAGACAGCCATCCAGTTGGTATACACCCAGATGGTCCTCCTGCCCCATGTTCTCTCCCTCTGCCTTTCATTCGAAGCTGCCAACATCTTGGAAGCTTTGAAGCTTTGCAAAGAAGGGAGAGCCACTGAGAACAGTCTGTAAAGAGCTTTTATTTGAAAATCTAAAACTGTTCCAGTGGTGTTGAGTTTCCCAGCACCTTCTGAAGTAGAATTTCACTGGAGATGGCAGAAGTGCACTTGGGGACTTCAGCAGCTGAAAGCAGTCCCTGCTGACAGATGGCAGGAGCATGAGACCTCGGGATTTGCTGGCAGCCCCTGCCACTGACAAAGACACCCCTTATGCAAAGGTGGTCCACCACAATAACCACCACAGCCAGTGATGCCACAAGGGCAGCTACAGGCCACAGCAGTAGCCACAGCCACCATGCAGGCAGCCTGCCAAACACTTGTTGGCATTGATACATAGAGAGTCACTGGTGGAGCCCAGAAAAGAGGAGAGCAAGTACAGACCCATGACCCAGTGGTCCAACTCGCAGGGAGAATTATGCTGTCACACATGCTAGCACACCTGGGAGTGGGAGGTACATGTGCAGCCCATGTGGCTGCCTTGATCAAGGGAGAGAAACATGTTGAAGCGCCTGAGAGTGCAGAAACCCAGGATACACAAATAGAGTAAGAAAGAAAATTCCCAGCCGCCACAACACATCTTCTAACCAGGGGAATCAAGGACCCAGGAAAAACCTTTACCTGTTGGAAAGAGGAAAGAGAAACCCCACCCAGGGTCACCCATTCAAACTGAGGAGCTTCAGTACACCCTAGTGAACCTATCAAGGTCATGGGAAACTAGCCAAGGTGCTAACAAGCCCTCCCCCCAGGGTCACTCACCAGAGCCAGTGAAAGGTCACCCAGGTGCTTCTCCCAAGAACTCAAGAGCTTGTGCATGTCTTCAACAAGCCAGCACAGTGTCACTAACCTCAGCAAGAAATCACAAAGTGCCCCAATGGCTAGGCCACAGAGGCACTCACACAAAATTACAACACTGAATAGTACCCACAAAGAGATTACACTACTGAATCTACTCAGAACCAATACTAGAAAACACTTCTCAACAGTCAATATGAAACACATCTATAGGAGGAAGTCTCCCTCCTCAAAGTTCACTCCAGAGTAATAGAAGAAGGAACTGCTCTACCAGATGACCAGATATCAATAAAAAGATACTATGAATATGAAAATAAAAACAAGAAAATATGACACCACCAAAGGAATGTGGTGTTTCCCAAGTACTATGCCCCATAGAGCCAAAATCCTTGAAATGACTGAAAAGGAATTCTGAACAACAATCTTAAGGAAATTGAATGAGATACAAGGAGACTCAGTTAGACAACACAATGAAATGAGAAATAGTATCCAGGGTATGAGAAGGAAGTTTGCAAAGAGATTAATACTTTTAAAAAGAATGTAGCAGAACTCCTGAAACTGAAGGATTCATTCAAAGAAATAAAATAAAATAAAAACATAACCAAGAGCTTAACCAGCAGGTTAGAACAAGCAGAAGAAAGAATTTCTGATGTTGAAGATAGTCTTTTTGAAGTAACCCAGGCAGACAAAAAAAAAAAAAAGAAAGAAAGAAAAAAAAAAAAGAAAAAAAGAAAAGAAAAAAAGAATTTAAAAAAATAAAGAAAATCTAAGAGTTCTAGCAAACAACCTTAAGCACACAACCATTCAAATCATGGATGTTATGGAAGGGGAGAAAAAGGCATTGAAAACCTATTCAATGAAATAATAGTGGAAAACTTCTCAGGTATAGAGATGTAGACCTTCAGATTCAGGAAGCTCAAAGATCCCCAAACAGATTCAATCCAAAAAGTATCCTCTTTGAGACACATTATAGTCAAACTGGCAAAGCTAAAAGACAAAGAGAGAATCTTAAAAGTGTCAAGCCACCTAGAAGAGAGTCCCCTTCATATTTACAGCAGACTTCTCAAAAGAACCTCTAAAGACCAGAAGAGAATGGGAGGAGATATTCAAAATACTAAAAGAAAAAAACCTGCCAGGCAAGAATACTATACCCAGAAAGGCTATCCCTCAGATAGGGAGAAATAGTGTATTTCTCAAGCAAACAAAAACTGTGGGAGTTCACCATCACGCAACCAGCCCTGCAAGAAATCCTCAAGGGAGTTCTGTACCTGGAACGTGAAAAATAAAAATCACTACCATGAATATACAAGGAGAAACAAAACCCACTGGTACAACAAAAACACAAATAAGAAAGAGAAAGAAACTAAATCTTACCATCTTAAAAAACTAACAAACATCAAAGACAAAAAATAAAAGGGGAAGAAAGGAACGAAAGATTTTTAAAACATTTAAAGAAAATCAACAAAATGCCAGGAATAAGACAATACTTTGCAATAGCAACCCTATATGTAAATGGATTAAACTCCCCACTCAAAAGACTCAGAATGATGATTGGATTAACGAGCAACACCCAACTATATCCTGCTTTCGAGAGAGTCACTTACCTGTAAAGACACACACAGATTTAGTAGTGAAGGAATGGAAAAAATATACCATGCAAATGCAAAACAAAAGCAAGAAGCAGCAGCTATTCATACATTGAATAAAATAAACCAAAAAATCATAGAAAGAGACAAAGAAGGCCACTATCTAATCATAAAGATATCTATCCAGCAAGAAGACATAAAAGCCATAAATATACATGCATCCGACACCAGACAACCCAGCCATATAACACAAGCACTATTAGGGCTGAAGAAAGAGATAGACCCAAATGCAATAACAGCTGGGGACCTGACTACCTTTCTGTCAGCAATGGACAGACCATTTAGGGAATAAATCAACAGAGAAACAAAGGATTTAAGCTACACTTTAGACCAATTGGACTTGGTGGATATCTTCAGAACATTTCATCAAACTACAGAATACACATTCTTCTTATCAGCACATGGAACATTCTCAAGGACAGACCACATGTTAGGTCACAATTCAAGTCTCAACAAATTTTAAAAAACCAAAATCATTTCACATACCTTTTCAGACCATAATGGATTAAAACTAGAAATCAATAATAAGTGAAACTCTGGAAAATACACAAATAAATGGAAATTAAACACCATGTTTCTGAATGACCTATGGATCCAAAAAGAAATTAAATAGTAAATCAAAAAACTTCTTGAAACTAATGAAAATAAACACATCATACCAAAACCTGTGGGATATGGCAAAAGCAGTACTCAGATGGAAGTTTATTGCAATAAACATTTAAATCAAAAGAATGGAAAGATTTCAAATAAACAATCAAACACTAAACCTCAAAGAACTACGAAAACTAGAACAATCCAACCCCAAAATTAGTAGATGGAAAGAAATAATTAAGATCAAAGCTGAATTAAATAAAGTAGAGACCCTAAAAATGATACAAAAGATCAATGAAACAAAAAGTTGGTTTTGTGAGAATATAAGCAAAATAGACAAACCATTAGCTTGGATAACTTTTTAAAAAGAAGAGATAAGACCCAAATAAAAATAAGAAATGATAAAGTACACACTACAACTGATACCACAGAAATAAAAAGACTCTTTAGAGACTGTTGTAAATAACTATATGCCAACAGATTTCAAAACCTGGAAGAAATGGATAAGCTTCTGGACATTTAAAAACTACCAAGATTGAACCAAGAAAAAATAGAAAATCTGAACAGACCATTAAAAAGCAAGGAGATCAAAGCAGTAATCAACAATCTCACCACAAGAAAAAGCCCAGGACCAGACTGCTTTACTGCCAAATTCTACTAAACCTTTAAAGAGGAATTAATACCAATTATCTTCAAACTATTCCAAAAAAAATTGAAAAAGAAGCCATTCCCCCAAACTCATTCTATGAGGCCAGCATCACCCTGATACCAAAACCAGACAAAGAAACAACAACAAAAAAAGAAAACTATAGGCCAGTATCTCTGATAAACAAAGTCACAAAAGTCCTCAATAAAATATTAGCAATCAGAATATGGCAACACATCAAAAACTTATGCACCACGATTAAGTGGGTTTATCCCAGGTGTGCAAAAATGGTTCACATATGCAGGTCAATAAATGTGATACAGCACATAAGCAAAATCAAGGATAAAAACCATATGCTTATCTTGATACATGCAAGAAAGCATCTGAAAAAATTCAGCATCCCTTCATGATAAAGACTGTTAGCAAATTAGGTATAGAAGGAAAGTATCTCAAAACAATAAAGGCCATAAATGACATACCCACCATCAGTATCATCCTGAAGAATATGACAAGGATACCCACTCTGTAGCATTGGAAGTAGTAGCCAGAACAATCAAGCACGATAAAGAAATAAAGAGCATCCAGATTAGAAAAGACAAAAATCAAACAGTACCTGTTTGCAGATGGCATGATCCTATATTTAGAAAAGCCTAAAGACATTAAAAAAAAAAAATCTCTTAGACCTGGTAAATGATTTCAGTAAATATGCAGGATACAAAATCAGCTCTCAAAAATGTGTAGCATTTTTATATTCAATAACAAACTAGCAGAAAAAGAAAACGAGGCAAGCCCATTGACAACAGTCACCAAAAAAATAAAAGAGCTAGGAATCAATGTAACCAAGGAGGTGAAAGATCTCTACAATAAGTGCAAATTACTGACAAAAGAAATTAAAGAGGACACCCAAAGATGGAAAGACATTTCATGCTCTTGGATTGGAAGAATTAACATTGTGAAAATGTCCACACCACCCAAGCAATCTACAAATTCAATGCAATCCCCATCAAAATTCTTCATTCATATGGAACAATAAAAAATCCTGAATAGGCAAAGCAACCCTGAGCAAAAAATAAATAAAATAAGAGGCATTATACTACCTGACTTCAAATTATACTACAGAGCTATAGTAACCAAAACAGCATAGTGCTGGCATAAAAACAGACACTCAAACAAATGAAACAGAATAAAGAATACAAAAATCAACCCACAGACTTATAGTCAACTGATCTTTGAAAAAGGGAACAAGAACATACATTGTGGAAAAGACCGCAAGATGGTGCTGGGAAAACTAGACATCCGTATGTAGAAGATTGAAACTAGACCCATACCTAACTCCATATACCAAAATCAACACAAAATGGCTTAAAGACTTAAATATAACACCTGAAACTGTAAAACTCATAGAAGAAAACATAGGGGAAACACTCCAAGATGTAGGATTGGGAAAAGACTTTATGAATAAGACATCAAATGCAAAAGCAACAAAAGAAAAAAAATAAGCAAATGGGTTTATGTCAAACTAAAAACTTCTGCACAGCAAAGGAAACAATCAACAGAGTGAAAAGACAACCTAGAGAATGGGAGAAAATATCTGCAAACTATGCATCCAACAAGGGATTAATATCCAGAATATACAAGGAACTCAAACTACACAGTAAAAAAACAAAGAATCCAATTAAAGAATGTCTTCAAAGGAGGACACACAAATGGGCAACAGGCATATGAAAAAATGCTCTACATCACTAAACATCAGGGAAATGCAAATCAAAAATACATTGAGATATCATCCCACTCCAGTTAGAATGACTATTATCAAAAAGACTGAGAATAACAATGCTAGCGAGGATGCAGAGAAAAAAAACTCTTCTGCACTGTTGGTGGGACTAAGTCCAGCCATTATGGAAAACAGTATTGAAGTTTTTCAAACAGCTACAGATAAAACTACCATACAATCCAGCAATCTCATTTCTGGGCATGTACCTAAAGGAATGGAAATCATCATAGCAAAGGGATATACGCACTCCCATGTTTATCACAGCTCTATTTACAATAACCAAGATAAGGAACCAACCTAAATGACCATCAACAAATGACTGGATAAGGAAAATGTGGTATATATACACAATGGAATATTACTCAGCTATACAAAGGAATGGGATTCTGCCATTCTCAGTAACATGGATGAGCTTGGAGAAGATTATGTTAAGTGATAAAAGCTAGGCACAGAAAGAGAAATACCTCACTCATAAGTGGGAGCTAAGGAAGGAAGGAAAAAAGGAAGCAAGGAAGGCAGGCAGACAGACCACAATAAAATGATGAATTTTCAGAAAGAGAAAACAGACCCATAGTTACTAGAGGTGGGAATGGGGGAGGGAGAGAGTGGTTAGGGAGTAATTGGGTAAGGGACACAAAGAATAATTAAGATTTGTAATGATGAACATGCTAATAATATTTATTTGATCGTCATACACTGTACACAAATAGTGACAGTCAACTTTTACTCCATAAATATGTATCATTAATTATGTTTCGATTAAAAAATATATTAAAAAATCAGTATTACAAATAAGGCAATGACATTTTTAAAAAGAAAAAGAAGAAAAAAAGAAAAACCAATGAAAGAAAAATACCGACCAATATCTTTTGTGAAATTATACACAAAAATCTTCAACAAATTTAGTACACTAACTTCAACAATGTACAAAAGATATTATACACTATAACTAAATGGGATCTAGTCCAGGTATATAAGGCTGGATTAATATTTTTAAAATCAATGCAATGCAATCCACCATATTAACAGAATAAGGAAATATATCATCAGTTGATGCAGAAAAAACATTTGACAAATTTAATTTCTCTCTGAAAAATAGAAATAGAGAACTATCTCTCTGTATAGAATCTATAAAAAAACCAAAAGTTAACATTATAGCTAATGGTGAAAGATCCAATGTTTTCCCCCAAGGCTGGGAGTAAGGCAAGGATGTCCATCCACACTCACCATTCTTACTGAACATGTTGCAGAAGAGAAATGCAGACTGTAGAAACCAAGCAGAAGTTACAGAAATAGAAAAATACCACATTTTTAAAAAAATTTACTGGATTTACAATGAAAAGGACAGTGGAAAGAGTTAGTGAAATTGAGGAAAGATCCAAAAAATTATCCGATATGAAAAACACAGCAAAATGTTGGGGAAGAAAAAAGTGATCAGTGTGTAAACTGTAGTGTAATATGAAAGGTCTGACATTTATGCCACTGGAGTCGTGGAAGGGGAAGAAAGAGATGGCTCAAGAAGAAGTATTTGAAGAAATAATATTTCATATACATTTAGACATACATTTATTTACAGGTTCAAGAAGCAAACCTCAAACTCAAAGCCATGTACACATATATTTCAATAAAACTTCTGAATACTAAGAGAAATACTGAAAGCCACCTGAGAAAAACAGCATATTATATGTGGAAGTATAATGATTTGAATAACCGCAGACTTAGAAACCGTGAAGTGAGAAGACAATGGAACAACATCTTTCAAGTATATAAATAAGATAAAAAAAAAACTTTTCTATCCAGTAATCTACATTCAGCAAAAATATCTGTCAGGAATGACAGCAAAATAGACATTTTCAAATGAAAGAAAACTGAGAGCATTGGTTGTTGGCACAGCTGATCTTTAAAAAAATATTAAAGGAAGTTCTCAGGCCATAAGGAGATATAATTATAATTATACCAGAGGAAACTTTAGTATTTTAGCAATGAAGGAAGAGCAACAGAAATGGTAAATATCTGAGTGATATATACTGGATTATTTTTTTTCTCTTAAGTTTTGAAAAATGTGAATGACTGTAAAAAGCAAAAATTATAACATTTTATATGTGAAAACAACAAGAAAAGCAACATGAAATCTTAGGGTTCCAGAATAACATTCTCTGACATGTTTTACCCTCCAGACACACTGGGGTAAGGGTTGGGCCCCTGAGGCTCTGGGCAGCCTTGCCCCTACGGCTTTCAGCAGCTTCCTGTGAAGGTTCTCAGGGAGAATCTCTCCCTTGCCTCTTTCCTAGCTTCCGGGGGTTGCCACCAGTACTAAATGTTCCTTGGCTTGTAGATGTATGGTTCCGATGACACGTCTGCCTCTAATCACATCTGTCTCTACATGGGCTTCTCCCTGTGTTTTGGCTTGTGTCTTTACATCTTCTTTCCTCTGTACGTGTCTCTGTGTCCAAATCTCTCTCTTCTACTAGGCATACCAATCATTGGATTAGGGACCACCTTAATAATTCATTTAAAACCTAACTGTAACTTTATTACATTGCAATAAACTTATTGTAACTTTATTACATCGATAAAACCCTATTTCCAAATAAGGTTACATTTATAGGTACCGGGGGGTAGGATTTGAGCATTTCTTTGGGCATGACACAGTTCTACCTACAATGGAGGGGAGCTGGGTAAAGTGACAACAGTATTCACTGTTGCCTGGGAAAAAACAAACCCATCTTTTTTCCCAGTCCTTCTACTAACTGAGAGGGAACAAAGGGATGTCTTTACACCTCTGAAGGCTTCAGTGTCCTTGTCTGTAAAAGTAAGGATTGTATCACATGATTTTTAGGGTCATTTTTTGATATGTAATTCTGTGATTCTCCAATCCAATGTTATTGGCATTACTCTATCTGAATGCTAGAAATATAAAAATAAGTAAACAGGGAGTCTATGGCTAAATAATGATTTTAACTTCAGTCACATTTATAAATTCTAGAGAAACTTCCAAATTAATTCTGCTTAAATTAGCATTATAAAACCACTAGCCACTACAGAGTTTAATAAAATTTTAGTCATTTGTTAAATTATACCAGTTACTCAGGAAAATACTGTGTTGTTAAATCATATCAGGACAAGTTATTTTCTTTCTTTAAATATTAACAAAAAAAGCCACAGATACGCTAGCTCTTCAGAAATGTTTTTAAAATGATCTTTATTTTAATCACCTTTTTTTGATGATCTAGTAAATTACTTATTTAACAAGAATTTTTAAATCTATTTTGACAAAGACCAAATCCTTTTTTATGTTATTGATGTCTGTAGAATGCACTCAACATTTTTAATTGTCAATGATCTCATTCTCTTTCAAATGTCAGAGAATCCATATCAGGTCTTCAAGAATTTTGTGCTTCATTCTTTCTAAACTCATTATACTTCATTTGACCTCACTGTCTCACTCACATATTTTTAAAAAAACAGTTGGATTGTTTTTATAATGTTTTACAATATCTGCACAATGCTTTGGATATAATAATTTTCGAGCACTTTTTTTTAACTTCTTTAAGTAAAATTAAAAATAAGCATTTTATATACACATAGGCTATAAGTATTTTTCAGAGACTTAGTTCTAAAACGTTTAAGGAATTTTGTGGGGGAGAGGAAGTATTACTTTGATAAAGCACCAGCACTATAGTCAGATGGGTTATTTTGCTCTGCATGTGAGAGAAAATTGGTTCTGGTTCTAACATTGTATCCTAACTTTCACAGTGTCTGAGTAGTTTCCTTACTTGCCTTTCTTCTGAGGCAAACAAAATCTGAACATGCAGATAGTTTAGGAAAAAAACAAAATACAGCAAAATGAAAAAAAAAAAATAACACCAAGACTAAAAAGCATTGCATGGTATTTGCTGGCAGAAAGTTTCACTGCATAATAATTAAATCAAGTGAAGGACTGTACTGGTAAGGACTCTATGTGTTGCAAGTGACAAAAACAGCTACAAAACTAAGTAACTTGTTCATGATCAGTCAGTTAAGATGTAATAGAGACAAGTTTTAACCAAGGGAATCTGGCTCAGAGGCCATGCTCTTAGCCACTATTCTGACATTCTTAGTTTCTATGAATCTACATAATGGATAAGTCGGGATTAACTTGGAAAAGGAAATACAGCAGAATGGAAGTAAGCTTGCATGAAAGCCTAAGGAATTTAAGTTTAGGGGAATTGATGTTTCCTAATTATTTAAAGTAGAGACAGTAGCAGAAAATTCTATGCTATTCAACTAAGAAATATTAAAATACTACAGATAGTGGGCAATAAAAGAATAATTTTTACTATATGTATAAAGATATATGTGTTAAGATATCATAAGAATTCTTTGAGTGATTTTTTTCAACATGTTAAAAATGCTAAAATTTTTTACTTCATCCTTAAAGGGAAGTTTATGGAAAACTCAAAGGTATTTCTCTTTTAGATTTAAAATACTTAAATTGCCTTGAAAAAAAAAGAATACTAGGGTACTTCAAAAAGTTCGTGGAAAAATAAAATTAAAAGGTAAAACAGGACCTGCAGGGATGAGCCACCATCATGGCCACCATCACCAGGACCTGAGCCCATGGCGCCGGCACTGAGCAGGGCCCCCACAACCCAAGCACCCTTGAGGACTCAGGTGGTCGTGTATGTTACCATCGTCACCAGGCCTGCAACCCTGGATCCCCACCAGAGCCTGGGGAGAAAGAACAAGAAACACAAGAAAAGGAACGTTTGATGGAAGGAAAGAAAATTAAAAAGCAGGAAGAAAAGGAAAAGAAGGAAGGTGCTCAGAAAAAGGCTGCTGATCAAAAAACCAAAGTGCCTGAACCTACTAAGACCTGTTCAAGCCAGCCCCATCCTGCTGGTCCTGGTACTGGTACTTCCACCAGCACTATCTCCAACAGTAGCCATGGCAAGCATGCATCAGCCAGCAGCCAGCTGCCTCCCTTTATCTGCTTCAGGAGGTGCCACCACACTTCCACCAGCAAGAACATAAACAGCTGTTAAAAAAGAAGTCAGCCATTAGCCTACAGGGATGCTGACTAGTGGGAGCCCAAGCCAGGATGCTGGGCCTGCAGGGAGAAGCCCTCCTCCAGTCCCTGGAGCCAGCATGCAGCATCAACCCAGTAAGCTCCAAACAGCTCTTCCAAGTATGAGAGTGCATCCTGTAGACACCTAAAAGCACAGCTCTTTACTGCCAACTGAATGCTCAGTGGTCATTCTCTACCCTGTGGCATGAAGTAGTGACAGATGAGTTGAAATGTGCTGAGAAACTTCCAGTCAAGATGGCAGAATAGACAGTCCCCAGTGTCTCTCTCTCCCACAAATCAACCAATTTACAACTATCAAAAAGCAATGACAGCCAAACTGGGGCTGCTAGAGCTCAAGAGAAGAGTAGGAGAGACCTACGGAGTGCATGAAGGTGGGAGAAGCCACAATGAGAGAAAGAAAAAGCCATTGACCATTTTGAATCCCAGCCACTTCCAGGCTGGAGCTTCTGAGTGCACAGAGCAGGAGCTGGCAAAAAGGCACAGTTGTACCTTTTGGATGAAGTTGCTTGGAGGCAGCAGGGGAGAAGAGGGCATTGGTGGCCCCCAGGCCAGTAACACCACTAAGAGGGTTCCCGTGGACCCACATAGGAGGGAGGAGCCAGAACAGCTGAAAAAAGGAGCCACTCAGAGGCCAGCAAGTCATCACAAGGGACCAGCACAGGGCCCGTCCCATGGGAAGTGTTTGCATCACAGGCGGTGCAGGAGACGGGCCCACAAGGGGAACACTGGGGCACAGCAAGGACAGCTGATCTGCCCCCCAATCAGCATAGGACCACTCAGAGGAGACTCATCAGGATTATAGAATTGCATGGGGTGCAGTTTGATGAAAAGACTCAGGCCCAGATCAGAGTTTCTGCACAATCCAGGTGCACAGGATTTTACTAGACATGGATGTACCTATACAGCCAACCATTAAATCCTGAGCTGCACAAAAAGCCTTCCCCAGGGAATCAGCAGCAAAGCAGCAATTTAGCTCAGTCACAGAGTTCAAGTACTGGTTCCCACAGGAAGTTCCCCCATTTTAGAAATAAGCAAAGGACAACAAATCAGTTCCAGCACAGAGTTTAAATTGTGGGAACAGCAAATAACCCAACACAGAACTGAAACAAAAAACGAAGTACCCACAACCAGAGACAAAGTTTGATATTAACTAGTAAAGGTCTTATTTCACCAAAGAACACTTGTAACACCTAGAAGGACCAGAAGTCCCCTGGGCCACCAAACCAGAAAGAGGGGAGGGCCGGGGCACTCAGCCACGCCTTCAACACCAGCACCCAGTCCCAAGGGTGAGGGCCAAGGGCCATGGCCACGCCCCCCCCAAACGCAAACAGCCCAGCAATGACCACCAAGCTGCAGAAGGGCCCAGGTTCCGGAGCTGGGGTGGTGGGAGGCAAGGGCTTTTGCCACACCCCTCTGACATCTGCACCCAGCTTGGCAATGACCAAGCCACCCCTGGAAGCCCCTCCATTCCCCCGTGGGAATGAGGGGGTGCCACAGGCCTCAATCCTGCCCCTCCTCCTTCCTCCTACTTCCATCCCATTTCCTTCCTTTTTTCCCCTCTCCTCCTCCCTCCCAACTGCTCTGCAACAACATCCTAGAAGGTAAAAAAAAATATCTTAATAAAGTTAAATTAAATTTAAAAAATAAAAATAAAAAAATAAAAGACCATAACACAGTGAAAAAAAAAAGGTAATACAAATCTTTCTATGAACTTTTATTTTCCCCCATTGGAATATATATTTTTATTTAGAATGCAGCACTAACAGCATGATGATAAATTGTCACTCACAAATCTGTACCAAGGAGCACATAATCACTAAAATGTTTTGTTTTTCACAAATAATTTAAGTATATCATTATTATTTGGTACTAGAATCAAAGATGACATTCAAATTCTTCAGCTTTGAGGCATTCAGTAACATCAAAATTATTGTCTAGTCAGGCAGAGAAGAGAAATTCAAAAGCAGTTTCTTTTTCTTCTGCTAGTTCCTTTGCAGTGAGATCCATCTCCTCAAGTGAGAAATCATTAATAGGGAGACCTTCAACAAACTTTCAAAATTCTCCCTCTGGGGTTTCAAACTGGATGTCTCAGACGTGGTCAGAGATGGCTTTTGCAGCAGACATTGCACTGGATAGTTTTTGAGCCTCAATAATATCAGCACCACACTGCCACACGGTCCTGATGAATTCTCCCTTGAGCCAGTTGTCATCTTTCAGAGCTTCAAAAACACCAACTTCCTTTCCTACCAATTTCACCTTGGCATGGCTGACATCTGGATATTGAGTCTAGGAATGGTTTCCCCAGATAATGACATTGTTTACATTGTCAGAAGTCACACCAAGTTTAAGAGCAATTTGAGCTTTCGCTCAGTTGTGATTCAAATGAGTCCAGCTGCTGAAGTTCTCCTTGGGGAGGGAAGGCGCTGACCTGGAGGCCATCAGGCAGTGGGTATTGGCTGGGTTTCTTATGATGATAACCTTAACTGACATCTTGAAATATTTCTTCAAGACTGCCCCCTAGCATTTGAAGATTTTCCGCATTTGCTTTAAGTAAATCTTTCCTCTCCATGCCTTCCCTTCTTACAATAGAGCTCACAAGAAAGGCCGCATCCAAGTCTTTGCAGGCAAACCTCTTCCTCATCTGTTGCTATGACTTCTTTCAGGAAGGGAAGGGCAAAGTGTTACAGTTCCATAGCAACACCGTCCAGGACACCCGTAATGGGGGTGATTATAACTATAGCCTGCTCTTTACCAGAGACAGATGCATTTCCAATACTGTACAGCAGTGAATATGCAATCCGACCAGATGTTCCAGTCATAAGGACTCTGATTCAGGCATGATTGGTGGGAACTGCGTGGACAATTTCCACGCCTGTTCCTACAAAATGAGCTTCAGGGAGTCAGGTCATCTCTACAACAGACTCTGCGAACTTTCTGAAATGCACTTCTGTATGGATTTTCATACGCTCACCTCACATTGCCTTATTTCAACTGTTACTTAATATCACGGCTTCATTCTTGTTGCCTGAATCTAGTTCTAGTTGATGCCAAAAATATGTTAGTCGTCAGTCAGTGTAGTTAGCCATCTTTTGTTTCTGTATAATGACATAATGGCATCAATGAGATCGACTTCCATGTGAGGATAGACAAGATGTGACTATTTTCTTGTAACACGTCAATCCTGAATTGATCTCTTAAAGTGTTCGGTAATTTGGGATACTTGTTTTGGCAATGCAGAGAGGATTTTAGTTACCTAGCAACAGGAATAGTATACTTTTAGTAAGTTCATTTATCTTTTAGAATGCCATAGAGCAAATTATAGCTGTATTTTATATATGTCCCCTTGGCTTTAAAAAATAGCTTCTTTGTATAATCCCTATTTCATGTTTCTGATAATACTACAGATTTAGATATTAACATCTGAATATAATAAGCCTATTTTTCATCTTCACACAAGTATATTCTCTCTTCAATATTAGTGATAAAAATGAAACATTCCTGAAATTCTGAAATAATCAAAATGCTTTTCATAGACTCATTTCTTCTTGGTAGTGAGGCAGCACTCAGTTCGAGGTCCTGAGCAGTGGCTATCTACCCAGACTTTAAAACTTCCTTGAAGGGTTCTTAAAAATTTCTGTGCCTGGTCTCCACCTTCAGAGATAATAATATCAATAAATAGTTGGTGGTGGGCCAGAACATATTTTTATAAAGTTCTCTGAGTGATAATAATATGCAGCCAGGGCTGTGGATTACATTCAACATATAAATAAATGGACATCAAATTGAGATCTGCAAAAATCAGAGTGGAGAAAGGTGAAGGGATGAAAGACTGAAGACGAAGAGTAGGGAGGGCACGTTCCCTTTGTTATATTACTTTCCTCGCACATATTTTTCTACCATATTTTTCAGTGTATCTCATTATTGAATGCATAGCATGCATGGCTCAGATGCATTTATTCTGTATTAAATTGTTTCTCTTTCTCTTGCGCTAACTGCCATACATTCATTTTCATTCCAACATAATTCTCTTTAGATCTCCCCAAATTAATTGCATTGACGCAACCAATTAACACTCTGCCAGTTTATGCTTTTTAGTGTAACAGGAAAAGTCGTAAAAAAAAAAAAGTGGCATTTATAAAATAAGCGAACAAACCTCTATCAGTTTTAGTTCTAGTCAGGAACCTTAATATCAATATTTTAATATTTAAATCAATTATTAGATTAATCCGAAATGTCAGTATTATAAAGATATAGCGACCCGGCGTTGAATCAGTCACACTCTTACTTTAAATCTCACTACTCTTGGTCTTTCTTTCACTTACGTGTTTATGATTCAGAAGTTTCTGGAATGTGTTGGCTCACAGTCAGAGCTATAATGTTTTGGATTCGTGCTTAGTGGAATGTTATTGATAGAGGCTTTTCACCATGCTACGGCAGTGGGAAGTGTCATTTGGATGACACCTTCATGCTTGCTTTTAAGTTCCTTCCTTTCTGGAGTGGTGTTTGTCACTATCACATTATTTCATGGATTATTTTCTTCTCTTTGTTAGAGCTTCATGGTCTCTGTGGTTTTTACCTTTTTTTATTGAGACTTCCTCATTGTACTGAATCACACATGTTATAGATTTTTCTAGACACTCCCTTTCTCTGCTACTGGATCTGCATTTAGAGATGTAAAAATGGCTTTGAGCTTGGACTCTTCTTTGTTAGTTGGGCCTGGAATTCCTGGGCTCTGGAAAATAGTTAATAGGCATAGTTCATTCAGCAGTAAAGTAGAAAAGAATCGGCAATTTTGCTCAACCCTGCCCATTTCCTTGTTAACAACCCTGTATTTGGCTTGCTGGTGCTTCAACACAGGTCTTGGCCCTACATATATGTGTAACTATAACTTTAATGTGTTGATTTAACCCCACTTCTCAGTCTAGGGAAAATATTTCCTACTATTGGTACTGTTCTTACTTGCAACAAGTCAGTGAAAACAGACTGTGGACCTTAATAAAAATATACATTAGTTTTTCATTCTACCTACAAATTTCTTGAAAGCATAGTGCTGTATTCTGAGACTATTTCAAAAATATCTGTAATAAAAGAGAGTGTTAGGTACTCTCTTGTCCTGATGTGGTAAAAATTAATCAGAGAGATGACCGTCTCCCTTTCCGTCACCTCCCCTCCCCACCCCACCATGGACTCTAGAGTATATTCAAAGATAGTTATTGTCATCATTCTAACTTCAAGGTATTCATTCTTGGTTCTGGAATTCTTCAGATGTGGCAAAAATATAGAGAAAAATCTAAATAAATAAATCTGAACTAAATAAAAATGATTAGTCTGTGCTTTAAAAAAATGAGGATGTAGCTATTTAGGAATTTCTGAAAATGCAAATTAAATCCACTGTATCAGGATGATACTTCTTAAAATTAATGGTGCTACTGTGAGCTTCAAGCAAAAACTGTATGCTCTCACTTGTATGTGGAATCCAAAAAAGCTGAGCTCATAGAAACAGTAGAAAGGAGGTTGCCATCTCTATGGCCCTTAAAAAGAAATGACAACAAAAGGTACTTGTGAGATATTGCATTGTTTCCAACATATAGCCCTGTTTCTCTGATGACAGATTATTAGAACAGGAATCTACACTCTACAGGAATGCAGCTCTGTAGAGACTGGACTAGTGAGACACGCTGATTTGGACCATGTGCAGAGCGACTTAGAACATGTAAACTGGCCTCATCTATTCTCCACCACTTACTAGCTATGTGACTTTGCTATGTTCGTTTAACCATTCTGTTTCCCCATCTGTGAAAAGATGTACTAATTATACTTATTTTATATGGTTGTTATTAGGTTTAAATAAGATGATCTGTAAAAAGCACCTGGATCCTAGTAAGAATTCAGTAAATATTAGAGATCCTTATTATAATTATCTCATAAATCTCTATCCAACAGTCACACTCCCTTGAATAGGCATTAATCAACCCAATCTGATTCTCCATCAGAGAGTTTATGTGTGATGAAGACAGAATGAAAGAGCAGTATGAAATAGATACAGTCTGAATTGCAGTACAGCAGAGTCGCCAGACCAGGAAGACTGGCAACAAAGCTAATGTGACATAGGATGATAGCCCCGTTATCCAAGGTATTTTCTTCTCCTGTGCTCCAGTAAATTCTCATGGCTGAAGGCATTTGCATATGTGTCTGTAATATTTTTGGTATAGGCCTCCAACATATTTTGTTAAATTTATTCCTACAGTATATATTTTTCTGTTTTTCTGAAGGGTGTTATTTCCATTGGAAATTTTAATTCATGTCTGGCATATAGGAACATAACCAGATATTTAATGTTGGTTTTATACCTATCACACTTTTTGAAGTCTATTATTAAACCTATTTTTAAAAATATATTTATTGAATATTTTATGTAGATATTCATGTTATCTATGAATAAAGGGTAATTTTGTTTATTTTTTCCTAATCCCTATACATTACATCTTTTCTCTGGTTATATTGCACTGGCTGGAGGATAAAATTCAGCGTTGAAGAGAAGTAACAGCAGGAATCCATATGTCACTCCTGTATCTTGAGGGATTGTTCCTACCATTTCACTGTTAATCTTAATTTCTGCAGAAATTTTTGTAGACTCCTTTATCAGGTCAACGAATTTCCCTTCTATTTTTAGTTTGCTTAGCACTTTAAATCAGGAATGGATACTGAATTTGAGCAAATGATTTTTCTGCCTCTGGGGCTATTTTGTTCTACATTAATTTTGTGTCATAAATTCGTTTAAAATAACTTCTAATGCTAAACAATCATAGCATTTCAGAAATAAACCCATCTTGGATATTAATATGATTCTTTCAAATATGTTTCTGGATTTGGTTTACTATGTAAATTTTTAGGTATTTTTGTGCATCTAAGATCTATATGTGAGGATTTGGATTTTTCTGTTTCATGCTCTCCCTATCTAATTCTTTACAAAAGTTAATGCAGCCTCATTTTCTCACGGATAACCTGAATCTTCCTAATAACTAACAATGTCAAACATCTTTCTTTTCCTGTGCTATCTGCTACTCCTATCTCTTCTTTATTCATATGTCTGTACAACTCTTTGCTCACTTTTTATTGAGTTGTTTTCTCATTATTGAGAATGTGTTTAATATATAATGAATTTCAGTCCTTTCACAGATATGCGTTTTACATATATTTTCTCTCTTTCTGTGGCTTGTTGGTTTAAAGCATCTTCTGAGAAGCAGAATTGTTTTATTTTTAATAAAATTCAACTTACTATTTTTTTAATGGTTTGTGTTTGTAGTATCCTACCTAACAAATTTTGCCTTACCCAGATGAACAATGTTTTTTTCTACACATTTTATAGTTGTAAATTTTATATCTAGGTCTGTGATGCACTTAATTAATTTTTGCGTGTGATTGAAGATAAGGGTCAAGATACTTTTTTTTTTTTTGTATAAGATCCAATTTTTCTAACACCATATGAGACCAGAATCTCTTTAAAAAGATCAGTAAATGGGTCAGTTCCTAGACTTAATTTTCTTCCATTGTTCAAGACATCTATCATTACTTTTTGTGTTTAATTACTCTTCTTTTCTAGTTCCTTAAGGCTGAATGCTTAGATTTTGATTTGATATATGTTGCTTTGCCTCCCACAGACTTGTCACCCCTTTTCCCCTGGGTGACAGAGCTGCCAAAGATTACTCAAAGCCCATCTCTTCTGAGCAGTGAGAAGCCCCAGAAAGGGGTTAATCTCCCAGAACCCTCAAGATAGAGGCATTCCTGCCATTTGGGAAATTAAACATGAATTGGGGTTCTCTTCCTGCATTTATTCTCCAGACCAGGAAGTTACAGGAAGAGACATAGGTGGGGTTTTGTTAAGTACCATTTAACAAGTTTTACAATAGAAGCTGGTAACATTCAGTAAAAACAAATCAGATGATGTTCTGTTAGGCGATTAAGTGATCCACTAACAAAGGCTTGATTTAGCCAACATTCCTTTTCCCTCTAACAGCTTTTTAGTAACTTTACATATCAATTAGTAACTTGTCTGTCTTAGAACCAGCAGCCTTGCTGTGTTACGATTCTTATCTTGCAACAGAGACTCAATGCCCTGGGGGAAATTTCCTGTCCTTTGCAAGGTCAATATTTGAAACTGTAAGGCTTTGGAAAACCAGGCCCTGTGAGGTACATTTGCTTTATGAATCCTCTACAGATATACATCTTTTAAATATAGAGTTTTAAAGCTATACATTTCTCTCTAAGGACGGCTTGATCTTTATCTAACAGAGTTTGATATTTTATATTTCCTTTTTATTTATTTTTTATTGAAGCATAGTTGGTTGTACATATATGTGGGGTACAGTGTTGAATATCAATACCTGTATGAAATATGTGGTGCTCAAATCTATATCTCCATCTATTCAATTCCAAGTATTTCTTGTGATCTCTTTTTGACTTGTGGTTTATTTAGAAATATGTTGTTCAATCTCCGGCAACTGAGGATTTTTAGGACACTTTTTGATTATTGATTTCTGCCTTAATTTCACTGCAGTCAGAGAATATATTTTGTATGATTTAAATTCTTTAAAATTTATTTACATTTGTTTTATGGCCCAGGATATGGTCTATCCTGGCAAGTGTTTTAGATGTACTTTAGCAGTGTGTATTCTGTTTGGGGAAAGGATATCATATACATTAGATTAACTTCATCGATACTGTTTTTCAAGTCTTCTATACAAGGGTACTTCAAATAGTTCATCAAAAATAGAATTAAAAGATAATACAGAATTTTATATGAACTTTTCAAGGTACGCTTGTATACTTTACTACTTTTTTGTCTGTTTCTACTACCAGTTACTATGGAAGAAGTGATAAAGTTGCCACAATAATTGTTGATATTCCTTTCTTTTTTCAGTTTAATTAGTTTTTGATTTTATATATTTTGAAGCTCTGTTGTTTGGTACAGACACATTTAGGATTTCTAATATTCTTTTAGAATTGGGTCCCTTTATCATTATGTGTGTTTTTATTTACCCATGATAATATTATTTTCTATAATGTGTATTTACTTCAATTTCCTCTCCTACATCCATTATACTATAGATGTCATATATTTTATTTACATATTTGTTATAAAGTAACATTATGTTATTAATATTTTTGCTGTATATAGGCAATAGCCTTGAAAATCAAATATAAATTAGAAAAAGAAGTCTGTTTTACATATCCTAATGTACACAATTACTTTTGATCTTTATTTCTGTATTTAAATATCCATACTTCTGCTTGTACAACTTGCTTTAAAATTCCTGGTACTGCAATTTGCTGACAATAAATTATTTCAGCTTTCCTTTTTTTAAGAGTGTTTTTGCTTCACCTTAATTTTTGAAAGATATTTTTCCTGGGTATAGATTTTCAGACTGTTTAATTATTTTTTTTCAGTATTTTAAAGATGTCTTTTCATCAAACAAACACATAGACCAGTAGAAAAGAATAAAGAATTCAGAAATAAATCTACATACCTACAGCCAGCTAACTTTTGACAAAGGAGCCAAGAACACACATTGGCTGAAGGAGTCTCATCAATAAATGGTTCTGGGAAAATTGGAGATACATATGCAGAAGAATGAAAATGGAACCTTAACTCTCACCATATACCAAAATCAACTCAAAATCGATTAAGGACTTAAATGTAAGACCCAAAGCAATGAAACTTCTACAAGAAAATATAAGGGAAACACTTCAGGACATAGGTCTGAGAAAAATTTTATGAATAATACTTCAAAAGCACAGGGAACAAAAGCAAAATCTAACAGATGGGGTTATATGAAACTAAAAAGCTTCTGCACAGCAAAGGAAATGATAAACAGAGAGAAAAGACAACCTACAAAATGGGAGAAAATGTTTGCAAATTATGCATCCAACCAGGGATTAGTATCCAGAATATACAAAGATATCAAACAACTCAATAGTAAAAAAAACAAAAAAATCCTTATAAAAAAAAGGACAAAGGAACTGAATGGACATTTTTTGAAAGAAGACATACAAACAGCCAATGGGTATATAAAAAAATGTTCAACATCACTAATAATTAGAGGAATGCAAATCAAAACCACAATGAGATATTATCTCACCCTGGTTAGGGCGGCTATTATCAAACAGTCTGAAAATAACAAATGTAGATGAAGATAAGGAGAAATAGGAACACTTATACATTATTGGTGGAAATATAAATTAGTATAGCCATTATTGAAAACAGTATGGAGGTTTCTCAAACAACTATAGATAGAAATACCATATTATTCAGCAACCCCACTCCTGGGTATATATTCAAAGGAATGGAAATTGCAGCTCTATTTACAATAGCCAAGAGATGGAACTGACCTAAATGTCCACTGATAGATGACTGAATAAGGAAAATGGGGTATATATACACAATGGAATACTACTCAGCCATAAAAAAGAATGAACTGCCATTTGCAGCAACATGGATGAGCCTGGAGAAAATTACATTAAGTAAAATAAGCCAAGCACAGAGAGAGAAATACCACATGTTCTCACTCATATGTGGAAGCTAAAAATGTTGATTTCATAAAAGTAGAGAGTAGAATAGTGTTTACTAGAGATTGGTGGGGAGACAGGGGAGGCAAAGATGGGGAAAGGATGGTCAGTGGATACAAAATAATAGAGAAATAGAAAAAACAGAGTCTAGTGTTCTACAGTAATATAGGGAGGCTACAGTAAACAACAAAGTGCTGTGTATCTGTGAACAGCCAGTCAAGATGATGTTGAATGTTCCTAACACAAGGAAGTGACAAATGTTTGAAGTGATGGATATACTAAGCACCCTGATATGATCACTGCACACAATATGAAAGTACCCAAATATCATATTGTACTCCATAAATATATAGTTATCATGGGTCACTTAAGAAAAATAAATTGAAAAGAAAGGGGAAAAAGGGAGAGAAAGAGACAGTAGAACAGTGGTTGCCAGAAGCAGTCAAAGGGAAGAGGGAGGGGGCTGGGAAAGGCTGGTAGATTGCTACAAAGTTACAAAGCTACAGGTGGACAGGAAGAATAAGTTCTGGTCCTCTAAGGTGACAGTAGCTAATAATATTGTATTGCATATTTCAAGATAGCCAGAAAGGAGGATCTTGAATGTTATAACCACAAAGAAATGATAAATGTTTAGGTGATAGATACGCTAACTCTTCTGATTAGATCATTATACAATATATGCATGTATTGAAACAACAAACTGTACCCCATAAACAGGGATAATAAAATTTTTTTAAAACGTCTTTTTGGGGCCGAGCCCGTGGCGCACTCGGGAGAGTGCGGCACTGGGAGTGCAGTGACGATCTCGCCGCAGGTTCGGATCCTATATAGGAATGGCTGGTGCACTCACTGGCTGAATACCGGTCACGAAAAAAAAGAAAAAAAAAAAAAACATAAATGTCTTTTTGTTTTTTGGCTTACACAGTTTCTAATGAGATCTGATGCCATTCTTGGCTTTGTTCCTGTCTGTAATGCTTATTCTTTTGTAAGTGCCTTCAGGGTTTTTTCTTTGCATTTGGTAGTTTGAATATGATGTTGTGTGAGGGGTGTGTGTGTTCTTTTGTGGGTATTTAGCTTTTGTTTTGTTTTGTTCTTAGTTCCTTGGATATGTGGTTTTTTGTCTTTTCTTAATTTGGAAAATTCTTGGCTACTGTCTCTTCAAATATTTCTTCTTCCCACTTCTATTTCTCTTCCTCTTATGGGACTTTAATCATAACTGAATTAAAACATTTGGTATTGTCTCCCAGATCTAAGATGCTATGTTCTTTTTAAATAATTTCTATGACCTATTTTCAAGTCCACTGAATTTCTTCCTCAGCTATTAAATTTGCTGGTACTTCAAAGGAAGAGTTCGTTACTGACTTTTTTTATTGTTGTTGTTCTTATATTCAGTCACAATCATTTGCTATGTAACTTTGCAACGACAGACTGCATATGACGGTAGTTCTGTAAGTAGTTCAACACATTACTCCTATAGGAGGAATAGACTATAACATATAGCCTAGGTGTGTAGTGTGCTCTGCCGTCTAGGTTTCTGTAAGTGATGTTCATCCAATGACAAAATCACCTAATGATCCTCAGAATGTATTCCCATTGTTAAGAAATGCATGACACAATGCATGACTCTGTATTCTTTTTTAAGTTTTCGTCTCTCAGCTAAAATTCCTCACTTCTTCATATGTTATCTGTTGCTTTGCCTCCCAAGGATTTATCACTGCTTTTCCCCTGGGTGACAGAGCTGTCAAAGATTACTCAAAGCCCATCTCTTCTGAGCAGTGAGAAGCCCCCAAAAGGGATTAATTTCCCAGAACCCTCAAGATAGAGGCATTCCTTCCATTTGGGAAATTAACCACGAATTGGGGTTCTCTTCCCACACTTATTCTCCAGACCAGGAAGTTTCAGGAAGAGAACACAGGTGGGGTTTTTGCTAAGTACAGTTTAACAAGTTTAACAATAGAAGGTGGTAACATTCAGTAAGGTGGCATTCTATAATGCAATTAAGTCAATCCACTAACAAAAGCTTGATTTTAGCAAACATTCTTTTCTTACAGCAATTTCCCAGTATCTTTACATATCAATCAGTAACCTGTCTGTCTGTGAGGCAGCAACTGTGCTGTGTTCCAATTTTTTATCTTACAACAGAGACTATATAGCCTGGGGAAAATTTCCTGTCCTTTGCAAGGTCAATATTTGAAACTGCAAGGCTTTGGAAAACCAGGCCCTGTGAAGTGCATTTGTTTTACGCATACTTCACATTTATCCTCCTTTTCCTTTAGATCTCTGAAGGCATTAGTCATAGTCATTTTAAAGTCCATATTTTCAATATCTAGGTAGCTTTTAAGTGTGGTTCTTTGTTTTTTATGTTAACAACTAGTAGCTTTTAATGCTTTTTATTTTTTGGTGTGCTATGTTCTCAATGTGTTCTCCCAAAATCTATATGTTGAAATCCTAACCTATAGTGTATGGTATTAGGTGGTGAAGCCTTTGGGAGGTGATTTGTCATGAGAACAAGGCCCTCATGATTGGGATTAACACCCTTATAAAAGAGACCTCAGAGTGTAATAAATTTTTGTTGTTTATGAGCTACCCTGTCTATGGTATTTTATTATAGCAGCCCAAATGGAATAAGACATGGCGTGTTTTGTAAGCTTTCATTGAAGACTAGACATTGTGTATAGAATAATATTAGAAACATTAGTGAGAAACTAGTAAAGGAAAGGACACAGAAACAATTATATTGTGTAATGATAAACATAGTAATTATCCTGATTTGAGCATTACATTGCACACAGGTACTGATATTCAATGCTCTACCCCAATATGTACAATCAATTATGTTTCAATAAAAAAAGGAAAAAAAATAAAATAAAAGACACTGAGACTACTAGTATTTTCACCCAGAAATGACATGCCTTTTCCTCTGTTCAGACCACTGTGTAGAGGGACAATCAGCCAATACAGTTGGCAGGTTAGCTTATTTTCTGTTTTGTTGTTGCGATCGTTATCTCCAATGTACCACACACTTTAAAATCCTCCAGTAATGGTACTATCATCTTCTGCCTCTTCTGGGAGGCTGAAGAGTTTTTCTCAATGTTTCTTTTCTGCCCACAGCTTTCCACAGGCCGTGCATGTCTGCTCTGCAGAGGCAGTCTTTTCCATACTCTTGTTCTTGTTGCTTGTGACTTTTTACATGGCTGGTGATGAGGGAAGGCACATTTCTTGGTTCTTTTTGTTCATCTTCAATCTCAGGCATGCTCTGTGTGCTTGGGCATAAAAGGGGAATGTTTTCTGCCTGGCTGCTCTGCCATGGCAACCAACCTCAGGTAGAAGAGTTTACTCTCCTTTCCCCAGCAGAAGCAGACCTCAGCTTTGGATGGCTGCAGGCTCTTGGCCTAAGAGATTTTTCTGCCCAGTTTCTACTACCAATGTCTCAGAATCAGTGAATTTTTGATTTTCTGCAAGCTTGTTAAGAATTTCATGTTGTAAGATGTAAAAGTCTAAGGAAGTAGGCCTGGACTTATGCTACTATCCTGGTGGCAGCCAGTCGCCACCTAAACATCTACATTGCCAAAGGTCTCCTTCCTTGCCTGCATTATTTCTTGTGGGTATGCAGTGAAGACTCATGAAAGAGGGCTTCTGTGAGAGTGAGTAGGCCCTTTGTTTCTTGGAGTCCCAGTTGCTCTAAAACTGATAAGCTAGCTCACATCTGGCTATTAGGAATTCATTAAAATTTAATCTGATGTATTCTTACTTCTTTTCATGGCAGCCTCCTCTTCCTTTTGTGTTCTGCTAAAGGTGAAACAGGTTGTTTGTGCCATTTCTCCTCAGAAGGGTCTCTTACTCTTTAGAATTCAGTTCATTTAGTTCCCTTGCTATGCTATTTCTCTGACAGACTAAGAAAAAGTGTGGTTTTGTAAAACTCTTTATCTTGTTAGGATGAAAACAGAATTCTCTTGTGGCTTACTGCATCCTAGGCAGAGGCAAACTTTCCTCAAGTTTTAATTAAAAGAACAGTTATTATCCTAAAATATTATTTTATACTATCTTCCATGACTTCTTTTATTTTCTATGGGTTACTTAAAATTGTATTTTTTAATTTCCAAATTTTCAAATTTTCAAATTTTCCTAGTCTTTTCTTGTATTTTCTCCCTTTTATTATTTTTAGTCTTTATTAATTTATATATTTATAATAACTATTATTTGAAGTTGTGTGTGGTTAAACTTGACTTTTGTTTTCTGCTAAAACTAGTCTTGGTTGGTTTGTTTTCTTGCATATGGAATTTTGGATTGTCACCCTGTGTTTCATGGAAATATTGGTGAGTTTTAAAAAATTACACCTTTACTGGAATATCATTTACATACCATAAAATTCTCCCATAAGAAATCCATACCTATTACAGGACTCTCCATTTCCTTCTCCATCAAGACTCTGGTAACAAATCTATCTACTTTTGCTACAGGTTTACATATTCATAACTTATCATATAATTAATATTCTAAAATAATTGGTTGTTTGTGACTGGTTTCTTTCACTTAGCATAATGTTTTCAAGGTTTGTAAATGTTGAAGCATGTTTGGACATGTCATTCTTTTTATTGCCCAGTAATTTTACATTTTATGAATATACCACATTTTGTTCATTCTTTAATCAGCTGGTGAGCATGTGGGTTTTTTTTTTCTTTTTAAGTATTATGAATAATGATGCTATGTGCATTTGTGTATGCATTTTTGAATAAGCATATGCTTTCATTTCATTCTCACATGGGAGTGGAATGACTGAGCAAAATAGCGAGTCAATGTTTAACTACCAAACTGCTTTCCAAAGTGACTGCAGGACTTTGTGCTCCTACCAGCAATGAAGAGGGTGCTAATTTCTCCTCAGCCTGGCCAACAGTTGATATTGAATGTCTTTTTAGTTTTACCAAATCCAATGAGAATGAAACAGCATCTCATTGTGGTTTTACTTTGTGGTCCCTAATGGTTAATGATGTTGAGCAAATTTTCATGTGCTTATTGGCCATTTATATATATTTTGTTGAGAGAAATATCTATTCAAATTCTTTGACAAATTTTTCAAATTCTTTTAAAAATTGGATTATTCTTCTTTTTATTCTGAGTTGTAAATGTTCTTTATATAATTGGAATACAAGTCCTCTATCATATATATGGTTTGCAAATATTGTCTCCCATTCTGTAAGTTGTTTTCCACTTTCTTGATGGCATCCTTTAAAAAATAAAATTTTGAAATTTTCACTTAGTTCAATTTTAAAATTTTTTTCTTTTGTCATTTGTGCTTAATGTCATATATGAGAAACTACTGTGTAACCAAAGTGTAACCAATTTGTAAGTTCACAAAAACTTACCCCTTACTTCTAAGAGCATGGCTATGGTTTGACTGTTCCCTCCAACGCTCATCTTAAAAGTTAATCCCTATTGTAAAAGTATTAAAAGGATGGGAGATCTGACTATGGCATTCAAAATGTGGGCCCTTTAAGAAAAGGCCCTTTTAAAAAAGGCCCTTTAATTTGAAAGGACTATGCCCTCATGAACAGATTAATCCATTCAAAGATTAATGGGTAAATTGATAAATGGGTTATCGTGGGAGGGGCACTGCTGACTTTATAAGGAGGGCAAGTAAGCTGGTTAACAAGCTCACACTCTTGCCCTCTCACCATGTGCACTGTTGTGGGACTCTGCAGAGATTTCCCACCAAGAAGAAGACCCTCACTAGATTTGCCCTCTGGACCTTGGATTTCCCAGCCTACAAAACTGTAAAAAATAAATTTTGTTTCTTTATAAATTACCCAGTTTCAGTTATTCTGTTATCAGCAATTGATACATGTATTATAACTTTAGCTCTTACATTTAGGTCTTTCATCCATTTTGAAGTAATTTTCACATGTGCTGTCAGGTGTACTCTTTACATGTGAATATCCAGTTTTCCCAGCACAAATTGTCAAAAGGATAATTTTGTGCCCTTTTTGAAAGTCAATTGAACATTATGTTTCTGGACTTTCCAATTCTATTTCATACTTTCTTGATTACAATAACTTGGCATTATTTTTGAAATCAGGAAGTATGGGTTCTTTGAATTTGTTATACTTTCCAAGATTGTTTTGGCTATTTCAGGTCCTTTGCATATCCATATGAATTTTCAGATTATCCTGTAAATTTCTATAAAAGGGCAGCTGGAATTTTGATAGGGACTGTGTTGAAACTGTAGATCAGTTTGGGGAGCATTTCCTTTTCAACATTAAGATTTCCATATCAAAACATGGGATGTATTTCAATTCATTATATCTTCTTTTATTTCTTTCAACACTTTTTTATAGTTTTGAATTCACAAGTCTCAACCATTTTTAAAATTTATTCCTAAATATTTTATTATTCTTGATGCTAGAGCAAATAAAACTGTGCTCTTAATTTTATTTTTGAATTGTTTATTGCTAGTATTAATCATATATTAATATAGTATTATGCAATCATATCTGGCCCTGGTCATTTCTTTTTGAGAAGTTTATAAAGTACTAATTTAATAGCTTTACTTGTTATCATCCTATTCAGATTTCTATTCTTGAGTCAGTTTGGTAGTTTTTATCTTCCTAGAAATTTGTCCATTTCATCTAGGTTATATAATTTGTTGGCACAATATGGTTCACAGCATTCCCTTACCAACGTTTTAATTTCTATATGTTCTGTAGTTATGTCCAATTTGATTCTTGATTTTAATAGTATGAGTCTTTTTTTTTCCCTTTGATCAGGCTAGCAAAAGATTTGTCAATTTCATTGATCTTTACAAACAAACAGCTTGTTGATTTATTTATTTTCTCTATTGTTTTTCTATTCTTTATTTCATTAATTTCCACTCTAATCTTATTTTCTTTTCCTCCTTGTTTTTAATTTAACTTGCCCTTCTTTTTCCAATTTCTTAAGGTGAAAAGCTAGATTATGGACTTGAGATTTTCCCTCTTTTTATAAACTCATTTACAGATATAAATTTCCTTTTAGTGCTGCTTTAGTTGCATTTCATGAGTTTTGGTGTGTTTGTCTTCATTTTTATTTATCTCAAAATATTTTCATTTCTCTTTTATTCTTTGATCTATTGATTATTCTGAAATATGTTGTTTAATACCTAAATATTTGTGAGTTTTTCAGATTTCTTTGTTATTTATTTGTAATTTTATTCCATCATGGTTGAATAACATTCTTCATATGACTCTATTCTTTAAAATTTACTTAGATTTGTTTTATGGGCTAGCATATGGTAAATCCTGGAGAAGGCTCCATGTGCACTTGAAAAGGATGTATCCTCAGCAGTTGCTGGGTGGAGTGTTCAATAGGTGTCTCTTAGGTCTAGTTGGTTTATAATGTTGTTCAAGGTATTTTTTATATATTTTCTTCTTTATCTTCTACCTAGTTTTCAATAAAAGGGGGGCTTTTGAAAATTTGAGTATTGAAAATGGGGTTTAAATCTCTGACTATTATTGCTGAATTGTTTATTTGTTCATTCTGTTAGCTTTTGTTTGTGTATTTTGGTTTTCTGCTGTTAGAAGTATATGTTTATAATTGTTATATCTTCCTGATGAACTGACTCTTTTATCATCATGCATCACTTGTCTCTCTTTCTCTAGTAAGATTTTTTTCTTTTTAAAGTCTATTTTGCTTGATGTTGATATATAGTCACTCCAGTTTTCTTGTGGTTGCAGTATGCATGATATATCTTTTTCCATCTTATTACTTTAAATCTATTGTATTTTTTTAATCTGAAATGTATTTACTATAGAGAGCTTATAGTTAGACCTTGTTTTACTATTGTCTGAAAACTTCTGCTTTTTGATTGAGGTGTTTTATCTATTTACATATAAAATACTTACTGATAATGTAACATATGCATCTATCATTTCAATTGGTTTTTTATGTCTTATGTGGTTTCTGGTTTTATATTCCTTTCTTGTGTTTCTTTTATTAAATATTTTTAGATAATGTTTTAGCGATTGCCATAAGAATTACAATTAAAATCTTAATTTAAAACACCCTAGTTTGTATTAGCACCAACTTAATTTCAATAGTATGCAAAAGCTTTGTTATAATACAGCTCTATTTCCTTCAACCTCCTTTTTGATATTATTTTACTACAAATTACATATTTGTTCACGATAAACCCATCAACACAGTTTTATAATTATTGCTTCATGTTTTAGTATTTCAATTTAGATAAGAAAGAAAAACATTGTTATAAAAATTTTATATTGTTTTTTACGTTTATCTGTATAGGGTCCATTATGACTGCTTTTTATTCCTCTGTCTGGATTCAAGCTATCTGCTAGTGTTCATTCATATCTGACTGAAGGCCTCACTGCTGCTGAAAGACGAAGTTGAGCAAAAATTCTATACACAGAAAAACTATCCTTCAAAAATTAAGATATTAGAAATCACAAATTATTATTTATTTATTTATTTTTTAAATTTTATTTTAACTTCTCAGTATACACTGTAGTTGATTTTCATATCCCTTTACCCGTTCCTCTTTCCCAAATCCCTATCTCCCTCCCCCCCCACATCATATCTACTCACTTGTCTTAACAAGTTCAAGGAATTATTGTGATTGTTGTGTCTTCTTCCCCCACCTTTATTTGTTTGTATATTTATTTATTTATTCATTTATTTTTAGCTCCCACAAATAAGTGAGAATATGTGGTAAATCTCTTTCTATGCCTGACTTGTTTCTCTTAACATAATTTTCTCTAAGTCCATTCATATTGTTGCAAATGGTAGAATTTCATTCTTTTTTTTTTACTGGAGTAGTATTCCATTGTGTAGATATACCACAGTTTCCTTATCCATTCATCTGATGATGGACATTTGGGCTGGTTCGAATATTATAAGTAGTGCTGCAATAAACATGGGAGTACAGATATCCCTTTGGCATGATGATTTCCATTCCTCTGGGTATATTCCCAGCAGTGGAATAGCTGGGTCATATGGTAGACCTATCTGCAATTGTTTGAGGAACCTCCATACCATTTTCCATAAAGGATGCACCATTTTGCAGTCCCACCAACAGTGTATGAGAGTTCCTTTCTCTCTGCAACCTCACCAGCATCTATCATTCTCGGTCTTTTGGCTATTAACCATCCTAACTGGAGTGAGATGGTATCTCAAAGTGGTTTTGATTTGCATTTCCTGAATGCTGAGAGATACTGAACATTTTTTCATGTGTCAGTTGGCCATTTGCATATCTTCCTTAGAGAAATGCCTATTCAGCTCCTTTGCCCATTTTTTAATTGGGTTACTTGTTTTTTGGCTGTAAAGTTGAGTTCCTTGTATATTCTGGATATTAAACCTTCGTCAGATGTATATTTTGCAGATATTTTCTCCCACTCTGTTTGTTGTCTTTTTACTCTGTTAATTGTTCTTTTGCTGTGCCGAAGCTTTTTAGTTTGATATAATCCCATTTGTTTATTTTTCCTTTGGTTGCCTGTGCTTTTGGGGTCATACTCATGAAGTCTGTACCCACTCCCACTTCTTGGAGTGTTTCCCCTATTTTTTTTAAGGAGTTTTATTTTTTCAGGATGTATGTTTAATTCTTTAATCCATTTTGATTTGATTTTGGTATATGGTAAGAGGTAAGGATCTAGTTTCATTCTCCTATATATGAATATCTAGTTTTCCCAGCACCATTTGCTGAAGAGGCAGTGTCTTTCCCAGTAGACTCAGTGCCTTTGTCAATGATCAGATGTAGGCTTGGTGTCTTTGTCAAAGATCAGATGGTTGTAGGTGTTTGGGTTGATTTACGGGTTCTCTATTCTATTCCTTTGATCTATGTGTCTGTTTTTATGTGAGTATCATGCTGTTTTGGTTATTATAGCTTTGTAGTATAGTTTAAAGTCAGGTAGTGTTATGCTTCCAACTTTATTTTTTTGTTCAGGATTGCTTTTGCTATGCATGGTCTTTTGTTAGTCCATATAAATGTCTGGAAAGTTTTTTCCATTCCTGAGAAAAATGTCATTGGAATTTTGATGGGGATTGCATTGAATCTGTAGATCACTTGGAGTAATATGGACATTTTCACAATGTTAATTCTTTTGATCCAAGAGCATGAGATATCTTTCCATCTTCTTGTGTCCTCTTTAATTTCTTGTTTGTAGTTCTCTTTGTAGAGATTTTTCAAATCCTTGGTTAACTTTATCCCTAAGTATTTTATTTTTTTCGTGGCTATTGTAAATGGGCTAGCTTTCCTGATTTCCCTCTCTGCATGTTCACTATTGGAGTATAGAAATGCTACTGGAACACAGAAGACAAACAGAAAAAGAAAGAAAGGAACAAAAAATACTTAAGACATCAAAACAAAAATCAATAAAATGCTAGGAGTAAATCAACACCTTTCAATAATAATTCTAAATGTAAAGGGATAAAATTCCCCACTCAGAGGACACAGATTGACTGACTGGATTAAAAAGATGGACCCAACAATATGCTGCCTTCAAGAAACTCACCTCACCTGTAAAGACACACATAGACTAAGAGTGAAAGGATGGAAAAAGATATACCATGCAAATAGAAATGAAAAATGAGCTGTAGTAGCTATTCTTATATCTGACAAAATATACTTTAAACCAAAAACCATAAAAGAGATAAAGAAGGCCACTGTATAATTATAAAAGGATCTATCCATCAAGAAGACATAACAATCATAAATATATTTGCACCCAATGTTGGAGCAGCCAGATTTATAAAGCAGACAGTATTAGATCTAAAGAATGAGATAGACACTAACACCATAATAGTGGGGGACCTGAACACCCCACTCTCACCATTGGACAGATCATGTAGGCAAAAAATCAATAGAGAAACACAAGATCTAAATGACACTCTAGACAAATTGGACTTGGCAGAAATCTACAGAACATCCCATCCAACAACTTCAGAATATTCATTCTTCTCATCAGCTCATGGAACATTCTCCAGGATAGATCACATGTTAGGTCACAAAGCAAGTCTCAACAAATTGAAAAAAATTGGAATTATTCCATGTAATTTTTCAGATCACAATGGATTAAAATTATAAATCAATAACAAAGGAAACTCTGGAAACTATACAAGCACATGGAAATTAAAGGACATTCTACTTAATTAAATATGGGTCTAAGAAGAAATTAAACAGGAAATCAAAAAATTTCTTGAAACTAATGAAAACAATGACATCATACCAAAAACTGGGGGATACTGCAAAAGCAGTACTATGGGGAAATTTATTGCTTTAAATGCTTATTTCAGAAGAATGGAAAGATGGCAAATAAACAACCTAACACTTCACCTTAAAGAACTAGAAAACAAGAGCAATCCAAACCCAAAGTTAGTAGACAGAAAGAAATAATTAAGATCAGAGCAGAACTAAATGAAATAGAGAACCAAAAAATGATACAAAAGATCAATGAGACAACAAGTAGGTTTTTTAAAAAGATAAATAAAACTGACAAACCTTTAGCAAGGCTAACTAAAAGAAGAAGACAGAAGACCGAAATAATAAAATTAGAATTGAAAAAGGTGATATTACAACTGATACTTCAGAAATACAAATACAAATACAAATATAGAAATACAATTGTAAGTTGTATTTACAATTTCCTTATATTGTGTATAGTAGTCTCGTTAGAGACTACTATAAACAACTATATGCCAACAAATTTGAAAATCTGGAGGAAGTGGATAAATTTCTGTATACATATTAACTATCAAAACTGAACCAAGATTATACAGAAAAACTGAACAGACAAATAACAATAAAAGAGATTGAAGCTGTTATCAGAAGGCTCCCAAGAAAGAAAAGCCCAGGACCAGGTGGGTTCACTGCAGAATTCTACCAAACCTTCAAAGAGGAATTGTTACCAATTCTCTACAAACTATTCCAAAAGATTGAAACAGAGGCCATTCTCCCAAACTCATTCTATGTGGCAAACATCACCCTGATACCCAAACCAGACAAATATACATCAAAAATAGAAAACTACAGGCCAATATCCTTGAGGAATATAGATGCAAAAATCCTCAGTAAAATACTAGCTAACAGAATATAGCAACACACACACAAAAGTATACACCATGATCAAGTGGGATACAACCCAGGGATGCAAGTTTGGCTCAACATATGCAAATCAATAAATGTGATACACATCAATAAAAGCAAAAACAGAAAGTATATGATCATCTCTATAGATGCTGAAAAAGCATTTGACAAAATTCAACACTCTGTCATGATAAAGACTCTCTACAAGTTAGTTATGGATAGAACGTATCTCAACATAATTAAAGCCATGTATGAGAAGCTCACTGCCAATATCATCCTGAAAGGGGAAAAGCTTTTCCCTTAAGAACAGGAACTAGACAAGGATGCCCACTCTCACCACTCCTATTCAACATAGTGTGGGAAGTATTAGCCAGAGCAATCAGAGAAGAGAAGGAAATAAAGGCATCCGGATTGGAAAAGATCAAGTCAAACTGTCCCTGTTTGCAGATGATATGATCCCATATATTGAATAGCCTAAAGCCTCTACAAAAAACTCTTAGAGTTGATAAATGATTTCAGCAAAGTTGCAGGACACAGAGTCTTTCAATAGTTTTATTATGCCATCTCACACTGTTCTGTCCTCCATGGTTTCTGTTGAATAGTCAGCTGTTAATCTTATTGAGCATCTCTTGTTTGTACTTTTTATCTTCTTGCTGATTTCAACTTTCTTTTTTTGTCTGTGGGTGTACACAGTTTGACCATAATGTGTCCAATTGTGTTTTATCATACTTTGAGTTTATCATACTAGAGTTTCTTGAGGTTTTTGAATGTGTAAACTGATATTTTTATTAAATTTCAGAAATTTTTGACCATTATTACTTCAAATATACTTTCTGCTCCTTTCTATCCTTTTCTCTGGGACTACCTATATGCATATATTGCTAAGTTTATGTATCCTACAAGTCTTTAAGACTGTTGTTTTTTTTCTTTTTTCTTTATTTTTCTCAGACTAATTCTATTGACTTATTTCAAATTTGCTGATTCTTTCTTTTGCCAGCTCAAATCCACTCTTGAGACCCACTGGTGAATTTTTTGTTATTACAACTATTTTACTTTTCAGCTTTAGATTTTATATTTTGTTGTCTTTAATAACTTCCTTCTATTGATATTTTTGAGTATTGTTCTCATGCTTTTCTTTAGTTTTTTAGATTTTTTATATTTAGCTGAATATATTTATAATGGCTGCTTTAAAATCTTTTCCTAGTTAGTCCAACTTAGGAAATTATTCAGGTGACTGCTTTTTGTCCTCTATGCATGGGTCATACTTTCATGTTTCTTTCATGTCTTACAATGTTTTTTGGAAAACTGAACTTTATAAAGAGCACAATAGGTCATATTTTATTACTGTTATCATTATTGTTTGTTGTTGCTGCTGTTGCCACTGTTTATTTGCTTAGTGACCTTCCTGAACTAATTCTATAAAGTCTATATATTTTTACATGTGCAGTTACTGAGGTCTTTACTTGGTTAACTTAGTGGTCAGCCAATGATTGCACAGATATATCCTTTAATGTTTCGAACCAAGGTTTCCTACCCCTTCTGAGGGACTCTGTGTTTGTGTGGGGGTATGTCTTTAGAACTCTGGCAACTTAAACCTGTGCCTCAACTTTCATGATGCTTGTGTAGAGCCTCAATTTCAGAGTTTAAAGATTAGGGTATTTGCAGGCCAATCCTGGGCATGCACACAGCTTGCATTTCTGTGTGGGATTCTCAGTCCTTAGGGCTGTGCCAGAGCTTTTCAAACTCCTCTATGGAAATCTTATTTCCAGATTTTACTTTTTCACTTTTTTCAACAGTGTCTTGCTTTCCCCAGTTGGCATCACCACTTCAGAAACATGCAATGTTAAAAAATTATTGCTGATACTTTTTAACAAACACCCTGGGGATGGGGATTATCTAACTGAGTAAATGCCGAGTCAGTTCAAGTAAAGACAAGCCCTGTGAAAGGGGATTTGCCAAAGAATTTTCAGGCAGGTCAAATAGTGACAATTCTCTGGAGATCGGGCTTTTGGGGAGCTCCAAAACTGTTATGGCTTTTGGGGATCACCAAACCTGTCAAGTCCCTTAGTGCTCTCTAATCTGCTGATTTTGCAGCTACCATGCATGCAAGTATGTTGATAGTCAAGCTACTATAGAGCTGGGGAAAGGAGAATAGAAACAAAACAAGTCAAGATATCATAAAGCTAGCTGCTCTTACTGATATTCAGTGATTTTCTTAAATAAACACACCTTAGATTGTTTTAAGCCTTTGCTTAATTTCCAGAGTTCTGAAAAAGTGGATTTTGACAATTTTTGCCAGTGTTCTTGCTGCTTTTATGAAGGAGCGGATTTGGGAGTGGGGTCAATAATTTCTTCATTATTTCCCTGTTGGGAGGCTTTAATAGACTTTTTCTTTTTAACACAAATGTTTCTTTGAAAAATTTTTGCAGAACACACATTGTTAGATGTTCCAGAGAACATATTGTTGGAATACCTTCCACGTTCTATTCCTGTCATGGAGCCAGTCCAAACAGTTATTTAAATGTGAAGTCCAAACTCACCTGAGACATCATATATATATATATTTTCTCTATGGAAACAATTCCTTAAAGTTCAGGCTGAGTCATATGTGAATCACTGTTGCTTACACATGATAGTTTTTTCAAGCCACTCTTTTAATGACTAAGGCCATCAAGTCAAGTGGTCTCTTCCATAGCAAATTGGATTGCATTTTACCCAGTTCTTCTTCTCCAACTGATCACAACACTCAAAACAAATTTGATCTTACAAGGATATTTTTCTTGTTAAGGGAAGCCACCACCTGCTACATTTGAAATAATTGGGGGTGGGAGTGGACATTGCTATTAGCTTTTCACTTCATTCATACTCACACACTCAATAAATACCCTGATGTTACCTCACTGCCTTTGCTAAAGTTACTGCTCCTGATTCTTACTACGCAATCATGTGTATCAATCAAAAGGTCAGGTTTTGAGGGTATGGGTCCATGCTTATCCAGTTTTGTTTTTACTTGCTTGTTTGTTTATTATTCTGTCTTCGCTGTTTTAGAATCCTGAGAATCCTGAATTCTATACCAACTGGAGTAGTTTGTGAGTGTAATGCAGCAAGTACTATACATCTTTATTCATCTTGCATCCTGGGCTCACTCAGGGAAATATTAGGAAAATAAAAGGTAAGAAATACAACTTTCTATCTCAACCTATTTTCCTATGTTTTATATGCCCTATCACCTATGTGTTAAAAAAAAAAAAGGCAAACCATTAGTTAGACTAACTAAAAAAGACCCTTTATCAAAAATCGGTAATGAAAAAGGAGACATTATAACTAATTCCACAAAGATACAAAGAATCATTGGAGACGACTATGCACAACTATACACCAACACATTTGAAAATCTAGAGGAAATGAATATATTTGGGGGCACATAAACTCCACCAAGACTGAACCAAGAAGAAACAGAAAACCTGAACAGACTAATAATGAGCAATGAATTAAATCAGTAATCAACAGTCCCCAACAAAAAAAAAAAGCCCAGATCTGGGTGGCTTCACTGCTGAATTCTACCAATCATTTAAAGATGTAATACCAATTCTTCTCAAACTATTCCAAAATATCAAAGCAGAAGGCATTCCCTGAAACTCATTCTACAAAGCCAGTATCACCCTGATACCAAAAACCAGAAAAAGACACAAGAAAAAAAGAAAACCACAGACCAATATCCTTGATGAACTTAGATGGAAAAATCCTCAACAAAGTACTAGCACACAGAATATAACAACACATCAAAAAGATTACACACCATGCTCAAGTGGGACTCATCCAGTAATAAAAGGATGATTCAACATATACAAATCAATAAATGTAATATACCACACCAACAAAATCAAGAACAAAAACTATACGATCATCTCAGTAAATGCAAAAATAGTATTTGACAAAATTCAACATTCCTTCATGATAAAGATACTCAACAGATTAGGTATAGAATGAATGTATCGCAACACAATAAAGGCTGTATATGACAAACCCACTGCTAATAACATACTGAATGGGGAAAAGTGAAAGCTTTTACCTTTGTGGACAGGAATCAGACAATGACGCCTGCTTTCACCACTCCTATTTAACATAGTATTGAAAGTACTTGCTAGAGCAATTAGATGAGAGAAAGAAATAAAGAGCATCCAAGTAGGAAAACACAGTCAAATCGTTCTTGTTTGTAGATGACATGATTCTATATACAGAAAACTTGACAGACTCTACCAAAAAACTCAGAAATGACAAATGAATTGAGTAAGGTTGCAGGATATGAAACCAATATACAAAAATCAGTAGCTTTTGTATACTCCAACAACAAATTAGAAGAAAAAGAAATCAAGACTTCAAGCCCATTTGCAATAATCACAAAAATAGTAAAACACAGGAATAAATCTAGCCAAGGAGGTGAAAAGAGAACTATAAATCACTGCTGAGAGAGATTAAAGAGGATGCCAAAAGATGGAAAGACATTCCTCATTCATGGATTGGAGGAATCAACATAGTGAAAATGTCCCTACTACCCAAAATCACATATACACAGATTCAACACAATCTCCATCAAAATACCAATGACATTCTTAATGGAAATAGAAAAAAATAATCCTAACATTCATACAGAACAACAAAAGACCCCAAATAGCCAAAGCAGTCTGAAGCAAAAAAAGTAAAGCCAGAGTCATTACACTTCCTGACTTCAAACTATATTAGAAATCCATAGAGGCCGACCCCGTGGCTCACTCGGGTCAGTGCGGCGCTGGGTGCGCTGCGGCCACGGGTTCGGATCCTATATAAGGATGGCCGGGGTGCTCACTGGCTGAGTGCGGTGCAGATGACACCAAGCCAAGGGTTGCGATCCCCTTACCGGCCACAAAAAAAAAAAAAAAAAAAAAAAAAGGAGAAATCTATAGTAACCAAAACAGTATGGAATTGGCATAAAAACAGGCACCTGGACTAATGGAACAGAATAGAGAACCCAGAAATCAACCCACATATTATCAGCCAACTGATCTTTGACAAGGGCACCAAGAACATAGAACAGGGAAAGGAGAGCCACTTCAATAAATGGTGCTGGGAAAACTGGATATCCATATGTAGAAGAATGAAACTTGATCCATATGTCTTGCCATGTACCAAAATCAACTCAAAATGGATTAAAGACTTAAATATAAGACCTGAAACTTTAAAACCCCTAGAGGAAAACATAGGGGAAACACTCCAGGATGTTGGACTGGGCAGAGACTTTATGAATAAGACTCCAAAAGCACAGAAAATAAAAGAAAAAATAAACAAATGGGATTATACAAAACTAAAAAGCTTCTGCACAGAAAAAAAAATGAACAGAGCAAAAAGACAGCTACAGAATAGGAGAAAATATTTGCAAACTACTTACCTGACAAGTGGTTAATATGTATAAAATACAAAGGGCTCAAACAACTTTACAATAAAAAACCAAATAATCCAATTTAAAAATAGGCAAAGGAAGTGAACAGACATTTCTCAAAGGAGGACATACAAATGGCCAACAGGTATATGAAAAAATGCTCAACCTCACTAATCATTAGGAAAATGCAAACCAAAACCACTTTGAGATAGCACCTCACCCCAATTAGACTGTCCATTATAAAAATGACAAATGTTGGTGAGGAGGTGGGAAAGGGGAACACTTTTGCACTGTTGGTGGGACTGTAAGTTGGTATAGTCATTGTGGAGAACACTATGGAGGTTCCTCAAACAACTAGATAGATCTACCATATGATCCAACAATCCCACTACTGGGTGCATATCCAGAAGATGGAAAATCATGTTAAAGGGATACGTGCACTCCCATATTGATCAAAACTCTATTCATGACACCCAGGCAATGGGTCCATTGATGGATGGCTGGATGAGGAAAATGTGGTATACATATACAATGGAATACTACTCAGCCATAAAAAAGAATGAAATAATGAAATTCTGCCATTTGCAGCAATATGGGTGAGCCTGGAGAAAATTATGCCAAGTGAAACAACCCAGGTGCAGAAAGAGAAATACTGCATATCCTCACTCATATGTGGAAGCTGAACCCATAAATAAACAAATAAACAATACAGAGAGACAGGGAGAGAGAGAAAGAAACAATGATCAGAATAATATGTTGAACTTTTAGAAGGAGAGAAAAGAACTGTGGTTACTAGAGGTGGAAAGGGGGAGGGGATGAGGAAAGGGAGTGGGGCTAACGAGAAATTGGTCAATGGACACAAAGAATGATTATGTATTGTAATGATGAATAAGCTAACTATCCTGATCTAACCATCACACATTGTACACAACTACTGAAAGTCAACTTTGTACCACACATAAATGCATCATTATCTTTTTTTTTTTAAAAAAGAGATTTTTTGTATATTCTGGATATTAATCCCTCTTAGGATGCCTGGTTTGTGAATATTATCTCCCATTCCATAGGTTGTCTTTTCACTCTGTTGATTGTTTCTTTTGCTATGCAGAAGCAAATCAATAGGAAAACACAGGGTTTAAACTACATTCTAGACCAATTGAACTTAAACCATTTTGAGTTGATTTTGGTACATGGCTAGAGGTACAGGTCTAGTTTCATTCTTCTGCATATGGATATCTTGTTTTCCTATCAGCATTTGCTGAACAGGCAGTCTCTTCTACAATGTATGTTCTTGTGGCCTTTGTCAAAGGTCAGTTGGCTATAACTACGTAGGTTGATTTCTGGGTTCTATATTCAGTTGCACTGGTCTAATTGTCTGTTTTTATGCCAATACCATGTTGTTTTGGTTACTATAGCTTTGTAGTATAATTTGAAGTCAGGTAGTGTTATGCCTCTGCCTTTATTTATTTATTTATTTATTTGCTCAAGATTGCTTTGCCTCTCCAGGGTCTTCTGTTGTTCCATATGAATGTTAGGATTTTAGGATTTTTAAAAAATTTCTGTCAAGAATGTCAGTGTTATTTTGATGGAGATTGCATTAAATCTGTAGATTGCTTTGGATAGCATGAATATTTTTACAATGTTATTTCTTACAATCCAAGAGTCTGGAATGTCTTTCCATCTTTTTGTGTCCTCTTTAATTTCTTTTCATCAGTGATTTGTAGTTGTCACTGTAGAGAACTTTCACCTCCTTGGTTACATTGATTCCTAGGTATTTTATTTTATTTTATCTTTTGGTGGTCACCACTTTTAAGTGGGCTTGCTTTCTTGATTTCTTTTTCTGCTAGCTCATTATTGGAGTTTAAAATAGCTACTAATTTTTACATGTTGATATTGTACCCTGCAACTTTATTGAAATCATTTATCAGCTCTAAGTCTTTTTTATAGAGTCTTTAGTTTTTTCTATATATAGGATAATGCCATCTGCAAACAGGGACACTTCAGTTTCATCTTGTCCAATCTGGATGCCCTTTATTTCTTTCTTTTGCTTGATGGCTCTGGCTAGTACTTCCAATATTATGTTAAATAGGAGCAGTGACAGTGGGTATCCTTGTTTTTGGGGTTTTTGTATTTTTTTTTTCCTGTTCTTAAGGTAAAAGCTCTCCGTTTTTTACCCCTTCATTATAACATTGGCAGTGGCTTTATCATATACAGTTTTTATTATGTTGAGATACTATCCTTCTATATCTAATTTGCTGAGAGTCTTTATTACAAAGCAATATTGAATTTTGTCAAATGCTTTTCCTGCATCAATTGAGATAATCATATGGTTTTTATCCTTGAATTTGTTGATGTGGTATATCACTTTTATTGACTTGAGTATGTCAAACCATCCTTACCTCCCTGGGATGAATCCTATTTGATTATTGTGTATAATTTTTTGATGTGTTGCTGCATTCTGATTGCTAATATTTTGTTGAGGATTTTTGTGTCTATGTTCTTCAGAGATATTGACCTGTAGTTTTCTTTTTTTGTGTGTATCTTTGTCTGGTTTTTGTATCAAGGTGATGCTGGCCTCATAGAATGAATTTGAGAGAATGAATTCTGTTTGAATTTTGTGAGTAGTTGAAGAGAATTGCTATTTATTCCTCTTTAGATGTTTGGTATAATTCATCAGTAAAGCCATTCATTAGTAACTCATTAGCAATTCATTAGTAAAGCAATTCATTCCTGGGCTTTGCTTTTTTGGGAGACTACTAATTACTGCTTCAATCTTGTTGCTCGTTATTGGTCTGATCAAGTTTTCTATTTCTTCTTGGTTCAGTATTGGTAGTTTGTATGTGTCCAGAAATTTATCCATTGCCTCCAGGTTTTTAAATTTGTTGGTGTATAGTTTTTTATAATAGTCTCTACTGAGACTTTGTGTTTTTGTGGTATTAGTTATAATGCCTCCTTTTTCATTTCTGGTTTATGTTATTTGGGTGTTCTCTCTTCCTTTTTTAGTTAGCCTAGCTAATGGCTTATTTTTTTTAATCTTCTCAAAAAAAACATTTTGTTTCATTGATCTTTTCTATCATTCTTTGGGTCTCTATTGCATTAAGTTCTTCTCTGATCTTAATTATTTCTTTCCATCTACTAATTTTGGGATTGGATAGTTCTTAATTTTTTAAGTTCTTTGAGGTTTAGCATTAGGTCATTTATTTGAATTCTTTTGATATAAGCATTTATTGCAATAAACTTCCCTCTTAGTACTGCTTTTGCAATATCCCACAGATCTTGGTATGATGTGTCTTTATTTTCATTAGTTTCAAGAATATTTTGATTTCATGTTTAAATTCCTCTTGGCCTCATAGGTCATTCAGGAACATTTTGTTTAATTTCATTGTGTTATTGTAGTTTCCAGAGTTTTGCTTATTATTGATTTCTAGTTTTAATCTGTCATGGTCTGAAAAAATAATTGAAATTATTTCAATTTAAAAAATATTTGTTCAGACTTTGTGACCTAATATGTGGTCTATACTGGAGAATATCTCACATGCTGATGAGAAAAATGTACATTCTGTGGTTGTTGGATGAATGTTCTGTGGGTATCTGCCAGGTCCTATCGGCCTAAAGTTTAGCTTAATCCTGTTTTTCTCTATTGATTTCTTCCCTTGATGATCTATACAATGCTAGAGAAGAGTACTCAGGTCTACGACTATTACCTTATTGGGTTCTTTCTCTTTCTTTTGGCCTAAGAGTGTTTCCTTTATATATCTGGGTACTCTCCTATTTGGGCCATATACATTTATGATTGTTATGTCTTCTTGCTGGATAGATCCCTTTACCATTATATAGTGGCTTTCTTGTCTCTTTTCATGACTTGTAATTTAAAGTCTATTTTATCTGGTATAAGAATAGCTAGTCTGTTCATTTTTGGCTTATGTTTGCATGGCTATCTTAATCTGTTAGTCTGTGTGTCTTTACAGGTGAGGTGCAGCTCTTGAATACAGCATATAGTTGGGTCTAGATTTCTAATCCAATCAGTCAGTCAGTGTCTTTTGATTGGGGAATTTAATTCATTTACATTTACAGTGATGTTGAAAGGTATTGTCTTACTCCTGGCATTTTATCAATTTGCATTTGGCTGTTTCCAATATCTTTTGTTCCTTTCTTCCTTCCCCTTTCATTGTTTGTCTTTTGTGTTTCTTGGGTTTTTGTGGTGGTAAGATATACTTTCTTTCTCTTTCTCATTTGCATTTTTGTTCCACCTGTGAGTTTTGTTCTTTCTTGTGTATTGATCATAGTGACTATCATTTTTCAGATTTCAGATGCAGGACTCCCTTGAAGATTTCTTGTTGGGCTTGTCTTATGGTTGTGAACTCCCATAGTCTTTGTTTGTCTGGAAAATACACTATTTCTCCTTCATTTCTGAAGGATGCCTTTGCTGGTTATAATATTTTTGACTGGTGGGTTTTTTTTTTTTTTTTTCTTTTAGTAGTTTTGAATATCTTCTCCCATCCTCTTCTGGCTGGTAGAGTTTCTGTTGAGAAGATTTCTGTTAGTTTGATGAGGATTCCCTTAAAAGTGAATTTACACTTTTCTCTTGCTGTTTTTAAAGTTCTCACTTTGTCTTTGAGCTTTGCCAGTTTGTCTATAATGTGCCTTGAAGAGGATCTTTTTGAATAGGATATGTTTAGGGATCTTTGAGCCTCCTGGATCTGAAGGTTCATATCTCTCTTTATCCTAGGAATGTTTCTGTTATTATTTCATTGAGTAGGTTTTCAATGCTTTTCTTTTCTCCTCTCCTTCCAGAATCCCCAATGACTTGGATGTTTGTGTGCTTAGGTTGTCTGCTACTGCTAGTTCTTTCAGACTTTGTTCATTTTTTAAAAAATTCTTTTTTTTTTTTTTACACCTGGGTTATTTCAAAAAGCCTGTCTTCAAGATTGGAAATTCTTTCTTTTGCTTGCTCTAACCTGCTGCTTAAGCTGCAGGTGGGTTTTTATTATTATTATTATTTTATTGAGTGAATCCTTCAGTTTCAGGATTTCAGCTACATTCTTTTTTAAAGTTTTAATCTCTTTGTAAATTTTCTCCTTCATATCTTGGTTACTTTTTCTCATTTCATTGTGTTGTCTAATTGAGTCTTGTCATATCTCATTCAGTTTCCCTACAGTTGTTGCTCAGAGTTTCTTTTCAGTCATTTCAAGGGCTTAAGCTCTATGGGGTCTGGTACTTGAGAAATACTGTATTCCTTTGGTGACGCCATATTTTCCTGTTGTTTTTTTAAATATATATTTCTAGTTTATTTATGTTGATATCTGGTCATCCAGCAGAGCAGTTCCTTCTACTACTGCTCTGGAGTGGGCTTTCAGGAGAGACACCTCTCCTTGTAGATGTGTTTTATATTGACGGTTGAGTAGTGTTTTTTTAGTATGGGTTAAGGGTAGATGCAGTAGTATAGTCTCTGTGTGAGTACTTTGGCTGTATTCAGTGTTGGAGTTTTGTGTGAGTGCCTCCATGGCCTAGGCACTGAGGCATTTAGTGATTCTTTTCTGAGGTGAGTGACACTGTGTTGATTTGAGGACTTGGATAAGCTCTCAGGTTCATGGGAGAGGCACCTGAGTGCACTGTCACTCTTTGACTGGGGCGAGTGACACTGGGTGGGCTTGTTAGAACCCTGTCTAGTGTTTCATAACCTGATTGGTCCATTGATGTGTACTGGATCTCCTCAGTTTGAATTGATGACCTTGGGTAGGACTTCTCTTTCCTCTCTCCTACAGGAAGTTGCTCCTCCTGGGTCCTTGCTTCCTTCAGTTAGAGTTGAGTTGGTGGTGACTGGAAACTTTCTTTCTTACTATATTTGGCTCTCCTGGATTTCTGTATTCTTGGGGCTTCTATGTGTGTCTCTCTCTGGATCAAGGCAGTCACATAGGCTGCACACATACCTCCCACCCCCAGGTGTGCTGCCTTGTGTGGCAGTGCAATTCCCCTGTGGGTTGTGCCACTGCATCACTGGTCTGCACTCACCTCTTTCTCTGGTGTCTCCTGGTGACTCTCATTATGTCAATGCAGTCAAGTGGTCAGTGGGCCACCTGGATGATTGCTTTAGCTGCTGCTGTGGTGGTGAGCGACCCTTGTGGTTGCAGTGGCTGTGGTATTGGCTGTGGTGGAGCACCCACATGGAAGTGGTGTCTGTGGCAGTGGTTGGGGCTGCCTGTGGTTCCTGATGTCCCCAGGCATTCCTGCCATCTCTCCTTTAGCCATTTTTTTAAAGATAGGTCTTCTAGTGACTAATTTTCTTACATTTTTTCTTAGACTGAGAGTGTATTTATTTCCCTTTCATTTCTGGGAGGTAGTTTTATTGGATGTAGAATTGATGGTCAACTGTTCTTGAGCACTTGAACAACATCGTGCCACTTCCTACTGGCCTCTGTGCTTTCAGATGAGAAATCAACTGTCATTCAAATTCGTCTTTTCTTGTACATGACTCATAATTTTCTCTGGTTGTTTTTAACATTTTTTCTTTGTCTTTAAGTCTTGATGTGTCTTGGGTAGATTTGGGGTTATTTACCCTACTTATCTTTTTTTCAGTTTCATAAACATTTAAGTTTATGTCTTTTTCCAAATTTAGGAAGTTGGACCATCATTTCTTTGAATATTTTTTTAGTCCCATGTTTTTCTCCTCTTCCCCTGGGACATTAATTATACAAACATTAAATCTTTTGCTGTGGTCCCACAGGTCTCAAGGTCCTACTTTCTTTAGTCTATTTTCTCTCTGTCGGTCAGATTGAGTAAATTCTATTAATCTATCTAATTTACTGATTCTAACTTCTGTTGTCTCCATTTTACTATTGAGCCTATCTAGAAAGTTTTTCTTTTGTTTCAGTTATTGTATTCTCTAGTTTTGTAATTTTCATTTGGTTCCTTTACAACTTATACTTGTTTACTGTGATATCCTCTGTTCTTTTTTTTTTTTTTTATAAATTTTATTTATTTATTTTTATTTTTTTTCGTCTTTTTTCGTGACCGGCACTCAGCCAGTGAGTGCACCGGCCAGTCCTATATAGGATCCGAACCCGCAGCGGGAGCATCACCACGCACCCAAGTGCCACACTCTACCGAGTGCGCCACGGGCTCAGCCCACAACTTATACTTGTTTACTGTGGTATCCTCTTTTCTCATTTGTTTCAGATAATTTTGTAATTACCTATTAAGGCAATTTTATGGTAGCTGCTTCAAAATCTTTGTCCAATAGCTCCAACCTCTGATTCATATCTGTATTGATGTCAGTTGATTGTCTTTTCTTTCTAAAGTTATGATTTCCTTGGTTCTTGATATGACCAGTGATTTTTTTATTATATCCTGAACATTTTAGATATTACCTTAGGAAACTCCTGATCCCATTTAAATTCTCTGTTATAGCAAGGATTTACCTTGCTTAGGTTGAACTTGCAATTTCTGGCCGACTTTTGCAGGCTGTAGTTGAACAGCAATTTAGTTTTCTGAGCTGAGCTCTTATGATGTTTTCTTCTACTTAATTTTGTGGTGGTTTTTCTCATTGAGCACCTACTGATCCTCACTGATACTGCCTGCAAGGCTTGAAGGTACTTTCTTAAGCTACCCAATTATCATTAAGTGTAGGGTGTAGGGATGTTGTGTCAGCAGGGGAGAAACAGAATTTCCTGTGCCCTATTTTCTGGACACTCAGTGCTGGTGGGTTTCCCACTCTACGGTGCTGCAGAGGGAAGGAAGTGGTGACCTGGGCCACATTCTACTTTTGGATGTAGGATCAGGAGCCCTAGGGTCTAAGTGGCTCTTTGTTCTTAGGTAGTGGATCTGGTTTACCTCCTGCTCCTGAACAAAGAGCCTGAAAACATAGGGCTTGCTGTGCTTCTGTTGCAGACAGATTGGGTCACTGGTCCAGGCCCGTGCTGGGTAGAGGAAGGATCAGCTCATGCAGGTGGGTTCCCACAGTGCTATTGATCGGGGCAGATTGAGCTTGCCAGTGTCACTGGGTATGAGTTTTCTTACTAAGTCCCTTCTGGACTTTCCCATTCCAAGTCAGAGACAGCAGACCTCGTTACTGTTATCATTGGTGTTGTTTTTATAGACCTCTTGAAGGTTCAAGGTTGCAGGCCTTTCTGTTGCCCTGTGTTGAGTACATGGGAGATAAAATGAAAACACAGGGAATCCACCGAATCAAGATACTGATATGTCATTTTTCAAATCCTTTAAGTCCACCTTTTAGATTAAATGATTGTTTGGTTATTTACAAAATATTAGTTAAATGCTGGGAGTGGAGGAGAGCAGGGAAAAGTAAGGCTTCACCATGTTACCCCAGAACTGGAATCCCTCCCTCATTTTTTAGCAACAAATTTTCAACATATCCTGTCAACTTTATTTTCAAACTGTTAACCTCAAGTTCAGGTCCTTTTGAATTCCAGATAAACCTCATCCGTTGCTTTTCAACATACCATTGTCAATAAAAGCATCATCATCTGTTTAAAAATCTCTCTCTGGTGAGCTAGCTTTTCTACCAAATGCAATGTGAAATCTGGCCGGTACACAAGCCCTTCTGCAGCGATCTTTGATTGTTCAACTCCACCTCCTTTTATTCTTCTTGATGCTCAGTATTCACCACCACCACCACAAATTAGCTTGTGTATACTATGGATAGATTATTTTATTCACTTTTCCCTAACCCCACCTTATACAAACTTTCCTCCAAGGATTTGCTTAAGCTGTTCCCATTATTTATTCAATTATTTATTCATTCCTCATATTGTCTGGATTCTGGGGACACAGTGTCGAACAGAATGCTGTGAATCTCCCCACTGCCGGAGAGGCCTTATAGTCTAGTTTTGAAATAAACATTAAACATATATAATACTACAGACAGTAATTAATCACATCGAACAGATATGAAGAAGAAATAACTCATAGAGGGAAGAATTTGCCTTTCCCTATGCAAATGAGGTGCAAGTTGACATCTGTAGAATGAGTTAGAGTCGGGCAGGTGGAAGTGGAGGCGACAAATGTTCTGGGCAGAGAAAATAACAGCATGTAGGAGGCATGGATGCAGGAAGGAGTCCGGGCCACTTAAGGAATACAAATAAAACCAGGGTGAATGAAAAGGAGAGCAGTGAAAAAAAGAAAGCTAGAAATATAAACAGGGACAAACTCAATCAGGACCTCATGGGTTCCCATTAAGGATTTTGGACTTTCATCCTAAGGACAATGAGAAATCTTTGAAGCGTCTTAAGCAGATGAGTGAGAATATTAAGGTTGCTTGGAACGGCCACCTCTTCCCACTCTCCGTAATGTGACTCTCTCTTCATGATCTCATTTAAATCTTGTTTCCTCCAAGAAGCCTTGCAGTGTTTCCTTGTTACAATTAATCTCTACCGGCTACTTAGGTGACATTAATTTTAACAATATTTTATGCAAGTCTTTGTTATAGGATTTTTTTCACCAGACTTGGAGAAGAATGCTTTATGAATATGTATGTCTCTCCCAATATCTTGGCAATCCCTGGTGGGTAATGACTGTTGAATATTTTATTTGCATTTATAAAGTTTCTTGGTACAATATTCCAAATAAAGTAGGTACTATTGCTTCTTAAAAAAAAAACAAGTCTGATAAACAATCAAATACCTCTCTAGCTCATTCCCTTTCTTATCTCATTTTCCACTTTCAACTATCGTGGAACAGTTCATATTTCAGCTGGGTTCTTTTACAAACTTATGTTCCTTCTTAATTTCACGCTGTTGGTTTCATCATTTAAGTATCCCATCAAATTAAGCACTATAAGTGACTATTTTGGGATCCAAATAATGCTTCTATTTTGAACAAATATAAAATAATTTAGCAATAAATTCATTAAATCACACAAATTCAAATGCCAACGAATTATTATTTTTTATTTGACTATTACTACGGTTTTACATTTCAGCTCAGTGATTAATTTAGTCCCCCATCATGTAGATAGACTTACACTTGAAATGAAAGCCGTGATGCATGCTGATTACATTTAGTTCTTGCGAATCTACTTCATATTTATAATTATTAAATCATTGAGTTTTTATGACTTAAGTAATACTAAATATTTTTGATTAAACACACAATTATGACTTTTTCTCTTGGTTGCTTAAATGCCAATTTAGTTTCATATTTAAGAGTGTCCTTATAAAAATATCTCCTTTCCTTAATTTCACTGTAAAAATAGAATATATGCATTTGTTCAAATTGTGTTTCTATCTCAGTAGATTAACTTTGTAAAAAAAAAAATTTAATGCAGTTTGACCCAAGATTCCCATAACAACACAATGTCCAGATGGATTGCTTCTGATTGTAAAATATATAATTATACCTGAAGGACATTATGTTAAGTGAAATAAGCCAGGCACAGAAAGACAAATAACACATGATGTCACTTATATGCAGAAATTAAAAACATGAAACTCACAGAAGCAGAGAGTAGAATGGCGGTTACCAGGGGCTGGGAAAATTGGAGAGATGTTGGTCATAAAATACAAAATTTCAGTTAGGAAAAATAAGTTCAAGGGATCCATTGCACAACATGGTGACCATAGTTAATCACAAAGTATTGTATACTTGAAAATTGCTAAGAGAGTAGATTTTAAGTGTTCTTACTACAAAGAAATGATAAGTATGTGAGGTAACAGGCATGTTAATTAGCTTGATTTAGCCATTCTAAAATGTATAAATATGTTAAACATCATGTTGTATACCTCAAATATATAAAATTTTTATTTGTCAATTAAAAATAATACTAACAAAAAGTAAAATACACACTGGGTTTCAAAGACTTAGTATGAAAAAAATGTAAAACTTCTCAATGTTATTTGTATTAATGACATGTTAAAATGATAGCATTTTGGATACATTGAGTTAAATAAAAAATGTTCATGAAAAATATATTACTGCAATCTCTGACCCATTCATGTTACAAAGAACACCAAATCCTTCTAAGCAAAGCAAGTATAATAGGAAAAATAAAATAAGAGGAAGGGAGAAAAGAAGAAAAAGTATGTTTTAACATGCTTAGCCTCAAAGCGTAAAATTATGTAAAATATATTCTTTTAGCATAAGACTTATGAAGGTCTGCCTACAAGTTTGAACATTCAGCTATTATTCTGGCCAAATAAGCCAGTCAAGATGAACATAGTCCTTGAACTTTCAAAAGGAGAGAACAGAACTGTGGTTAATAGAGGTGGGAAAGTGCGAAGGGGAAGGGATGTGGCGAGAAACTGGTTAATGGACACAGGAAGGATTACATTTTGTAATGATGAACATGTTAGTTTTCCTGATTTGATCATTACACATTGTACACAGGTATTTATATTCAACTCTACCCACGAATATGTATAAACAATTATTTTTCAATAAAAGAGATGAACATGGTAATTTAGTTAAGCAGGTGTTCATCAATACTACATTGAAAAATGGAAAACAAATTTAAAATGTGGTTTATATGACAGCTTGAACAGTATGGTCTCATACCTTCTATTTTAAAGAACTTATATCTTTATCCTTTATGTATTAACATCCTAGATCATCTTTCCTATGCTCAATTAAAACTTGTCTATATTTAATGACTAGTATTTCTAATAATTGCATACAAACGAGTAATGCAATTTTAGCAGCATCAGCATAATTGTAAAGCAATGTTCATTCTGAAATTATTTGGATAGCTTATTGAATCTTTCCCTCTATAATCTATATAGTGGATGTAGGTTACACTTAATGATGGGAAACATAGTAATCATAAACACTGAATTGAGAATATATGAAAATAATTGGTATATTTAAAGTGAAAACCTAAAGTGATGTTCCTAGTACTTACACTTTTTAATTGTTTTGAATTGAAAAGTAAAGGATGAAATTAAAGATGTTTTATGAAAGTTTGAGAAAGAATTTTGAATTTTATGTCTAAAAGTGAGTATAGTTAGAATTTTGTGGTATCACTTAGCTCTCTAGAAAAACAGGCATGTTTTGCAAAATACTTCTCTGTTCTGCTTTACATGTCAACATCTACATAATTTTTAAAATTTCATCTTGTTTAAAATTAAGAACTTCCAGAAAAGTTTCACTGTTGTTCAAATTAATTAATTAAGTCTTGTTTAGATAACCTGTAAAACCATGTCACTCTTGAGTTAGCCCATCCCAGCTAAAATCCTCTGACTGTGAAATTAAATTGGTTTTCTTTTCCCGTTTAATCTGGAGTCTTTTTATGATTTTTGTTTGATAATTATCAGGTGACCAAGGTCTTTCTTTCTGTTTTCACTATCTAGAGAAAATTTATTCATTTTCTTACGTGTGACCCAAATATCAACCCATTGAGAACTTTCTCAACTGCCACGTGAGAATAAAGGTGCACCTACCAATATTTTTCCTAACATTTAGGCTGTTAGGGTACAGCTATTCCCCAAACGTAGATTTTCCTCTAGAGTAGCTCTGTTGAATAGGAATAAAATGTGAACTACCTATGTAATTTTAAATTCTCTAGTAGCTATATTAGAAAAGGTACAATAATTGCAATGGCATCTTCTATTTAACCCACCATATCTGAAATATTACTTCCACATGTTACAATTATTCAAATTATTACTGAGATAGTTTACATTCTTTCTGTTTGTTTGTTTTAAGTCTTTCCAAAACCCAGGGTGCATTTTATACTTACAGCACATCTCGATTTGGACCAGCTGTATCCCAGGTGATACTCAATAGCTACGTGTGGCTAGTAGCTACCTTATGGGACAGCTCCGCTCTACACTGTGAAATTGCTTGACTTCATGCATCGAGCTTTATTTATCTGTCTTTCTTCTTTCCTTCCTTCTTTCTTTTTAGCGTGAGGAAAATATAAATAATTCGTTCCTAACTTCTCCTCCAGTTTTCACACTTATATTCTATACTCTTTATTTAATGGTCAAATACATTTGCTTCCTGACTACTTGCTGAAATATGTCTACTCCTGTAGATATTTCCACTATCTGCTGCATTACTACTGAATCATTGACTAAATACTGTTTAGGTGTAAAACATGACACTGTTTCTTATACAATACCTAACACTTAATTCTCACAAAATGCTATGAAATATATATTATGATCCCACTTTTAACAGGAGGAATCTGAGGCTAAAAGATATTGAATAACTTTGACACAGTTATTAAGTGCTTAAGCTGGGATTCAGCTCCAACTCATATTCTTCTGCAATACAAAGTGACATATCAGGGAGCAAAATATATGGACTGGATCCTCTATTATGATAAAGATCTTCCAGAGAGTGGCCATAAAAGAGTATTGAGGTAAAGTTGTTTTACAAGTGGTGACAGAGAAATGAAAAGATGTCAAGAGATGGAGGCATCCAAAGTAACATTGAAAACCATCCTTTTAGTTGGAATGAAGCCTGCATTAGTTTCTGATAAGTTTTTTTTTTCTTTTTAAAGTTTCCTTCTCAATGATGAACAATGACCTTAAATCCTCTACTGCAACTCTGAGGTTTTGCTAGTCTTGAATTGTTTGGTGTCAAAGTAACTCCATAATTCTGTGAATAAAAACAAACTATACCAGAAAAATAAACATGATTTTTGAGTGTGATCTGTATAAGTTAATGCATATACATTTGCATAATTTTCAGTTATAACTGGGCTGGAAATGAGATCAAAAGCAGAAGTTTGGCAATATGTAGCTTATTTCCGGTAGTTAGTTTGCTAGTTTGTTCTCTGAATGTTTTTTGTATTAAAAAAGAACTTATTTTAACTACACTGTGGGAAAGAGTAAGGGAGAAAATCTATATATCTATCCAAAATAAATAAATAAATAAATAAAGATTGACCTGCCTCATATTTTTAGTTTTACTAACTTGTCATTCTAAGTTAAGGTTAGATCATTTATTTTGGTCAGGTTGCTTCCTGATGAAACTTAAGGTGGTAGTGAAAGTACACGTATGAATTTAGCCTTATATGCACATATCAAAGATCACCAGATCTTGGGTTTTCACAAGGCTGGATATGCAAACTATTTGTAGTAGTTTAAACCTTGTTATTATGAAAAAAATTTTTTTAAAAAAAACTTTGATGTCTCTCTAATTGATTTCTATACCATTGAAGAGGTGCTGAAATCAGTTAGCTAGAAATTTCTAGCAGTAGGTGGAAAAAGGATAATTTTGAGAATCACCATATGCTTTGAAAAAATTCAGAGAAGTCCAAAAAAGAAGTTAGAACTCAAGTTTTCTATTATTATTTTTAAAACAAACTCATTACGAATGCTGTAAAAGTACTGAAAATGAGCTTGCTAATACTAAAAAATCTGAAGTAGTTACTTAACAGTTTTAATTTTTATTTTTATACACACAACTCCTTGCCTCGACTACTTGTATGCAATGCATTCTGATGCCTAATGTGCACTGAAAGATGTAGTAACAAAGATATTTTTTCTGTGGCAATTTGTACACAATTTGAGTCAATATTTGTGTCATAAATTGTAATCTGTATACTCACGAAATAGAGAATCAGGTAAAAAAAAAAAAAAATGCCCTAGGGAGTAGAGGTTCTTGAATTGGGTTGACTATTTAGTATCTCAGTATATGCCTTTTTAATCATGTATTTTTCAAAATTGATAAATATAACTTCTGCCATCTCATGGGAAAAACATAGAATTTCAGTTGTAATACTGCAAACCAGAACCGGTACATCTTTCTTCATCTAAAATAGATCATTTTTCACTATAAAAGGTCATTCTGTTGCTGATGTTCTGATAACTTGTAGTAACCAGTACATGTTATAAATAGGAATAAGTAAATAGGAATGTATACTATGCACACAGTAAATGTAGTGCAGTATATAGTAAATAGGAATGTAATCATGATTTTTTTTTTTTTTTACATTCAGACAAACACATCTGTTCCCTTCTCCACTTTTTGAGCAATGGATGCATTACTGGTAATTACTTGTAGTGTGTTATGCTGGAAATGACCTATCGCCTTACCCTCATTCACATTCACTACCTCATAATAAAAAGTTGTTCTAAAAGTATGTATCTCCCAGCTGTTTTTAAATTTGAATCAGAGACTTGGTCCCTTTGCTTCTTTTTACAGTGTTCTTCTCAAAGATTAGGTGACTGATGTTGACTGCATGAAATGGGTGTTGATAGTGGTGATGGAGGACAGTCCCTTAGGGACTAGAGAAGAAACTATTATAAATATAGTTTATCCCAAAAATCTCTGATCTAGTGTTGCCCTATGTCCTTTATTAAATACTGAACAAAGAATGCTAGATAATGGAATAAATTGACATGAACTAACTAATCTACAGTAATCGCTACATCCATGATTTCGTCTTCCACAATTCAGTCACCCATGGTCAACTGCAGTTCAAAAATATTAAATGTTGCATTTGTAGTTTTATATTATCGAGACTTTTAAAAAGTTGAAAAGTAAAAGCAAAGGAGAATATAAAGAAATATAGTTTAATTCCAATACGCTCATACTAATTTTCATAAAGTCTCATCTAAACTGGCTTAAATGATACTGATAAAATTCTAGAGTGAAACTTCCAAACACACAATCAGGTGCAATCAGCACATCAATAATGTTATCAAATACCCAGGATCTTTTTGTCACTGTGTTCTAAGACACACATTGTCTTAATTTTAAGCCTACTTCTGCTGATTATTGTAAGTAAGCACCTAGGAGCAATCCAAGCCATGTGCCTTTTCCCTCCCTCACATTTGTAAGTGATCAGAGAAAAAAGATAGATATATATACATATACATAGGAAAATTCCAGAAATAATTCTTAAGTTTTAAATTGCACATTGTTCTGAGTAGTGTGATGGAATCCCACCAAAGGCATGAATCATCCCTTTGTCCAGCATATCCTGGCTGTACACGCTCCCTGCCCATGAGTCGCTTAGGTATCCCTCTCAGTGATCAGATTGACTGTGACAGTATCACAGTTCTTGTGTTCAGGTAACCCTTTTTTTTCCTTCATGATGGCCCTAAGTGCAAGAGTAGTGATGCTGGCATATTGTTCTAGTTGTTCTATTTTAGTATTATTTGTTGTTCATCTCTTACTGTGCCTAGATTATAGTTAAACTTTATCATAAGTATGTACATATAGGAAAAAACATAGCACACATAGAGTTTGGTACTATCTTGGATTTCAGGCTTCCACTGGGGGTCTTAGAACATACCCCCGGTAGATAAGGCAGAACTACTGTATTACTATGTCTGTTTGTTTTTCTACCCCAGGTGGAAAGATTACTTCCTCTCAAACCCAAAATGGCTTTTAGATGGGATTCTCTTGAAGCCATTTTTAATTTTAAAAACTTTTTCTTCAACAGTGGGAAAACAAATTGAGTGTAGGTAAATTAGGATGGATTCCAAGTCATAAAATTAAAAGCACATCAAAAGAAAAACAAAAGAAAATCTGTATGGAGGGACAAATACAAGAAAATCTGTATGGAGGGACAAATACAAGAAAGGCCTTTACATAAGTATGTACTTTGGCATGATGAAAACCAAAAGCATATCTTATTGAAATTGCAGTAAAAGGAGATCCTGGAATATTTGACAAATATAAAAAGAAAATATTTTAGTATATATTAATACTTCAAGATACATTAAACACTATTGATATTCATTTCATGTACTGCGCTAATCTGTCATATCTAGAGTATTCAAAATTGTCCATGTGAGACGCAAATCCTAACTGAGTGGACCTCTGGCTTTCTCTGACCTCATCTCTTACTCTCAAACTAGTTAGCTGCTGGAGCCACAGGCCTTTCTGCTGCTCCTCACACAGCCAAACGTTTGGCTAATAAGTTACTGTTTGCATCTCCTGTTACCTCTTCCTGAAGTGCTCTTTGCCCAGATACAGGTACAGAGTGCTTCCTCATTTCTTGCAGGTCTCTGCTTAAATGTCACCTGCTAATAGAAGCCTTCCTTGACTCTGCTCCCTAGAATAGCAGCTCCCACACTTGTTATCTTTTTGCCCTCCTTTATTTTTCCTCCTAATCTTTGTCATGACTTAAATTACTGTGTGATTGCATTTGTCTATCTACTCTGACTAAAATGTAATCCCAAAACAGGAATCACTTTATTTCGGTCATATGGGTTATATCCCTAAAGCTTAAAACAATGCCTAGTGGGTAGAAGATGCTAAAGAAATATTTGTTGAATAAGCAAATGAGTGAATAAATAAATCCTCCCTCTGTTTCATTTTATAGATGGTAAAATATTTTTAAGAGTTTTATAATTTGTAATCTTGGTCAATAAAAATAATTTTCCTAGATCATTTCTTTAAATTAAGGTAAAATTGGAATCATCCCAAATGTCCATCATCAGATGAGTGGATAAGGAAACTGTGGTATATCTACACAATGGAATACTACTCTGCCATAAGAAAGAATGAAAGACTACCATTTGCAACAACATGGATAGTCTTAGAGAAAATTATATTAAGTGAAACAAGTCAGGCACATGTTCTCACTTATTTGTGGGAACTAAAAATAAATAAATAAATATACAAACAAATAAAGGGTTGCGGGGAGAAGACACAACAATCACAATAATTCCTTGAACTTGTTAAGACAAGTTAACAGATATGATGTACTGGGGGGGGAGGGGAGACGGGGGGAGGAAAGAGGAATGGGTAAAGGGACACAAAAATCAACTACAATGTATATTGAGAAGTTAAAATAAAATTTTAAAAAATTCATGTAACATAAAAGGAAACACTTTAAAGTGTGCAGTTCAATGGTATTAATTGCATTCACAGTATTGTGCAACTGTAATCTATATCAAGTTCCAAAATATTGTCATCACCTCAAAAGAAAATCCTGTACCCTTTAAGCAATCACTCTCTATGGTTTTAACTATTCTGAAGATTTCACATAATTATGTAATCATATAATATGTGATCTTTTGAGTCTGTCTTCTTTCACTTATAATGTTATTAAGGTTCATCCATGTGGTAGCACATCAGTACTTCACTTCTGGCTGAATAATATTGCATTGTATGTATATACTATATTTTCCTTATACATTCATCAGTTACTGAACATTTATGTTGTTTCCACCTTTTGGGTATTGTGAATAGTGCTGCTACAAACGTTTGTGTACAAATATTTGTTTGAGTACCTATTTTCACTTCTTTTGCATTTATCCTAGCAGTAGAATCTCTGGGCCTTATGGTATTCCTATGTTTAACTTTTTTAGGAACAGCGCAACCATTTTACACAGGGGTTGCACCATTTTACATTCATATCAGCAATGTATGATTGTTAGATTTCTTCACATCCTCCCCAACACTATTTTCCTTTTCAAAAACATTTTAGCCGTCATAGTGGATGGGTGTGAAGTGGTATTTCATTGCAGTTTCCCTAATGATTAATGATGTTAAACATCCTTTCGTGTACTTGTTGGACATTTGTATATCTCTTTGGAGAAATATCTATTCAGGTCCTTTGTCTATTTTTTAATTGGACTGTTTGTCTTTCTGTGGTTGTGTTGTAGGAGTTCTTTACATATTCTAGATACTAGACCCTTATCAGATATATGATTTGTTAATATAGTCTACCATTCTGTAAGTTGTCTTTTCACTTTCTTATAATATTCTATAAAACAAAAATGTTTTAAATTTTGATGACTAATCTGATTTATCTATTTCTTTTTTTGTTGCCTGTGCTTTTGATGTCACATCTTTAAAAAAAAAAACCATTGAGTAACCCAAGGTCAGAAAAGTAAACACCTCTTTCTTTTTTAGGAGTCTTATGAATTTAGATCTTATATTTAGATTCTTGATTCATTTTGAGTTAATTTTTGTATGTGTGAGGTAGTAATCCAGCTTCACTCTTTTGCATGTGGCTATTCAGTTGTCCCAGTGCCATTTGTTGAAGAGACTATTCTTTCCCCCATTGAATGGTCTTGATATCCTTGTCAAAATCAATTGGCCATAGACACATGGGTTTATATCTGAAGTCTCAGTTCTATCCTTTGGTTAATTGGTCTATGCTTATGCCAGCTCCTCACTGTTTTGATTACTGCAGTGTTATAGTAAGTTTTGAAATGGGTAAGTGTGAATACTCTTTGTTTTGCTTTTCAAATATTGTTTTGGATTTGGGGGGTCCCTTGTAATTCCATGTGAATTTAAACACTAGCATTTTCATTTCTGTTTTTTGTTTTGTTTTGTTTTTTAAGGCCATTCGAATTTTGATAGGGATTGCATTGAATCTGTAAACTACTTTGGGACGTATTCTTGGAAATATTGTCTTCCAACCCATGAACACAGTACATATTTCCATTTTCTTAGATGTTCTTTTATTTTTTTCCAGGAATGTTTTATAGTTTCAAGTATACAAGTGCTTCACTTGGTTCATTACTTTGGTTAAATTTATTCCTCAGTATTTTATTATTTGGGATGCTATTAAGCATGAAATTGTTTTTTTACTTTCTTTTTGTATTGTTTACTGCCAGTATATAGAAATATAACTGATTACTGCATATTGACCTTGTATCTGGCAATTTTGAAAAATTTGTTTAACTCAATTTGTATGTGTGTGTGTACATTTTTTAGTAATATAGACATAATCATGTCATCTGCGAATATATATAGTTTTATTTCTTCCTTTCCAATTTCTGTGTCTTTCATTTTCTTTTCATGCCTAATTGCTCTGGCTAGAAATTCCAGTATAATTTTGAGTAAAAGTTGAGAAATCAGGTATTATTGTCTTGTTTCTAATCTTAGGAGGAAGGCTTTCAGTCTTTCATCAGTGAGTATGATGTTATTTGTGGGTTTTTCATAAATGTCCTTCATCAAGTTGAGAAATTTTCCTTCTATTCCTATTTTGTTGAGGTTTTGTTTTTATCCTAAAAGGGTTCTGGGTATTGTCAAATGCTTTTACTGCATCAGTTGAGATGGTTATGTGGTTTTTGTCTTTTACTCTATTAGTGTTGTATGCTGTATTTGGTTTTTAAATGTTGAACCACTCTTGCTTTCCTGGGATAAATTTCACTTGGTCATGGTGTAATATCTTTATAAAATGCTGCTGGATTTGGCTTTTGAGTATTTCATTGAAAAGTTTTGCCTGTATATTTAGGAAGCCTATTTATCTGTATTTTTTTATTCTTGTGACATCTTTGTCTGACATTACTATCAGAATAATTCGGCTTCTTGGTATGGCTTAGGAAGTGTTCTTTGTTTTCTGTATTTTGGAAGATGTTGAGAAAAATTGGTGCTGCTTCTTTTTTCAGTGACTGGTAGAAGCCACCATCGAAGACATCTGGCCATAGGCATTTTGTGGTTGGGAGGGTTTTGATTAATCAAGAAAACTCTTTACTTGTTATAGGTTGGTTCATATTTTCTGTTTCTCATTGAAATAGTTTTGGCAGTTTTTGCATGCCTAGAAATTCTTCTATTTCATCTAGTGTATCTAGTTTGTGGGTATACAATTTTTCATAGTACTCTCTTATAATAAATTTTATTTCTGTAAGGTCAGTAACATTGCTACTTTAATATTATTAATAGTAATCTGAGTCATTTCTCTTTTTCTCTTAGTCAATCCTGCTAAAGTTTTGTCAGTCGTTTTGATATAAAGATACTAATTTTGTCCACTTCCCCCCCATTTATTTTCACTCTAAATTTTATTATTCTCTTTCTTCTGCTGGTTTTGTGTTTAGTTTGTTCTCTCTCTCTCTCTCTCTCTCTCTCTCTCTCTCTCTCTCTTTTCCCCCTAATTCCATTTGTTTCAAAGTTAGGGTATCAACTTGAGATATTTCTTCTTTTTAGTTTTATGTAGGTGTTTACAAGTATAAATCTTTATCTGAGCACTGTTTTTGCTGCTTCCCATTATTTTGGTATGTAGAGGTTTCATTTAATTTGCCTTAAAGCATTTTCTACATTTCCTCGTGATTTCTTCTTTTACCCACTTGTTGTTTAAGAATGTGTTGTTTAATTTTTATATAACTGTAAATTTTCCAGTGTTCCTTCTTGTAATGATTTCTAATTTCATTCTGTTGTGTTTGAAGAGATACTTTCTGTGATTTCAAATAAGTCACATTTCTGACAAATTTTGTGGCCTAGTATATGTTCTATCTTAGAGAATGTTTCATGTGCACTTAAGAAAAATGTGTATTCTGCAGTGGTTAGGTGGGGTTCTGTATGTGTCTCCTAGGTCCAGTTTGTCTATGCATATTTCCTCATTAACCTAAATCTAGCTATTCTTCACATTAGTGAAATTGTAGTATCGAAGTCTCCAAATTTTAAGGTAGAATTGTGTGTTTCTTACTCAATTCTGTTAAAATTTTTGCTTCATAAATTTCAGGGCTTTATCATTTGGTGCATATTTGCTTATAATTGTTATATGTTTTTGATGGATTTACCCTTCTATCAATGTATAATGACCTTCTTTGTATCTTGTAGTAGTTTTGACTTAAAGTCCATTTTCTGATAGTGGTATAGCCATTGCAGCATTCTTTGGGTTGTTATTTGCACATAATATTGTTTCGTCCTTTCACTTTTAACTTATTTGTGTCTTCAATCTATAGTGAATCTCTTGTAGACAATATATGGTTGGACTAAATATTTTTAATCCATTTTACATATCTCTGCCTTTCATTTGGAGAGTTTAATCCACTTACCCTTAAAGCAATTAATGACAAGAAAGAGCTTACTTCTGACATTTTTTATTTGTCATCTACATGTCATATTTTTTCTTTCTCAGTTCCTCCATTACTGCCTTCTTTTGTTTTTAATTGATTTTTTGTAATTTATAATTTTGATTCCTCAGGATTACAATTAACCTATTAAACTCATGATCAAATTTTAATTAATAACAACTTAGTTTCAATAGTATACAAAAACTCTGCTCTTATATAGCCCAACCAACCTTAAGTTATTGTTGTCAAAAAGTACATCTTTATGCATATATTCCTATTAGTACAGATGTATACTTATTGTTTTATGCCTTTGTATTTTAAGTTTTACATTTAAAAAAAGGAGTTGCTAACCAAAAATGCAGTAATACTGACTTTAAAATTTACCTATCTAGTTAACCTTCACCCATGCTCTTTATTTCTTTCTGTAGCGTCAATTTAGTGTCTGGTGTTCTTTTATTTCTTCCAAAAAAACTCCCTTTAGAATTTCTTATATGGAAAGTCTATTAGCAACAAACCCCTTCAACGTTTTTGTTTGTCTGAGGATTTTTTTTTTTTTTTTTTTTTTAAGATGACTGGTAAGGGGATCTCAACCCTTGGCTTGGTGTTGTCAGCACCACGCTCAGCCAGTGAGCAAACCGACTATCTCTATATAGGATCCAAACCCGTGGCCTTGGTGTTATCAGCACCGCACTCTACCGAGTGAGCCACGGGCTGGCCTATGTCTGAGGGTATCTTAATTGCTCCTTATTTTTTGTTGACTTTTTAAGAAAAATTTATTTTATTTTGTCAATATAAAATTTAGTTGATTATTGTGGCCCATTAACAAAACCTCCCTTCCTCCTCCCTTTCCCCCCTCCCTCGGACCAACCTCATATCTGTTAGCCTGTCATATCAACTTCAAGGAATTGTAATTGTTATGTCTTCTTCCCTGGCCCCCCAGTTTATCTGCGTATTTATTTATTTATTTTTAGCTCCCATAAATAAGTGAGAATATGTGATATTTCTCTTTCTGTGTGTGACTTGTCTCACTTAATGTGACTCTATCTAGGTTCATCTATGTTGTTGCAAATGACAGTATTTCATTCTTTTTTATAACAGAGTAGTATTCCATTATGTAGATATACCACATTTTCCACATCCACTCATCTGATGATGGACATTTGGGCTGCTTCCAACTCTTGGCTCTTGTAAACAGTGCCGCAATGAACATTGGAGAAAGATATACATTCAACTTGATGATTTCCATTCCTCTGGGTATATTCCCAACAGTGGGATAGCTGGGTCATAGGGTAGATCTATCTGCAATTGTTTGAGGAACCTCCATACCATTTTCCATAGAGGCTGCACCATTTTGCAGTCCCACCTACAATGTATGAGAGTTCCTTTTTCTCCGCAACCTCACCAGCATTTATCATTCACAGTCTTTTGGATATTAGCCATCCTAACTGGAGTGAGATGGTATCTCAGTGTGGTTTTGATTTGTATTTCCTGAATGCTGAGTGATGTTGAACATTTTTTTATGTGTCTGTTGGCCATTCATACATCTTCTTTTGAGAAATGCCTATTTAGCTCTTTTGCCCATTTTTTAATTGTGTTACTTAATTTTTGTTGTAAAGTTGTTTCAGTTCCTTGTATATTCTGGATATTAATCCTTTGTTAGATGTATATTTTGCAAATATTTTCTCCCACTCTGTTGGTTGTCTTTTAACTCTGTTAATTGTTTCTTTTGCTTTGCAGAAGTTTTTTAGCTTGATATAATCCCATTTGTTTATTTTTCCTTTGGTTGCTTATGCTTTTGGGGTCATAATAAAGTCTGCGCCCAGTCCTACTTCCTGAATTGTTTCTCCTATGTTTTCTTTGAGAAGTTTTATTGTTTCAGGGTGTATATTTAATTCTTTAATCCATTTTGAGTTGATTTTAGTATATGGTGAGAGGTATGGGTCTAGTTTCATTCTCCTGCATATGGATATCCAGTTATCCCAGCACTATTTGTTGAAGAGGCAGTCTCTTCCCCAGTGTATAGGCTTGGTGCTTTTGTCAAAGATCAGACAGCTGTAGGTGTGTGGGTTGATTTCTGGATTCTCTATTCCATTCCATTGATCCATGTGTCTGTATTTATGCCACTACCATGCTGTTTTGGTAATTATAGCTTTGTAGTATGGTTTAAAGTCAGGTAGTGTTATTCCTCCAGCTTCATTTTTTTTGCTCAGAATTGCTTTGGCTATGTGTGGTGTTTTGTTATTCCATGTAAATATCTGGAGAGCTTTTTCCAATTCAGAGAAAAATGTCATTGGAATTTTGATGGGGATTGAATTGAATTTCTATATCACTTTGGGTAGTATGGACACTTTCACAATGTTGATTCTTCCAATCCAAGAGCATGGGATATTTTTCCATCTTCTTGTGTCCTCTTTAATATTTCTCAGCAGTGATTTGCAATTCTTATTATAGAGATTTTTCACCTCCTTGGTTAACTCAATTCCTAAGTATTTTATTTTTTTGGTGACTATTGTATATGCTCAAGCTTTCTTGATTTCTCTTTCTCCATGTTAACGATTGGAGAATAGAAATGCTACTGATTTTTGTGTGTTGATTTTATATACTGCTACTTTGCTGAAAACATTTATCAACTCCAAGAGTTTTTTTGTAAAGGCTTGAGGCTGTTTGGTATATAGGATCACGTCATCTTCAAAAAGGGACAGTTTGACTTCATCATTTCCAATCTGGATGCCCTTTATTTCCTTCTCTTCTCTGATCTCTCTGGCTAGTGCTTCCAACACTATGTTGAGTAGGAGTGGTGAGAGTGGACATCCTTGTCTAGTTCCTGTTCTTAAAGGAAAAGCTTTCAGCTTTTCCCCATTCAGGATGATATTGGCAGTGGGTTTATATTATATGGCTTTAATTATGTAGATATACTTTCCAACTATACTTACCTTGTACAGAGTCTTTATCATGACTGAGTGTTGAATTTTATCAAATGCTTTCTTGGCACCTATAGAGATGATCATATGGTCCTTGTGTTTGATTTCATTGATCTGGTGTATCACATTTATTGATTTGCATATGTTGAACCAACCTTGCATCCCTGGGATGAATCCCACTTGATCGTGGTGTGTAATTTTATGTATGTGTTACTGTATTCTGTTAGCTAGTATTTTTTGGAGGATTTTTGTGTCTATATTCAGCAAGGATATTAGCCTGTAGTTTTCTTTTTTAGTTGTATCTTTACCTGGTTTTGGTATCAAGGTGATGTTTACTTCATAGAATGAGTTTGGGAAAATTGCCTATGTTTCAATATTTTGGAATAGTTTGTAGAAAACTGGTTTCAATTTCTCTTTCAATGTTTGGTAGAATTCTGCTGTGAATCCATCTGGTCATGGGCTTTTCTTTGCTCGGAGCCTTCTGGTAACAGCTTCAATCTTTTTATTGATATTGGTCTGTTCAGATTTACTACATCATCTTGGCTCAGTTTTGGTAACTTGTGTGTGTCCAGAAATTTATCCACTTCCTCCAGATTTTCAAATATGTTGGCATATATTTCTTTATAGGAGTCTCTAATGATTCCTTGATTTTCTGAGGTATCAGTTGTAATATCACCTTTTTCAATTCTAATTTTTGTTCTTTGTGTCATCTTTGTTTTTTTAGTTAGCTATGCTAATGGTTTGTCAGTTTTGTTTTTCTTTTCAAAACACCAACTTTTAGATTAAATGACCTTTTTTTTATCATTTTTGGGGTTTCAATTTCAGTAAGTTTTGCTCTGATCTTAATGATTTCTTTCCATCTGCTAACTTTGGGTTTGGATTGTTCTTGTTTTTCTTGTTCTTAAAGGTGAAGTATTAGGTTATTCACTTTCCATCTTTCCATTCTTCTGAAGTAAGCATTTAATGTAATAAATTTTCCCCTTAGTTCTGCTTTTGCAGTATCCCTCAGGTTTTGGTATGATGTAGAATTGTTTTCATTAGTTTCAATAAATTTTTTGATTTCCTGTTTGATTTCTTCTTGGACCTGTATGTCATTAAGTAGAATGCAGGTCAATTTCCATGTGTTTGTATATTTTCCAGAATTTTGTTTGTTATTGATTTCTAATTTTAATCTATTGTGGTCTGAAAAAATACATGGGATAATTCCAATTATTTTTAATTTGTTGATACTTGATTTGTGACCTAACATGTGATCTATCCTGGATAATGATCCATGTGCTGATGAGAAGTATGAATATTCTGAGGTTGCTGGATGGAATGTTCTGTAGATATCTGCCAAGTCCAATTGGTCTAGAGTGTTGTTTATATCTTGTGTTTCTCTGCTGATTCTTTGCCTAGATGATCTGTCCAATACTGATACTGGGATTTTCAGGTTCCCTACTGTTACGGTATTACTGCCTATTTCCTCCTTTAGGTCTAATAGAGTTTGCTTTATAAATCTGGCTGCTCTGACATTGGCTGCATATATATTTATGATTGTTATGTCTTCTTGATGGATGAATCCTTTTATCATTATACATAGTGGCCCTCATTATCTCTTTTTACTGTTTTTAGTTTGAAGTATATTTTATCAGATATAAGAATAGCTACTCCAGCTTGTTTTTCATTTCTATTTGCATGGTAAATCTTTTTCCATCCTTTCACTCTTAGTCTACGTGAGTCTTTATAGGTGAGGTGGGTCTCTTGAAGGCAGCATATAGTTCGGTCCTCCTTTTTAATCCAGTCAGCCAGTCTTTGGAGAATTGATTGGAGAATTTAATCCTTTTACATTGAAAGTTGTCATTGAATAGTGTTGACTTACTCCTAGTATTTTATTGATTTTTGTTTGGATGTCTTAAGTGTCTTTTGTTCCTTTCTTTCTGATTTACTGTTTGTCTTCTGTATTTGTTGGTTCCTTGGGTTGTAGGTAAACTTTTTTTCTCTCTCTCTTCACTGTTGGCAATTTTATTTTACTAGTGAGTTTTGATTTTTCTTGAGTTTTTATGGAAATTGTGTTATTTTTCAGGAACGAAACCTAGTACTCCCTTGAGAATTTCTTTTAAGGGTGGTCATGTGATAGTGAACTCCCACAGTTTTTGTTTGTCTGAGAAATATACTATTTGCCCTTTATTTGGAAGGATACCCTTGCGGGGTAGAGTATTCTTTGGCTGGCAATCTCTATCTTTTAGTATTTTGAATATATCATCCCATTCATTTCTGGCTTTTAGGGTTTGTGATGAAAAGTCTGATGTTAGTCTGATTGGGGCTCCCTTATAGGTGATTTGATGCTTCTCTCTTGCAGCTTTTAAGATTCTCTCTTTGTCTTTGAGTTTTGCCAATTTGACTATAACATGTCTTGGAGAAAACCTTTTTGGGTGGAATACAGTTGAGGATCTTTGAGCTTCCTGAGTCTGAAGATCTGTGTCTTTTCTTATACCTGAGAGGTTTTTTGCCACGATTTTGTTGAATATGTTTTCAATGCAATCTCCTTTTTCCTCCCCTTCCCATACCCATGACTTGGATATTTGAGCAGTTAAGGTTGTCTGATATATATCTTAGATTTTCTTCAATGTTTTTAATTCTTTTTTTTTTTCTTTCTTTTTTTTTTCCTGCCTGTGTTATTTCAAACAGCCCATCTTCAAGGTCAGAAGTTCTCTCTTCTGCTTCTGCAAGCCTGCTGGTTAAACTCTTTGTTGTGTTTTTTATTTTGTTGAATGAATTCTTAGGCTTGGCAAGCTCTGCTACATTCTTTATCAGGGAATTGATTTCCTTGTACATTTCTTCTTTCAGGTCCTGTATACTTTTTCTCATTTCATCGTGTTGTCTAGCTGAGTTTTCTTGTATCTCATTTAGTTTCCTTAGAATTATCACTCAAAATTCCCTGTCAGACATTTCAAGGGTTTCTTGTTCTATAGGATCTAGAGCTTGAGAGTTATTACCCTTTGGTGGTGTACTTTCTTGATTTTTCATATTTCTGGTATCTTTCCTTTGATGTTTAGTCATTGTGGCTAGGGATTCCATTGCCCACTGGTTCAGCACTATTGTCTGGCTAGGAGCCTGCTGGGGCTGCTAATTGGGCATGGCTGCCTCAGTGCCTGCTTGGTCGTCCACTGGTGCCTTGGGCATGTGGTCACCTTGGGTCTCGGGCCTCTCTGGGGAAGCACATCTCTGGTCTGGATGCACTCGGATGGGCTGGGAATGGGTTCCAGCAGCAGTAGGCCTACCTGCTTGGTCACAAACTAGTGCCATGGGGTGTGTGGTCTCCATGAGCCTCAGGCCTCTCTGGTGGGGCACCTCTCTGGTTGGCACACACTCAGCTGGGCTGGGGATGGGCTGTTCCTTATTTTTGAATGACAGTGTTGCTACCTGTAGAATTCTTCATTGAATTTGTCCCTTTTGGCAATTTAAATACTCATACATTATTCCACTGAATTATGGTATCAATGGATTCTGAGAAGAAATTGGCTGATATTATTACTGAGGATCCTTGCTAATGACAAATTGCTTCTGTCTGGCTGCTTTTAAGACTTCTTTCTGTCTGGGTTTTGACTATTTCATTTTAATGTGTCTTGTTGTGGATCTTATTGGGTTTTATTCTTGGAGTTCTTTGAGCTTGCTGGACATGTAGATGAATGCCTTTTATCAAATTTGTGAAGTTTTTAGTCATTACTTATTCAAATATGCCTTCTTTTCTATTCTTTCTCTTTTCTTCTTCTTCTTGGACTCCTATTTTGTATACATTGGTCTGCTTGATGGTGTTCCACATGTTCCTTAGGCACTATTTATTTGTCTGCATTCTTGATCTTTCTGCTCCTCAGACAAGATAAGTTCAACTGACCTGTCTTCAAGTCCACTGATTCTTTTTTCTGTCTGCTCAATTCTCCTGTTGAAATCCTCTAATGAATTTTATTATTTCAGTTGTTACACATTTTAGTCCAAAGATTTTATTTAATTTTTAAAGAATAGTTTCTTCTTTTTTATTGATATTTTCTATTTGTTCATGCATTGTTCTCCATGTTTCCTTTGATTTTCTTTAGCTCTCTGAATATATTTTAAAAAGTTAATTTAGAGTCTTTTTCTAATAAGTTCAATGTTGGTGCTTCCTTAGGGACAGTTTCTTTTCTTTTCTCCTATGATTGGGCCATGCTTTCTTACTTCTTTGCATGCTTTGTAATTCTCTATTGAAAATTAGACATTTAAAATATTATAATAAGATAACTCAAGAAATTATATTCTCCTTCATCCTCAGGGTTGTTTTTGTTGCATGCAGTGGATAATAGGTGTTTGCTTATTTAGTGACTTTTCTAAACTGTTTCTGTGTTTGTTTGATTATTTGTTTTTGTAGAGACTGTATGCTTTGTTGTGTGTGGTCTCCAAAGTCACTATTCCTTCAGCTCGTGGTAAGCTAGTGTTTTGACAGTGATTGCATTGAATGGTTAGAGACTTCTCAAAACAGAGGAGGAACTCAACTAGTTTTTGCAGGTTGGATCTGTTTAGGGGTTCTCCTTTAACTCTTAGCCAGGCCACATACAACTCTGCCTTAGTCTTCACTTCCTGCTTGCACTGAACTGAAAGATAAGCCAGAGGTCAAAGTTTAGAGTCCTCTAATCTCTTTATGAGATGATGCATCCTGCTCTGGGCATGAGTGTTGCTTTCTAAATTCAAAGAATATCTCTTGCAGGATTTAGTGTGTTTGCCTTAATTTATTTTTGTTTTGTTTTGTTTTGCTTTTCCCTGGTAGCATCACATTGTTTCATGGAATAAACTCTGCATAGCCACTTTTTCTACCCTGAAAACTTTCCAAGTTAGATGAAATCAAAGACAAAACCTTACATCATTCTCTCAGTCACCAGGCATGTCAAAACTGACAAACAGCGTACTTTGAGAACAACGTCTGTCTGTCTCTCTTCAGAACCAGGGACAAGGGTCCCACACTCAGAATGTAGCCTGTTGCATTCAAGACCACCACAAAGCCAGGGTGAGGTGGAACAAAGACAAGTAAAAATACAACAAAGCTTCCTTACAATGTTTAAGTTGTTCCTTTCTTGAACCAGCATTTGTCTGGCTGCTGTAAAGGTTTGACTATTTTCCAGGCAAATTTGATTTTGACAGTTTTGCTCCTTTTTTTGAGTATTTTAGAGAAGGGACTATTTTCACTGACATACTACCAACACAATTTTAAGTTCTTTGAATTCATATTTTCTACTGCTGATGTTCCATCATGATCATAACTAGAAGTTGAGAAGAACTACCATACTTTTTCATATTCCTTATAAGACTTGAAATACTGTTGACCCTATGGCAGATTCTCAATAAAATACAGAACAATTGATCAAACTACTTTATGTATGTTTTCCCCTCCAAGTAATAAACTTAGCAAAAAGAAAAAAAAGGTGTGTTCCTGTTTTATTGGTTTGTTGTTTGTTAATTGTTTTTTAATTCTGGAAGCTGCATTTATTTTAATCACTGGCTTAAGTCTTTGAGTAATTTCTGTACATGTACATTAAGGGTCAGCAAGATTTTTCTGTAATGAACCAGATATTAAATATTTTAGTCTCTGTGGACCATATGATTTCTGTCATAACTACTCAACTTTGCCACTGTAGGTCAAAAGCAGCCATAAAAAAAGGCATAAACAAATGAGTGTAAATGTGTTTCAATAAAGCTTTATATATATAAAAAAAAGCACACTAAATGTGGCATACTAGCTATAGTTTACCAACCACTGCAGGCCTCACAGCCCTACAAGAAAAACTCTTTAGACACTGTGCCTTCTTCCTTGCCCTGGACTAGTTCTGGGACCTGGCAGCTCTATTTCTCCTTGGTGGGAATGTGCAGGCTTACCTATCTTTTATTGATAAGTCATACTCCAGGTTAGCAAGGCGTGGGATGCAGGGAATCAGGGACTGTACTCATCCCTTGGCTGCTCAAAAAAGGCACAGGAGAGCCTTGCTATCTGTATGGGTGACATGGAAACCTAGAAAGATGGTGGATAACTCATAATGACCAAGCAATAAATCCAGCTCTTGTCTTTTGCAGAGTGTTTCCAGGGATGATGTTCATAGACACCTATGTTTCCAGCTCTGTTGATACTTTAGTTCTGGCCTAGTCTCAATCATGGCAATTTAAATTTGTAAAAAAAAAAAAGAAAGAAAGAAAAAGAAATTCTTAAATGAAGAAGAAAGAGAAATCTGTAGCAAGTCTTCCTCTACTGTTATACTTAGTAACTTTTATGTCAGAGTTTCCTTCTACAATCTGAAAAAGAATTCTAAAGTTGGGGGTAAGAATAAGAGTAGCCTCCTCACATCTCATAGAGGAAAAAAAACTTGCTTTTTTGAACTAAAAATTATGATGGTGTTCATCTTTTACAGATATTTATTCTGAAAAGCTTTTATTAATTTTTACTTATGTGAAATTTGAGACTAATTTACCCATGAAAAGTTTTTTTGTTCAGAAATAATTTAATTTCAGAGAAATTGTTTACATGCTTTAAAATGCTCAATCTTTATAAATTTTAAAGCATTATACTTACATAAAATAAATTCTATTAATTCCATCTTATCAATTCGTGCAAAATTCCAAAGACTGTGTTCTAAGTAAACATTGTTAAATGTTGACATTTGACTTACATAATTCTTCTAAGAGCAAAATATATGCATCTTTTAAAAGATACTTTTTAATCTTAGAATATATTAATTCTAATTAATAAAATATGGAAGTTTTGAAATAAATGCATCATCAATTTCTGTAATTAAATACAGACTGAAGTACTGTTCATTGCATATATATTCAAATTACTAACATCTACTCAATTCATGGCTCATAGCTTTTTAGAGGGCAGGTCACAGGGCATGACATATTGGTTTTCTACAGAAGAATGTTGAAAGTCTAATTTCTTTACCATTTCTTTATTTTTCATTTCTAGGAAACCAGAATGGGAGACTTTGTCAAAGAATACCTCAAAAAAATATATTGTTGCTTTCATATACCATGACAAATAAGAAGTATATACATGGCATCTAGACATGCACAATGAAACTTGAGGTTAAAATCTCCAGCAGGACTTCTTATTTTAGTACCAAAAACATCATCACTAAGAGTATGATTACTCATAGCAGCTATTCTCTACGATGTGTTTGAAGTTGTGTGTGGCGGAAAATAATATTACTGAACTACAAGTCCTAATTCTGTTTTTCCTATTAACAGCACGGCTAGTAGCCTTCAGATCTTTACATTCTCCAAACAATCTTGTGAGGTGTCTTTCATCCCACTACAAAGAACAGATAAGGCAAGAAAAGAAACATTTTTTTGCAGGCTTTAATTGGAAGAGCTACAGATTTCAAGAAGAGAAATGAAGGTGGCTCTTTTCAGCTGAAACTACTTTCTTCTTTGCTTTCCAAGATAACTCTTCTCCACAAGCTCTCCCCAAAGCATGCTCTGTCAACTTGGAGTTTTCAATACTCTGACGTAACAATGAAAGTTTACTCTAACACTGTTATCTTCATTTAAACAAAGAGTAATTTACTTGTTGAGTTGTACGTTAGATACAAAATGAATAACTTGATTATGAAACAAGAGCAGCCACTATTTGTTTGTCTTCAGAAACCCTGAAAACTTTTTGCTTGTCTTCCCTCTAGTACCCCCTATGATCCCCTCCCACCTAGGGTCTCCTGATAGACCACCTTCTGTATCTGTTCTCATGGGGGAAGTTCCTCAAACTTTTGGAATTCTCCGAACCCCAATCCTAAAATACCACGGTATCCTATTCATTATTAAGTGATAGCTAATTAATTTGATAAAAATATCTGGTGACACTGAACAGTGCTTTCAAGTGTGGCCTTCTACAAAACAGACATGATTTTACTGTTGGGTATTTGGCACAATCCAGTGAATGGAACCTAATGGGGAAACTTACAAGCACTATAGCAGATGAGAGCTGGTGTTTTGTTTAATAGTTTTCTTAGAGAAAACAACCCAGATGGATAAATCATTCACTTCACCACAGTACTGGTATATTAATAATCTCCTGAAAAAAAATTTCTCCTTCAGAATATATCTCAGCATCAGGTATTCAACTTAATCACTTACCAATAACTTCAGAGATGATGAGAAAATTGAATTGCAAATATTTGTTTGATACAGATATATGGAAAGAAGAAAGGTGCTCTACGATGAAGATATACCATGAGCAAAGAAGTAATTAGTGCAGGAAGAACCTAGCATACTGAGAAAAATGCTTACCAATATTGCCAGGTTATATATAAAACTAGCTAATGTTCCACAAAACAGTCTACCAGACAGAAATTACTTGCATCTCAACTCCACAAAAATCTACAAGTTAACATAACTTTACTTAGTCTCTGGCCTTTAATCAAGACTCTTAGTCTCCACGCCTTGTGATCACCAGTTCTCAGTCCATTTTATGCTGCTATAACAGCATATCAAAACTGGGGAATTCATAATAAATAGAAATGTATTTTTCTTACCGTTCTGGAGGCTGGGATGTCCAAGAGCATGATGCCAGCATCTGGTGAGGGCCTGCATCAACCCATGGCAGAAGGCAGAAGGGCAAGAAAGGATGAGTGCAAGCAAGAGATCAAACTCAAGCTTCAAGCCCTTTTATAATTGACTTAATACATTCACGAGGGTGAAGCCCTTGCAACCTGAACACCTGCCAACACACCCCACTTCCCAACATTGTTGCATTGGGGATTAGGTTTCCAACATATGTTTTTTGGAGGACACACTCAAGCCATAGCACAAGTAATGTGCAACAGATTTTCGTGATTACAGTAAAAAAGATTGGTCTCATCATGCGTGGCCTGATTATTTACTTAGGTGCAGCAAAAGTGTTAATCATAATAGCCTTCTTGAGTTTTCTGAGTAATTCCTAAGCCAGGGAATTATCTTCTGCCTAGAAATTTTCCTCAGAATCTTGGATTGCCCCTCCAACAGCCTCTATTATTTGCTCTTCCATCCCAAGATTACACAACCAAGCTTGAGACACACTTCCCATCAGACTTTACTTGCAGTACGTGCATATTTTCACAAATCTTCAAGTTCACAACTTATGGTTACTGACTTGGCAGAAAGTGGCCCCTATTGCCAACTATGAGACTGGACCTAGGAGCCAGCTGCAAAGCCCCTTTTCTAAGAAGTCTTTCATAAACATTGACGTTGCATATACAACCAATCCCTTTTTCTTAATAGTGGGCTTGGCTTGGCATGCTGTGTTAAATAAGAATCACTCTCAAATATGATCCTCTAGATACGGCCTCAGTTGCACAGTTAATTTGTCCAATTATATCCTGGTTAAAAGAAGAATAGGCTTTTATCTAACCTATGCAAATAATATATCACATGAAAATTAAGGGAACTGAATAAAATAATTTGTTCCTAAAATCTGGGGAGGGGGATCAATGAGAATTTGATATCATTAAATTAATTATATCCTTTTATTTTATAAGAAAAGCTGAACTTTCAGAAGGAGAGAGCAAAGCTAAGGATACTAGAGAGGTGGGAGGGTGGGAGGCGGCTTGGGGAGTGATAGGTCAGGGGGAGGGCATGGGGGAAATTACAATTAGTAATGATGAATATGCTAAATATAATAATAAAATCACAATGAGATGCCACTTCAAAAGGACAGAAAAAAAAAAGAAGAGAATCTAGTAAATTAAAGATACTTTAAGAAGAAATGGAGAAATCTTTCTCACACAGGAATAATAACAAATCATTGAAACTAATGACACTATTTTGAGAAAAATAACCACAATAAAATTTGTATCCTTGAGTTCTGTTTCATTCATTCTTGTTCTGCTTCCAGTAAGCATGTCAGCTTCAGGAATGAGAGGAGAGCTGGAATTCTGAGGATGCCCAGATCACTGGGAGATTTTGGTGATGGTTGTTACCAGTCTTTACTCTTAGCCAAACTCCCCTAGGGATGATTGGCAACTGGCCTACTTGACTACATAAAAAGTCACTGAGGGCTTTTTTGGTGCGCTGTCCTGAAAACAAGATTCTTCGCACAGCTCTTGGCAATATGAGCCACAGACTCAGACAGGCTTGAGTTCTCAAAGAATGGGCCTGGGGAGCTGGGGCAGCAGAACATCTGTGGGACCTCTGGTGCTTGCCATCATGCTTTCTCTCACCACCTTGCTGCAACATGGCCTTTGCTTTTACATATAAGCTTCATGTGAGGATATGCAGTGAATTTGTTAAGCGTTTTCAAATATTCAAACTGGAGAAAATAATACATTTTATATAATATTTTATCTCCATAATCTTATTTTATGGAAGGTTGATGTCATTTCTGATCTGATAACTCTTCACATACAGATATTACAATGGTGTTGAACTAATGACGAAATATGGAGCGTGCCCAGCACTACAAATTATTTCTAGCATCCCTGTTTTACAAAGTAAAACCTGTATGATTTTCCAGGGACCCTCTGGGAAATTCAAATATATATTTAGGTGTTCAGGATAACATTCTGAATATCTTTTGATTTTAGGATCTAATCTTGGGGACTCTGAGGAATTACCAAATGAGATTTGTTTATTTGATTAAAATGTGATCAATACTGGTTACTTATTTAATCAGAGTGTCATAAAATATTTAAAAATAAAACTGAAAACAGTTATTTCACTGTAAGAAATATTGACTTTTTCATAATGATGGAAACTTTTTTTTATTAATCAAAACATTTCAAAGTCAACTCAAAGCAGAAAAAACTATTCTAATGAGATATAGAATTGTTGTTACCTATGTAAATTATACAGAAAGTAAAGAATAATAATCAGTACCTATTACAAATTTTAAAACTAATTCATCAGTTTAATAAAGAGAAAACAAATTCTAGTTTTGCATCAATATTTGGCAGTAAAGTTCTCAGGAGACCTTTCCTCCCATTCTTAAAAAGTATATATATTACCTTTGAATAAGCCCATCAAACAGCAAATGTTGTCAACATTCTAACATGGTTCTTGGTTTCTCTTTAAATTTAAATATTATAAATTAAAGCAGATTCAATTCCTTTCTTCATATCTATTAAAATCTGGAAAAACTACTCAAGTTTTGTCCTTTACTACCATCTTTTATATTCTAAAACAAACTCATAGTTTATTTAGGACAAACCTATTCTCTGATTACCTGAAAAACAAACTCGTATCAGAAGACCTGGGAAGAAGCTGGAACATTCTGTTGATACTGCTCTTAGTCTCACATACCCATATTAATATCATTTTAAACCTAAGTAACTAATATTTTACAGATAAAACTAAGAGGAAGGTAATTGAAAACTTTTTCATACACAAACTTCAATAGTCAAGAAAAGCTCACAATTTTCTAGAGCCACATGCATCCCTATTCATACTAGTCACAACAAAATGAGCCTTCACACACCACCTTGTTAAAATGGTAAAAAAAAAAAATGAACAGTTTTTAAAACATTTTCCAAAGGCCTACCCATATATAAATATCATATATATATAATATATATAAACTTATTATTATGAATATTAATTAATGCTTTTGTGATCAGAAACATTACTCAGAAACTATCTAGGTAGCAAATGATTAGCCATGAATTCAATTTAATATTATTACAAGATTTTAAGATATCTAAAAATTTTTGAAAATGAGGTTCAAGCTGACAAATGGAAAACATAATCACTGTTAATATAAAAGTTTGTGAGAAGTATCATTCAATTTAGCCAGACACAAATTTATATTTTTCATGATTTAAAAAGTTATATAAGATTACTGTTAGCTTATTTTACAAATAAACCAGTACAATTAGTTGAGAAAATTCAAATTAGCTAATCTTTTTATGAAAAAACAAACCCAAATCTTATTTTTAAATTAATAAAATGTATTCTTATTTAGTATTTTATACTGAAGAAATCAAGGAAAAGACATAGACATAATTTTTTTTTAGCCAAAATGATTTCACTACCATAATTTGGCCAAAGATTAACTTAATTTTATGGAGCTAGTTTCACATATTAAAACATTCCTGAGCTAACAGTTTCTGTGAGAAAAAAATTTAATCTAAAATGTAAATTATTATTTCAATTTTCTTATTTTTATGGATTTTGGGATATGAGATTTATATGTGTTTATTTAGCATTACAAATCAGTCTGATGTAATAATCTCAAAGCTCAACAGGGATGCACCTTCCAACATACTCACATGGAGGCCCAGGTTCCTCCCTGACTGTGGGATTTGGGTTCTCACCACATGGGTCTCTTCATAGCATTTCTCACAAAGGTGCACTTGTCTTTCCACATGTCAAGTGATGCAAGAGAGAGGGAGAGATCAAGAAAGCACACACAAGGGCCTACCCTGCGGCGCACTCGGGAGAGTGCAGCGCTGGGAGCGCAGCAGTGCTCCCGCCGCGGGTTCGGATCCTGTATAGGGATGGCCGGTTCACTCGGGGCTGAGCGCGGTGCAGCCGGTCACAAAAAGGCAAAAAAAAAAAAAAAAAAAAAGCACACAGAAGATGAAAGTCTCTGCCTTTTTTTATGACCTAATCTGAGAAGCCACATTCCATAATGTCAGCCATAAACTACTGGCCACCCAGACCAACCCTGGTACAATGTGGGAGAAAACAAGAAAAGACTTGAATACCAGGAGGCGGGTATGACGGGTCACCTAGGAGGCTGGGTACCATGGAAGAAAAACATTTCATATTCACACACTGAGAGGATGTCAGGACTTTGTTAATTACAGACACAGAAAGACAGACACAGATGAACAGCTTATAGACTCAGTTCTACAAATGCAGCCATAGGGCAAACGTAAATATAGAAACAGAAATTCACCAGTCTGCATCTCGAAGAGCTGCTATGAATGAAATTCTGAATTGATTGAAGGTCACAAATACAGCAACAGACAAACGGACAAAAGGACTTGCTAACCAACTAATCAGATTGTCAGTTATCTCTCACTGAAGGGAAAATAGATCTTTATCATCCACCTAACATAGATTACAAAATGATTGGGAAGAAACAAAATTTTAATCACTGTTTTCAACAAGGGAAAATAATTGATTGGCTTAGTATGAACCAGTAACAAAAACAAAAGCACAAAATCAGTAGGGAGAAAAATAAAATAAAATAAAATCCAGAGAAAAAATGAGTCACAAAGTTAACATTGTGCTGCTGCTTGAGATTTACCCTGGGCCAAGTTAAGCAGCCCGTTGAGAGATACTTGTCAAAAAATGTAAGTTTATTGTCTCTCCATCCTATTAGTGAACTGAAACATCTAAGAGAATATCCTCCAAAATAGCTGAAGTACAATTTCAAAAAAGTTTTTAAAACATGACTCATAAAAATACAAAATTAATACATATCACAGATTTATTCAACTATGTATTTAAAAGCAATTTAATAAAGGCAAATTACAATAAGGTTACTGCATAAGATACAAAACTGATTAATGTCCTACGGAGAAATAAAGTATAATCTTCAATTTAGCTTCCAATTTTTCTACTCTCCATTATGATTAACTATAGAAAATCCTGAGAAAGCTGTCTGATGTTAGAAGTACAGTCTGAGGTTTGGGATTGAGTTCAGCCAACCAGCATAAGCCAAACTGAACACATGGTTTAACCAATTCAAATAATTTTAGACAAGAAAATATGCAGATCTTATGACTGAATTATTAAATACAAAGCAACCTGAAACAATAGAAGGGGGTTAAGGAAATAAAAAGTGACAGGTATTTAGTTTCAAAATAAATGAGCATGACAAATATCTCGAGGTATCTCTGAAGTAAAGAGGATTGGCTATTACATGAAGTTACCGGACAAACACTGTCACCAAAAATTTTAAGCAAGTGTCCTGTGCATAGTTTGTTCGATTACAAAAAAATGTGCTTGCTGTAACTAAATAGTGTGAATATAAAAACTGTAATGTAAGCTTTCAATATAGTATAATTACTGGTTCATCATAGAAGTTGATCGTGATGAGCAGAACGAAAGGGTGTGTGGGCTGAAATGTAAAGAAGGTGATATGAGAGGTGATGAGGCTAAATAAACAATGGCAAAAACTGAGCTTAGGAGTTTCAAGATGGCGGCGGCTGCGGCGGCTGGCGCGGAGTAGCTGAGGTGGAAAAGGTGGCCACTGGGCCTCAGGCAGCCGGGAAACTTGTGGACCTTCCCCTGACCATCTCTTAAGGGAGGACTGCTGCTGCTGGCCGGTCGTGGGGGCTCAACGCCACTTTGCCCCCGGCAGGAGAGGCTGCCTCATTTACAGGCAACAGCTTTGAAGTGTGGAGCAGGAAAAGAACTGATTCTTAGCTGCAAAAGTGAGTCTTGAAACAGGGAACACGGCGCCAGGGCTGCTGTGGATGCAGCCAGGATCCCGGAGACCGGGGCCGCGCTGAAGAAGGCGGCCAGCTGCCCTATTCAGGATTCGAGGTTTCAGGCCGGCATTAAAGAAGATTCCTGGGAGCGCCCGAGCGGCGCCGCGACTGAACAGCCCGAGGCGGCAGCGCCGAGAACACGGAAGGCAACAAACCAGAGACAGAGCGAGCGCCCGACCTGGCACAGCACTGTGAGTGATCCCTGGCACAGCTCTGTTCGGGGGGGTGGATGCCCACGCGGCTTCCGCCTGCACCACCAGGCCACTCATTGCCCCGGTGCTGCCTCCATTTTCCCAGGTGCGGGCAGCTCCGCCCTGCTCGGCCATCACTGAGCCCATTTGCTTGGCCTGGCGCGGGGCTTTCCGGACCCTGCGGGCCGACCTCCTCTCCCACTCCCTCCGCGGTTCTCTGGCAGGGCTGTGGGTGTGGGGTGTCCCGACCAGTTTTGGGAGGGCTAGGAAGTACGGGCGGGCCGACTGTCACTCCACCACACCCTGGACTCCGCCCCGGTAAACTTCCTGTTACTGGGAGGCAGATACCATCTCTGCAACCACCAGTTTGGAAAAAAGCCTAACGAATTTCTGGTTGGGAATAGTGTGGTAGGAGAGTTCCCAGGTCCGCTTGAACCTGCCGGAGAGCAGGCTGCAGGCGGGCACTAGACTCGGTTTATACCGGGGGGATACAAAGGTGAACAAGACCCGAAAAAGATCTACACAGTGCTACAAAGGCACCCAGAGAGACCGGTCGTCTGTGCCTAGCAGAAACCTGGTAGACTTCCTGGGCGAGGCGGTGCTGAGCAGGGTCTTGAAGGCCCAGCTGATAGACGAGGGGTGCAGAACACACGCCCCAGCCCAGCACAGTGTGCACAGAGGGGGGAGACGTGCGGCCAGGGAGGCGGAGACTCGACAGGAACCACACACCCGGTGGGGTCGCCACTGCACGATCTAACAGCCTGGGCCAGAGCACACGGAACGGGGAGAAGTCCTGTACAGAAAGTGAAAGCTCAACAGAGATCACACACCCTGTGGTACGTGATCCACCAGCCCAGCAGAGTACAAGCTGACCAGAAAGGTGGCTCCCCGGAGAAGCCCAAGACCCGAGGCAACCACACACACAAGACACTAGAGGCAAACTGAGCAGTCACGGCGGGAGCCATACCAAATTGGCAACCACAGCAACATCCTAGTTAGTCATTAGTCTTAAACCGGTGGACTGTGAAACCCCCTGCCACAATGAATAAACACCAAAAAAAAGACACCAGAAATACAAAAAATCAAGAAAGTACACCACCAAAAGTTAATAAATCTCATACTCTAGATCCTATAGAACAAGAAGCCCTTGAAATAACTGACAAGGAATTTCGAGTGATAATTCTAAGGAAACTGAATGAGATACAAGAAAACTCAGCTAGACATCATGATGAAATGAGGAAAAGTATACAGGATCTGAAAGAGGAAATATACAAGGAAATCAATTTCCTGAAAAAAAATGTAGCAGAACTTGCTGAACTGAAGAAATTATTCAGCGAAATAAAAAACACAACGGAGAGTTTAACCAGCAGGCTTGTCGAAGTTGAAGAGAGAACCTCTGAACTTGAAGATGGGCTGTTTGAAATAACACAAGCAGACAAAAAGAAAGAGGAAAGAATCAAGGACATGGAAGAAAATCTGAGAGAGATATCAGACAACCTCAAGCGCTCAAATATCCGAGTCATGGGTATTCCAGAAGGGGAGGAAAATGGAGATTCCATTGAAAACATATTCAACAAAATAGTGGCAGAAAACTTCCCAGGTATAGGAAGAATCACTGATCTTCAGATCCAGGAAGCTCAACGATCTCCAAACGTATTCAACCCAAAAAGGCCTTCTCCAAGACATGTCATAGTCAAATTGGCAAAACTCAGAGACAAAGAGAGAATCTTAAAAGCTGCAAGAGAGAAGCGTCAAATCACATATAAGGGAGCCCCAATCAGGTTAACATCAGACTTTTCATCACAAACCCTAAAAGCTAGAAAGGAATGGGATGATATTTTCAAAATACTAAAAGACAAAGATTGCCAGCCAAGAATACTCTACCCTGCAAGGCTATCCTTCCGAAATGAGGGGCAAATAGTATATTTCTCAGACAAACAAAAACTGCGGGAGTTCACTACCACAAGACCACCCTTACAAGAAATCCTGAAGGGAGTACTGGGTTTGGTTCCTGAAAAATAACTACCACTGCCATAAAAACCCAAGAAAAATCAAAACCCGCTAGTACAATAAAAATGGCATTCATGAAGAGAAAACAAGCTAACAAAAACACTATCTACAACCTAAGGAACCAACAAACAAAGAAACCAAACAGTAAATCAGAAAGCAAGGAACAAAAGACACCTAAGACAACCAAACAACCAATAAAATGCTAGGAATAAATCAACACCTTTCAATAACAACTCTTAATGTTAAAGGCTTAAATTCCCCAATTAAAAGACACAGACTGGCTGACTGGATCAAAAAGCAGGACCCAACTATATGCTGCCTACAAGAGACCCACCTCACCCATAAAGATTCACACAGACTAAGAGTGAAAGGATGGAAAAAGATTTACCATGCAAACAGAAAAGAAAAACGAGCTGGAGTGGCTATTCTTATATCTGACAAAATAGACTTTAAACTAAAAACCATAAAAAGAGACAATGAGGGACACTACTTAATGATAAAAGGACTGATCCATCAAGAAGACATAACAATCATAAATATGTACGCACCCAATGTTGGAGCAGCCAGATTTATAAAACAAACTCTATTAGACCTAAAGAAGGAAATAGACACTAATACCATAATAGCAGGGGACCTGAACACTCCACTGTCAATATTAGACAGATCATCTAGGCAAAGAATCAGTAGAGAAACACAAGATCTAAACAAGACTCTAGACCAATTGGAATTGGCAGATATCTACAGAACATTCCACCCAACAACCTCAGAATATTCATTCTTCTCATCAGCACATGGATCATTCTCCAGGATAGATCACATATTAGGTCACAAATCAAGTCTCAATAAATTCAAAAAAATTGGAATTATCCCATGTATCTTCTCAGACCACAATGGATTAAAACTAGAAATTAATAACAAACAAAACTCTGGAAACTATACAAACACATGGAAATTAAACAGCATTCTACTTAATGACATATGGGTCCAAGAAGAAATCAAGCAGGAAATCAAAAAGTTTATTGAAACTAATGAAAACAATGATACATCATACCAAAACCTGTGGGATACTGCAAAAGCAGTATTGAGGGGAAAATTTATTGCATTAAATGCTCACTTCAGAAGAATGGAAAGATGGCAAGTGAACAACCTAACACTTCACCTTAAAGAACTAGAAAAACAAGAACAATCCAACCCTAAAGTTAGCAGACGGAAAGAAATCATTAAGATCAGAGCAGAACTGAATGAAATTGAAAACCAAAAAACAATTCAAAAGATCAACGAATCAAAAAGTTGGTTTTTTGAAAAGATAAATAAAATTGACAAACCATTAGCTGGGCTAACAAAAAAAAGAAGAGAGAAGACTCAAATAACAAAAATTAGAAATGAAAAAGGCGATATTACAACTGATTCATCTGAAATACAAGGAATCATTCGAGACTACTATAAACAACTATACGCCAACAAATTTGAAAATCTGGAGGAAATGGATAAATTTCTGGACACACACAAGCTCCCAAAACTGAACCGTGAAGACGTAGAAAATTTGAACAGACCAATAACAATAAAGGAGATTGAAGCTGTTATCAGAAGGCTCCCAACAAAGAAAAGCCCAGGACCAGATGGATTCACAGCAGAATTTTACCAAACATTCAAAGAGGAATTGACACCGATTCTTTACAAACTATTCCAAAAGATTGAAACGGACGCAAATCTCCCAAACTCATTCTATGAAGCAAACATCATCCTGATACCAAAACCAGGTAAAGATATAACCAAAAAAGAAAACTACAGGCCGATATCCTTGATGAATATAGATGCAAAAATCCTCACTAAAATACTAGCAAACAGAATACAGCAACACATACGAAAAATTATTCATCACGATCAAGTGGGATTCATCCCAGGGATGCAAGGTTGGTTCAACATACGCAAATCAATAAATGTGATACACCATATTAATAAACTCAAACACAAGGACCATATGATCATCTCTATAGATGCTGAAAAAGCATTTGATAAAGTTCAGCACTCATTCATGACAAAGACCCTCTATAAGTTAGGTATAGAGGGAAAGTATCTCAACATAATTAAAGCCATATATGCCAAACCCACTGCCAATATCATCCTGAATGGGGAAAAGCTGAAAGCTTTTCCTTTAAGAACAGGCACTAGACAAGGATGCCCACTCTCACCACTCCTATTCAACATAGTGTTGGAAGTACTAGCCAGAGCAATCAGAGAAGAGAAGGAAATAAAGGGCATCCAGATTGGAAAAGATGAAGTCAAACTGTCCCTGTTTGCAGATGACATGATCCTATATATCGAACAGCCTAAAACCTCTACAAAAAAACTGTTGGAATTGATAAATGATTTCAGCACAGTAGCAGGATACAAAATCAACACACAAAAATCAGTAGCATTTCTTTTCTCCAATAGTGAACATGCAGAAGGAGAAATCAAGAAAGCCTGCCCATTTACAATAGCCACCAAAAAAATAAAATACTTAGGAATTGAGTTAACCAAGGAGGTGAAAAATCTCTATAATGAGAACTACAAACCACTGCTGAGAGAAATTAGAGAGGATACAAGAAGATGGAAAGATATTCCATGCTCTTGGATTGGAAGAATCAACATAGTGAAAATGTCCATACTACCCAAAGTGATATACAAATTCAATGCAATCCCCATCAAAATTCCAAAGACATTTTTCTCAGAAATGGAAAAAACTATTCAGACATTTATATGGAACAATAAAAGACCACGAATAGCCAAAGCAATGCTCAGCAAAAAAAATAAAGCTGGAGGCATAACACTACCTGACTTTAAGCTATACTACAAAGCGATAATAACCAAAACAGTATGGTACTGGCATAAAAACAGACACACTGACCAATGGAATAGAATAGAGAATCCAGAAATCAACCCACACACTTACTGCCATCTGATCTTTGACAAAGGCACCAAGCCTATTCACTGGGGAAGGGACTGCCTCTTCAGCAAGTGGTGCTGGGATAACTGGATATCGATATGCAGGAGAATGAAACTAGATCCATACCTCTCACCGTATACTAAAATCAACTCAAAATGGATTAAGGATTTAAATATACACCCTGAGACAATAAAACTTCTTAAAGAAAACATAGGGGAAACACTTCAGGAAATAGGACTGGGCACAGACTTCATGAATACGACCCCAAAAGCACGGGCAACCAAAGGAAAAATAAACAAATGGGATTATATCAAACTAAAAAGCTTCTGCACAGCAAAAGAAACAATTAAAAGAGTTAAAAGACAACCAACAGAGTGGGAGAAAATATTTGCAAAATATACATCTGACAAAGGATTAATATCCAGAATATATAAGGAACTCAAACAACTTTACAAGAAGAAAACAAGCAACCCAATTAAAAAATGGGCAAAAGAGCTAAGTAGGCATTTCTCTAAGGAAGATATCCAAATGGCCAACAGACATATGAAAAGATGCTCAACATCACTCAGCATCCGGGAAATGCAAATCAAAACCACATTGAGATACCATCTAACCCCAGTTAGGATGGCTAAAATCCAAAAGACTATGAACGATAAATGCTGGCGAGGCTGCGGAGAAAAAGGAACTCTCATACATTGTTGGTGGGACTGCAAAATGGTGCAGCCTCTATGGAAAATGGTATGGAGGTTCCTTAAACAATTGCAAATAGATCTACCATACGACCCAGCCATCCCACTGCTGGGAATATACCCAGAGGAATGGAAATCATCAAGTCGAAGGTATACCTGTTCCCCAATGTTCATCGCAGCACTCTTTACAATAGCCAAGAGTTGGAACCAGCCCAAATGCCCATCATCAGATGAGTGGATACGGAAAATGTGGTACATCTACACAATGGAATACTACTCAGCTATAAAAACGAATGAAATACTGCCATTTGCAACAACATGGATGGACCTTGAGAGAATTATATTAAGTGAAACAAGTCAGGCACAGAAAGAGAAATACCACATGTTCTCACTTATTGGAGGGAGCTAAAAATTAATATATAAATTCACACACACACACATACACACACACACACACAAACCGGGGGGGGGGGGAAGAAGATATAACAACAACAATTATTTGAAGTTGATACAACAAGCAAACAGAAAGGACATTGTTGGGGGGGAGGGGGGAGGGAGAAGGGAGGGAGGTTTTGGTGATGGGGAGCATTAATCAGCTACAATGTATATCGACAAAATAAAATTTAAAAAAAAAATAAATAAATAAATAAATAAACAAATACCAAGCACATGGCACATAAAAAAAAAAAAAAAAAAAAAAGAATGTAATGTGCATTTACGGTTTAACAAAACGAAGAAACTTCAAGAAAAAAAACAAAAAACAAAAACAAAAAAAAAAAAACAAAAACTGAGCTTACTATTAAGAAGGACAAGAAAACAAGCAAAGAGAAAAAGGATAATATCTATTACATTTAAAAAGTTGTAAAACATCCACACTTGAATTTAAAGGAAGGGAAATAAGTTTTTCACATCATGTAATGCTAAATTTTCTCATCTAATTAACAAATGAATCTAGTTTGAAAAATGGATTAACAAGCTCAACGGATCTCAAAGATAATGATAGTAGAATGAGTCTACAAGTAACCAGGAATCATATTCCCCCATAAGAATGCAAAGAGTTTGTGGCAAGTGCCAAAAGAAATGAAAAGCCAACCAACCAGGCAACAGTCAACCAGTGCCACAGAAGCTACCTGACAATCAAGCACATGAAAGGTCATAAGAAGTAAGGATAATGCTGTTAGTTTTGGATGCTGAATCAGTATATGGAACTAAAGGAAATACTTTTATGAAATGTAAACTGAAGAGAAAAAATGAAAAAAATTAAAATAGAGAAGTGTACACTAAGCTCAAATTTGTTTACGTTTTTTTTTTTTTTAATATATATGAAAAGAACTTTTTCCAAGGACTGTAAACACATTTTTCTTCTCCTCAATTCAACCAGACATATTTTTGTTCTCTTTAGATGAAAAAGTAAATAAAATTAAAGTCAGGCAGTGTGGTCTAATGGGAAACATCTGTGATGCAAACTCTTATTTCCATTTCAGATCTTTCTTTAAGCTCCAAATCTCTATATTTGCAAATGTATTTGATATCTCCTCTTGAATGACTCAAAAGCACCATAACCAAATTTTTATATCTAGTCCTCTTCCAGGGTTTTCTACATCAGCAAATTATACTACTATCCATTTCATTGTGCAAATTAGAAACCAAGAAATCATCTTTGGTGACTCCCTCCATGTTCATCTATCAACGAAATCCTGTTGCTCTTATATCTTATAAATCTTTTAAACCCTTTCATTTCTCTATCTCTCATCACCACCTTAATCCAAATTCATGTCAAGGGTTACTACCATAGCTCCATAACTGGTCTGCTAACATTTACTCAGCACCCTTCCCTATCCCTTCTCCAAACTGTGAGCAGAATTATGTTTTTGAAACACAAATGACCATGTCACCACTTCTTCTCCCACTGCTAAGATTATTTCTTGGTTTCTCATTTCTTTTAGGGCATAGTCCGATATTGTTCCCACAGGGTACAGATCCTATAGAGCCTGTTCCTCAACTCCCATTCCTGGGAACGTCATCTGCCACAGAGCCACACCTTACTCTGTCTTCCAGAAACCCTGGTCTTCTTTTATTTCCCAAAATTACAGTAATGGCTCCTGAAACAGAGTCTGACCTCATGCTATGCAGTTTGCTTAGAATGCTCCCTCCTCTATTACCCCGTCACTACCCCTTTATCCTAGTGAACTATGATAATTCCATCAGCTCTTGGTGCAGTCTCTTTCTTCAGAGAAGCCTTCCTAATGGCTTAAGCTATGCTTAGTTCTCCTTTTACATATCTGCTTCACAGTTATCGCAGCTGTAATTTTAGATAATGTAGACTGGAAGCTCCCTAAGAAATTAACATTTCGTCTTGTTTGTTTTGTTCACCATCACATCACCTATGCCGAATAGAATACATAGCATATAGTAAGTGTTCAAAAAATACTTGCTCAATGTATGAATAAATAAAGAAAAGAATATCAGGTAAGAAAAGAAGACTTGAGCCCGTGAGCCCAAATTCCTCAAATACGTCTCCTCCACTCCCACTCGGTTTTCAAGTCTCTTTAAAAAATCTAACTAGAGGCAAATCACTTAAAAATCTTTATAGCCTACATAATCTGTGAAAGAAAAGGTGCTAAGTGTTACACATGATGATTTCCATGGTTCCTTCCAGCTCTTTCATTTTTTTATTCTGGGAATTTACTAAAGGAAGCAACAGTATTATATTTACTTAATGAGAAAATTTTTATGATTATTGATACTGTAAAATGCATGATTCAGAAAATGTTGGATGATAACTAAGGCATAAATGTATACTTAGAATAACAAGCACTAACTGGGATTAATTTTGTGCTTATTTCATTTTAGAGGATCATGTCATATCATGGGGAGCATATGGGCAGAATTATGGTGAACGATCACTCCAACAATATCCCATCCTGTTAAGCTATGTTTTACTTCATTTATGCCAGTGGGTATGCCTTTACTTAAAGTACTTTCATTCATGATAAGAAGCAAAGCTTATAAAACCATGCAAAACAAAAGACAAATGACCTTAGTTAAAATATTTTTATCTTATATTGAGAGGAGTAGCTCTTAAAGTTATCATAAACAAAAGGGTTAAATTTTATCAAACCAAAAATATTTTACTTGACATACATTATCATCAGTCATATTTAGTCTGAAAATATTTTAGCTCTAAAGAATTAAGGGAAAAGAACATATAAAAGCTTTTAGTTCTAACTTAATTTAGTGTTCAAGATACAATGTGATGCTACAAAATGTTAGAAATAGACTTTGGGTTTATTGCAGCAGAAATATTACTTGAGTGAACACTTCAAATACATATATTTATAACTAAACTTTCCTGTTCTTCTACAAATACTACATCACTAAATAGAAATGCATGTGTTTTTAAAATTTTAATCTTTTTTTAATGTTCTCTAAATCTTTGATATATGAAAAAATATTTCTAAGAGTTTTTCTTTATTCATTGTTGTCATATCGAATATTCCCATTCAGCTTTTAGTATTTCTCACTCTATCATTCGCTGGGAGATGTAAGAAATAGCTGAGTCCAGAATCTTGGGGGACTAGGAAGAAAAATAATTTTATTCTTGTCACTTTAGTTTGATTCTTGCTATGATATATCCTGCCAGTAGTAAATTTCTTAGTGTACTTTTTTTTTCTTTTTTAGAAATACCTTTACTAAGTTTACTGAGTTTTTCTAAGAAACACAATATCATTACTTTCCATTTTCCTGATTCTAATTTTCTCTGCTTTTCAGTATCTGCTGTCTCTTTGTCACAAATTTTACATTGTTGACTCTTTTTGAGAATTTATATTTCCTTTCTTTCTGGCCATTTTTGTGTGGTGATGATTTTATGGTAAGTAAAATCCTCCTGTCCTCACCACCTCTTCTAGATCCAGAAAGTATTTTGAATAAATGCAAATATGCGAAACTGATTTGTTACATGCAGCTATTTTCTTATATAAAGTATACCATTGACTTCATTGGGTCTTGAAGTTTAATTTGCATTTCTGATCCAGGACAGGAAGGGGCAGTTAGAAGGATATAAATAACAAAATGAACAGCTGGAGGACCTCCTTTAATCTATATCCATGACCTTTGTCATCCTATGGCTTTAGGGTTGCTCTCTGGATTTCACGTCACTTAGCAGAAACCACAGGAGTATGAGAAACTACAAATTGAGCAGGCTTCTAATATGCCTGCTCCTAAGTTTGGGGGATGACCAGTATTTCAGCTACGGGGTCTCTATGGTACCCCACCTCACCAAATCTGTTTTCTGAAGTTTATCTGAAATACTGATATTGAGAGTGAACCTTCCATGTAAAGATGGTGTTTGAGAGAGGAAGCAATCCTTACTGTAAGGAATTCAGTTGTCTCATTTATATTGGCTGGCATCGTATCCAGCATATGTAGTCAATTAATAAACTTTCAAAAAAAAAAAAACCATGAAAAGTGCTAGAAAGGATCAAAAGCTTGTCACAATCTTTCTGTCACGTTCACTGTAAATTGATTTGCAAAGCACAGAAATGTAGTTATAGATATTGTGATCTCCCCAGTAATTAGTCTGTTTTCTAACAATGGCTTCATATTAAATTCTTTTAGACATTTTTTTCTTTTTTTTTTCACTATTTAACATCTAAGGATTAAGTCTAATCTACAAAGATGCGTAATGATGTGAAACACTCACCAACAGATTGCTAAGACCCAGGATCGAGACAAGAAAAGCAATTAGAAAGTTGCTTCTGGTAGATACATAGAAGGAGAGAAGGAGAAAGGAAATTATGCAAATATAAGTATAAATGAAAGAGGGAGAATCCAGCAATAGATTTCAACAGAATTGAAAATTATGTCCAAGGCCTGGCTCATTAGAAACAAAATGAAACAATCAAATATCCAAATGTTACAAATCTAATTATGGATAAGAAGAAATAATCATGCAAAATTCGGAATAGGGACAAAATACCAACAGTCAGAAATGAAAAACACTAAGAAAGAGGGGATAAATATGGTCCAGAATAAGTTCAAATAAGCTGTGTTTTCATTAGTTATGAGTGAAGAACAGGTCCAAAATAAAGATGAGGAAAAGCAGAAGCAGTGGAGGGACTCTCTATGTGGAGGGCACCACAGCATCCTGTGGAAGGAGAGATGTCCCGCACTGTCACATCAATCACTCACGGACCAAGCACATTCTCAAAGGGAATGGTTTTAACATGGATTTTTGTTTCTTCCTGATATTCTTTATGATATACACAGACCTAGATTATTATCACAGGTTTTGACTTGACATTACCCTTGGCATTATTATTAATAAAACCTATGGTCAGATATATTGACTGAGAACAACTTATAAGCAAAGGAGCACACAGAATCCCCTAACTCCATGGTTATTCTATAAAAATGCATGCTTTGATCCTTTCAGCAGGACTGCAGTGTAGAACACTCAAGCAGAAGGAACTCTGCCTCCACTCTATTTAAGATATTTGCAAGCCAGGCTAAGAGTAGGGGGAGGTACCCAATTTTCTAGGTAACAAAAAAACTTCTGGCCCAATATGTACTCTAGAAAAGTTTCAGGAGCTCAGCTTTAAAGTTTGAATATCAGGTTGGCCAGTATCAGCAAGGATTTCACTGTACTTCCTTGAGCTGGCTGAGCTCAGCCAAATCACTCTGTCAAGCAACTGGGAAAGAAGGATGGTATTTGGTCCTTAAAGACCAATGTTTGTGTCTCCCTAGCTATTAATGAATGCAGATACAGGAGATATTTAGATATTTTTAAATGGTAATATACAAATCCTTGGAAGATAACAAAATATCAATTTTATAAGAAAACATAAATTCCCAAAATTGAGTTCCAATCAAGATGTTATGTAGAGCAAGCCTGGGAAATTTTTCACTTTCACCTCAAATACATAAAATTATAGGATAAAATATTGTATAAAGTAAGTAACAGAGCTTGAACATCAGAAATAGAAATTATCGGGGGGTTTCAAGATGGCGGCGGCTGTGGCGGCTGGCGCGGAGTAGCTGAGGTGGAAAAGGTGGCCACTGGGCCTCAGGCAGCCGGGAAACTTGTGGACCTTCCTCTGGCCATCTCTTAAGGGAGGACCGCTGCTGCTGGCCGGTCGTGGGGGCTCAACGCCACTTTGCCCCCGGCAGGAGAGGCTGCCTCATTTACAGGCAACAGCTTTGAAGTGTGGAGCAGGAAAAGAACTGATTCTTAGCTGCAAAAGCGAGTCTTGAAACAGGGAACACGGCGCCAGGGCTGCTGTGGATGCAGCCAGGATCCCGGAGGCTGCGGCCAGCTGCCCTATTCAGGATTCGAGGTTTCAGGCCGGCATTAAAGAAGATTCCTGGGAGCGCCCGAGCGGCGCCGCGACTGAACAGCCCGAGGCGGCAGCGCCGAGAACACGGAAGGCAACAAACCAGAGACAGAGCGAGCGCCCGACCTGGCACAGCACTGTGAGTGATCCCTGGCACAGCTCTGTTCGGGGGGTGGATGCCCATGCGGCTCCCGCCTGCACCACCAGGCCACTCACTGCCCCGGTGCTGCCTCCATTTTCCCAGGTGCGGGCAGCTCCGCCCTGCTCGGCCATCACTGAGCCCATTTGCTTGGCCTGGCGCGGGGCTTTCCGGACCCTGCAGGCCGGCCTCCTCTCCCACTCCCTCCGCGGTTCTCTGGCGGGGCTGGGGGTGTGGGGCGTCCCAACCAGTGTTGGGAGGGCTAGGAAGTACTGGCGGGCCGACTGTCACTCCACCACACCCTGGACTCCGGCCCCGGTAAACTTCCTGTTACTGGGAGGCAGATACCATCTCTGTGACCACCAGTTTGGAAAAAAGCCTAACGAATTTCTGGTTGGGAATAGTGTGGTAGGAGAGTTCCCAGGTCCGCTTGAACCTGCCGGAGAGCAGGCTGCAGGTGGGCACTAGACTCGGTTTATACCGGGGGGATACAAAGGTGAACAAGACCCGAGAAAGATCTACACAGTGCTACAAAGGCACCCAGAGAGACCGGTCGTCTGTGCCTAGCAGAAACCTGGTAGACTTCCTGGGCGAGGCGGTGCTGAGCAGGGTTTTGAAGGCCCAGCTGATAGACGAGGGGTGCAGAAGACACACCCCAGCCCAGCACAGTGTGCACAGAGGGGGGAGACGTGCGGCCAGGGAGGTGGAGACTCGACAGAAACCACACACCCGGTGGGGTCGCCACTGCACGATCTAACAGCCTGGGCCAGAGCACACGGAATGGGGAGAAGTCCTGTACAGAAAGTGAAAGCTCAACAGAGATCATACACCTTGTGTTACGTGATCCACCAGCCCAGCAGAGTACAAGCTGACCAGAAAGGTGGCTCCCCGGAGAAGCCCAAGACCCGAGGCAACCACACACACAAGACACTAGAGGCCAACTGAGCAGTCACGGTGGGAGCCATACCAAATTGGCAACCACAGCAACATCCTAGTTAGTCATTAGTCTCAAACCGGTGGACTGTGAAACCCCCTGCCACAATGAATAAACACCAAAAAAAGACACCAGAAATACAAAAAATCAAGAAAGTACACCACCAAAAGTTAATAAATCTCATACTCTAGATCCTATAGAACAAGAAGCCCTTGAAATAACTGACAAGGAATTTCGAGTGATAATTCTAAGGAAACTGAATGAGATACAAGAAAACTCAGCTAGACATCATGATGAAATGAGGAAAAGTATACAGGATCTGAAAGAGGAAATAGACAAGGAAATCAATGTCCTGAAAAAAAATGTAGCAGAACTTGCTGAACTGAAGAAGTTATTCAGCGAAATAAAAAACACAACGGAGAGTTTAACCAGCAGGCTTGTCGAAGTTGAAGAGAGAACCTCTGAACTTGAAGATGGGCTGTTTGAAATAACACAAGCAGACAAAAAGAAAGAAAAAAGAATCAAGGACATGGAAGAAAATCTGAGAGAGATATCAGACAACCTCAAGTGTTCAAATATCTGAGTCATGGGTATTCCAGAAGGGGAGGAAAATGGAGATTCCATTGAAAACATATTCAACAAAATAGTGGCAGAAAACTTCCCAGGTATAGGAAAAATCATAGATCTTCAGATCCAGGAGGCTCAACGATCTCCAAACGTATTCAACCCAAAAAGGCCTTCTCCAAGACATGTCATAGTCAAATTGGCAAAACTCAGAGACAAAGAGAGAATCTTAAAAGCTGCAAGAGAGAAGCGTCAAATCACCTATAAGGGAGCCCCAATCAGGTTAACATCAGACTTTTCATCACAAACCCTAAAAGCTAGAAAGGAATGGGATGATATTTTCAAAATACTAAAAGACAAAGATTGCCAGCCAAGAATACTCTACCCTGCAAGGCAATCCTTCCGAAATGAGGGGCAAATAGTATATTTCTCAGACAAACAAAAACTGCGGGAGTTCACTACCACAAGACCACCCTTACAAGAAATCCTCAAGGGAGTACTGGGTTTGGTTCCTGAAAAATAGCTACCACTGCCATAAAAACCTAAGAAAAATCTAAACCCGCTAGTACAATAAAAATGACATTCATGAAGAGAAAACAAGCTAACAAAAACACTATCTACAACCTAAGGAACCAACAAACAAAGAAACCAAACAGTAAATCAGAAAGCAAGGAACAAAAGACACCTAAGACAACCAAACAACCAATAAAATGCTAGGAATAAATCAACACCTTTCAATAACAACTCTTAATGTTAAAGGCTTAAATTCCCCAATTAAAAGACACAGACTGGCTGACTGGATCAAAAAGCAGGACCCAACTATATGCTGCCTACAAGAGACCCACCTCACCCATAAAGATTCACACAGACTAAGAGTGAAAGGATGGAAAAAGATTTACCATGCAAACAGAAAAGAAAAACGAGCTGGAGTGGCTATTCTTATATCTGACAAAATAGACTTTAAACTAAAAACCATAAAAAGAGACAATGAGGGACACTACTTAATGATAAAAGGACTGATCCATCAAGAAGACATAACAATCATAAATATGTACGCACCCAATGTTGGAGCAGCCAGATTTATAAAACAAACTCTATTAGACTTAAAGAAGGAAATAGACACTAATACCATAATAGCAGGGGACCTGAACACTCCACTGTCAATATTAGACAGATCATCTAGGCAAAGAATCAGTAGAGAAACACAAGATCTAAACAAGACTCTAGACCAATTGGAATTGGCAGATATCTACAGAACATTCCACCCAACAACCTCAGAATATTCATTCTTCTCATCAGCACATGGATCATTCTCCAGGATAGATCACCTATTAGGTCACAAATCAAGTCTCAATAAATTCAAAAAAATTGGAATTATCCCATGTATCTTCTCAGACCACAATGGATTAAAACTAGAAATTAATAACAAACAAAACTCTGGAAACTATACAAACACATGGAAATTAAACAGCATTCTACTTAATGACATATGGGTCCAAGAAGAAATCAAGCAGGAAATCAAAAAGTTTATTGAAACTAATGAAAACAATGATACATCATACCAAAACCTGTGGGATACTGCAAAAGCAGTATTGAGGGGAAAATTTATTGCATTAAATGCTCACTTCAGAAGAATGGAAAGATGGCAAGTGAACAACCTAACACTTCACCTTAAAGAACTAGAAAAACAAGAACAATCCAATCCTAAAGTTAGCAGAAGGAAAGAAATCATTAAGATCAGAGCAGAACTGAATGAAATTGAAAACCAAAAAACAATTCAAAAGATCAACGAATCAAAAAGTTGGTTTTTTGAAAAGATAAATAAAATTGACAAACCATTAGCATGGCTAACAAAAAAAAGAAGAGAGAAGACTCAAATAACAAAAATTAGAAATGAAAAAGGCGATATTACAACTGATTCATCTGAAATACAAGGAATCATTCGAGACTACTATAAACAACTATACGCCAACAAATTTGAAAATCTGGAGGAAATGGATAAATTTCTGGACACACACAAGCTCCCAAAACTGAACCGTGAAGACGTAGAAAATTTGAACAGACCAATAACAATAAAGGAGATTGAAGCTGTTATCAGAAGGCTCCCAACAAAGAAAAGCCCAGGACCAGATGGATTCACAGCAGAATTTTACCAAACATTCAAAGAGGAATTGACACCGATTCTTTACAAACTTTTCCAAAAGATTGAAACGGACGCAAATCTCCCAAACTCATTCTATGAAGCAAACATCATCCTGATACCAAAACCAGGTAAAGATATAACCAAAAAAGAAAACTACAGGCCGATATCCTTGATGAATATAGATGCAAAAATCCTCACTAAAATACTAGCAAACAGAATACAGCAACACATACGAAAAATTATTCATCACGATCAAGTGGGATTCATCCCAGGGATGCAAGGTTGGTTCAACATACGCAAATCAATAAATGTGATACACCATATTAATAAACTCAAACACAAGGACCATATGATCATCTCTATAGATGCTGAAAAAGCATTTGATAAAGTTCAGCACTCATTCATGACAAAGACCCTCTATAAGTTAGGTATAGAGGGAAAGTATCTCAACATAATTAAAGCCATATATGCCAAACCCACTGCCAATATCATCCTGAATGGGGAATAGCTGAAAGCTTTTCCTTTAAGAACAGGCACTAGACAAGGATGCCCACTCTCACCACTCCTATTCAACATAGTGTTGGAAGTACTAGCCAGAGCAATCAGAGAAGAGAAGGAAATAAAGGGCATCCAGATTGGAAAAGATGAAGTCAAACTGTCCCTGTTTGCAGATGACATGATCCTATATATCGAACAGCCTAAAACCTCTACAAAAAAACTGTTGGAATTGATAAATGATTTCAGCACAGTAGCAGGATACAAAATCAACGCACAAAAATCAGTAGCATTTCTTTTCTCCAATAGTGAACATGCAGAAGGAGAAATCAAGAAAGCCTGCCCATTTACAATAGCCACCAAAAAAATAAAATACTTAGGAATAGAGTTAACCAAGGAGGTGAAAAATCTCTATAATGAGAACTACACACCACTGCTGAGAGAAATTAGAGAGGATACAAGAAGATGGAAAGATATTCCATGCTCTTGGATTGGAAGAATCAACATAGTGAAAATGTCCATACTACCCAAAGTGATATACAAATTCAATGCAATCCCCATCAAAATTCCAAAGACATTTTTCTCAGAAATGGAAAAAACTATTCAGACATTTATATGGAACAATAAAAGACCATGCATAGCCAAAGCAATGCTCAGCAAAAAAAATAAAGCTGGAGGCATAACACTACCTGACTTTAAGCTATACTACAAAGCTATAATAACCAAAACAGTATGGTACTGGCATAAAAACAGACACACTGACCAATGGAATAGAATAGAGAATCCAGAAATCAACCCACACACTTACTGCCATCTGATCTTTGACAAAGGCACCAAGCCTATTCACTGGGGAAGGGACTGCCTCTTCAGCAAGTGGTGCTGGGATAACTGGATATCGATATGCAGGAGAATGAAACTAGATCCATACCTCTCACCGTATACTAAAATCAACTCAAAATGGATTAAGGATTTAAATATACACCCTGAGACAATAAAACTTCTTAAAGAAAACATAGGAGAAACACTTCAGGAAATAGGACTGGGCACAGACTTCATGAATACGACCCCAAAAGCACGGGCAACCAAAGGAAAAATAAACAAATGGGATTATATCAAACTAAAAAGCTTCTGCACAGCAAAAGAAACAATTAACAGAGTTAAAAGACAACCAACAGAGTGGGAGAAAATATTTGCAAAATATACATCTGACAAAGGATTAATATCCAGAATATATAAGGAACTCAAACAACTTTACAAGAAGAAAACAAGCAACCCAATTAAAAAATGGGCAAAAGAGCTAAGTAGGCATTTCTCTAAGGAAGATATCCAAATGGCCAACAGACATATGAAAAAATGCTCAACATCACTCAGCATCCGGGAAATGCAAATCAAAACCACATTGAGATACCATCTAACCCCAGTTAGGATGGCTAAAATCCAAAAGACTATGAACGATAAATGCTGGCGAGGCTGCGGAGAAAAAGGAATGCTCATACATTGTTGGTGGGACTGCAAAATGGTGCAGCCTCTATGGAAAATGGTATGGAGGTTCCTTAAACAATTGCAAATAGATCTACCATACGACCCAGCCATCCCACTGTTGGGAATATACCCAGAGGAATGGAAATCATCAAGTCGAAGGTATACCTGTTCCCCAATGTTCATCGCAGCACTCTTTACAATAGCCAAGAGTTGGAACCAGCCCAAATGCCCATCATCAGATGAGTGGATACGGAAAATGTGGTACATCTACACAATGGAATACTACTCAGCTATAAAAACGAATGAAATACTGCCATTTGCAACAACATGGATGGACCTTGAGAGAATTATATTAAGTGAAACAAGTCAGGCACAGAAAGAGAAATACCACATGTTCTCACTTATTGGAGGGAGCTAAAAATTAATATATAAATTCACACACACACATACACACACACACACACAAACCGGGGGGGGGGGAGAAGATATAACAACCACAATTATTTGAAGTTGATACAACAAGCAAACAGAAAGGACATTGTTGGGGGGGAGGGGAGGAGGGAGAAGGGAGGGAGGTTTTGGTGATGGGGAGCAATAATCAGCTACAATGTATATCGACATAATAAAATTTAAAAAATAAATAAATAAAATAAAAATAAAAATAAAAATAAATAAATAAATAAATAAAAAATAAAAAAAAATCACAATTAATAACATATCTACGCAATTTAAAAAATATTTTGGTTCTTCTGCTGAACTGTGAATCCCATGAGCATAAGAACTGTATCTATATTGTACACCAATATAATCCCAGAGTCTAAAGTAACACCTAACAGAATAAATAATGCATATTGCTAATATGTGAATGAATGAATAAATATGAAGTAAAAAAAAAAAAAGAAATAGAAATTATCAAATGTGAGAAATAGAGAACCAACTGGAGTCCTGGGTGAAGAATCATAATTCCATTTTTTATGTCCAGGGGGGAAAAGGAGTTGTGGCTATAAGCTTTAGTGCATAACAGGAAATTGCACTAGTCTCCCACTGAAAACCCAGAACACAGAGAATCAAGCATTTTTCTGTAATGGGGGAAAGGAAAATCTGCATCCCTTAGCATAGACTCAAAGCAAGATGTGAGTCAGCAGTGCATGTACATTAGTAGGTAGACCGTCTATTGCATCCATGAGAATGTGTCCTGTAGATATCCAACTACAGGGTGCTTAATTGACCAATCAATGGTCAGGTGGATGCACCCTTAAATCCATCATGTTTTCACCAAGGCTACTCCTTCCACTGGCTGCTCCCAGCCAATGACTGACTGAGTTGGAAACACTAAGGCAGATCTGTTTCTGGGAGACTGAGGACTCCTCTAAAGCATGATTTGGCTCAAAAAGACAGTAAGGTCATGGAAAAAAACTAAAGATTTTACCCCTAAATAATATTGTAAATGTACTGTTAATTTAATCATCTTAAAGGTAAATTGTAAATTATAAAAATATTTTTATTATTAAAAGGGAAAAAGAATCTAGAAAACAAAACATTATGTCATGGGAGAAAAAATAACTGGTACATTTGAAGAAGATACAGATATATACAAGAGTAATCCCAAAAGTTTGTGGAAAAAATAGAATTAAAAGATAAAATAAATCTTTCCATGAACTTTTTGAAATACCCTTATATTCTAGACTTTAGTATACACATATATACAAACAAGAAAGAGAAATAGGTTAAACAGGAAAGGAGACATAGATGAAGAGAAAATTAGTAAATTGAACGATGGCTTTAAAGAAATCATATAGGAATCAAAACTATGAGATCTATATAAATATATTAAAAGTTCCACAGAAAATAATACAGAGAATGTGAATAAGCCCATTAAAATTAGTTATAACTAATTTTGGGGGGGAACTTGCAAACTATAAATACTGTAGTCTCCAAATATATTATTTAACTGCCCAATATGTCATCAAACAACCTATTCAATCTTTCAGTGACATATTGGGAGTTAATGCTCTTAGGAGGTAATCCAGTTTTATTTAAGATATAGAAGCAGAGAAATTGTTTATAAATAGAAAATGGAAGGGTGTTTGATCTACAAACAAGAGTTTCAAAGAACATAATGGAAGATTTTAAAGGAGGAAAGAATGGAGTGTAAGATTGGCTCACATCAGAAGATACAGAGACCAACGTAAAGATGACAAGCCTGGTGTTAAACAGATGGTTAGAAAGCCTTACATTTCTGTCAGTGACAAAGTGAAACAAGATGAGGCATTATGAATTTAGGGCTAACAATCACTTCTAGAATGATGAGTATTTGATTTTATTACTGTAAACTCAAAACCTTTAATGTGATATTTCAGCTTCCCGAGTGCCTGCCCCTCCTGACTATTATCTACCAAACACCTTGAAAGAATATTTTCACTTTTTGAAATTCAAAGTTACTGTTCCTTCACTCACTGAAACCAAACATGCTTCTAAATGTATCATCCCAGAAAGCACATCTGGATTTCTCACCAATGCAATAGACAGTTATCAGCTGTATCTGCAAGTGGCTTAAGGGGAGTTTTAGCCAACTCATTCTTTGATAATTATTTTTTGATGTTATACAAAATGCTATCAGTGGAAAATCAAGACATGACTTCTAGTCACTCATTCCAACCAAATATATGAGGAAAAAACATAGCATAGTTTATTTTACTTTCCAGAAAACAACAACAACAAAAAAACTCAATACAGAACAATGTTCATTTCAAAAGATGAAATGCATATAGTCATAACTGCTTTAAAGGTGAGTAATTTGGGCTTATTTTCCAGTATACTTTACTCAAAAAGAGATGGAATAAAAACAAATAATTAAATAATAATGCATATATATGTATTTATGAAGTCATGCTTTTAATTTTTGTAATTTCTTCTCCAAGATTCAATATTGAAATACCAAAAATATGGTTTTCAGAAGTTTTATGATAAAATTAATATTTTTTCCTGTCCATGTTTTCTTAAAGTAAACTCAAATATCACTGTCAAATGCAAAATTAGAAACATGGATCAATAGAACAGAATGGAGAGTCCAGAAGTAAACACACACAAATATGATTAATTGATTTTTGACAAAGGTATAAAGTCAATTCAGTGGGCAAAGAATAGTTGTTCAAAAAAAATATGCTAGAGAAATTGTATATCAACATACAAATAAATTAACTTCAAATCATACTTTGCAATGCATACAAGATCCCATAAGATTATGAGCCTAAATGTAAACCTAAACTATAAAACACCTAGAGGAAAACATAGGAGAATGTCACTGAGATCTTGAATAAGGTAAATATTTCTTAGATATATCACCAAAAACATGATCCCTCAAAGAACATGAAACAGATAAATTGGACTTTACCAAAATGAATAACTTCTCTTTAAAAGTACATGAGTATAAAAATGAGAGAAATAAATCACTGACTAGAAGAAAATGTTTGAAAAATATACATCCTTCCCCAAAAAAGGCTGTAAATTAGGGACAAGATTAGAGGGGAACAATAAAAAACAAATAGTAAATGGCAGATGTGAACCAAATCACATCTAAACTACATTAAGTACAAATGAACCAACCATTTCAAACAAAAGGCAGAGACTGTCAGATTGGATTTTAAAAATCCCACAAGACCCTACTATATGCTGTTTATAAGAGGTATATTTAAGAACTAAAGACCCAAACATATTGAAAGTGAAATAATTGGGAAAGATATACCATGCAAGTAGTAACTATAAGAAAGTTGCTTCATGGTTTTTTTAAAAAGCTGTTAATACTGAATTAAAGAGCTTTCCAAAGATAACAATGGTCATTTTATAATAATAAAAGTGTAAATTATTGAAAAAATATGTAAAAATTCTGCATGCACATGTCTATGCTCTTGATAACAAGGATTCAGAATACATGGGGCAAATTCAACAGAACTGAAGGAGGAAATAGACAAATTCACAATCATTTTTGATGACTTTAATCCCTCTCTCTCAGTAGTCAATAGGACAACTTGACGGAAAAAACAAGCAAGAAAGTTAAAGATCTGACCAATCCTATCAACTAACTTGAACCAACTGATATTTGTGATACAAATACACCAGGCAGCTGCAGAATACATATTCTTTCCAAGTGAACATAGAACATTCATCAGGGAATATGTGGACCATAAAACAAGTCTCAATAAATTTAAAAGGACTGCATTTATTCAGAAAATGTTCTCTGAACATAATAGAACTAAATTCAAGATGAATAACAATGAGATATTTTGAGAATCCTAAAATATATGACATCTGTTGACACACTTCTAAATAACCCATGTGTCAAAGAAGAAATCAGGAGAAAAACTAGAAAATATTTCAAACTGGATGATAGTAAAAGTAAAATAGATCCAAATGTCTGTTTACTGCCACTACATAACAAACCACCTCAAAAGTAAGTGGAATAAAACAACCATTTTACTATTCTAATAGGTTCTGTGGTTCAGGAATTCACCCAGCACACACGCGGATGACCTGTCTCTACTCCACAATGTCTAGTCTTCAGCTGGGAAAACTGGAGCAGCGGGGGCAATTCAGTGACTGGGGCTGGAATTGTTGGGTTGTATCTTCCCTCACATGTTTGGCACCTGGGCTTAGGGTGACTGCAGGCTCAGCTCGTTGGGCTGTGGAATAGAACGTCTACACATGGCCTCTCATATGCCTGAGATTTCTCACAGAATGGAGGTTACAAGGTAGCCAAACATTTTTCACAACCTTTCAGTGCTACAAAAGTGCATGTTCCCTCTTCATAGGGAATGTTCCAGATTGGTAAAGATGTGGACCAAATGAAGCTCATTGTTGATGGGAGGGGATAAAGTTTTACTGTGCAAAACTGTCTGGCAGTTCTCATAAAGTTACACATATACACAACAGTATGGATAAATCTCAAAACCAGTATATTAAATGAAAGAAGCCAGTGATGAAAGAATACATACACACATGATTCCATTCATAAATGAACCAGCGAAAGCTAATCCATAGTGATGGAAATCAGAGTAGCATTACCCTATGCTGTGCTTCAAAGGGGGCACAAGAGAGCTTTTAATATTATTAAATAGATAAAATTATTGTAGGTGTGCTGATAGTATTGTGCTTATGTAGTCAAATCTCTTATGGTAAAAAGATACATATAGCAAGCACTGTAAGATCTATAAATTAGTTACTTTCAAGTAGCTCTGGAGAAAGAGAGAGAGAGAGAAAGAGAGATGATAGATGCACAGGTGCAGAGATAGATATAGAGCACAAGGTAAAAAATCAGTGAAATGTTAATAATTTTTCAATAGTAATGAAGCATATATGGGTTTTCATTGTATAATTATTTCACCATTTCTATAAATTTGAAAATTTCAGAAGAAAAGACATTTATATAGTACAGTAAATAAATTCTGAGGGACTTTGAAATTTATTAATTAAAATACATTTCCTGAGTAACTATTATAGCAACATATTTTGATGGTTCAAATATCATTATTATTTTTATTATTATGTCCAGAAATCTCACTATTTAATTTTCCAGAACATTTTCATTATTTCAAATAAGCTAAAATACTTTTACAAAAATAAGTTGCAAAATAAAGGAGAAAATAAAATATAGCCTGTACTTTAAAATTTTGAATCCAAATCATAAGAAATGTAAAACTATACTAAAGTAGAAAAACTATAAAACTTGTTTTCAGGCATCTGTGAATAAACTTAGCAAAATTATTTGATACAAAATAAAAACATTTTTTCCCTTAGGGACAAAGACAGAATTTGACAAAGTAGAAGGTCTAGACATTGAGCTCAATGGTGGAAGCTCACTTTTCCCTCCAAGTAGTCTGACATGAGGAATCCAGGCAGCATTTTTATTCATTACCAAAGTTGTGTATAATAGTTTGCTTTTATTATCTAAAATGGCGCACAGTTGCAATGATGTGGGTAATCTTACATACCAGACGTTGCACGTTCTGTGTTTAGTCAGGAAAGCTGGGGGAATAGTACCCCTCTGTTACCTCTTGGAAGAATTATCTGCACCTTTCGTTCGTAAAATCCAGATGAAATAAACAGCCAGAGTTTCTCGGTACGACTCTCCTGCCTTTAGTAGCCAAATTTTAGAAGTGAATAGTTGTGAAAATGGTAAATAGTGCAGGAATTCATTATGTATTAGCTTAAAATTCAACCTACAAGTAGAATTCACAATTTAGTTTTTTTGTGAATTACCTCATTTGATCATTAGGTTTTTTCTAGGAGATGATAATTTTTTTTGTATTGGAATTTCTTCTGGTCTCTTGTGGCACTGAAAAAGAAAAATGTATCTGTTATGATAGAATGGAAATGTCCCAAAAAATTTAGATAAAGGATCAGCTTATTTTTTAATAATGAATGCTACAGAAGTGTAGAGTTCTTTTACGGTCTCTTCTAATCATTCCTCTACTCTGGACATCAGAAACCAGGCTTTAAGTGACAGCAAGAGGGGAAAAAACAAAGACATTTTTAAAAGAATAAATACAACAAAGATATAATATGCAAATAGAATAAGTTTGAGAAATATTCCATGTGCAAGATAAATTGAAGAAAATAAAATGTAAAGCAAATTAAATTCATTTGATGAGTTTGTTCCTAGTGAGTAGGCAGCATTACAGAAAGCAATAAATGAGCATTTCGAGGTAATGTTTGAATTTAAAACCAAAACACAAAAACACTGGCATCTTTTGTTTGTTTGCTTTGTAAATGTGCATTCAACTACAAAATAATTATATTTTTTCTCCTCTAATTCAAATATTCATTTCTACTACATTTTTGTTTCTGTTACCCATTGATAGAAATTGAGAAATTTTGGAGATGTAAGATATCTTGACACAATAAGAAAAGCAGAATAAAATGTTTTGGAGACATCAAAACAGCACCTATATTTCATTTTCTCCAATTTTAAGGAAAGGAATCTAATTTCAGAATTACCTGTAAATTTCATAATGCTACTACTTTATAGTCAGCTGCAGGCAGGGCAGAGAATTAATAAGACAAACAATAACTTGTGATGCATTTGGAGGAGAGAAATTAAACTCACACAGGAGTTGAAAAGCAAAGGAAATAATTCTGAATTACAGAGCTAAGACAAATTGTTATGCCCCATAGTCTTTGATTAGCATCTTTAAGAATGTATATATATATGTTATATACATATATATATATATATAAAGAATATATATGCAATGTTTTGGCCTCCTTGGAAAAGTCTTCCCTATTATTATTTGAATATAATTAGAAAATCCAAAAATTAGAAGAGAAAAGTCTTAATTACAAATTACATTTAGGGCATATAAAGTTCTAAATGCCATCCTGGTTCATTTTGTGTCAATCCATCTGAAACATAAGAATTCAAATATTATGACTCTTAAATGGAAGTCATATTAACTATTTTGGTTAAAGAAGGATGTCAAGGATATCACTAAATCAAAAAGATAATTGGGGCCTGAAAGCAATGGTGATGGAATTAAGAGATGACATACAAACCATAAGGAATCATTTCCAAGTTAAATTTATGCAGAGCATATAAGCAATGTTCATTTTTAAAAACCTTTAGGATAATGCTCATAATTGTCTGACATTATTTATGTCATTAGTGGAATTCTGTTATGAGTCTTAAAAGCAATGCATCCTCAAAAATAGTCACAACCTGCCAAAGCATTTTCACATAAGAACCATCATGCAAATTTCAGGTTATACAATTACAGTAGAATAAAAAATGCACTTACTTAGGTTTCAGATAGAAAATCAGAAAATGCCAAAATTGATATATGGCCTATCTCTTCAAATAAAGAGGATTTTATTCCTTGTAGGTAATAGAAGTGTATACCCAAAAACATACTGTTCGGAATTCAAATTCCTAATGACATTATAACAACTTCTTCAGTTTTCGTTTTAGTTTAAACATCTACCAATCACTCTTTTTCAGGTTTACATCTGAGGCAAATATCAATACACTACAAATGTATAAGCTTTAACATTCTTTATTAGGGTTTGAAACACTGCCACCTTGTGATAACTCAAAGAAAGCTCAAACCTTTTGGGAAATGTATTTATGCAGAACCGAAAGCTCAGCCCACATTTACTTGAAGGAACGTTGGACTGGAAGCTAGCACACACTCATTCATCATGGTGAAAAGTGAGCTGGTTAAAGGTTGGACAGGGTAGTAGATGGTAGTTCAAATATCTGCTCAACTTACATTGTGATCTCAGGCAAGTTATTTAACATCATTAGCTAAGCCTTGGTTTACTTCTTTGTAAAGAGGATATAATTATTTAATTAATTCAGAGGGCTGTTTTAAGAAATAAACATGATAAGAATGCATTGTTGATCATAGTATATGACAGATCATAAACTCTGTTAGTAATCATGCGATTACTTTGAAGTCATTTTGTAAATGATTTTATGTTCGAGGTCAATACTATTTTTTCTGAAATATTGCTGAATTTTTTATATGACAGTTTAACATAAGTCCTCTGGGTAATGTCAAAGGAAAAAAAATAATTTGCTAATTAACTCTTTTGTCGTTAACTAAATATTTTGTTTTAGTAGAGTCTCCAGTATCATGCATATTATACCATATTGATGATAGAGCTGTACTCACCCCCCTAGCCCTGCTGTTTAGAGTATCCAGAGCTGGAGCTTGTCAACCACAGGAGGCCTGATGTGACTTGCTTGGCCCGTGAAATTTGTCTCTCATAGTTTGTTTTTTCCTTTCCTTGCATTTTCTTTGCTTCTTTCTTCTTTTCTTTCTTTTCCTGTCTCTTTTTGCTTTTATCCTGTTTTACTTTGTCATGTAAAAAAACAAACAAGCAGGGGGGGGGGGGCTGTCCTAAATTAAAAGAGACAAAAGGAGCATAATCAAATGTTAATTTTCTAATTGTTAATGTTTAATTGCTAATGTTAATCAAAGGCTAATTTTTAAAGGGTCTAAATGACCATCGAGACATTTAAGTACGATGCTGAACATTAGATTTAATTTTGAATTAAAGTTAATTTTCTTAAATAAAATAAAATATTGCTGAAGGTGTTCTTGCTCCTTTAGTAAAAAGAAAAAAATAGATGGTTTACAGTGAGAGAAGAGAAATTTATAGTTGTTGTTTCAAAATGTAAAGAATATATGAAAATTCTAGGTTTGGGTTTTGTTTCTATCATTTACTAATTAAAAGATTAACATCCAGAATATACAAGAAACTCAAACAACTTAACAGCAAAAAAACAAGTAACCCAATTAAAAAATGAGCAAAGGAGCTGAATAGGCATTTCTCAAAGGAAGATATACGAATGGCCAACAGACACATGAAAAAATGCTCAACATCACTCAGCATTCAGGAAATGCAAATCAAAACCACTTTGAGATACCATCTCACTCCAGTTAGGATGGTTAATATCCAAAAGACTGAGAAGGACAAATGGTGGCGAGGAAGTGGAGAAAAAGGAACTCTCATACACTGTTAGTGGGACTGCACAATGGTGCAGCTTTTATGGAAAATGGTATGGAGGTTCCTCAAACAATTGCAGATAGATCTACCATACGACCCAGCTATCCCACTGCTGGGAATATACCCAGAGAAATGGAAATCATCATGTCAAAAGGATACCTGTACTCCAATGTTTATTGCAGCACTCTTTACAATAGCCAAGAGTTGGACCAACCTAAATGCCCATCATCAGATGAGTGGATAAGGAAACTGTGGTATATCCGCACAATAGAATACTACTCTGCTGTAAAAAATAATGAAATACTACCATTTGCTGCAATATGAATGGACTTAGAGAAAATTATAGGAAGTGAAACAAGCCAGGCACAGAAAGAGAAATACCGCTTGTTCTCACTTATTTGTGGGAGCTAAAATAAATGAGTAAATAAATATTCAAACAAATGGGCACGGAGAAAAAAAAAGAAGACACAACAATCTCAACAATTCCTTGAACTTGTTAAGACAAGTGAACAGATATGATGTTGATGGAGTGGGGAGGGGGAAGAGGTAAAAGGGGGAATTGGTAGAATTGGTAAAGGGACATGAAAATCGTCTACATTGTATACTGATAAATTAAAATAAAAAATAATATATAGTCCTGAGTAAAATTCCTGTGTGCATTTTCCACCAAATTAGCAGCTCTGGTATAGACTTACATTCATTTTCATATATCAAGTACATAATTTTAGTGCCTAGCACATAGTAGATGTTCAAGAAATATTTTTGTAAGATGTGAGTGGCATACTGCCAGCATGCTCTATTTAGTTCAATGAGCATTGAGTCCCTATTATAATTCAGTAACTAAAATAGTCATTATTAAAAGGATGAGTGAAACACAATTGCAAGTAAGTGAAAGACAGATCCATGAATATAACTAACTAGAATACACATGAGAAGTATATGAAAACTGTAACAGATTTATAAACAAAGAAACCACTTTGATCAGAGGAACTGATAAAATGTGTAAAGAGGGAGATAAAATCGTAATATAAAAAATAAAGAAAAACACTGTTTCTCTGCTAGACTTTTCCCCCCTTGTATCCACTAGCAACTTTTATGGTTCATCTGGGAAAAAATGGGAAAGAAGAAGGTAAACTTGCCTAAGCACAATTAATGACTTCTTAAAAATTCAGCAGAAATGCAATTAAATCTGATCAGACTCCCAGTTCCAAAATAGTGTTATCTTGCAATGAAAAACTACTTGGAAAGTTTTCATTATAAAATCGTGCCTTATTTCACCACATGTCTTTCAAAAGAATGTTTAAATCTTAGATGGCCAAGAGAAAATGCATTTTTATCAAAGAGCAGGACAGTTGCTTTTGCGTCATCACGCCTAGCAGCATAAAATAAAGATGCAAAAGGCAGCCTTTTTCTACCATATTTATGAAAAGGCCAGTGCCTCTGAGTCAACAGATCTGGCCATAAATGGGTTTTGATAGTGGCGAGAGGACAGCAGACAAGGAGACAGATGAGGGAAGAGTCTAAAGATGTCAGTAAAACTCTCACCATAGCCAAAAAATATCAAGTAGCTGTTGCAGGGCATCCTGATTGATGTTACTAAAACCTAGTTGAATCAATAAAAATTGCTTTGAGGTCATGGTGTGGCTCCCAATTCTACAATTCTATTCTTGAACTTGATGTGCTATAAATTGTATTTAAGTTGAGCTTTACTAATTTTTTTTAGACATCCTGTGATATATAGCACAAAATTGCTCCTGAGGAGAAAGACCAACAAAGAGCATGCTATGCAGCGTTTTCAGCAGTGCCTCCTGCAAGGCAGAGGAGAGCAGGTAGAAAGTAATCCATCATATATTCTAGAAAACATCCTTTTGTCAATAAATCTGAATGTTCCCAGCACAAAGAAATGACAAATATTTGAAGTGATAGATATGCTAATTACCCTGATTTGATCATTACATATTGTATACATGTATGCAAGTATCACATTGTACCCCATAAATAGGTATAACTATTGTGTCAATTAAAAAAATAATAAAAGAAAAAAGTCAAATTAGTGATCACCAAAATATGACCAATTCAGTAGAAGATACATATTAGGAAATATCCATTATGTATATAAAACGCACAAAGTTGTTATGGAAGCTAAAACATATAGATATGCATATATCATAATTTCTGCTTACCTTTAGTGAGAGAGGAAATTTAATAAAACAGAAGGCAATGCAAGGGAACAATATAAGAAAAGCAAAGAGAAAATGCTAACCATGGCTTTTCTAGGCATTACTGAAAACATTCCTTAAGGAGCAACAGACATGAACAATGAAGGGAGATAATATTTATGCTTTACTTATTCATTCATTTAACAAATATTTATTGCATGTCGAATTTGTGCCAGGCAGGCATTGCTGTAGTCCCAGGAGATACAGTGGGGAGCATGACCAAGAAGCTTATATTTTAATGACAATATACAAAAATATAAAACAAAAAATAGAGAGAGGGCAATTACACAAAGTGAGGGCCACTAAGAAAAAAATAAATAAATAGGGTGATGTAGCCAACTGTGATATGTGGGGTGGGCTACTTAGGACTGTGCAGTCAAGAAACACCTTTTCAAGCAGTTGACATTTGTGTTTAGGTCTAGACAACAGATGACATCAACCCTGTGAATACTCTAGGGAAGAGTGTTTCAAGCACAGAAAAGCAGCCAACTAAAGCCATTGCTGCAGCAACTCAGCTGTTTCCAGAGGCCTGAAGTTGGAGCTGAACCATATGTGTTGTGAGACTGGATCCAAGAAGTAGAAACTAGAGTATGTTGAACCTTCAAGGAACTGTTAAGGGGTTTGATTTTATTCTAAGTGAAATAGAAAACCACTGGAAGATTTTAACAAAGACAGTGAAATGACCAGATTATAAAGCTTGAAGAGTTTTGCAAATGGGTTACAGATGGACTGAAATGACATGTTAAAAGGTTTAGGACTTCCTTGTGAATAATGAGCCTCTGAGAGATGAACAAGGGGTTCTGCAAATGGAAGATAAGGCAGGAAGGCAATATTAAACAAAACAAAACCCCCCTTATTGGGTCTACATGCAAGCCTGGCAAATGAGGGACTTCATTATTGGACCGCAGCCTAACCTGGAGCAGTCATCAAACCTCTTTTTGTCTTACTGAATCGCTTTCCTCAACCTAAAATCCCCGTGACTTCTCTTGTTCAAGTGCCATGAACTTCCACTCATCTTTAAAGGCTGAGCTCAAATGTGACCTCTTCTGTGAAGTCTTTCCTCATTGCTCACCACTGCTCAGAGTTGATAGCATTTTTCTCTCTGCATCTACATTCTTTGAATATATCTGTCTGTCAGTTTTATATTGCACTCCAATGTTGGGTTTACATTTTTCCCCAGTAGATTTTGCTCTTCAAAGATATACACGGTCACATTCACTTTAATACCATCAGTGTCTAGCACCGCACCTCCATAAAACACTGGATGAATGAGTTGCAACAGACAAAGTGTCAGGATAAGGGTCTGAGGACACAGGAAGGAGTAAACCACTCCTTCCTCATCTGATGTTAACCCTATTGCATGCTTGTGGCATGTGGATTTCCTCTATCTAGTAACAACAATGTTATTGGTTGGGCTGTTGCTATAGGCTAATCATCTGGGATTGTGTAATTCTTATTTTAAGCTTATTGTTAACCATGACAAGAACATTTTATCATAAAACCCTGTATCTACATACCATATAACAAACTCTTTAATATAGATATGCAAGCGTGCTGCCTTTTTACTTTCCTCAGCATATGATATACATTCTACAACATAAACAGTGTTCCAAAAATACTTGTAAATATTAAACACTTGTGATAAATTGTTTGGGTTGATTTAGTTAAATAGTAAACAATGTATGATACCGTTTGTGTGGAAGACTGTAGAAAAGTATCCCTTTCCAGTGTGAATAGGATTATTTTGGTAGGCAGAGTTATGAAGTGGTCTCAAAACTCCCTCCCTGTGAAATACATGCCACCCTGTGAGTATGGGCTGGACTAGGAGTATTGTGGGATACCTCTCCCTTGATTATTTTTAAATTGTATGTAAAAGGTGAAGTGATTTTGCAAATATAATCAAGTTCCCAGATCAGTTGATTTTTTTGTTAATGAAAAGGGACATAATATTGGTTGGGCCTGACTTAATCAGGTGAGTCCTTTAAAAGAGGGTCTGCAAGTCGGAAATGGAAGAAATAGCAGAGAAGCTCACCTGCTGCCCTTAAAAAACTGTCTGTCACTGGCTGTGGATCAGGCCACATGGCAAGGAACAGCAGGCAACCTTTAGGAGTTGACAGCCTCTGGCCTACAACTGCAAGGAACTGAATTCTGCCATAAACCAATGACTGTGGAAGAAGACCCCAAGGTTTGCAATATCATGGCCCCGGCCTACACTTACAGTACAGTCTTGTGAGACCCTGAGCAAATGGCCCACGATCTTTGCTAACTCATGGAAATGTATATAGTTTTAAGCAGCTATTTTTGTGATTTGTTATGCAGCAGCAATAAAAAAACTAATGTATTTATAGTTTTTAACTCTGAAATAGACCCCTTTTTAATAGACACTTTTAGCAACAGCGGCAAAAATGCTCTCTCTACATATCTAGGGTTGGAAGAGATCATAACAATATTAGGAGTCTTGCTTTTCAACCGGCTCATTTTATAGTTGCAGAAACCAAATCTCAAGAAGATTAAATAATTTGCCTTATGGTAGCATAATTATGATCTGGAGACTAAAAGACTGAAAACAGGCTACAGTGGCAAATGACATCATGGGTGTGAAAGCATAGGCCGTAGGAGAACCAGGTAGAAGGGTACTTGGCATCGGAAAGAAACAGCAATAGAGTCCACACCAGAGCTGCTAAAATTCAGGGTCATGCTAGTCCCAGAAGAACTTGTGACAATATGTTAGGGCTCCTCTTTAGATACAATGGAATATATTCAAGGAACCAAATGATAGTTTAGAGCATTTAGAAGTGAAGCACTGATCTCTTAACCAGAACTGCAATATAAACTGTGAGCTTAGTCACAGGGGAACAAAAGCCCAATTGCTAGAACCAGGATACAAATTTAGTGAAAGGTAAGCACTGAGTGATAAGCCAATGGACTTGGGGTAAGGATTTTAGGAATCCTCCTGCCTGGGACCAGTTTCACCCCTGAAAGAGAGGAACAGGACTGAACAGATCAGGTAAGAGGTCTCAGTGGTACATGAAGAAGCTGCATGACCCAAGGGGTCCATGGCACATCTGCCCCTCCCGTTATCTCTGGCAAGGCACAAAATGAGCTGCATGGGGAGGAATCACCCTTTTAAACAAATGAGTATAGTTGTTCTCGTCCTCCCACCTACCTCTAGAATTCTCTCTCTTTTTACTGGAAAAAGTGGGGGGAGGGGTCACTTCTGAGCAGAGGGTTTATTTAGCTAACACTAATTAGAACACAGCAGGATTCTCACAGGATCAGTGATGTTCTCTGCCCAGGAACACTGGATGTGTATGACTCACTTCTCCGGGGTCCTCCCTTTGCTCCCACTGGGTAGAAGACCAAGGAGGTCTCCAATTATATTTGGAGCTAAAGTTAAACTTTGTCTTCATCTCTAATTTACAAAAGGATTTTTCCTTCACTGGGCCTTTAGATAGGGGATGAGGGCTTTCTGGAGTTCTAAATTGCCTTCCTAAATCACCTTCCTCCTGTCCATCACAGAGAAGTTTTGCGTTTTCAATATAACTTTAATAATTCCAAACAAACCAAGCTAACAGGCACTAAAATCCTTACTTATGTTACTACCTGGCATACCCTTATATACAACCTGGATATAGCCTCAATAGCATATCCTCAAGCTTGTTTGGGAATTGCCCTCATGCAAACTCTGACAAAGCATAATTTTTCACATTCATTACTTCGGGACTACTGCTGCACAGTTTCATAACTTTTTCTCTTGGTCAAGAGAAGTGCTTGATTATCTTTCTACCTTGTGTTTTATTCCTACCTGAAACAGAGTAAATGCTCAATTAACATTTGTTAAATAAATAAATAAGAAAAAAATAAATGAGACATTTATACAATCACATGGGTGGGAATGGTCCTAAGCAGCTGTTGGGCATAGGTGGGTCAACATGCTAAAAACCCTTTCCATGGGACTGATGTTCTTTGACCCCTGGCCAATAATGTCTAAGAAAATTACTGTATATATTTTGCACTGCATGACGTTTCATTAACATTCTTCAGCACAAAACAGGCATTTTTATAGACAGGACATTTTTAATGGCCGTTAAGTGATGATGACAGTTTATTCCTTTTCTCCCTTCTTTTCAGATGCATCTATATATATGATTATATGTTACTTACAGAGAATTTTCTGTAACAATGATTACTCTAATTGTTTCTCAGAGTAAAAGGGACCTTCACCAGGTTTTCATCCTCTACTCAGGTTTTAAATATCTGGGGCAGTTCTTTTTATCACAGGTTTAGAGATAATATCATTCAGGGCTGGCCTTGTCAGGATGAGTTCAAGGACCTTTGCAGATTTCTCATCCTTAGCCAGAATGGTGCTCTATCTCCAAAGATAAAATCTCTCGCCTAATACCCCATTTCCCATACAGGAGTCCCTGACCTGCTCTCCATGATAAAATTCCAGGTATGCATGTGTAGTTGCTCTGAGAATAAAATGCTCACTTGGTCTTTTCTCTCTTTTTGACATTTGTTCTAAGAAAAGCAGATCTTCTCTGGAGCCTAAGTGTTATGATTTTATTTCCCTGCCCCATAAACATAAGCTTTAAAGCCACAGACCTCATTGAGACCTCAACAGTAGGCAAGAATGATGAAGGAAATACACTGTGGCTAAGATTAACTAACCAAATCGTGAATTCAGTTCACAATTCAGTACCATTCCCTGACTCCTGCCCAGCTATGTTTGCAGCCATCGGTTACCACCTTGGGTGTCAACTAATGGGTGGTAACCCAGCAGCAGAAACCACATATTTTTAATAGGAAGTGCATCATCATGGTTCAAAACCTGGGAAAAGAAATTGGGTAGGCTGTCAGGATCCAGTTAGCATAATTGGTTCTCAAACCTCAGAAGAGGGAAACAGACTCAGCAGAGAAGTAGAATATAAACAAGGAATCGGAGTAGAACCCTGGTTAAATTGGCTTGTCGCATCCTGGGTAACATTACAACTTTGTGTAATTTACCTTACTAAGAGACTCAGGAATTAACACAGGGTAAACCAAGAGCCAAGCTAAAAATAACAGTAACCATCACTTACCAAAAAGTTGTAATGGATATCCTAATAATCCATCATATTTAGTTTTTATCAACTCAGGTCCTTCAGAGTCAAAATTCAAACCCAATTCTCCTGATGCATAAGGTATTTTATTACTCCATATAATCAGCAGGTGCAGAATGGTAACTGACACATTTGTTGCATAAATATTGAAGATACAGCTGTATAACAGACACTCTTTTGAGTACCAAGGACACAAAGAGAAGAAAAACCAAGTTTCTTCCCTGAAATTCACAGGCTTATAAAGAAGATAGAAAAACAATTACAATACAATGTGATAATACATGCAAAAGGTACTATGTAAACACCATGTTCCCTGGCACTGGTGGTGTGCCTGGTTGTGGGTAGGTGGTCTGGTCCCCAGATCCATACCCTGGGCCCCCGGGTGGGTCCCGAGGTGCTGGTGGTGTGCCTGGGCTGGAACTAATTTTTTGTCCTTTGCTTATTTCTAAAATGGGGGAACTTCCTGTGGGAACCAGTACTTGAGCTGTGTGGTTGAGCTAAATTGCTGCTTTGCTGCTGCTTCCCTAGGGAAGGCTTTTTGTGCATCTCAGGGTTTAATGGTTGACCTTACAGGTACTTCTGGCTCTCCAGAGACCTGGTGCAACTGGGTTGTGTAGATACTCTGGTCTGGACCTGCGTCTTTTCATCCAACTGTACTCCATGCAGCTCTGCATTCCTGACCAGTCTCCTCTGAGTGGTCCTGTGCTGATTGGGGGCAGATCGGCTGTCCTTGCTGTATCCCAGTGTTCCCCTGGTGGGCCTGTCTCCACCACTGCCCATGCTCCAAACACTTCCCATGGGATGGGTCCTGTGCTGGTCCCTTGCAATGACTTACCGGCCTCTGAATGGCTCCTTTTCTCAGTTGTTCTGGCTCCTTGCTCCTGTGTGGGTCCACAGGAACCCTGGGGGCCAGCAAGGCTCTCTTCTCCCCTGCTGCCTCCAAGTAACTCCATCTGAAGGGCACAGCTGCAGCTTCTGCCAGCCCCTGATCCATGCTCTCAGCAGCTCCAGCCTTAAAGTGGCCATGGCCCAAAACACTCTGAGCAGTTTTTCCTTCCCCTCATTGTGGCTTCTCCCACCTTCATGAACTCTATAGGTCGCTCCTCCTCTTCCCCTGAGCTCTAGCAGCCCCAGCTTGGCTGTTGTTACATTTTTATAGCTGTAAATTGGTTGATTTGTGGGAAAGAGTGACACTGGGGACCATCTATTCCACCATCTTGACCAGAACCTGGAAAATAATATTTAAATAAAACTTTGAACAAAGGAGATGACACAAGGTGATACCTGGAGGATTACTGAGAATTAGATAAAAGGACAATGTAGTCATTTATAATTATTGAAATAGTATTTAAATACATTATTATTTAAAGGTCATGGTAAACTTACACTAGAGGAAAAATTTCTCATTTTGATAAAAACTATCTTCTCAAAAACTCCAGCAAAGATCACCCTGTTAGGAAATCCAAGAACTTAAGATAATCCTTATTGCAATGCTCTACAACATTTTTTTCTGGAGGACATAACAACTAAAATAAAACCAAAAACTATAGACTTTAAAAGGAAGAACAAAATTCTGTTATTAGATGACATAATTCTCATTTTAGAAAACTGGTAGAGCAAGTCAGTCAGTAAGAGGGCCAAAAATGAATGATAAGTGATATATTTAAGAATGTGGACAAAGATGGATTTAAGAGTAAGGAGAAAGAAAAGGCTCTAGAAAGAGCCTCCGTTTTCTATCTCAGACATGACATTAACCTATGTAAGGGATACTGGATCAAGACTACATTTGGGTGGGTCGAAGGTAAAGGATGAAGAGAAGGAGCCTGGTCTTGAATACGATGTGTTCAAGGGGACTAAGACATTCAAGGGAGATTCCATTTATGTACTGATAAGAATGGGTTAACCTATGCTGCAATAATTAGCTCCCAAATCTTGGTGGCTTGTACTAAACAAGAGTTATTTCTCACTCTCACAAATCCAGTGCACCTTGGAAAGGTAGAGCCATCTCCTCTCTTGCAGCTACACTATCTGGGAGCAGGGGAAGAAGGATCCGGCAAGTGGTGTGAGGTATTTTTAAGGACAAAGTCTAGATATATCTTACAACACTTGCACCCACAATCCATTGGTCGAAACTCAGGCACGTGACTCAACTTAACTGTGAGAAAGGCTAGGAAATGTAATCTTTTCATGTTCCCAAAAAGAATAAACAGTAAAGACAAAACAGCTTCTCTGCTGAAAGAGGACCAACAGCAATATGGTTTGAGTTTAGGGACAAGTTTTTCATTAAATTTATTTGCTAGATATTTAATAAAGTTCTAAATTAGAACTCCAATTTCTTCACCAAAAAGTAAGTATAATAATGCCTACAATATCTACTTTACAAGGCTCTTATAATACAATTAAATGATTATGTAGAAGAATGAAGCTCTAAAACAGTATATAAAACAAAACAAACACCTGCTTTGCATACATGTTGTATGGTATTTACTTTATAGGTATGCACAGAATGGACTTCACTTACTCCGGTCTTGTGTTTGATGAGTGCTTCCTATGCGGTGTGCTTCCTGTGAAGCACGCTTCCTAAATGACAGTGCACATGTGAGTTTGTATGCAGAGGTAGTGGTCATCTTTTCACAATTAAGGACAGCAAAGCATATCAGACTATTTCCTCTTCTAATTCATTTAACCCAGGGATTGGTAAACTTTTCTGTGAAAGGCCAGATAGTATATTATTGTAGGCTTTATGGGCTATAAGATCACTATAGAAAATTGTCACAACTACTCAACTCTACCACTGTAGCAAAGAAGCAACCAATGACAATATGAATAGGTATGACTATGTTCCAATAAAAATTTATTTACAAATACAGGCAACATGCTGAGGGCCACTAATTTATTGAAAAGGGTGCTTTCTGAATCCATAAGAAAGGACTTGGATATTAGATAGACTTTGATAGTACGTATGTGGTACGTACTATCAAAGGCACTTTCTTAACACCTCAACACCCTTGTTTTTAGCCCCTAAAATAATCAGTACCTATCAGTAGCACTGGGTGAGCAAAGATTTCTCTTGCTCCCAGATAAGAACTGGACTACATTAATAAACTTCTATGGGGACTAATAAAATATTTTTAGTAGGAAAATCTTCATAGATGTGATTATAGAGTAAAGACCAACAGATCTTTCTAATAGAAAACAGATTAGTACCCATTAAACGTAGCCATGGAGAATGAGAAAACAGAAATGTTAAGCCCCTGAGTAAGGTTCAAGGTAACCAATCCATTCTCAGAATTATGTGTTTTAGTGAGAAGTCCTTATTTCACAGCTACTCTTTTGCTACTACCCTTTCTTGGATAAAGGAACACGGCGATTATAATAAACCAATAAAGCAACACTATTTGTAATTTGTGATGCCCAGGACCCCATAAATGGACTGCTTGTCAATGGTCTCATTGATACTTTCTTCAGCCTGTAAAACACCCAACTGTCAAGATATTTATTTATGAAAGGACTTCATATCTACCATATCTGTTATTAATGTTTTTCTTTCCACCTTCATATTTTACACCACACATTTATGCAATCCTCTGATGTTTCTGGAATGATATAGTAGTCTTCAAAAGAGTAAATTCCTTACCAGTTACAATATGAAATAACATAAATCCTAGCCTTGCAGAAAAGAAAAAAAAAAAAAGGGTACTGCTGGGAGATCCTTTGTTATCTTTACAGCTGCTGCTAAAGGAAGGTCTTGCTCCAAAGACCACATTATTGGGTTGGGGGGAAAAGTCTCTCTAGTTGCAGTAGCATGTGCTTGTACTTTCTGGATAACAGGTTAACACAATGGAAGCTAATTAATCTGTTGGGTCAGAGGCCCCTCATAGTAAAAAGACAGCCTGTGATAGGGGAGAAACCTCTCTTCACCTCTCTCCTCTTTCCAGAGAGTGCTGAATGGTGTGAGCTCACTCTGATTCTATTAAGACAATTATATCTGAAATGGCTTTATAGCTCTTTAGCATTATCAATGACAGAATTATAACTGGTACTGAAGCTTTGCATGTACTTTCTCATTTTCTCACCTTTGATCACTGTCTTCTTTATGCAGCTGCCTATTGATCTTATACTCAGTCTCTTGGCAACTGGAGGTCTGGAATCTCACCCGCTAATTAAATTTGCTGTGATTCAAAAATAGACCCATGCCAGTAAGGCATCTGCAAACTTTACTTAATGGGCATGTTATGAACTTAAACCTCCCCTATTCCCACATTTATTTGCAGCTTTCTTACAAAATTTAAGTAGAAAGTGTTCCTGTAACCCAGTTTATAAAGCCCACCCTATCTTAAATTTAATGTGAACCTATGATATTGCAGTCTTACATAGACTATACTTAATGTTATTTTAAATCTGTTATTAAGAGCTATAAATCCAATTTCTTCAACAAGCGTTTATTGATTATTCACTCTGTGCAAAGCATTGTTCTAAGAACAGTGGAAGATACAATGAGATACAATGAGTAAGGAACTACCTACTGTGATTAGAAAGAGCTATGCAATGAAACAAATGATGAAGACTGTAGTTGAGCTTAAACAAATTCTACGAGCATGTCAAAGAATGAAGATTAATGACTCGATTCAATTACCAATCTAGAAAATAATTGAAAATCAACACTGAGCAGGATACCTTTTCTAAAAAATGTTCTTGGTACTCCTGCCATGTAGGTTGTTTTCTCACCACGATTCACTCAATTATCCAGATTTGAAGCTGGGAATTGCCTTCTGTAATGAACAAGTCTAGGACTTACCATGAGAGGATTTGGCCTCAAACCGTGCCTTCCCAAATTACCAGCTATGTGACTTTGGGCAAGTTGTTTAATTTTCCAAAATATCAATTTTCTCATAAAAATGAGGAATAATTATTCTTATTTATCTGACTGGCTTGTGGTAAGGATTAAAAAAGATGAAACGAATGGATGTTTATGTAACCATAACTCTTTGAAAATGTGAAGGGTCTCTCCTTATCTTTCATTCCTCCATCATTTATACCACTTAGAGCATACATTCATATTTATTTTAATTCAGTACATTTTATAATTGAAGATCACAAAAAAACAGGCATGACCAAAGAACACAGTTAGAATCAGTTCCTGATTCATCAATGGACAAAGCAGTTAAAGAAAAAAATTTTTCCTTCAAAATGAAGGCAGACAGTATAGAAAGAAGAGAAGAGAGATGATAGTTGCCTGCAGGACAGGGTTTGCTTGGAGGGCGGTAGCAGGTATCAGCACTTAGGAAAGAGAGTGTGCGGGCTCCTTCACAGCTTGCCAAGAGTTGCAGCCAGGACTCTGTTTCATAAAACCTCTCACAAGTTAGACTATGAATGCAACCCTTATTTGGGGACTCAATTAAGTCAACTGCACCAATAATACTTTCATATCAAGATTTGTCTCTCTAGTGAAGAATCTACTCCAGAATCATTCAACGCATTTAGTTTGTTACTCTTGATCTCCTTTAATCTGGGATCATTTCTCAGCTTTTATCTTTTGTAGTGTTAAAATGTTTAAAGAATCCAGGCTGTTTACTTAGAGAAAGTCCCTTAATTGGAGCTTGTCCTATATTTCTTTGATTTTAGTCAGCTTGTGCATTTTTATCTAAAATACTGCATAAGTTATATATCTTCTTAGTGCACCACATCAGGAGGCAAGTAATGTCTGTCTATCTACGTATCTATACATGCGTCTATCATCTCTCTATCTATGCCTGTTTATCTTATCCCACTACTGATGACGTTAACTTTGGTTAAGTTGCTGTGTGCCATCCACATTCCTCCCAATCTAAGCCATTATTTTTCCTTTTGTAATTAATAAGTAATTTCTGGTGAGATATTTGGGACCATGTGAATATTCTGGTCCTCATCAACAGTTTGTTACTATTAGCATCTATTGGCAATTTTTGCCTGAATCAATTATTGTTCTGATGGTTGCAAAGCTATAGTTTTCTAATTCTGAAATTCCTGTTATTTTTATCAAATGACATCCTACTAAAGAGAAGATCTTTCTCTTTTCTCCATTATAATTATCTATTCATTTAGTCATTTGGCCAGTATGGACTCATAGATTATAAAATTCAATGAATTATAATTCATTAAATGATTCATTTTAAATTTGTCTGCTCTCCTATATTTGGCCAATAGAGCTCTTCCAATCTGGCTTCTATGTCCTTTGGACTTGATATCTTTGCTTTTCGTTATTAACCTTTCCTTACTTTCTGGCATAACAAGGTATTCTACTGGTCCAGGCTAATCTTATACATCAGCATAGACGGATAATAGACAGATGATAAATAGGTAGGTAGACAGATAAGAGACATAGTTGATAGATACATACTACATAGACTCATGGATACACAAACACTCAGATTAAGGATAAAAACAAAGTTGACAAAATATTGACAATTGTGGGAACGTGGGAGTTCTCTGTACTCTTCTTGCAACTTTTTCTCTAATTAAAATTTTTTTTCAAACCATAATATTTTAAAAAGTAAACAAAGCAAACCAACTTGTTTTCTGCCTACCTGGCCTTTCTGAACTAGCGATTTTGCTGCTTCCTGGGGGAATGTTAGTATGGTTCCCTACTATTAGGACTATCCATGTTTTATAATTTCTTCAGATGTCTAATTGTTTTAGTTTTTAGGTTTAACTGGAAAACAATCTTCAGAAATACAAAAGACCTCCAAGTGTCATTCTATAAGTGATATAGGGTCACTTATTTCTCTAGATTGCTATTGTCACAAATCTTCAGGATAAAGAGTGAGAAATGTCATGTGAAGAACCTCTTCTCTGTGTGTTCACATTTCCTTGGTGATATAGAGTTATATTATTATGATCTGTACACTGTAAAATCTCAAATTTATATCTCTTTCCTGGACTTCTCCCCTGAACTGAAGATGTATTTTTGAATGCCGATGATGTTTCCCTCAACGATGAGTTAACTAAAACTTAACTCCTGGCACTCTCGTGACTCATGAACTCATTCTCCAAACGTGCCAACGTGCCTCCCCTATTTTATTCTTCTCCACAACATTTAGCCCCTTTTCACATACGACCTAATTTGCTTATATGTTAGTTTCATTTCAGTGTTTCTCAATTCGAATAGAAGCTTCAAGAGAAGAGAGTTTTGTCTCTTTTCACATTTACTTTCCTGTGCCCAGACAGTGCTTGTCTATCTAAAGCACTCAAATATTTGTTGAATAAATGAATGTTATGGTTCTATTTGTTGCTTTCATTCACTCTTCAAATGAAAATGGATTCCTGAATCTGCTTGAAAAAGTGTTTTAAAGTAGAGTTACTGATATTTCAGAAAGCAAGTTGTAACTATTGTATACTAAATACAAGAGAGATCTAATCTACAGTCATGATACTGAAAAAAAATGTAAAGAGTCAATGAAAGAAAATATAAAATATTGCCTACATGGGGGACTTGATAAGATAGATATATGGGTTCTGAAAGAGAGAAGTAATAAAAATCTTTCAGGTAAACTAAGCCTAGAACATTGAAAATCAATATTATGTTTCCGTTGATATTAATGTGAACATTTTAGGAAGAGGAGGTAGTGACAGGAAAATAAGTAATATAAATTGAGAATATAGAAGGCAGATTTCATCTGGCCAGCAGAATATTAGTAGTTAATATTTCTGGAGGAGAGAAACACAGACAGAGAGAGATTTTTATAAAACTGTTACAAGTCCCAAATACATAACTTCCCAATTCCCCCAAAAGTATTTTCTTTTCAACACTCTACTTTCCCATGTATTTTACTTATGTGCTGAGGGGTAAATGTAGAGGAAACGGTAACAGTATTGACATTCTGAGAAGTCATGCTTTAGTACACGAAACTGGCCATAACTATTACCACGATCCATAATGCTGCAGGTATGTATGCATGCATGTGTGTGTGTCTTCATAATGCAACGATGATGATTTTTTAAGTAGAGCACATTGATATAAAAACTCTATATTTATTGGTCCTATTTCCTTCTAGATCCCAGGAAGTTACAGTAAATAGCACATTGGCTGTGCCATCAAAAGTACATTTTAAATAATACTGATCATGAATGGCCTTCATACTTGGCCAAGGAAATTTTATTGTGGCTTTTGTCATACCACTAAATTTGTTAGTTGTTGAGAGCAACATGGTTCTTATGATTCTTACCTATATTCCTCATTGGAATTTGGCCACAGAAACTCTGGCCTAGCTCTCTGATTGTTTCACAACATATAAAGAGTACATGATTAGAAAATTGTTGGGAGCTTTACCTACAGCACAAGGTAAAAGAAATGTGAAGAGAATGGCAAATAGTAAGGGTTAAATATGTTTAGCCAAACAAAGTTAAGAAAAAAGCATTCAGTGTTCATTGTTTTGCAATGCTGTCCTGAAATATTTTTTTCTCACAAAAAATCATTCTGATATTTTAAAAACATAACTTCCTGCTAAAATGAAACTGTTCTTTCTAAATGTCTTTTGATAAATTTAACAAATAGAATCAGGAAACAATGGCATTTGAAAAGCAACTTTAAAAATTAAATTCCAGAATAATAACTCAATATGAACCCATCAGCAAGGTTCTTGGTCTATTCTTTGATATTCCTGTTCCATTTGCTTGTCCTTAAGGCATCAAGATCAAAACATCTAAATCCTGAGAATACAGGTGCTGACTTAACTCACAGAAAGCAATATTGCAGACACAGAAGGTATCTACGTGCCCTGGACCACAGAGTTTGAGACCTAGGTCAATATATATTGCTCTTAAAGAAAATCAGCACTTACCTTTGTAGGAAATGCTCAAACTGGAAATGATAAAAGTGCCCATTGATAAGAGAAGGGTTAAACAAATCTGGGCATAGGCATACAATGGGATACTACACAGCAGTAATGAAAAATAAACTATAGTTATAAGCTACAATGTGTAGAAATATAAAAAGCACAACGTTGAGTGAAGGAAGTCAAAAGAAGACGTAGTGTATCTTTCTATTCACATGTATTTCAAGAACAGGCAAAACTAATCTACAGTGACAGATGTGACTATAGTAGCTAACCTGTTTACCAAATGATGGAGCACACAGGAACTTTCCGGGGAGCTGGAAATGCTCTATATCTTTATCTGTGGGATGGTCACAGAGGTTTATATAATAATAAAAAGTTATCAAACTGCGCACTTACAATTTATGCATTTTGTTTGTTAATTATAATTCAATCACAAATTCATGCATTATGCATGAGTATGACATATATACACATATAATTTACATATATATACACACATATAGAATTTACTTAATAACTTATCTTGCAAATGCCCTGAACAACTGGAAAATAACATTAAAACAGTATAGAAGGGAGAAAAAAATGAACTAATTGATATAATCTATTATGTTTGTTTCTTAACTTCTTGTGCTTTTCTACCCAGTAGTATGCTGGGTAGAATGATGCTTCCTTAAAAAATATTTTACACACACACACAAGTTTATTACAAGTTTGATTGATAAAGACTGGGTAGAACACAACTTTCGAATAATAAGAAAGAATACAATACTACTTATTGCAAATTCCACATAGCCACTTGATTTTTCCCAAAATGCTTTCATTGATTTTTTTAATCCCATTTTTTCCCCGCTCCCATGCACTTGACTTTTGTAAATCAATACTTCATTATAAGTTATTTCATTGATTTTTGTTGAACTGTTATACCCATAGCTAATCTATGGTTGCATGTGATAAACTAATGTTGTTCCTACATAAATACAGTTTAGAATTTTGTTTTCATTAATGACTAAGATGAATGTGAAACAGCAGACATACGTCAAAGCTGTTCGCAAATATCAGAAGAGTAATTTTTCAATTTTTGCGCTATTTCAGTACAACAGCTATAGACACAACACGTATTTTAAGTTTAATCTTTATTAGCATTTCTCCTTATTAAGTTTAAACAATAAAATTAAATATAATGTAATAACAATATAAATAATAAAATATAGTTAATAAAAATAACATAAATAAAAACAATAAATCAAGTACTCATTTGTAGTGTTTGCATTTTCAAAGTTTAAATTCTCCCATCATAGCCAATTTCAAGCTACCGCTATGACATCGCCGAACATGGAGATGGGAAGAGATGTGCAGTTTCCACACCGTCATGTAATATTTCCATCATACAAGTGCAGTGGGTGTAAATAATCCGAAGAGCATATACAGTAGTAAAACGTAGTCAAATAAAAAGTAAGAGAGGGGTGCAAGAAATCATTTTCTTTATTGCAACAGTTTATTTAAGAGTAAATTTATATACTTTAATTTTAAATAATAACTGTGTTTAGTGACCAATTCTGAAAAGTGCTAAAAAAATTAAAAATCATTTTCTGAAAGCCAGTTCAAGATGGCTCCAGGTCACCAGTTTTTCTACCAATATTCAGGTTTAATATACCACAGGAAGAAATCTCCTCAAAGCAGAGCTTCTGTCCAAATCCCCCACAATTCTTTGTATAGGGCCTATTTTTCACTCTGTGCAATTTGATATTATGTACCAGCACTTTTTGCAGTCAGACATATATCAATGCACTATCTTCTCCATCAGTCTCCATCAGTCTGTGAGCTCATTGAAGACAGCTCTTCTATATCAGACAACTCTGTCCCCTCCAAACACAGAGTAATGAGCAGAAGTAGACAATCAATAAATATAGATATACATTTCTTCTAACCACATGAATGTCCCACTCCTAACTCATTTGTTTGACCAATACCAAAATTATTAGTCATGATTATTGTACTTATAAAAGACAGAAATCCAATTCAAAAGACATCAAGCAGGGCCGGCCCCGTGGCTCACTTGGGTGAGTGTGGTGCTGGTAGCACTGAGGCCGCGGGTTCGGATCCTGTATAGGGATGGCCGGTGCTCACTGGCTGAGTGTGGTGCAGACAACACCGTGCCGAGGGTTGTGATCCCCTTACCAGTCACAAAAAAGGAAAAAAAAAGAGATCAAGCAAAAATAATCATGAAAATTATGGTGCTCGTAATTTTGAAGGACATTCAACTCAGAATCAAAGAATGAAATGTAGGAAAACCATAAACTCAGGACCAATGTTTCCAGAATTTCATTCGTCCATTTCTTATTTTTGCTTGTCTCATTATTGTCAATGCATCTTTAGAAAAACATCATCTCTGGCATTGTACACAGTGGATTTATTGATTTACTCAACAAATATTTAGTAATTATCTGCTACATACCTGGTACTGTGCTTAATGTTGTAAATAGTATGGTAAAGAAGGCAGACACAATTCCTAGTCTCATAGTTAACTCTGTGGTGATGAAGAGACCAGTAAATAATGGCAATATAATAGGAAAAGCATTATGCAAGCAGAAGTCTAGGGATTTCAGGGGCACATAGGAAGAGCACCAAAATTAGACATAAAAAAGTCAGAAAAATATTCCAGGAGAAATACTATCCAGGCTGAGATCAGAAATACAATTAACAGTCAGGTCAATTTCGCTAAAGAAAAATTTCTTTATTGAATCCAATTTTAAGTCCTTTATGCTGAGAAAATATTGCTCACTTTTTAAAAATTCCCCATGAAATTCCAGACAGGAGAGATTTAAGCTATAAGCATAACTAAACCTGAAAAATTTTAGACTCGTATTAGCAGAAGGTCAAAGAACTGGATTCACCATTGTGTTCTAAGGAAAGTGAGAAATCTTTTGACTTATTTGCCAAGGTAAGAAGGCATGATAATGAACACAGTAAAAGGTCCAACCAAGCACTTGATATTTCTTTCCCTGAACATAAAATCAATTTAAAGGAGACTAAGTTGGTAATGGTGAAACATAAATTAACAGGCTCATCGCATGTACTATTTTGGAGGGGAAAGCCTGATTAGCATTAAACTAGTTCCAAAAAAATCAGATATCTTATATTTTTATTTACTAAAACATCTGAAGGAAAGAACATTTCTAAAAAGAGTCTTAACCTGTATGTGTTGGAGGAGGTCGGGGCATGGTTTATTTCCTTAGCAACAACACGCATGCATTTTTGCCTAACAAATTAAGTAGTTCATTTATTCTCTTTGCAAAGCATTCACATCTTCTAAGTCAGAAAGGAGTTGAAATGTAACTGAAAACAATTCTCAGAGAGAGCCTTGGAATCGAAAAGCACCAGCTCATTCTCTTCAGCTAAAAACAGATTAGAAATTTGACAGAGTTTGTTCATGAGGAGAATGAAAACTCCATACAGAGGATTGACTTGATATAATAGCAGTATCATCAACCCAAGTATAAGATACTTGTGAGGGAAAAGGAAAAACCCAACTACAATCTAACAAACTGAGCAAAGGAGATGAACTGCATGTATAGAAACTGTTAGAACCAACCATATTTCTTCCCGGTGAAGGGTTGATCCCGGTACTGGATCAAACACAGTGGACTCATTGCATAGTACAGTCTGCTAAGTTTGTGAGCTCATGACAGAAATTGGCTACCCTATGTCAGGTATGGCGCTAACTTAATCAACAAAGCAAGTATGTAATATTATTACCCCCATTTTTTAAAAATTATTTTTATTTTTATATATGCAGAGTTGATGATCAGTATTTGTGTACAGTATGAGATAACCAAATCAACATTATTAGCATGTTCATCATTACAAATCATAATTACTTTTTGTGTCCCTTACCCAGTTAGCCCCTGTCCCCCTCTTCCTTCCCCTTTCACACCTCCAGTAACTGTAGGTCCTTTCTTTACTTCTGAAAGTTCAATGTTTTATTATGGTCATACACAGTGGAATACTACTCAGCCCTAAAAAAGAATGAACCCCTTCCAGTCAACGAATTTTCACAAAGTGAACACAAGTTAGATGCTACCAAACCAGATGATGAAATAAAACATTACCAGCAGCCCAGACACCCACCTCATACACCCACCATTACTACTCATCTTAAAGGTAACACCTATCTCAAATATTCATAGCTACCCATTCATTTCACTCAACATTATGTTTGTATGATTCCATGTAACATCTATGATGTAACATGTAACATGTTCATTTTTATTGCTGTGGAGTATCTTGCATGAATATATCAAAAATCAACTTTACTTTCTCTGTTGGTGGTTTGGTTTCAGATTTGGCTATCACAAATAATGCTACTATAAAAAGTTATAAACACACACACATACACACACATTCTTTAATTTATATATACTTATTTGGTAGAGGGTAGCATACACCTAGGAGTAGAATTGCTGGTTCATAGGGTATGTGGATCTTCAGTTTTAATAATAACTGCCAAGAACTTTTTTAAGTAATCGTACCAAATTTTATTCACACCAACAGTGTACTGTATAAGAATTCCAGTTGCCCTACATTTTTGTCCACAATGGGTTTTGTCAGACTTCAGATTTTTAGTTACTTAAGTGAATAGTATTATCTGATTGTGGTTTTAATTTGCAATATTGAGTTGGAGCATATTTTCATAGACTATTTTGCCAAATGGACATCCTTGTTTGTAAAATGCCTGATCAAGTCCTTTTCACATTTTTCTATTTGGTTTCTGCCATTTTTTTATTGTTTGAGGGAGGTCTTTTTAGATTATTTATGTATTTTTTGAGTAAATGTATTGAAAATAATTTATTTAGTCTGGGAATTGCTTTTTATTGTCTTAATTTTTTAATATAAAATAAATTCCTAATTTTAATATGTTCTAATTAATCAATCTTTTCCTTTAGGGTTAATGCTCTATGTTTAACAGTCTTAGCCTATTTAATAAATCTATGTCCTCCCCCAAGATCATGAAGATATTTACCTATAGAATATCCCAGAAAAATTATTTATCTTACATATTTTGATCCATAATCTGCTTTTTTCCTCCTCCTTTTTCTACCCTGGTATCTGGTACAGTGAACTGGTCAAGACTCTTTTTATTTTTCTTTATAGCTATCCAATTCTTCCTCTCCTTTACCACTACTCTATATAGCTAACTTTTTCATAAATCAAGCATTCATATTCTTGAGTCTGTTTCTTGACACTTTATTCTGTTTCATTGGTCTTGCCTTCTGTTCTTGGATCAATATCATACTGCCTTATTTAGTGTAGCTTTACAATATATATTGATATTTGATAGTGTATATACAATTATGTTATTCTTCAAGGTGATCTACACTTGTCTCTTTGCATTTTTCACATATATTTTAGAATTAACTTGACATTTTCCACCAAAATATTCTGCTGGAATTATCATTCTTTTTAAACTATAGATCAAACAGAAGATAATTAATTGGCAGCTTTAGAATACTGAGTCTTTCAAAAAAGTTTTGGAAATAGAGGTAATTTTTGTACGGCATTGTGAAAGTAATTAATTCTATGCAATTGCATATTTAAAAATGCTTAAAATGGCAATCCTTATGATATATATGTTTTGCCATACTAAGAAAAAAAAAGAAAAAAAGAAAAATTTTGGGTCTTCCAAATCTGAAACACGAGAGTCATCACTTATTTAGGTCTTTACTAATCTCTCTCAATGTTTTAGAGATTTCTGTGTAAGAGTCTTTCATACCTTTAGATTGATTAAGCCGTAAGTACAGTTCTCAATATGTGTTATGCTATTGTTTTGTTATTGTAAATAGTATCATTTGTGTATCACTTTCTTGTTAATTGTTGCTGTTATACAGGAATACAATTTATTTGTGTATGTTGATGTATACAGTGATTTTGCTGTGTTCAAGTAGTTTATACATTCTTTTGAATTTACTACATTCAAAATCATGGTGTCAGAAAATATTTATTTCTTATCCTACATATCTTATATGTGTTCTTCCCTTATTATTCTGGCTAGGATCTCAGACAAAATATTGAATATAAGTGATCATTTATGTCTGTTCACAAAGTCAGAGACAAAGTTTAAACAATTCTTCCCAAAACGTAATATTCGATGTAAGTTTTTGTTGATGCCCTTTACCGAATTGAACAAGTATTCCTATTCTCTTTCTAGTTAACTAAGAATGAATGGCGGTAAAATTTTAAAGTTTTTTTTTTTTCTGCAACAATTGATGTGGTCAAATGATTGAACTCCATTGATTTACGTTGAGTTACACTGATTGTAGCAAATCGGAAACTGTTCCCTCTTTTCCTGTAGTCTGTAAGGGTTTGTGTAAGATTGGCACCATATCTTTTAAAATTTTTTTGCAAGAACTCACCAAATGAAGTCATTTGTGCCTTTGTGAGAATGGTTTTAATTGCAAGTTCAGATTCGTAGATAAAGGAATAGCTCTGTTCCTTACTGTGCTAGCTGAGGTAAGTTGTTTTTTCTTCTAGAAAGTTATCCATTTTGATTCCAACTGACAAATATATTTGAGTATACAAGTTAACAATGTTATGTTAACATCTATAAGATCTATAAATATGCAACTTTTTTCAATCCTGAAGTTGTTTCCTTGTAGTTTCTCTTTTTTTTCCTTTGATCAAGTATTGTAGAGATTTATCAATTTTAACCTTTGCAAATAAACAATTCTGCGTGATTTAATTTCTCTATTGCTCATTTTTATTTTCTACTTTTCTTCATTTTTACTTTTTATTACTTCTACTTCTCTTGAGTTAATTTTACTATTCTTTTTCTAACTTATTAAAAAGGATACCCAGATGATTGATCCTCAGTCTTTCTTCTGGTTTTTTTTAAGTTTATAAATTTCCTTCTGAGCACACCATACCTATTCCACAACACTTGGTTTATTATATCTTGTTATTAATCTATTCAAAATGTATCTATTTAATAATGTTTTTACTTGACTGAGGTTATTTAAAATTTTGAGCATTTTTTTTGTTATTTGACTCATTATATGGTCAATTTTGGAAAACATTTGGTGTGTATTTGAAATGAATATGTGTTCTGCACTTGTTGGGTTCAGTATTGTATATATGCCAATTAGATTTAATTTTTCAATCATGTTCTTCATGTTCTAATTATTTTCATCTGCTTGTTCTATCAGTTTCTGGGATAAGTGTGTTTAAATCTCACACTATGATTATTACCTCCCTATGAGGAATTCTGTTGCCTGATCTTTAGATAATGCTTTTGCTCTCATGCTTCTGTTTGCTAATTGAAAGTTGTTATAAGTATGTTTAATTTTCTATGAGCCCTTTATGACTGGAATTGTTTCTCTTCATCTTTCTATACCAATGTCTACTACTGTACCTACAAAGAGTTGACATCAATTGAATGGTGTCCTATGGTTCATGAACAAAAGAATGGCTCAGTTCTCCACCCCGGCCCCCTTTTTCCCCAGGAAGCTTGCCACATAGATGTTTTTCTGAGAACAAATAACATCTCAGGAGAAAATAGAAAAGTTTGTTAGAAGGGTTGCCAGAGGAAAAATCCGTATCTTTTGCAACTCCACAGAAATTCTATCTACATATAACAATACAGGATTGACATATGGTTCATATACTGTGGGACTTTGTTTACATTTAAATTAAAAAAATTAGTGGCTGATTTTTCCTTCATGTCTGATAATGATGATGTTACACCCGTCTCACAGATAGAAACTAAAACCCAAATGCTCACAGAGCTCTGGCTAATGTGTGTGAGAGAGAAAAAGCAACCTCCTGGGTTTTGAACATAAGCTCTAGGAATTAGTTTAATTAATGTTTTAGTGGACTAAACTGACATCACCTTGCTGGTGGGTACCCACAGTTGATAAGAAGGTAGGAAAATAAAACATCCTCCATGCCCAAACAGAGTAAGGCTCTGGTTTATGCAGGTTTCTGTGATTGTTAGACCACACAGAAATATTATTCAAGAACTATCCTCAGAATACAGATCCTGAAAATTGTTACTTTCATAATGAATTCTCTAGGGCAAAGGACTGCTTCGTCTTTATTTTTATATGAACTCACCATTAAAGAGTTGTTTCGGCTGCAAAGAAGTACTCAAATTTTAATATCACATACGCAGGTTGATTTGGCAGACTTCTAAACCCTTTGCAAGCATTAAGCTCCAAACACTGTATCACAGTTCTATATGATATAGAAACAAAAATGAAATAATTCCTGTTATCACTGAAAACTTGAGTAATAATGCCAGCTCTAAGAGACAAGCCAGGTACTTGATGAAATTGAAGCCTGCTAAAGAAGATAATCCCACCCAGCCAGTCCTGAGTGGTAGCAAAGGTGGGAGTGATGTTAGAGTTAGTTGTATGAGAACCACAGATGAAAAGGGAGATGGAGCCAAAGTGCACACGCATGGCTAGAGGTGGGCAGGCACAATCCAAGAAGTAAGTATGAAAAGTAAAAGTTAAAGGTTCAGGTATATTAAGTAAATGTGATCCTTGAGAACCAAAGGGAGAATTATAAGAAAAGAAAAAGAAAGAGTGTAAGGTCATATAAGGAATTAAGTTAACAATAGAAAGTAATTGGGGAGACAGGCTGAGAAGGGCATAGAACATCTTTTCTAGGTGAAGGTGACTGATTATCTAATTCAGAACAAATATATAAACCTGACTCATTGCTTATATGGAACATCTGAAAGCTTTCTTTCATCACATATGTATCAAATTTCTATGTATAAGGCAGTGAGCTAAGATCACTGAGCTGCTGAATTATGCAAAGTCTACTCATACATGAATCCTACAATCAGGAACTCAAATTTAATAGTGAAATGGAATGAATAAAAGCCTTATTTTAGAGATAGCTACAGAGATTAGTCTCTGACACAAATGTCCTTAAATGTTGCTGACAACTCATTTTTATAGAAATTATAATTGATTACATTGTTTGTTTGTTTTAAAGTGTTCTCAAGAGGATCACATTTCTACTGGGTGGCCTTTTCTCCTCACTGGATGTCCACTGTGCCTCACTAATGGCAGCCTTTTGTTGAAGCACTGCTACAATTCTAATATACTAGTGGAAAAATTTATGATCATAAATGGTATAGGGAATACACAACTAAAGATTATCAGTAGGACACAGGAATAAAAGATTCTTTCTCAGAAAAGGAATCAGGAAAGTCTTCACGGAGACTTAACTTGTGCTTTTAAGATTGAGTATGTTCAGGACAAGTGAAGATGGAAAAAAAGGTGTTCATAGCATAAAGAAGAGCATTCAGCCAGGAGAACGACAGGCACAAAGGTTCTGAAGCAGAAGGATGCAGAGCCAGCAGGAGGAGCTGACAGAGGCCCATGTGGCCAGAATACAGACACAGAGCTTAGTCCGTGATGAGGCTGAAGGGATAGACAGACATCACACCACACAGCTCCTCACAGGATGATGGAAAATAGCCTCCACATGGCCTAAAACCAATGAGAAGACACTCACAGGTTTTAAGAAAGGGTTGGTGGCTTATTCATATTCATGTGTTGAAACTATCATGTATCAGTCATAAAAAAGAATGAAATTCTGCAATCTGTAGCAACATAGATGGACTTGGAGAAAATTACATTAAGGGAAATAAGCCAGGCACAGAAAGAGAAGTACACCATGTTCTTTCTTTGGGAGCAAAGAAAGAATGGAAGACAGAAAGAAAGAAACAGAGAAATAAGGAAAGACCATAATAATACATTGAACTTTCAGAAGGAGAGAACAGATCTATGGTTACTAGAGGTGGGAAAGGGGCAGGAGGAGGGGAGTTAGGGAGAAATTAGGTAATGGACACAAAGAATAATTATGATTTGTAATGATGAACGTGCTGAGACACTGGTTTGCTCATCACTCCTTGTACACAAAAACTGATAGTCAACTTCGTACCCCACAAATATGTAAAATTATGTTTCAATTTTTAAAATAAACCATCTGGCGGGGAAAATGTAATGTAGAAATGTCGATGTAATGTAGAAAACAGGAAGGGACTGAGAATGAACTACTAGGACTACTAGGAAGATCAAAGCAAATTGCATGTGCAATTTAATTATTCAAGAATTATTTAAATGTGTCCCATGGCCAAGTCATATGCTAAGTGTTATCAGAGTTATAAAAGAAGTAATGTGTGTCTATGCATCTGTGTCTATAAAATAGGACAAAAATTTGAAATGTTTTGTGAGATTGGAAAATATTTTTATATATCAACTATACAGGTCTGCATACACACATATATTCTTACATGCAAAAAATAATTTGCACAATGAAAATCTTTAAATTCTTATGTATGTTTGTGATTGAATAACAAAACGAGTGATATTTATCATAAAGACTATAAGAATATAGCAAAAAGGAACATCAGGGGGTACTAAAATATTTTGGCAATGCTTTCTCAAAGAGATGAGATGAATCATGAGCCTCAAAAGACTGGCAAATGTTTCAGTTATCTATTATTGTTATACAATAAGCCAGCCCAGAACAACATCAATCAGTTCTTCTGTTCATGATTCTGCAATTTGGACATGGCTCAAGGAAGATGGTTTTTTTCTCCAGTTGAGAAGGACCCACTGGGGTGGGAAAATCAACCTCCACAATAGTTTAATCACATGGCTGGCAAGTTGGTACTTAATGTCAGTTGGTTACTCAGATGGGATGTGGCCAGTGACCATTCCTCTCTCTTCATTCCTCTTCTCATGGGATTCCACACATGGTTGCTTGAGTTTCCACACAGCATGGTGGCTTCAGAATAGTTGGTTCTCTTACATGGTGACTCAGGCCTTCAAAAGTCAGTGTCTTACACATTCTGGTCCCTTAAGGCTGACACAGAAATTAGTGTGGCATCATTTCTGCCATATTCTGTTGGTCAAGCAGTCACAGAACCCATCTCCAATTCAAAGAGAAGATACATTTCCCTACCTCTCAACGGAAAGAGTAGCAAAGAGGTTATAGCCACCCCTAATCTACAACAGGAAAATACATACACAGAAGGCAGAATATAAAAGCTATTCAAAGTGAGGGTCACAGTAGCTAATTGCCATAACGATTATTATATAATAATAATAATAATAACAATAACTGAAATCCACATAGCAATTAATATTTGCCAGTCACTGTTAAATTTGCTTTTCAGGAATTTTACAATTTATACATCACCACAATCCTATGAGGTAAAAATTGTTATCATATTCATTTTACAAATAGAGAAACTACAGCTTAGAGAGAAAAATGAACTTGTCCGGTGTCACAGAGCTGTTAAGGAGCACAGCAAGTGTTTGAAATGAGAGGCTGACTTGGAGTTTTAATGATTTTAGTCATTGCAACATGCTACTGATCGGTTAAAACAAAACAAAAATTTGAAATCTTTTGTGAGACTTGAAAATATTTTTATCTATCAACTACATACCTATATTGAAATCACTGCATTTGTCAGAATTTTTGGAAATAGTGAGACTCTTTTATCAATGTGACTTTTTCCTCAATGTAGAATTGCCTCTAACAATTTCATTACTGATATTAAGAAGTTATTGATTTGAATATAGAAGTTCATTGAATTTTAAATATGTGTTTATAAACAGCATTACGATATCAATAATGCCATTATAAATCCATAGTTCAACGTTATATTTGAGTCAAAACAATGAGTTGTTAAGCTTAACAAAATTAGATTTAACGTTAGTGTTTATATGACTCAAATTCTACTTGAGTACTAATTACACAAGACACAGAAGAAAAGATTGCCTTTTAACTCTTCACCATTGATTATATGAATAACAAATTTGTAATTTCAGGACAGTTCTCTGTGTAGCCTTGGATCAATCCAATTCTCCCCAATTTCTCACTTGTAGTTCTCAAGAATAACCATAGAATGTGCTGGAATGCAACACTCTGAGATAAGGAGGGACTGCCCGGACCATCCCAGGCTCTGTTCCGGTAACTCCCTAGAAATAGTATCTCCTTCAGTGCTTTAGCCCAGAGTGTCACATTTTCCCAGGGTATAATACCCAGGGTGGGCTGCTTTTGGTGATCCCCGAGCTGTGGTGCAAGTGGCACATGTGCAGAGAATGCTCCATCCCCTTTGGGGAGCTTTCCTGGACCTGGGGGACCAAGAGGGAAGGAATCCGAGGCTCTTGTTATCCCTTACTGCCTACCTGTAAGTAATAAAATTGCTTCATGTAACTTGTGTGTGCAGTTCTGTCTCATCAAATTCAGGCAAGTTGTAACCAGTAGACAGTGAACCTGTTTCACAGTAACTTCCTCAGAAATAGCGAACTTTTGGAGTGTTTTTCAATTTAATTATGAGTAAGCATAAAAATGTAAATAAAAAATGGAATCATAAACATATTATTAAACCATGTTATAGTGCTTGCATTGTATATTCTTAACATAATGAGCATTATTTAATTGTTAGCCAAATGTGGGATAGGAATTAAGCGTGTTTCAAATGGTGATCACAACTCACTTTTTTGTGGTCTTTACTATTCTGACTTATCTGAGAAACCCTAAGAAATTTAATCCACAATAGATTTATACAATTTTTAAGATTTGTATTCTATCATATTCGTTAATACTAAAGACCTTCTGATTCGGTTCAGAATATAGTAATATTTGTACGGAAATTTATACAGATGATTCCTAGCCTACTATGTACTTGATCTGCCTGGTGATATTAATATTTTGTAATAAAGTGGCATTTCTAACACTGAGAGAAATCATATTATCTGGCTTACCCTCAGAACACTCTTTGGAGCCAGCTTTCTGAAAAGTATGAGCTTTCAATTTTCAAACGAAAGGGAAAGAGAATTTAAGCTATTTAACAATGATGGTGAACAATATCTGTTCTGTTCTTAGGGCACCCAAATGAACTCTCCTAAGGGTTAGGAAAAGGAACCTTCAGGCTAGTTTAGGGACCAACTTTGGTAAGGCAAACTTGAGGATCTGTGTAGAGTTCCCTTTGGGCTGCCTGAAGTTGAAACATTCATGCAAACTCCAATTTGAGAAGAACTCACCACCAAGCAAAAACCTGGAATCCTCTAGAGGTAAAAAGTCATTTGGCTTGTTAATGTTTCTTACTGATAGCTCTTGGCCAAAATAAACTCCTTTCATGTACCTACCTCCTCTTTTGAAAGATCCAGCATTCAACTTGATAGAAAAATAACAAAAGAAACTTCCCCATGTAAGACCTGTAGGCTCCAACACAGCTAACTCCATGGAGGTGACACCTATGAGCAGCTATCACTGCAGTGGCCTTGGTAAAATTTCAAGGAGCCACAATAAAGATTGTAACACAAAGTAGCAACTCAAGTGATAAAAGGGACTCCGCCCTAAGTCTTTACAAAGGATTATTAGTGATAATGTCTATACAAATGTGAATACAGACACAGTGCTGTTGTAGGTTAATACAACCTTGACCACAGGGGAGCCTTTAGCATCTGTCACATTGGGTTAGCTCAATATGAGAGGAAGATAATGCAGAAAGCAGTGGAAATCTCTATACTGTTTTCATTTATAATTTTTTCCCCCCAAAATCACAGACTATGGAGTCATCTGTGGCTACCTAGATTCTGCCAAATTCTTCTGTAATTTATTTACTGCTAAAGGGGAACTAATTGAATTATAACTCAGATGACCTCGAAAAAGAAACAAGAGCCAGGCTGCAGCCAGGAGCTGATGAACCAGAAAATCCCAAAAGAGAAATCAAATAATGAGAATATATATGTATGCTCATGCAAAGCAATTCATAGGAACAATAAATTGACCAGACTTCTATGATGTACCAGAAGGTACCCACGTTTTGGACTTAAAATGCATTTATTTATTTTTGCAAAAAGCATGTGATGTCTTGGACTATGCATACAAGCTTTAGCTTCAGTAAGAAAGAAGACAAATGAAGGAGCTCCTTTCCTGGGAGATGTTTGTGTTGTGGTGGTGGTGGTTGTTTGCTTAGGTCTATGTGCATCTCAGGAGCTCCAGGGGGAGAAAGAAGAGCAAGTGTAAAGGAGGAAGAATGTGAGGAAGTCTTTGCTTTTGAGGAACATGGGGAAGCCAAAGAGACCTGAGCAAAGAACTGACGAGTCTCCTTGAAGCAAAAACCTCTGCCCTTAAAGCATCACAGAAGTGGTCTTTCATATTTTTCCCCTTTTTTTCCCATGTGCCAAACTTAAATTTCAATCTTCCTCACTGTTTTGCCTCCCTTGATGCCCCCAGAGCTTAACACAGAACCACAGCCCTGCAGGTGGAGGAACTACAGTCGACACAGAGAGATGAGTACAGTTCAGTTTCATGGGAAGTTATCACTTCATAGGTTTCATACAAAAAAAATAATAACCCCAGGTCTTTTATAATCACCATCATCCAATCATGCCTTACAGTTTCCTTCTCCGTAGTTCCTTTCCTGTTGAAGAAACTATACATTTTCTATCAGTCCAGGGGATATTGCAGCACTTATGTGGTAACCTGTGGAAAGTCTTCGTTATCTGCTCTATTTTCTAGTGTTCCATAGAAATACAGGAAAACTACAGTCAACAGCAAATTATGTATAACTTCAAGTACATCGTTGAGAGGATTTTTCAGGTGCCCCAAACAAAGACATGACAAATGTCTGAGGTGGTGAATATGCTAATTACCCTGATATGATCATTGGATACCATATATATACCAATGTCACATAGTACTCCATAAATATATACAATTATCATCAATTAAGACAAAATAAATTAGAAAGAAAAATATTCTAGAGACGGAAGTAGACTAAAGGTTACCAGAAACTGGGGGGGGGGGGGGGGGGAAGAGTAATTAGAAGTTAATGCTTATTGAGAAAGAATTTATGTTTAGGACGATGAAAAAGTTTTGGAAATAGATAGAAGTGGTCACACAGCATTGTGAATGTAATTAATTCCGTGTAATTGTATGTTCAAAAATGTTTAAAATGGTATATCTTATGTTTTATATATTTTATCACAATAAAAAATGAATTAGCAAATGCAAAAAAAAAAAAAGATGGAAAAAAATGCAGTAATAGCGGGCCGAGCCCGTGGCGCACTTGGTAGCGTGCTGCGCTAGAAGCGCGGCGACACTCCCGCCGCGGGTTCGGATCCTATATAGGAATGACTGGTGCACTCACTGGCTGAGTGCCGGTCATGAGAAAAAAAAAAAAAAAAAAAAATGCAGTAATAGCTTACCTTGGAGCTCTTTATGATATGAATTGGCATACCCTAAAGCACTGGTTTCTATGGACTCAATGTCCTCATAAGTCAAAAGAGGATAAGCTGCAGGGTTGATTACAAATCATGTATCTGAGAGACCAAAGTCATCGTAACATGGCAAGCATTCAACAGATGTTTGCGGTTGTCATTATTTTCTCTTGTATTATTTAATACAATTTTATCAAGGAAATGGAAGAAAGATTAAGTCTTCCTAATTGCAACTCCGCGTTTCTTCCTCTCTGTGATTTCCTGTGTGTTTGCTTGTGAGTGACAGTTCCATCCACCCCACTGTACCACCCACCTGCTCTTCATATACATCTCTTCTTAAAAATTAGTATTCACAGCAAAGTGGGCAGACTCGTTTATCAAGAACAACAGTACATGCTCTGATGTAAACAGAGAAGACCATAGGGAAAAAAAGAGATGGAGTGCGGATTATAATCTACCTACCATGAGCAATAAGATTTTATATATTAAGAAAAGTAAACACTACATCTACTACATCATGTTGTCAGGAAGACCTGGCTATACTATTTTTCTAATTATGTATGTATCTACTTTTGTGGAGCAAATATCTACATTTTTATATAACGTTAAGTATCAGTAAAGTGCACTAAATATATTGCTACTGGTATTAGTCAAGACTCTCGACACATTTTTCAGCTACTGGACAAAATTTTTCAAAGAAATATTTAACTATTTTCCAAGATGTCTGCCAAAATATGTTAAATTAGATTCTACCATTTGAGTCCATCGAGATCCTTATTTTAACCTTGCTGCTTTGTTACAATTACATAGGTTGTAAATCTGACTAAACTTATTGTTTCAAATAGACATTTATTTAATTTAGGAAAAACAAAAGGTAAAATTCATATGATTTTATATTTTTAATACTCCCACTTATTGATTTACAAAATATTTGCTTTCCATGTGTTTGCATAAAATATTCTGCATATATTTCCCTGACCAAGTTCATTGCCATTTTCGCTCAATTTGGATAGGTTGTATGATTATTATTTCTCCATGAACTAGACTGGGATCCTCCCACTCAGATGTCCATGATTAATTACTGACTGAAGCAGCTTAGTTTGGTAAGTTCACAAGCTGGTTGTCTTTAATACCCTATCGTGCATGCCATCTGGACCTGCTGTTCTCACTGCATTCCAGTTTTTCAAATATTCCATCACCTGTTGTGTTTTGTTTTTATTTTTTAAAGATACACTGAAATTTTGGTGAGGTCCTCATTAACCGCTGATTATTATTTTTCTGTTTTATTTTCCTTGTTATAAGACATAGAGTAGAAAAATAATAACTGAGTCTAAATCAATATCCTGGGCATTTTCAAGTACTATCACTAATTTCATTAGTTTATGTTTAGGGATTAGTTTATTTCCCTCCATGAAACTACATCCTTACAAATAGTTTGATAGCATATGTGGATGTTACCTTTCTACCTTCTTGCTCTACCACAATTAAAAATAACAAATAAATGGTAATTTCTGTTTTCTATGTCTAATGAAAACTACCTTTTATTTATAGTCTAAAGGCTCAACTCTTATGAGTCAAAAAATAATACAAGGGTTCTTCAAAAAGTTCATGGAAGAATAGAATTAAAAGGTATACAAATCTTTCCATGAACTTTTTGAAGTGCCCTTGTACTCCATTTTCTTATCCTCTCTTCATTTGTTACAGTGGCCGGTCTATATTCCTCACAAGAAAGCTGGATTTAGTCTCACAATGCCCCACAGCTAACTTCCGTTTCCAGGGCAGCAGACCATTTCTTTTCCTTTCACTGCTACCTTGAAATGTAATATAATGGTTATGAAGCCATGATCCATACGATGCAGAATGAAAGCCAGTATTTAAATAAAATTCAACAGTGCAGAAGGGTTCCACTTTCTCCACATCCTCACCAGCATTCATCATTCTCTGTCTTTTTGATAACTGCCAGTCTAACTGGGGTGAGACTATATCTCAATGTGGTTTTGATTTTCATTTTCCTGATGATTAGTGATGATGAGCACTGTTTCATGCACCTGTTGGCTATTTGTAGGTCTTTCCTTGAGAAATGCCTGTTCATCTCCTTTGTCCATTTTTATTGTTTTAATAGAAGCATAACTGATTACACATATTTATGGGGTACATAGTTGACTATCAGTATTTGTGTACAGTATGTGATGATCAAATAATATTAATAGCATATTCATCATTACAAATTGTAATTATTTTTTGTGTCCCTTACCTAATTACTCCCTACCTCCTACCCCCTACCCCTTTTCCAACTCTATTAACTATAAGTCTGTTTTCTCCTTCTGAAAGTTCAACGTTTCAATGTGGCCTTCCTTCCTTCCTTCCTTCCTTCCTTCCTTCCTTCCTTCCTTCCTTCCTTCCTTCCTTCCTTCCTTCTTTGTTTCTTTCTTTCTTTCTTTACTCCTACTTATGAGTGAGGACACGCAGTATTTCTCTATTTGTGCCTGGCTCATTTTACTTAACACAATTTTCTCCAAGCTCATTCATGCTGCTGCAAATGGCAGAATTTCATTCTTTTTTATGGCTGAGTAGTATTCCATTGTGTAGATATACCACATTTTCCTTATCTAGTCATCTGTTGATGGACACTTCAGTTGGTTCCATAACTTCACTGCTGTTGGCTGAGCCCGTGGCTCACTCGGGAGAGTGTGGCGCTGGGAGCGCCGAGGCCGCGGGTTCGGATCCCATACAGGGATGGCCGGTTTGCTCACTGGGTGAGCGTGGTGCTGACATAACTTCACTGCTGTAAATAGAGCCATGATGAACATGGCAGTGCAGGTGTCCCTTTGACGTTCTACCAACAGTGTAGAAGTGTTCCCTTTTTTCCACATCCTTGCCAACATTTGTTATTCTCAGACTTTTTGATAATAGCCAGTCTAGCTGGATTGAGATGATATCTCAATGTGGTTTTGATTTGCATTTTCCTGATTAGTCATGGTGAGTATTTTTTCATGTATCTGTTGGCTTTTTATATGTCTTTCTTTGAAAAATGTCTACTCAGCTTTTTGCCCATTTTTTAGATTATTTGGTTTTTTACTGTTAAGTTGTTTAAGTTCTGGATATCTGTATATTATGGATATCAATCCCTTGTAAAATGTATAGGTTGCAAATATTTTCTCCCGTTCAGTAGGTTTTCTTTTCACTCTGTTGATTGTTTCCTTTGCTGTGCAGAAGCTTTTTAGTTTGATATAATCTCATTTCTTTATTTTTTTCTTTTGTTACTTGTGTTCAGTGGCAGAATTCTCAACTGCCTTTCCCCATTTTTTAATCAGATTACTTGTGTTTTACTGTGAAGTTGTTTGAGTCCCTTGTATATTCTGGATATTAATCCCTTTTATATTCTGGATATTAGTCAGATGTTTAGTTTGCAAATATTTTCTCCCATTTTGTAAGTTGCTTTTTCACTCTCTTGTTATCTTTGCTGTGCAGAAGCTTTTCAGTTTCATATAATCCCATTTGTTTATTTTTTTCTTTTGTTTCCTGTGATTTTTGAGGTCTTATCTATAAAGTCTTTTCCTAGTCCTATATCTTGCAGTGTCTCTCCTATGTTTTCTTCTAGGAGTTTTACAGTTTCAGGTTTTATATTTGTCTTTAATCCATTTTGAGTTGATTTTGGTATACGGAGAGAGGTACGGGTCTAGTTTTATTCTTATACACAGGGGTATCCAGTTTTCCCAGCACCATTTACTAAAGAGAGAGTTGTTTCCCAGTGTATGTTCTCGGTGCCTTTATCTGTAAATTAGGACAGCCATTATGGAAAACAGTATGGAATTTTCTCAAACAACTACAGCTAGAACTGCCAGCAATCCCACTTTTGGATATATACCCAAAGGAATGGAAACCATCATGTCAAAGGGATACTTGCACTCCCATGTTCATCACAGCTCTATTGATAGTAGTGAAAATATGGAACCAACCTGAAGGTCCATCGATGTCTGACTGGATAAGGAAAATGTGTTATATATACACAATGGAATATTATTCAGCCATAAAAAAGAATAAAATAAGGACATTTACAGCAACGTGGATGAACTTAGAGAAAATTATGTTAAGTGAAATAAGCCAGGCACAGAAAGAGAAATACTACATGTCCTCAGTTATAGGTGGAAGCTAAAAAATAAACAAATAAATTTTTAAAAAAGAAATATACAACAATCACAATAATACACTGAACTCTCAAAAGGAGAGAACAGAACTATGGTTACTAGACGTGGGAAAGAGGAAATGGGAGGGAGGTTAGTGAGAAATTTGTTAAGGGGCACAAAAAATGGACATGTTTTGTAATAATAAATATAACTGTTATCTAGATTTGATTATCACATATTGTACAATTATTGATATTCAACTCTGTACCCCACAAATATATATAATAAACTTTGTTTCAGTTTTAAAAAGAAAAGAAAAGAATTTAAAGAATCATAGCCCACAAAATAGAATTCCACCCTTTATTTGCATCTTATCAAGCAGATGTTTCACAGCAAGTTATGTTAAAAATTACCAGGCCTTTCTGATTATCTCATATCCTGCAGAATGTGGAAGCTTCCCACTAGCTAACCATGCTCTGCTGTCCTGCCGTCTTGTATCCTTGATCCGCTCTCTCCTATGGACTGTATCTTCTTGCCTCATAAGACTCCTAAAACATCAAACGCCTCCCCACTTGCATACCTGCATTATTTAGGTGTTCTAGTTCATCTTCAACTCTGATCAATCATTTCATTAAAATAAAACTCTGTTCCCTCTCCTCTTTGTGTCATCAGAAAATGGGTGAAGTGGTAAAGTCAGCAAGACAGCAGAAAAAGACTTTCTTTCTCACTCTTTCTTTTCGTTTGTTTTTTTTCCCACTTCTGCACACTCATCAAGGGATGGCCATGTGAGGATACAGTGACAAGATAGCCAGCTAACAGAAACTGAATCAGCTAGAAGCTTGATTTGGATTTCTAATCCTCCAGAACTGTGAGAAAATAAATTTCTGTTGTTTGAGGCACCCAGTCTGTGGTATATTGTTATTGCAGCCTGAGCAGACTAAGACAGACAAGCATGAGCCATTATAGTATATTAGAAGTTGTAAATATTATGAAGGAAAATATTGAGGAAAGGGAGAGAGGAAGGGTAGGAATTACCAGTGGAGAGTATGGTTTGAAAGACCCTTTCTGAGAAGGTGATCTTGATAAAAAAAACTGACAAAGGTGCAGGAAAAGGCTGTGTGTCTCTCTGGGAAGAGTGCTTCCAGGCTGAAGTTTCAGATGGTGCAAAGAGGCTGAGGCAGGAATGTTCCTGATGTATTCACCGGCAGCAAAAAGCCAGTGTGGCTGCAGCAGAGCAAAGAAGGGAAAAGAGGCCACCTGTTTCTGTTACTTCTCTGGCTGATGAGGGACAAAGATCAGGCTGTAGCTTGGATATCAAAATCGAGCAAGCAGGGAGAGGCTACCTGAAAGATAGGGACATTCTCAGATAATGAGTTGAGTGATGTGAGAGCTATAATTTGTTGGATTGCCATTTAAACACTGTCTTCAAAATTAGTCAAAATAAATACACAGGACACAAGCAAAAATGATGTCAGCGAGTTTAGTCTTCTTTTCTATCTCCATACCCAAGGTGTACTAGAAAGTGTCATTGTTAGTTTTTAAATTAACCAAGAAATTTAAATGATGCTGTTTAGAGTTCCTCAAGATGGGCCAAAGTTCTCTACTTCTAAAGTTGAATAATGACAATCTTTTTTAAAATTTATTATTTTATTGAAAAAGAAATTTAAGGAATATGTCTATTTATTCCACTGATATTTTGCCCCACAAATCTTATTTTAAAAACTTTACTATCTATTAATGAATATCTGCTTACAAGAGCTAGCAGATAAAATATGAATTGATAAGTAGCAAATTAATGTTAATATAAGTCCACAAGTAGTTTATCATATTAAGATGTTTATTATTTTTCTGGATGTGTGTACTTATGAATATGATTAAAGGTAATATACACATAATTCAAATACAGTTATGCCATCAAATTCATTCTGGTTCATTTGCCAAAATTAAATATATCAATAACAAAAATGAACTTGCAGAAATTTGAATTTCACAGTTTGTCCCTGAGTTTTAGCTTTCATATTGGATCACCTTTTCACTGGATTAACTCAGAAACACGTACCTAAAACAGAAAGTCACACTGCCCAGGATGCACAGGAAGAGGCTGTTCAGAATGAAAGTCAAGATCCAAAAGTAGACTCAGGGACCCCTGGCTGCACTTAGTACCTCTAGATAGCTCTGAGAACCACTACAGATCACAAAGGTAAGGGCAGAACCACCTGATGAGACAGAATTTGGCCACTGATGATGATCTCAGTGCGGAAGTGTGTTGACACCCAACTCAGCATATGGGGTTAGGAAAGATCTGGTGCTGTGGGAGATCGCGTCCCGATTAGTGCAACAGATAATGCAGAGGACCTTGAGGTAAAACCAAAGACCAAATCATACCCATTTAAAGTTAGGTAGATAAGTTGTTTTGGCTTCAGTTTATTCATCATGAGTTGGGATAATTGTATCCTCTGTGCCAATGACAAAGGGTTGTCATAAGGATGAAAATAAATCAATGAGTTTAGAAAATTTTATATTAGTTTTTACCAAATTAATAATAGAAATAAAAATAAGTATGTTTAATAAAGAAGGATAATTAATCTAGAGAAGCAAGGATGTGAATCTATATCATACTATGAACGATTCTTCATGTATTGAAAATTCATGTTTGTATGCTCACCCTTAAGCTTATTCTTGGAATTGCTCTCTCTGGCCTCCTGAGATTTACTGCAATGAGCAAGGGCCTTCATAGCAGTGGAGGTACTCGCCAGAGCAATCAGGCAAGAGAAAGAAATAAAGGGAATCCAGAATGGAAAGGACAAAGTCAAACTTTCTCTATTTACAGATGACATGATACTATAAACAGAAAAACCTACAGACTCTATCAAAAAACTCCTAGAGCTGATTAATAACTTCAGCAATGTTGCAGGATACAAAATAAATGCCCCCAAATCAGTTGCATTTATATACTCAAATAATGAACTAACAGAAAGAGAAATAAAGGAAGTAAGCCCATTTACAATTGTCACACACACAAAAAAAATACCTGGGGATCAACTTAACCAAGGAGGTGAAAGACCTCTACAATGAGAACTACAAACCACTTCTGAAAGAAATTTAAGAAGACACAAAAATATGGAAAGATACTCCATGCTCTTGGATTGGAAGAATTAACATTGTGAAAATGTCTGTACTACCCAAAGTGATCTACAGATTCAGTGAAATCCCCATCAAAATACCAAAGACATTCTTCATAGAAATGGAAAAAACAATCTTAACTTTCATACGGAACAACAAAAGACCCTGAATAGCCAAAGCAATCCTGAGCAAAAACAAAAATAAAGCTGGAGGCATAACACTACCTGACTTCAAATTATACTACAAAGTTACTGTAACCAAAACAGCATGGTATAAAAATAGAGATTCAGACTAGTGGAGTAGAATTGAGAACCCAGAAATCACCCCTCAGGCTTACAACCATCTGATATTGGAAAAAGGCAACAAAAATCTACATTGGGGGAAAGACTGACTCTTCAACAAGTGGTGCTGGGAAAACTGGATCCATATGCAGAAGAATGAAACTAGACATACAACTTTCACCATACACTAAAATCAACTCAAAATGTATCAAAGATTTAAGTATAAGACCTGAAACTGTAACACTACTAGGGGAAAATATAGGTGAAACACTTCAGTAACTAGGTCTGGGCACAGGCTTTATGAACATTGTAGGAAGTCATGCGTCAGTGGACGCTGGTGTGGGAATGTAAGGAGGACGATTCTCCATTCAGCAGAGCTGCGGAGAATCTCCATGTGTGTGATAAGGGGCCCCACAGAAGTTTTCCCGAAAATCCCTAATCCAGTATTCTCTGGATTGCATGCACTTGTCAACCCCCCTGGAAATAATTGGATGTTTTATGGGAATATTTATGCTCTTGTGCGTCTGGTGTGAGGTGGCAGTTGTGCCTTTTAATAATGAAACAAATGAATTTACGTTTTTCTTGGTTAATGAAACTGGCCTTTTGGGAAACCTCTCAGTTAATAAAAACAAGTTTGATGTGATTAATGAACCCCAGGAAAAAATGTTGAAAAGTACACCTGGGTCCATGATTTGTTCTAACCATTGTTCCGAAAAGTAGATACAAAGAAGCCAAGAGGCCTTCCTGTACAGATGGATGGATGGGATGGTGGAGCAGAGTAAAATAACAGTAAGTTTTCCTGTAAGTTTACCCAAGGCACAAGTTGCCCACGTCATTATTTTACCACGCAGGCGTTCGGTTTTCACTGTCAGAGACGACAATTGTGTTGGTTAAATATTAAAAGTCTGGTGGGCTCCTGGAGAAAAAAATGGCATGCTACATGTAGAAGCTGATAGACCCCTTCTTTCTTATACAGGGCCATATATAGAGGATAAATGTATGGTATGGTAAGATTAATTATGAGTAAAAAATTCAAAGCTTTGTTTATGGAAAAATCAGTTAGGTTTGGGCTTTTAAGTAGTTCAAAAATTTTTAAACAAAGAATTATTTTATACAAATAGTTAAATCATATTATAAAAGATGTGCTTTTTAAATAATTGTTGGCTCTAGTCAATTAAGATAAAAAATTAAAATCAAAATAGGTGATGGATATGAAAATCATATGTTGTAAGGGTTAAATGTTTTACTTAAAAACTGCTTGTGCTGCCAACCGTGAGAACTCTGGCCACTGGCCACAGGCCTTGGTTTGAAACTCTTGCTTGCTGGTTAAGTTTGTTTCACTTTGAAGAATGATATGTACTTTCCTAAAGATTATGATCTGTAAATAATGACATGTAATTCTTTAGAAAGTTATGATTCAGTGTAATCAAAAAAGGAGTGACTTAAATATTGTATTGATTTATTTTATGTTCATAGTTTAATATTAACTTGATGAAAAATGCTTGCTTTATGTAATCAAAGGGTAGACAGGGTATAAATAAAGGAGAATAGCTTTTGTTGGTTGTCCACTGATGCACTAGACATCATTGGTCCATTTTCTTTCTTTCTTTTTTCGCCGACTCCACACATCCTTCTCAGGCTCCAAGAACCAGCTGGAGCTGGACTCTGGCAGAACGTGAGCCTGAAAGCACAAGCAGCAAAAGAAAATATAAACAAATGGGACTATAACAAACTAAAAAGCTCCTGCACAGCAAAGGAAACAATCAACAGAATGAAACAACAACCTACAGAGTGGGAGAAAATTTTTGCTAGCTATGCATCCGACAAGGGACTAATATCCAGAATATACATAGAACTCAAGCAATTATACAGTAAAAAACCAAATAACCCAATTAAAAAATTGACAAAGGAGCTGAATAGACATTTTTCAAAGGAAGACATACAAATGGACAACAGGTACATGAAAAAATGCTCAACATCACTACTAATCAGGGAAAAGTTAATTAAAACCACACTGAGATACCAGTTAGATTCGCTATAATCAAAAAGATGGTGAATAACACATGCTGCTGAGGTTAGGGAGAGAAGGGAACCCTACTACACTGTTGGGGACTGTAAATTAGTACAACTACTATGGAAAACAGTATGAAGGTTTCTCGAACAACTACAGATAGATCTTCCATACGATCCAGCAATCCCACTGCTTGGTGTATGCCCAGAGGAGTGGAAATCATCATGTCGAAGGGATACCTGCACCCCCATGTTCATCACAGCTCTGTTTACAATAGCCAAGACATGCAACCAACTTAAATGTCCATCAATGGATGATCAGATAAGGAAACTGTGGTATATACACACCATGGAATACTACTCTGCCATAAAAAAGAATGAAATTCTCCCATTTGCAACAACATGGATGAGCCTGGAGGAACTTAAGTTGAGTGAAATAAGCAAAGCACAGAGGGATAAATACTGCATGTGCTCACTCATATGTGGGAGCTAAGAGAGAAAGAAGGAAGGAAAGAAAGACTACAGCAGTGCGTTGGTCATGCAGAGGGAGAGAACATTCCTTGGGCTGCAATGTGGAGTCAGGGGGAAGGGATAGGGAGGGAGATAATTGGGTGGGGGACACAGGGTACAAAAGCAATTTCTGGTAATGGGTATCCTGCCAGTATGAATCTGGCCCTCACATTACTCCACAAGGGGTGACAATCAGCTTTGCATCTCATGAACATTCAAAATAAAATAAATTTTTAAAAAGTAGTAATATAATATTTTATCTTCACATATAATCTATAGCATTTTAAAGAAACATGTTAAAGGATTTTGTTTCCATCTAATGAAAAGTAGATTAATGACTCTGAAATAAGTTTGTGGGATGATAAAAGGAGATATAAAATTCTAAGATGAGCAATATTAAAAAACAAAAATGAAAACAGTACTAGTGCTGTGTAGGAAGAAAAAAACATATTAGTAGTTAATTTACTTTATTTTTTGGTTTTATAAGAAAAACATCAAAACATCAAATCAAAGTAGGGTTTTTAAAATCCAATTTCACCTTATATTCTGAACATAATTTATAGGCTGAAGGAGGTACATTTATAAAATGCATGGATTATTTAAACGACACGATATTTCTTCTTTGCTTTTCCATTCAAAAACAAAGTCATTTTTAATCTCCAGCCAAAGGGGAGAAGAAAAGAGTGGTAGATAATGCTGTAACAATGTTATAAAACAAAAATTAGAGCAAAACAGGTTAACCTCAGCTGTTAAATGAAATTTATACCAAGCAAAGCGCTTAAAGTGATCTTATTCCTCCCGCTTTGGTTTTTAAAAAATTATATAACCTACATTTCTGTGATGTCCATCAAAAGAATAAAATTTGTCTTATGCAAGTACCATCAATATTAGTAGAAGAAAATTCTGAAGAAGTAATAATAGCATTTCACTACATGAAACTGGTAGGTTTACAAGAATATGGTCATTACACTTTAGGAAAAGTCATGAACACAGGGTCTCCCGCAGTAAACAGAAGAAGTAATTTCAGAGTCTATGCATAAAATAGGCTTACTAATCTCAGTTGGCCTTTTCTCATTGTTCTTACACCTAAAATATTCAAATTTGCCTTATTTTACAATTAAGGTTTGGCTCTGCATCTTCTGGGTCATTTACTCCCAGCTTAGCTAGTACTGATCTCATTCTACAGTAATATTATTTGTAATTTTTTTTAAAAAAAAAAACACAATTTAACAGATTCAGTTGGTATTTTTTAATCTACTAGTAAGGCTATATGTTCTCTGAATTTAAGTTATGGTTATACTATTTACTATCTGCAGGAACTTGGGAATTTACTTAAAATCTCTAAACTTCATTGCCACATCTGTAAAGTTATCGGTAAAGATTCTGTGAAGATTAGAAATGGTATATTAAATAGTGTTGGCACATATTAGGTATAAAACAAGTGGCACCATTATATTTTGTTGCATTTCTACAATTAAATTAAAAATTCATAATTTGGAACTATTAAGTAAGTCTAGGTAACATTACAAAATCTTAAAAGTTTCTAATATAGCACACTAAGATATTTCCACAATCATTATCTCAGATTTTTCCTCACCGAAAACAAACAAACAAACAAAAAACCTACAAGGGAGACTGGACAGATGTTGCTTCATTTTAAGGATGAAGAAACAAGGATTCAATAAGTGGTTTAAATAGCTACTATATAGTAGATCAAGGAAGCAAATTTATATCTTAATGGCATTGAATATACTGCATTATGTTGTTGAGACTAGTAGAAAACTAAAAGGTTTTATGATCTTCTCCCCGAAAATTTTCCTTATTTCAATTAATGGAAACTTTGTCCTTTCTTGCAGTTGAGGCCAAAAATCTTGGAATCATTCTTTGTTCCCCTCTGTCATAATACCATATCTCATATTCACTCAATCAAGATTCTTTTTGGATTTATCTTCAAAATATATCCAAATTTCTACTAACTTTCACCACCATCACTGGTCATCTTTCTTCTGAATTACTCCCAGATTTCTCCTGGTACCACCCTGTACCTCTAGCCATAGTCAATTCTCAACAGAGCAGCCTAAATGGCTCTTTAGTAATATAAGTAAGATCATCTGACTCATCTCTTAAAACCCTCCAAAGACTCTCGCTTTTCCTCAGAGTAAACACCAAGGTCTTTACAATGGTCTACAAGGCTCTACATGACCTGACCCCATTGAATTCTTTACTCTCCCTCTTCTTTTCTCTACTACCGTCCTGTGCCAATTAAAGTTCACCCCTCCCCCCATCCCTGTCCACCACCCCTGTGAGCTTATGTGATGCCTCTTGGGGATGTTCTTTCCCCAAATATTCTCATGGTCAACTTCCTTACCTTCTCCCAGTCTTTGTTAAAATGCCACCTTCCCAGTGAGGCTTATCCCTGACCTTTCAATTTAACGTTAGAACTTATCTGCCAGGCACTTTGGATCCTCCTACTCTGATGTATTTATTTTTCTTTACATATGATTTTTCTCCTTCTAACGTGTTATATAATTTATCTAATGTGTCAGTTATGCTCTGGCTCCCCCTGCCATTAAAATTTAGCTTTCATGGAGGGAAGGGAGTTTTGCCTAATAAGTCCAGAAGGCAATAGACACACATGTGCCCAGCAAGTAAAAATGCATATGTATTGCCTAAATGAATCCTGCCTTCTGCCTTCCACACACACACACACACACACACACACACACACACACACACACACACGATTACTTTTGATAGACCTATTCTCCTTGGGTATTACACTGTGGCTTGGTGTTTCTCAAAATATTGCCGATGTATTATAAGAATCAAAATTACAAAGGATTGTTGATTAAAAGCATAGATTCCTAGCTTCCCCTCCAGAAATGCTAAGTTAGAATTTTGGGAGGTGTGTCACATGAGTATGATCCACTTGCACGCTAAAGTTTGAGAACTTTGGCTGGTCTTTTCTCTCTTCCCCTTTTGCTTTCCTCCACTTCAGCTATCTATAAGATCAAACTTCCCCTAAAATGCCAATAACTGAAGCACCTAGCAGGGAAATCTGCTCCCACCCTCTGTATTCCACACTGGAAAAAGAAAAGCACTGATATGGGTCAGAGTCAAGGTGCTAAAGTCTAAATATTTTTATTTTATGACAGGGTTTAAAAATGCGGCAACCATGTCACAAGTCCCTTTTAAAGTAATCTTACACTATTTTTTGTTTGGTTTTTGTCCTGCTGGTTTGGAGTAATTTTCTCTTGTGCAACTAATATAGTAACCTGTCCTCCTCCCTTTCTCCCTATTGCCACCACAACCTAGGAAAACCTACAAGGGGATTTTTAGACTGGCCTTGCTCTAGAAATTGGAAAGAAGCCTTCTCTTTTCCTTGGCTCTGATTCTCTTTGCCTCATCTCACTACTACACTGGCGAGACATGATAGTATGATCAGGAGCTTGGCCTAGATGAAAAGGGTTAAGAATTAACTAAGTTCTTAGACTAGAAGCGTAGGTGTGGTAGATCCAGCTTACCCTTTCTGGTGCCCCAAAGGAAAAGGAGTCTTTGGCTCAGACCAATGGAAGTATTTTAGAGTTCAAGAACTCCCTAAAGTTATTTGAAAATGTATTTTTTGGTATTCAATATTTTTATGAAAACAAGGTACTAAGCTTTGCTTAAATTCTTGGAAAGTTTTGAGAATCAAAAAAGATTAAAAGCCTCTTCCCTTAGAACTCAGGATTTCATTAGAATGAAAGTCCTCATAGAAAATCCTCTTTGCATAAACAAATAACTACATTCTTCATTTATAGTTACCTTGCAAAAGTATAGTAATATTCCTATCAAGTATCTTTAATTCTGTTCATTGTTAACATCCATCATCACTCCAAGAAAACATGCATACATTTTAATTTGTCCTTTTGGTGATTCACTCCTATGGAGTGAAAAATCAGAAAATTCCAATGTCTTTGGACAGGCCATATTGAGCAGTGCCTTAGGTTGGAGCCCAGAGTCTAACATCAGACCCTCAAACAACATCTATCTTATTATCTAGAGGGACAGCAAGGAATCTATGCTTTTAATCAGCAATCCTTTGTAATTTTGATTCTTATAGTGCATTGGCAATATTTTGAGAAACATCAAGCCATGGTGTAATGCTCAAGGAGAGTAGATCTGTCAAAAGTAATCGTGTGTGTGTGTATGTATATGTGTGTGTGTGGCAGGCTGAAGGCAGGATTCATTTAGGCAATACATATACATATTTATGTGCTGGGCACTTGTCTATTGCCCTTTGGACCTATTGGGCAAAAATCCTTTCCCCCCAATGAAAGCTAAATTTTAATGGCAGGAGGAGACAGAGTGTAACTGACACATTAAATAAATTATATAATGTGTTAGAAGGAGAAAAAGAAAACATGAGACATTATTTTTTCAACAAAATTTAAGTATATAAATTTCCACTTTAGTTCTCAAAGCAAATTTAATTTGAGTGTTTGACTTTGTATTCAATTTCTACTAGCACATTAAAGAATTCTTGAGTTTACATTAGAATTAAAATACTTTCATTAAAACAAGAATTTACATTTAACTTCATTTTTCTCTTTCATTAAAAAATTTAAAGCCAAATACAATTTTTGGACTGACGATTTAAATATAAGACCTGAAACTATAGAACTTCTACAGAAAAGTGTAAGGGAAATAGTGTTGGATGTTGGACTGGGCAAAGACTTTATAAATAAGACCCCAAAAGTACAGGCAACAAAAGAAAAAATGAACAAATGGGATTATATCAAATTAAAAAGCTTCTACACAGCAAAGGAAACAATCAACAGAATAGAGAGACAACCTACAGAATGGGAGAAAATGTTTGCAAACTATAAATCTGACAAAGAATTGATATTTGGAATATACAAGGAACTCAAACTATTCAACAATAAAAAAACAAATAATGGATTAAAAAATGGAAAAAGGAGCTGAACAGGCATTTCTCAAAGGAAGACACACAAATAGCCAATAGGTATATGAAAAAATGCTCAGCATCACTAATCATCAGGGAAATGCAAATCAAAACCACGTTGAGATATCATCTCGCCCCAGTTAGACTGGTCATTATTAAAACGACAAAGAATATCAAATTCTGGCAAGGATGCAGAGAAAGGGAAACCCTCCTATACTGTTGGTGGGTCCATAAAGTAGTGCAGCCATTATGGAAAAACAGTATGGAGGTTTCTCAAACAACTACAGATAGGACTATCATATGATCCAGCAGTCCCACTACTGTGTATATACTCAAAGGAACAGAAATCATCATGTTGAAAGGGATACCTGCACTCCCATGTTCATTGCAGCTCTGTTCACAAAAACCAAGATATGGAACCAACCTAAATGTCCATCGACAGACAACTGAATAAAGAAAATATGGTGTATATACATAATCAAATACTATTCAGCCATAAAAAAAGAATGAAATTCTGCCATTCACAGTGACATGGACGAGCTTGGAGAAAATTATACTAAACGTAATAAGCCATGAACGGTAAGAGAAATACCACATGTCCTCACTCATAAATGGAAGCTAAACATTAAATAAATAAATAAGAAAGAAAAAAAGAGCAAGAGAGAAAGAAAAAAAAAACAATTACAATAATACGTTGAACTTTCAGAAGGAGAGAACAGAACTAGGGTTAACAGAAATAGGAAAGGGGAAGAGGAAGAGGACGGAGTGTCAGTGAGTAACAGATTAATGGACACAAAGAATAATTACATACTGTAATGACAAATAAGCTAGTCGTCCTGATTTAACCCTCACATATTGTACACAAGTATTGATAGTCAACTCCGTACCCCACAAGTATGTATAATCAATTAAGTTTCCATGAAAAGTAAAAAAATGAAGACAAGTACATTTTCAGTCATATTTAAACATTTAGAATAAATCTAGTAATAGTTATTTCTCTCTCTTGTTTTATTTATTGACAAATGTTTTTAAAGCTCCTATATTGTTCAAGATATGGTGTTATCAAAAGAACATTCAAAAATATAAAGATGTATATAACCTCAGTCTTGTCCTTCAGTGGTTTGTAATCTTAAAAGATTAATGAGATGCATACACCAATAGCTACAAAGCAAAGCATCAAAAGGTATCGTATTAGTCCATTTTGTGTTGGTATAATAGAACACCTGAGACTGGGTAATTTATAAAGAGGTTTATTTGGCTTTTGATTCTGGGACAGCTGCATTTGGCACAGGCCTCAGGCTGCTTCTACTCATGGAGGGAAGTGACAGGCAGCCAGCGGGTAAAAGCGCATCACGTGGAGAGAGGAAGCAAGGAGGGGGGATGCTAGGGTCTTTTAAATAACCAGCTCTCAGGGGAACTAATAGAGAGAGAACTCACTCACTACCTCCACCCCCTAGGGAGAGCCTTAATCCATTCATGAGGGATCCTCCCCAGTGATTCAAACAGCTTCCAAAAACTGCCACATTGGGGATCGGATTTCCACATGAGTTCTGGGAAGACAATACATCCAAACTCTATCACGTGTGATATGTGTTATAGATAATGAGTCACATGGGAGTTCAGCTGAGAGAGTGCTCTATTTGTGTTGAGATGTATTAATGGAATGTACCGCCAAGTTAGCTAATTATAATCATAGGGTTCAATATTCAATTTTATCATTGGATATTGATCAGAATCATTTTTAAAATATGGGTACATTCAATAATGTATTTTCAGAATGCATTACATGTAGCATAGGCAAATAGATGTCACAGGCTTTCAGTAAAGATTTAGTCAATTAATCCACTCATAGAATTGAAACATTTACCAGCCCATCTGGGAAATGAATGAGGAAAGAGGGCCAAGTACTTGACATAGATCAAGCTCACCTTCAATGTCCGCCTGGAAAAATAAGCAGTTCCAGAACAAAAGTGGAAAGTTCCAAAGTGAGTTTCAAGTTTAACACAAAGGCAAATAACAGCTTATATCTCTTAACCTGTACTTGCTGTGATAACAGGAATTCCCGAATCCTTTGAGTCTCCTCCAAAATGTTGATCAGAATTTTGGGCTTGAGATAATGGAGTAAATAGTTTCTTCTTCATTTATTAGCCCCAAAGGACTGAATATTAGAAAATATATATACCTCTCTTTATATATATATATGTGTATATGTAGAATATGTGCATACATACATACTTGTGTGTATATATGCACTATTTTATAGTGTATATATACTGTATGTGTAACATATGTAGTCAATTTCTACAAAAAAAGTAAAACACAGTGACTGTTCTTGTCCATTTAACACTTACAGTTTATCTTGAGATTCCAAAAAGGCTGTCCTTAGTAAGCTTATTCTACCCGAAAAATAGTGTCGACATTGTTTTGCTCAATATATATTCAGGCATCTGACTTTCCTCATGTGTTTATCTGACTCAACATTATCTACTAACTTTTTGAGAATGGAAACCATAACAAAATGCTGCATATTTCCATGAATAATTAATCAATTACTTTGTTTTCAGTTGAGGAAGACTCTCAGAGAGCAAGATTGTCTGACATATTCCTTCTTAGCATGATTAAGTTTTACATTGATTCATAGAAAAGGATAGTAGGACACTTGTTCCAGTTCTTTTCCTGAGAAATTTCTGAGGCCCCAAATCTCAAAGAAATATCAAATATCACACTTTGAAGCTGAGAATACAATAAGCATGAACATTGTGAGTCAGGAGCTCTGGGAAATCCATTATTATGCAAATTACTCAATTTTATTCTATTCCATAAAGGTTAATCTCTTGGTTCAAAAATTTAAATTCCATGAGAAATCTGCCAGTGAAAAATGAGTAAAAATATATCTTATTTTTTCTGACAAATTGTTTTAGTTTTCTAGGTCTTCTATTTCAGGGGAATGAAAGAGACATGTTTTGTGTATTTGGAAGGTATGCAACCATATAATGAAATTTTAATCAACTTTAACATAAAAATCAGCAAAATGTTAAATCCTAAATAAGTAAAAATTATTCACATATCCCAGTACAAAAAACATCTTAACCCCAAAATACTTTTAGGAATCAGTAATTCGGTATAACAGCATTCTTTATGACAACCTATAGTCCATAACATGTACATTTGAATCTTCAGAAATAATGACAAATCTTGAAGCTATCAATTATATAAGATAAATTAACGGCACTTCCTCACATAGTTTTTAAATGTAGTAAATTTTTCTATCTGCCCTATTGCTAAACTCTTAGCATTGCTTCATAACAGGTAAGACAAGATAATAGAAATCAGCAGAAAACAGATATTCCTATAGTGATGTAGTTGTGGTACCTGACACATTTTAGTCAATTCTAAAATGCTCTTCTGGAGCATTAAGTCAATATGAGAGTCCCAGTCATCAGGCCACTGTCAGGTTGCCTCTTTAAATTTCCAGTATTCTGGTGATGAAGAATAATCAACTATCATATCATTATAACTGTATCTGTACTACATGGACATTGCTAAATGTTCTAAGGAAAGTTTCAAAAGAATTAATTTTTCTGGCTCTCAGTAATGGAAATACAATGTCCCCCTGGCTCAGCTTTTCTGGCTGCCCTACTTCCCTGGTCTTCTTTCCCATGACACTTTCTTTCTTGCTCAAACTGATTTCTCAATAGCTTTGGTCAGTACCTCTAATCCTGGGTTACCTTATTTCATCCAACTAAGTCCTTTATCCACTACCACACACTGAAATCTTAATTTAAATCATGTGGAGAAAAATCTTCTATTTTGTGAACTAATGACACAAAATCCCAGAACATTGTTTCTTAATGTGTCTCAGAACTTCTTTGTCCCATAAAACTTTAGCTGAGTTTTATTGAGAGCTTAAAACTTGCCAGGAAATGAATAAGTGATTTGTCTGAATTTAATCCATTACTGAGGCAACTGATAGTTAAGAAGGCGAAGTACCTCACCCAAGGTCACTATCAAATCAGAGCTGAAATTTGAACCCAGACCATGTGACATCAGAGCCTATACATTTAACTCCCTATGTTAGAATGCCCTCTCATGAATAGAAGGAAAGATTCTGTCTGTATTCTTATAAACTAGTTAATCCTGCATACCTGCCTTGGCAGGGGACGAACAGTGTTCATTGGTGTTTAGAATACATTTTAATACTTTCTATGCTCTGTGAAGTCCTTTGGTTTAATTTTGTGGATTGTATAAGATCCACCTTTCTGCAGAAGCATTTGTCTCCTCTATCCGTTTCACGTCAGGCTGGGCCATGAGACTTGACTTGACTAATGAAATGTGAGCACTAGAGAAATGTGTCACTTCTGGACAGAGGCATTAAGAGTCAGTGGGGACCATCCAGGCTCACTTCTACCTTTGTCCAGCAACACACACAGTGCCACACCATGGCTTCTTTGTCCAAATGGCTCCCAGAGGTCAGGTTGCAGCTGACCCACAGTAGACATTTGTAAGAAATAAACCTTAGTTGTTTTAAGCCACTAAGATTTACTGGTTTTTACCTGGTTTATCATGGTTGATTTTTTTTAACCAAATTTGTTTTACCATGGAACATCTTTTTCACAGAATACCCATTAACATCTAATAAGATACTGGAGTGACACCGAAGATAGCTGGTGACACTCGTCCCCGGTATTATGAAAAGATGAAAAGGGAGCTGTTTTGGAGACAGTGAGAAATACTTGCTCTTGTCATATCATGACTGAAGCCTGAGAGAAACAAGGAGCAAACCTGACAGTTCTTTTATTCGGTTCTCCCCAACAACTTCACAAACATATCAATGCACAAGGTAGCTGTCCCTCAAGGTTCTGTTTCACTCAAATATATTAGTTAGTTCACTCAATAATTATTTTCTGAACACTCACTATGTGCTACCAGTATCAGGTGCCCACTCCCAACCCACTAAGTGGTTGTATCCCTAAATGCCCAGCAACAATGTAGAAACCTCTGGCTTCCCAATTTGACTCATAGAAGCTTTAAATGTTGTATTAATCTTATTATGAAATCTCATTACTTTTCTGAGATGTCATCTTGGCTAGGATATAGTTCCCAGTTATTCAACAGAGCATTTGTCTGAGTGTGCTGCAAAGGGATTTTACAGATGTAATTGGAGTCCCTAATCAGTTGACCCTAAGCAAGGAAGATTATACTAAATCAACTGTGTGTGCCCAGCTTAATCAACTGGAAGGCTTTAAAGGCAAGGCTGAGATACCCTGAGAGAAAAAAGAAATTTGTTCATGGCTGAAATGTCATACATTGTTCTGCAATTTATTCCACTCAACATAATATTTTGTGAAAATTTATCCATATTATTATTGGTAACTCTAGTTTAATTTTTTCCTTTGATGATCTTCCATTATATGAAAACATCATAAATCATTTTTTTATTCTCCTGTGTATGGACATTTTTTTTTTCAATAATATTGGCCTTACATAAAAAGCTGCCATAAGTATTCTTACACGTATCTCCACATGAACATGAGTAAGAGGTGCCGTAAGGTACATATCTAGAGTTCCATACAGTGAAAGTTTCTTCAGTTTTACCAGATATTGCCAAGTCACTCTACAATGTTGTTTAGTAAGTTTATAGTACTACCAGTAGTATACAACTAGTACCCTCACTCTGAATCTTCACAAACACACAGCATTTTCAGGCTTTGTAATCTTGATGGAGTTTATGGGTATGAAATGAAATCTCATTTTTATTTTCATTTTCTTTATTTCCAGTGGGGTTGAGCATCTTATTTTTATTAGGTATTTGGGTTTCTTCTGCTGTTAATTACCTGCTCATTTCCTTTTTAATCTTTTCTATTGAGTGCTTTGTACTTTTCTTACTGATTTAACAAATTCTTAATATATTCTAAATAATTCATTGTCATTTATGATTACTGTATATATTTGCTTCAGTCTCTGATATATTTTTTCCTACTCTGTTAAAAGTAGTATTTTGGGCAGAATTTTTTCATCTTTGTGTACTCACAATTATCACCACGATTTTTTTATGATTTGCTTCTTGACACCTACTCAGCCTTTGTCCTCCAGCCTTCCACTAATTCTGTGATGCCTGAATGTCCTTTCAATAAATGTACTTTGGTTAAAATTGGCCAGAGTCATTCTCTGTTGCTTTCAAACTAACGGAGACAACCCTAAAACCACATTATAATTTTAACATTGTTATAATGTTATCCACATTGTAACAACTAAATTTTATGTAGAAAAAATATTACACAGTAACACAAAAAGTCTGCTTATTTCCTGAATAAATTTCTCATCATCCCTTAAAAATTTGAGAATTTCAGATAGTAGACATAACACACGGGTGAAGTTCAGAATGTATTTATACTCTGTACTATATAAACGCATACACATAAAAGACATCTGTAGATAAAGAATATTCAAAAATAAATTTTGATTGTTAAATATAGTGGAAAGAAAGTAAAGAGGTTTTCACATTACTTCTCATTAACATGGGTAGGTTTCTGTGTGTCCCTGCTTTTCGTGAAGCTGACTTTGACCAAGGAAACCACGTACAATTAAAAGAGAATAGAACAGAATGCAAACATTCCAGACTAATAACTTTCTAGTCATCTTCAAAATTAGACAAACTAAAACCAATTGCAAAATGATGAGAATACCACAGGAGTATACAGTCTCAGAAACTTATGAGGACCAGGATATTTCATCCACTAAGATTTGCCCTTTGTCATCCAACATTAAAAATAATGGTTGTTCCTGGAATTTCTCAAGGGTCAAGAGATGAAACCAAAGCACTTTTTTTTCTTTTTTTTTTTTTTTCTTTTTTTTTTTTCTGAGATGGCTAGAAAACATTAAGGAGGCATAACCCAATAATGTAAAGTTTCACCTTTCTGAAAATTCATCTGGAAAACTACAGAAAAATTAGGCAAGGTTTTTAAATAGCTATAGTCACAGTCTTGCTATCTACTGCTATGTGATTCTGAAGATTGTTTTTTTCCTGTTGCAACATAAATCTGTGATAACTGATTCTATAAAAGTAAATTTCTGTGATCCCAACTCCAAGACATGTATGTAGTAGCATTTACTTACCTATCAATGAACATATTAATCATGTGAGTGTGTGAGAGAACGTATGTGTTTGTATGTGTTTGCACAACTATATCTTTATCTTTCTATATCTACAAGTATATAAATATATGTTTAGTTATGATCCTAGTTCAGGATTCAATACAGCAAGAAGTGTCAAGGTATACAATTCCAATTTGGCCTTTTCAATCCATCCTTTTCCAGACTTGCTTCTTCACATTTATGTGCCCAAAATTTCAGATAAACATAATGAGATGATGAGGGAATTTTAGAATCAGAGGAGTAGAAACCAGCCACGCCTTGACTTAAGGTTTACTATTCCAAGGCTCGAGCTGAGATGTACTCTTCGGAATGTTATTATTAGCATATGGCCTCTTTCTTTCTTTCTTATTGGCCTTACTGTGCCTGTTTGAGATAGGAATTGAAGGTCATTTCAATGACTGAATGCCGTCGAGTCAGAAGTCAACAGGAAGAATTGTTGAGTTCAAGAGAAATCTGGGTATGACCAGAAAAAACACTCCATTAAGTGGATTTTGCAAGTCATTGACATCTATGGTTGTTTATTGCCTAGGGAGGAAGCTGCACCTTTCACAACTTCTACACCTGGAGCTTGAGATCATGAGTTGCCTAAATTATCAAAGGCCATCCATATTTTCACATATTTATTCACTGAACAAACAGGCATTTAGCATATATTATATGGTAGCTTTGGCATATAGTAGAAAGAGACACAGCACAGCCCCGTCCTCAAAGAGCAGCACTGTTCCGTGGAGAGCATCAGCAACTGATAAGAATTCTTCAGCAGAAGAGTGACACTGATTTCAGGCAAAGATTGTAGAAGACGGAAGAGCAGAAATGACTCGTCAGGAGAAGGTGTGAATGGGGAAGGGCAGGGGTAGAGTCAAAAACATGAAGGAGCAACAGGCATAAAGGCAAGAAAGCTGGAGAGAAATCATGGAACACTTAGAGAAGGCAAGTGGTTCAGTGTGGCTGGAGCTCAGGCTATGCAGCAGAGAATGTTCAAAAATGAAATAGACAGGACCCAGGAGTCAGAGAAGGAAAAGCCAGAGTCTGAGGTGAATGTCCACTAGGAAGCTGATCACCACAATGAGACTGATGAGACTGAAGTACAGCAGGAAATCAGGGAACTCAAAGAAGGTTTTATCTTGTATTTTGATTTTTTTTCCTCCTGAACTTGAAATAAAGACTTAGAATACAGACCACCACTCACAACTCCTAACACAGAATTCGAAGACTTTATTAGAGGGTGTCAAGGAAAGTCATGAACTTGAGGAAAAACTAGGAATAAAGTAAGGCCAGGATTTAGATGGCAATATTCCATGTGAAATTTAATAATTAAAGGGGATTTTTTTGTTTGTTTGTTCTTGTTGTTTTGAGTACAGTGGGACTACAGAAGGCAGAATAGAAAGAGATGAAACAGAAAGTTGGAAAGAATGATTCATGACAGGGGAAGTACAGAGTGACAGAGGAAAGAGAAGAAAAGACTCGCTGGAATGACAGTATCTGAGGATGACAGAAGAGAAGGCATCCTGTCCTTACTGGCCCCACCGCTCAGTGAAGTTCTTTTCATATTATGTTGTGGGAGCCTAGCTGGACCCCTGATGGTCAGGGCAGATATTCCACAGAGCAACTTCCAAAAGTTGACACCATCCATGGACTAGAGCCATTTCTTCATATATAAGGACCATTAGGTGAAGCATAAGTTCCAGGGATCAAGGGCCAACAGTAACTTATCACTGAACATTCACCAGCCTTCCTCAGACTCATGTGCACTTTGCTGTCAACCCTCTCCTAAGTGGCTCCTAATCTGTTTTGAATAAAACACCATCGGTGTGTTTTATGCTTTAATTGGTTGTCTGGATGGGTTTTATGTATGTTTGGGAAAAACTAATCCAGAAAGAAGAGCCTTTCTCTTGTTGCTCCCTTTTGATTTTCATTTTCATGATAGATGTTTTTTTCATAAAGAATGTTCACCTTACAGTAAAATGTCATCTTAGTCTTGTAAGTGGTAAGAATTCTGTAGGAATACTCAATAACAGATAATACCTAAGGTATGGTACCTAATATTATTTTTTCATAAACAGTCTATTTGCTGTTTATAAATAGTAAAAAAGAAAAAAAGAAGAACAGTATTAACAAAGATGAAAAATAGCCTTCTCACTAATCCCCCAAGTCATTTTATCTGTAAACTAATCAGTTAACAGAACGGGCAGTCGACATAAAGTAAAAAAGAGTGTCCTGATAAGACCTCTGAGTTAGGTAAGAGTATTTTAATTGAAATGAGGGATTTCTGATTATATGTTGTTTCCAAGTGGTGGAAAATTATGTTAGCATGCAATATTATTCATGCATCCGAAGGCAAACTGGGAAAAAACAGGAGAAAATGGCAGATGTAATGTTCCTGACTGCACTCACGCTCATTGTAAATGTTCTCTTTCCACCATGTATACTGCAGTGATTTTTTTTTAATCTCCACTGGGGAAAGTAAACCCATTAAAACTTTCCTAACAAGTTAATGTCAGCTTTTGGTGCTCATATTTTAAGGTCTTCAAAAATAACACACATATTAGATAGTTGCTCTAGATATATTAAATAGATTTTTCATTTTTATTTTACAGTCCACATTTCAGGATCATTTTATAAAACCCCAGTGATATTTCAGGGCTGTGTGTTTGGCAAAGTAGATATTGGAGCCTCATTAAAGCAAACACCCTGACATATGTGTAAGTCATTTCTAACAGAGTTAGTTACACGTATACTTAAGAAAAGAAGGATCTGCTCATTATTTCCTTCTTCAGGGTGGAGCACATCAGGCTCTGCAATCAAATAAAACTGTACTGGGACACCATAGCATGAAATATTTTCACAATAACTACGATAGTAAATATTTGCTTCTTTTTAAAGAAAAGAGAAACTACCCATCTTCACTGGAAATATGGAGTGGTGATAGTGGCATGGCATTGTTGTCCCAGCACTTCCAGGAAGTCATTCACACTATCTTTATGTACAGGGTAGGCAGTGACAACTCAGTCTTTTTCATCATGGCATAATTGCATGCCCCAGAAAACTTGCATAATTCTAAATACAGTAGACTTCCTTATCTGTGGGAGATGTGTTCCCAGACCCCTGGTGGGTTTATGAAACCACAGATAGTACCAAACCCTATACAGATGCTCCTTGACTTATGATGGGATTATGTTCAGATGAACTCATGGTAAATTGAAAATATTGTAAATTAAAAGTGTATTTTCAACTTAAGGATATTTTCAGCTTACAAAGGGTTTATTCAGAAGTAACCCCATGATAAATCAACACTCTTACTTAACTGGAATTGCTTTCACACCATCCTACAGTCAAAAAATAGTAAGTCAAACTGCCATAAGTTGGGGACCATGTGTATGGTACTATGTTTTGTTGATTTGATAACCAAGAGGGCTACTGAGTGACTCAGGGGCAGGGAGCATGTACAGCATGGATACCGTGGGAAAGGGGATGATTCTTATCTTGGGCAGGACAAAGATTTCATCACACTACTCAGAATGGCACACAATTTGAAACTTAGGAAGTCTTTCTGGAATTTTCCATTTAAAATTTTCAGACCCTGGGTAAATGAAACTGCAGAAAATGAAACCGCAGATAAGAGGGGCACTACTGTACTGTTTTGGAATGACTCCAGACCAAATTGGGCATCTGAGAGGAGTCTGTTAAAAGTAAGGGGAGGACAGCTTGCCCCAACCATGAAATGTTATAACCCTGATTTTGCTAATAAACATACGTAATGGCCAGAACAATGTTGTTGGGAATAGCCTGTTCCTTACATGGCCTTAGTGGGAAAAGAACTCTGGTTTCACTTGCAGGAATGAGTAAAGGAGGAGCACTCCCCTCCCTCCCCCCATGCTTACACTCCTCACAGAAGAGGACTTAGCATCCAACTGTTAGATTTAGAGTAAAGGTTTTATTTATTTTAGAGTCTTGCATCTTGCTCTCTACCATGTTGTTAATAGATCTCTGAAGGCCAGGGCTCCTCTGTGCTTCCAATACCCCATTCACTGTTGATGGAACTATAAACTAATCAAACTTGTTGGAGAAATTAAAATACGCGTCTTTACTATTCATTGAGACATCATTTGTAGCAACAAAATAATATAAATGACCTAAACGTTCATTCATAGGGAACTGTTTGAATAACAAAGGTATTTTGATATGATTGAATTCACTGCAGCCACAAAAAAGAAAAAGAAAGTTCATTATAAACTGATATGAATGATTATAGGGATGTATTAAATTAAGAGAAAAGGTGAAAATAAACATGTGTAGTATATGGTATATGACTTTGGTGCCCCCCCCCAAAAAAAGGAAGGAAGGGAAAAAGGAAGGAAAGAAAAAGGAAAAAGGTAGAAGGAAATCCTGGGACAGCTTGTAGTTCCAGAAAATAAGGAATTATTCAATGATTAATGAGGTCATGCCAAAAGGACATGGGAGCCAGCTTGCAAAAACTTCTAGAAGCTGAAAAGAATAACAATATAACGAAGTAAAACAAATATAACAATACAAAGAATGGGTGTCCACAGTAATACTTTTTTAAAAAGAGAGAGAATAGAAAAATAGAAAAGTGCAAGAAAAGTGCTAGCTAATAAATATAGAAAGCCAGGCAGAATTAGAAAATTAACATTCTACTATGTAATATCTCCTTTAGGCAAGGATTATCAAGGAATGATTACCTGGGTAAAAGGATGTTGGGAAACCGGTTATTCATAGTGCTAAAGTATCATATCATGGATTGATCATTAATTGCCAGGGGAAAAATATGTGTCTAAAATTGAAAGGTTTGATAGGCTGCTGTCTTAACCCAAGTGAACAAACTAACATAAGACCACTGGTAGTAGCATACCTAACATTTATGCACCTCCCAGTATAAGACTTTTAAAGTACACATCACTTATGTAGCGTTTTTGTCAAAAATGTTCATCCAGTATTTAATCATGAGGAAACAATAACACAATTCTAGAACGTGGGGTATTTCTGTGAGCCTACATGCCTGAACTCTTTAGATACTCAAGGTCATTAAAAAAACAAAAATAAAAATAGACAAAAGAAACATAATAATTAAATTCAGTTGTGTACCTTAATTGGTTCTGGAATGGAAAAAATACAAAGTCAGGGAAAAAAATGGAAAATTTGAAGATGGAAAATTATTTGATTTATAGACTTATGAAATTATGAAGATCTTGTAAATTTTCTTAGGTGTAATAATGGCATTTGGACATGTAGAAGAAGGTCATTCTTAATAGATGTATGCTGAAGACATACTTCAGGGTGAAGTGTCATGATGTCTAAAACTTACTTTCAGATGCTTCAAAATGTTACCACCTGTGAATCTATGTGAAGTGCAATGTGGAGGATTCTTGTACTATTCTTTCAATTTTACAATAGAATTTAAATTTTTAAATAAAAAGAACAAGGATTTTTATGTGCGTAGTCCTTGAGACATCAATTACACCTTTAAGGAGCTTTTCCTAGAGATACACTCACATAATTAGACAAAGATACATGAAATTTATTGTAATAGTGAAAAAAAAATAGAAGAATCCCAAAGTCAATCAAAATGAGAGTTGTTTAATCAAGATATTTTTTTATGTATTCATTGAAAAACTAAACAAATTTATTTGCATTAAAATGACAAACTATCCAAGGTAAATATATTGTTAAGCAGGAATGAAAGCAAGCTACAGGAAAATATTTTTTTATTTTGAGGAATCTTTACATGTATTGAAAAAGCTAAAAGGTTGTTTATATTAATTAAAAGAGTAATATTTCTACACAGGAGGAATTCAGGGTGATTTCACTTTTTACAAATATGTACCATAAAATTCAATCTTTATACCAAGCATGTATTACTTTAGAATAACTTCAACTTAAATCATCCCTTCCCCTCAATACTCTTGCTAAGAAAATATGTGCAACACATATGTGAAACCTAAAACTAAAAAATTTCTCAAGGAAAACATACGAGAAAATCTATATGACTTTGGTTATAGAAAATATTTCTTAGATATGACATCAAAGCATAATCTATGAAAAAAATTAATAAATTGGACTTTGCAAAAATTAAGAAAAACTGCTTTTTAAAAGATACTGTCAATAAAATAAAAAGGGAGGTCACATACTGAGAGGAAATGTTTTAAATGACATATCTGATTAATGACTTATATCCCAAACATATTAACAAAAATTTCTCAAAACTTAAGAAAACAAACAATAAAAAATGAACAAAATTTGAACAAATGTTTCACCAAAGAAGATATATGAATAGCAAATAAGCACATGAAAAGTTGTTCAACATTACTAATCACTAAGGAAATGTGAATTAAAACCATAATTAGTTACCACTGTACACCTATTAGAGTGGTTTTAAAGAAAAGAAACTACCATACCAAATGTTGTTGAGTGTGTAGATCAACTTGGATTCTCATCTATTGCTGACAGGAATGCAAAATGATACAATCATTTTGGAAAAAGTTTGCCAATTCCTTATAAAGTAAATCTATACTTACCATGTGACCCAGAAACTCTGCTCCTAGGTGTTTACCCAAGTACAAAAATGTAAAACTCTATTCATAAATGTTTATAACAGCCAAAAGCAGGTGAAAACCTCAAGTGTCCCTCAACTTGGGAATGTATAAACAAACTGTAGTATATCCATGTAATGGTGTACTGCTCAGCAATAAAAAAGAATGGACAACTGGTCAACACAACTTGGGGGAATTTAAAATGCATAAGTGAAAACAGCAAGATTCAAAAGGCCACATACTGTATGATTCCATTTACTTGACATTTTAGCAAGGGTGCAAATATAAGTTCAATTCTTGAGGGAGGGTGAAAACGTTAGGAGTGTTTGTAAATAAAAAACATGGGGAATTGGTCAACGGACACAAAGAATGATTGTGTATTGTAATAAAGAATAACCTAAGTATTCTGATCTAACCACCACACATTCTACACAATTATTGAAAATCAACGTTGTAGCCCACATGTATATAATAAAAAACAAATAAAAATAAAAAGAACATTGAGAGGTTTTGAGCTTTTTGTGGTGAAGGAACTATTTTATTTTGACACATGTCAAAATTTGACAGTTTTAGTTTAAAAATTGCTTAGAGGGAAATTTATAACATTAAAGCTCATATTAATAAACAATATTCTCTAATAGGCGATCTACACTCACACCTTAAGAAATTAGAAAAAGATAAACAAATTTAATCTAAAATAAATAGAAGGAAGAAAAAATAAAAGTAAGCACAAAAATCAATTAAATAGGATACAGAAAAGTGAAATAGAAAATGAGCTAAGACCGTCTTGTCATATCAGATAGAAAGGAAGCTACCAAAGTTTACTGATGTCATGTCAAAGTGACTTAGGAGACAACTTAAAGGGGTTCAAACAAAATCACTGAGATAATTATAAGCTTTAATAAGAATATGAAATAAGATGTACTGAAGCAGCAAATATTTTTGTCTATGAGTTCGTAGTGAAAGGTTTAAAGACAAAACTGTTTAACTTTGGAGAATAAGATTCCAATTTATTATCTAGAAAGAATAGAACATCTATCTTAGCTTTTTTATAAAACCATACCACTGTATAAGAAAATAGTAGGTGGAGGTAAACATCTTTTTATAAAAGTATTTCAACTGATAAACGAAGACAAAGTGATGGAAACGTCACCATTTCTAATCCCCAATGAATTAATGGATCTAAGCATCAGACATCAATAGGTACCAACCTCCCAAAAGACATGATGATGGAACACATGAGCACCTGTGAAATTAACTTGATAAAAATTTAAAAGAAAAGGAATCGAACCAAGTCTTTAGATATAACTACCAAGTTGCAGGGAATACAGAGGAAGGACATGTGAAACACACGATGGGTATCAAATCAGCAACACTCAGACTATGGGAAACTCTGCAGTTAAAAAAATCACATGATTTTTCAAAAACTTAAAATTTAAGAGAAAAAAACAAGGTGAAGGGAAAATGAGAATTAAAAATATGTGTGTAGAGAAAAACTAAAATACGGTGTTTAGGAATGTATACTCATGTGTTAAAACAATTTTTACAGAAACAAAAAAGCAGGTACCACAAACGTCAAGACAGTGGCTCCTTTTAGTGTAGAGAGTGGGAGTTGTGATAGGAAAGAACACATTGTTTGTGGGTAGTTGTCAGTGTTTTTGTTTTATAATAATGTATTAAATTATAAATTTGTTCAATATGCTTTTCTGTATAATTTTTTTTCAAAAAAGTCTTTATACCTGAAAAATACACCCAAGCTCTTCTCCCACAGTACTTAAATTGTGCAATGTTGAAACTCTAGGAAATAAACCACAATAAACCCAGTGGATTGGATTAAGGGGTTCATGAGTTACTCAAAATTGCTTTCAAATTCATATGTGCCTCCAAGATTGGGAACTGTGAAACCACAAAGGATAATTTCTCTTCACTCTGTGTTTTTAATGTTCCTGACTTCTGAAGTTCTCCTAGCACTAGAAACAGGTGACAAAAGCTAAAAGCACATGATAAAAAAAAAAATACAAAATGCAAAAGAAAAATTAAAATACAATAAAGTTAAGGTTATCCCATTATTTCCTTTTCACCATTCTCTTATACTTGTTAATTTAGCTTCTGGTCTATGTAGGCTTCATAGACTGGCTTTTTCCTGTTTTTTTTACTACATCTTTGAATAACTAATCAATTTTTACATCTTTTCTCATGGTTTCCTTTACCAAGGGAACCTTTTTTATTTACATCTGGCCTCCCACTAGAGGCTGTTCTCTTTCCACCCAGCTCATCTCTTCCTCCTGGTAGCTTTTACATTTTTTTCATAAAACAGAGGTGTGAGTCAAGACCATGTGTGTTGGAATCGCCTGTGCTGCTGGTTAGAAATGCTGGTTCCTCCAACCTAAATGTCCACCTACAGACAACTGTATAAGGGAATGTGGTGTATCTACACTATGGAATACTACTCGGCCATAAAAAAGAATGAAATTCTGCCATTCACAGCAACATGGATGAACATAGAGAAAATTATGTAAAGTGAAATAAGCCAGGCACAAAATAAGCCAGGCACGTAAGTGGAAGCTAACAAATAAACAAACAAACAAATAAATGAATAAATAAAAGGAAGGAAAGAAGGAGAGGGGGGACAGCGGGAGGAAGGAAGAATAATCACAATTCCTTGTACTTTCAAAAAAAAAGAAGAGAACTGTGGTTATCAGAGGTAGGAAAAGGGGGTGGGGAGACGGTTAACAAGAAATTGGTTAAGGGTCACTATGACTGATTATGTTTTGTAAACATGAGTATACTAATTATCCTGATTTGATCACCACTTACTACACTCAGGTATAGATATTCAAATCTGTACCCCAGAAGTATGGATAATCAATTATGTTTCAATAAAAAAAACTGTCGATAAAAAAAATAGAAATGCTGGTTCCTGAGCCTGAATACTCTCTTGCCAATCATTAGGGTAAGGACCCTTTGGAATCTGTAATTTGCACAAACCTGTCACCCATGAGACTGCCACACTAACATGCTGGAGTGCCATCGCAGAAGCGTCAGCATGAGGACTCCCATTTGTCCTTAGAAGAAACATTAGTTTTAATTCTTCTCATATATTTTCTTCTTAGTAAACATACCACGGCAAGTTAACTATGTAATTTTAACCGCTTAACTTACAGGTTGTTTTTTAATTTTAAAAATCAGCTTTATTGAGGTATAATTTACATACAGCAAAATCATCCTATTTCAAGTGTTCGGTTTGTTGAGTTTTGATGATTGTATGCAATCCTGTGAGCACCACCATCGTCAAGAAAGAAAATATTTCCATCACGCAAGATGTTTCCTCATGCCCCTTTGCATTCAATCCCCTCACCACTGCCCTGGTCACCAGCCGCCACCGATCTACCATCTATCCCTATAGTTCTGCCTTTCCTAGAATTTCTTTTTGTTGTTTTGTTTTTAGTTGTGGTAAGAACATTAACATGAGATTTTACCCTCTTAACAAATTTTTAAGTAAACAATACAGAATTTTTAACTATAGGCACGATGCTGTGCAGCAGATTTCTAGAACTGATTTATCCTAACTAACACTTCATAGCTTTGGAACACCAACTCTCTGTCTTCCTCTACCGCAGCCCTTGGAAACCACCATTTTACTCTCTCTGAGTTTAACTACTTTTTAGATACCTCCTATGAGTGGAATCATGCAGTGTTTGTCCTTCCCTAACTGCCTCATCTCACTTAACATGATGTTCTCAAGGTTCATGTATGTTATTGCAAATGGCAGGATTTACTTCTTTTTTGAGACTGAATAATATTCCATGTATGTGTTTATCCTTTCGTCCATTAATGGACATTTTTGTTTCCATGCCTTGGCTACTGTTAATAATGTTGCAATGAATGTGGGGCTGCATATATCTCTTCAAGATCCTGATTTCAAGTTTTTTGGATAGGCGCTCAGATGTGAGATTGCTGTCTCATATGGTAGTCCTATTTTTAATTTTTTGAAGAACTTCCACACTGTTTTCCATAATGACTGCATCATTTTACATGCCAACCAACAGTGTACAAAAGTTCCAATTTTCCCACGTCCTCAGCAACACTTACCTTTTTAAAAATAATAATACACAAATGATGTACATTTCTTAAAATTTAACCCACTTTATATTACAGAGCACCTATTTCATAAGAACTCAGTCTATATTACAAAATTTACGAATATTCTCTTACCTCAGAGGTATTGGTCCTATTGCACCTAGTTAATGGACTAAGAAGGAAACAAAGAAAGCTAAACATTAGGTAATATAATGTAAAACCAGAGACTTCCACAGAATTCTTATTTTCTTTTTTTTCATTTTGTTAAATTTGTATGAGCAATTTTAAAGACTCTCACTTTTCCCATGAATTTGTCGTTACTTACAAATAAGAATGCAAGTAAACCAGTAGCACAAAATTGAGCACTGCATCAACATCTGAATAACTACCTTTTATTTTCTAATTCTATAATCTCAAATGAAAGTTCCAGACAGTCCTGATGATTAATATTTTGTCTAACCTAAAATAAATCCCAGGTTTTGAAAGACAATAAATTTTGAAAATTAAATTATGCCTAGAAACAGTTTTATCCACAACATCGCCGAGTCCAAAACTTAGCTGCACAGGGACTAGCAAGAAAAACCGTACATGGTTTACTGGATGTGAAGCTGTCCAAAAGGATATTCATTTTCATAAATATAATTGCTGCCAAAAGAAGCTTGAAATATAAGTTGGTAAACGTTTTTGTCTTTCTACTGCTGTCCTGGGAGAGAGAGATAAGGAAGGCTAAGAGGGGGTTCCTGGAGGTTCATGGAAATTCTCAAATTTGACTTTCCCCAAATTAATTTCTTTCTATTGTCTGTGTCTCGTTGAAGTACTTTTAACGCTGAAGCTAGAGGAGCACAAGGAAGGACATGTTTACTGGTGCATATCAAAAGAACACGATATCCCCTGATGATGTTCTCTGTCTCTCGAGATCTAACTGCTGGTAGATTCTAGAATAAGCATCTTGTCGTATACATTAGCCATGTGCAGCAGATGGACCATTAGGTGAGAATGGTATCTAACGTAGCATTATTTTTTAAGATGGTTATTAATTTGTTTACAGTAGTTTTGGGATTTGAAACGCACAGGCTAGGCATACTAACAAGCAGAAATAAGTTTGTCTGCTTTCTGTGTGTTAGTAAATGCTGCTTTGGGTAGTACAAAAAGCTTTGATTTTATCAGGCCAGATTACAGTTTGAGCTATGTTCTATTTATGATAACCTATCATATACTTTTGAAAAGAATTTTGTACATATTAATAAAGCTTTTACCTCATGCTGGCCTGTGGGTGTTGCTATGAATAAACAGGAGTGGACTGACTGGAATGCTACGCTATTAGGAATTATCAGTGTTGAGAAATGACCTCTTAAATTTTGATTTTGAGGTTTCTGCTAAGACTTTACCTTATTTTTTATTATAATGTGGTTTCCTTGTATATAGTTTTCTAAATTATTTATTAATTGAAGTTGAGCCTAACCACAGCATCATTAATAATTAATTGTTCCTCTGAATCTGTGTACATTCATGTGATTAAATGTCTGTGCTTTTGCTTATGGAACTCACAATCTGCTATTTTGCATTGATTAGAAGGAACACACAAAGAGCAAGCGCCCATTATAAAACTCCCAAAGGATGTTTCACAGTAACCTTTTCCTGAGTGTATCTAACCTCTGAAGCAGAAGAAAAAAACAAACCCTTCCACCTGCATTTTGCTGCATTTGAAACACTGCGTTTATAGTTAGGTAGAGCTCTCCGTCTGTCTCTTAACCATTATTCTTACAATACTTAATTTTCCTCCAGGAGCAGGCAGATGGGTGAATAGCAGGGATAAGTTACATGAAGTGTCCTCATCGATATGAGAGAAAAACAACTTCTTTGAAAAGATCAGCTTTCTACAGAATTTTCATCTTTACCCAAAATAACTGAATTCATCTTGAAAAGGTAGACTATGATTTAGGAACAAACCACTTCTCCCAAAGCTCAGGCACTTAACATAACAAAAGTTTATTTATTTTTCACTCAGGATTCGTGCCCTATGCAGGTCAGCGGGGACTGTTTCACACTGGCTGTCAGTCATAGAGTCTGGCAGAGGGCTTTCTATATGGCCTGGAACAAAAGTCATGCTCAGTCTGCACACCAGGGAGAGAGAGGGGGCAGACTACATCTGGGCTTTTCATAAACTCAGTCTTGAAATGATGCTTTGCACGCACTCAGAGTTTATTGCCATCACTAAGTCAACATGGGTGGAAATTGAAGGAAATATGGAAATTCGGGGGAACATTACTGTCAATGCCCTTGTCTACCCTTCTATTCACCAAATATGTTATTCTCTTCTTCCAACAGATGTACCACATTTAATAGCTTCCCAAGGGAGACCACACCAAAAATTCCATCCAGTGATGGACTCAGCTTAAATTCCAGGGTCTCTGAGTGATGTGCAGTCATCTCTATCTTACGACCAGATATGACTCTCACTCCTCTAGGTCCAGAGACATCCAGACTAAAAAGACCTATTATTGCCTTCTCTGATGGAAAAACAAGACTCAGTAGAAAACTCTCATCTGAAGAAAAAAATAGGAGACACACAGTAGTCACTTCTTTGTACCAATTCCCAATGACACTGAATGCACATTATTAAGGTCACTCTCACCTGAGACGGGAAATGAACACATTATTAAGGTCACTCTCACCTGAGACAGGAAGATTCCTTGATCTTGACTCTTTTTGGTCACATCTGAATTGGGCATTGGGGAGTATGACCTTCTTTGTGGCTGTGCAACTTTCTGAGCCCAATTCCTGCCCATAGAACATTAGTACCCAGTGATAGCCTCCATTACTGTTATCAATAGTCACTTCCCCTCCTTGCAAGGGATTGTGTGTCCCACTCTGTGTTAACCTCTGGTTCATCATTGTTTTGGCCAAGGGCTTATGAGCAGTGACATGTATTCCATCTGGGGTAGCCCAGCTCTCCAGTTTGTCTCTGCCCTCCACCACACTGATTTGCTATGTCAGATAAGTAAAGAAAAGAAACGAAGGCAAACATGAAGCAGAGCCACAGCCAGCCTGTGATGGTCACACGGTGTGGAGGAGAATGATTGTTGCAAGCCACTGACATTTTACAGTTGTTTGTTGCCACAGCCTGACTTAACCTGTCTTAAAACTGATAAAAGCTCTAGGATCATCATAAGGCCACATCTCTTTTAGTCTTGTTGCTTTTTTAGCAATATAACTATCTCAAAAACCTAATAGAGCTTTTTAAATAGTCCATTCAAGTTAGTGCCAGTAAATGCATACAGCATTCTCTGTGAGATGAGGTTCTCACATATGCAATAAATGTTTGTTTGCTTTCTTTCTCCTATAACTCTCACTTTCACTAAACTTAATGGTGGTGCCTTGAGTCCCTTTGGGTTTTAATGGGAAAAAAGAGATTTTCACAGACTCCTATCTTTGGTTTAATTTTGCCCTTAAGCATTTTAATTAGTGAAAGTTTGACTGAGTGTGTTTCTCGAAAAGGCTTTCTCAAACCTACTACTGCTAGAGGTCAGAGCAGTTGACTCTTCTAATGGTGAAAGACCTCACTGTCCTAATTCCCTATCATTAAGTTGCAAATTGACACTTTCATTGCTGAAATCACCTTTCTTGTAACACCTTGTGAAATACAACTAAGAAGCAATCAACGCACACTATTAATACTGTATTTTCCAACCTCTTCACACAGAACTGTATCAGGTATGCCATATAATCTGCTTCCCAAATTATCACAGGTTCCAGTTTTACAAAGTATTTTACCCCTGCAAAAATAGATTACTAATGTAAATCTAAAATAATTCTAAAATTAAAAAGTTTATTTAAAAAATAGATTTTGCTTTCCTTCTAGCCACCAACCACTGCCATGTACTTTCGGATTTGGGCTTACTTGTTATAGCAGCATATCTCTCCTGGTACCAGTTCCTGTATCAGTCAGAACAGCCTAGGTGATTCCAGGTAACCAATAATCTTCAAATCCCTGTGTCTTTGCATGCCGAAGACGTGTTCCTCAGTATCTGTACTTGTCCCCTGAAGATGGGCAGGACCTCTGCTCTAGATGGCCCAGTGGAGGGTCCACTCACTGGTATTTGTGTTATTTGCACTACTTGGAATGGCAGCAAGCCTTTACAAAGCCTCAGCCTAGAAGTGACACATAGCATTTTTCTCACCACTTGTTGGCCAAAACTGGTCTTCATGACCCCACTTAACTTTTATAAAGGGGCTAGGAAAATGTAGAGAAGCAAATGCAATCTTCAATGAGTATTACTCTCTCTACAAAATATATGTAATATAGCAATCAAATTAAAAAAAAGAAAGTGGCTGTAAGTTTGAACAAACTGATAGCAAAGAGAAAAAAAGTCATAATAATAAACATGCACAGGAATTATGGAATAAATGATCAGATTTATGACATCCCTGTTTGCATGACAGCAAAATAACACAATCATTTCTGAAGTATTCAGAAGATGACAATAATTTGCATGGTTTATCTCTTTCTTGCTCATCTTTACTCTCCTGGTATAGTTACTATACCTTAATACAAGACACAAAACTCAACTTCTTATGTTTGCTGTGGCAAAAGATACTAACAAGTAACACTAACATGTATTACCTGTACAACTCTCAATCTTAATCAATCAATCATGTGGCTATATAGTGTATTGCCCAAACAAGAACATTTTGAGAGTGACTAGGGGTGATATTAAGTATACAAGGACAACTCACATCATTTTATTTTCCTAAATTTAAATATGTATAAAAAGAAGTTGTACAGAGATAAAGGAACTCACTCGAGGTCATGACATGAAGAAGTAGTAGGAACGTGTTTACAACTCAGCTGCCTGATTCTCATGGCTTAGCTCTTACCCACTGTGCTGCTTGAAGGATTCTTCCCTTCCCACTAGAGGGTCATTAATGATACATTTCCTAAACTGAGATAAACATATAAAGAAATTTAGAGAATGTAGGAAATCTTTGTGTTGTATTTTCTTATGATGATTCCACATTAATTAAGAAAGAGCAAGAGCACTGGTGGGAAATATTGAAAAATAAGAAGGGTCCAACTGGGTCAAAGTCCTTGCTTGAAGGTGGAGGGGGGTAGGAAATGTTTCAATAGGTCAGGGCAAGATCTTTAGAGACTTCATTTTTAGCAATAATGGTATATAAATTAATCAGAAAAATAATTAAAGGGCTAATATCCAACTTAGCATAAATGACTAGCATACAATCTGATAAACACTAACATTTCCATTTCTTTCTCTGTGTCCTTCAAAAATCATAAGAATATCTGTACGTATTTAGATGTATTATGTTAAAATAGGTCATGGAAGTTGCTAGAGAGCGTATCATGATGCAAGAAACAGAAAACATAATAGAAATGAAATCAGCAGAGAAGTTAAAGAACTTGGAAGCAATAATGCATTTTATTTGCATGGTGTGGCCTATGGGTTTTCATTTTGTTTTGTTTTGGTCATGCCTTTTAAGACTATAAGACCATTTGTTAATGTCCATGCCAATTGACTTTCAAATTTCTCAGGTACATTTTGCAGGAATCTGTCAAACCTGTCAAGCATAGCATAAGCAGTGGTAACAAGGGGGCAGGTAAAGAGACATAAGGTACAAGAGAGTGAATGAGTGAATGAGTAAATGAACGCACAGTAAATCCAGGATTTAAAATAGCTAATTCTGCCTTTCCACAGCCACTGTTCCTCAACTATATGTACTGAAAACCAAACAGACCCTGCTCTGTTTTCAACTCTGTGGACATGTGACTTTGGCCCCAAACATTAATGCAGTTCCATAGTTGGCAAAACAGTTACACTACAAATAAAGTGGTTATTGGGCATTTTTATGACTTCTCAAAACATTTCCAAAAATAACATTTGCCCTCTAAAGTTGGCAGTCTCCACTTACATTTACCAAATCCTTCCTTAGAGAGTCCTTTATTGATTAGATATGGACTAGATTAGGCTTATTTGATAATTAATGGGGTCATTTGCAGGTTTTTCACAGCCTGGTTTAAATTTAAATTTAATTTTTGGATTGATATTGAACATTTGATGTCATTTAATGAAATAGTACTATTGGTATTAACTAATGTATGTACTTTTTGCTGTGGAAAATTATTTTAAATGACCCGTAAACTGCCAGAAATCAATTTAGATTTTGCTGTAGTGTCTCAAGCAGATAATGAGCACGATCCAATCAATCCTTAATGGCAAGTTAAGTATTCTGAATATATCTTAGGTGTTTTTAAATCACACATGTGGGGTAATTATCCATGATTGTACGTAGCACTACCAGCAAAAAGAAAATGGATAATATTTGCGGATGAAGTACATGTAACCATGTAGTTACACTTGGCATAAGTATAAGTATATTGAATTCACAAGGAAAACTATAGTCAAGAAGCCTTGTTGATTAATTCAGAGATCTAGCTAATAAGCCGTGTGGATTTTTCTTTTAAATGGCTAACCACAAATGAATAATGACTAATTCATGGTTGGAATATCAGTACCGTATGACTCCAAATTCCTAATGGAGTTAGTTTATGTGTTTATTCGAGAAAAAGAGATACTCCAGATCTCAGAAAACTGTTAGCCTATGCTACTACCTCCATGCTTCCAATGTAACTTGAAGAGTTCTCTTTCTATTTCCCAGACTCTTCTCTTTTTTTCTCCTTTGCAACAGTCTCCAGGATAAACAGACTGTTTTTATCTTTCTTGAATATTTTTACCACCAACACTTTCCCATAGATTCTGTGTTCCCTACAAGCCTAGTTAAAAAATACAGTTTTTCAGCCCACCTCTCTCTTTCTGTCTCAAAAAATAAGGTAAACAAGTATACAGACCTACTGACTTTAAGGATTTTGTGGCTAACTATTAGAAAACAAGAGGTCTGGTGTCCAAAAACAACAGATACAGGAACACTAAAACTATTACAGAATTTACATATTTTTAATAGAAATTTCAGATCTTCATCTAATCCTCATTTTCTTCTAGGCTGCAGGTGGGCATTCTGATGGTTTTTACCACCTGATGTTTGTTCCTGAGCTCGGTGCCTAGTAACTATCAGCATGTTTTCTGATCCTGGGTATAGGAGAAGCCCATTTCTCCATAAGTGCTCCTCACCGCAAATGGTGGAATCAAATCAAGCCAAAGGTTTCTCCTCCTTGTGTTTTGAGGGAATAATTAATATTCCCCAAATACCCTGGACTTAGTAAGCCTTTTTTCCCCAAGTTCTACCCCTCACAGCAGAGATTCTCGTTGGCCATTTCCTCACAGGGACATGTTAAAATAAGTGAGATTTCGTATGAATATATTTTTATTCACCTAACTTTGGACATGTTGAGAGAGAAGGGAGAGCAGGACACTGGAGTTAACTGGGAAGTGTTCTTGGACACAGAGCTCTAGCAGCTGGTGGCTCTGTGCCTGGCTTCCACGGCCTTCAGAAGACTGAAGGGAGTAAAACATAATATCTTGTTCTGTGATGGCCCACAGGTATTTTTCCATAGAAAAAGTCTGGGGCCCTAGGACTGTTCAGTTACACAGTGGACTTCATTTGCTGCAGAGAGTGGAGGAGAAATCAGTGAATGTTTCAGTGACCTTAAAATATCTCCCCCACCTGAAATTTTATGAAAAATTCCTTGCCTATAGAGAGCTGTGAACCTTCAGTGCTATCAGGAGGAGCCAAGCATGAGCAGTCTTGCCTGCTGCTCTCAAAATTGATGGGGAAGAGACCCATCCTGTGCTTGGTATTAAGAGGAGAAACCTGGGATGTTGGTATGTGGAAATATCTCTTATGGAGGCATCGGGCCTTCCTGACAGGATGTCAGAAGCCATTCAGAGTTGGTGAACCTCAGAGATATTGGTGACAACCCACAGAGGCAGCCAGAGAAATACGAATGCTGGGAGGGACATGAGGATCTCAGGGCCATCTGGGTCATGTCCTTGACACAGAGCTGACAGCCAGGACATTGACTTCCCACAGCATGGCAGCTGGTTTAAATATGGAAATTCAAACCTTCTTTATATAAGTGCCTTCCTGAGTAAATTAGGGTTATATTTTTCTTTAAAAGCTCTACTGTTCTAAGAAGATTCTTAATAGATCTGGAGTACTGGAAATGGTGAATGGTGAACCCTCACTGGGCGTTTCCAGACTCACATACTCACAATGGATCAGTGGCTCTAACTCTGCTCCCTGCCTCCTGGCCCATTCCCGTGGCTATAGGTACCCTATAAAATATTAGCATAGCTTCTCCCAACCTTTGCCACTACCCTCATCTGTGAAACCTGTCTTTTCAGCTTATACCATCATGCTAGCCCCAAGCTTCCTTGCCTCCAAATTCAGCATTTTTATAAGATGCTGCCCAAAATATTATTCCAAAGGATTCATGTGCTGTAGCTCCTGGGAAGAAGGTATCACTTCCTAGGCTCAATGTAGGATTTTGGTATCCTCTCCCAGACCCTAGCTTCTGTGTCTAGTAGTGGACATTAGATTCCGTACAAAAGGTAAATCCAGGAAAAAGGGTTAAGCAACAATTGAAACAAAAGCCAGGAAAGAGGCAAAGATGTGTAACAACAAGTGTCAGAAGAGACAGGAAGACATATTTGAATGTGTCCCTCTTGAGGACCCACATTCCCTAATCTTTCTAAGACCCTAGGACATCTAAACAATCCAAAGGTATTGGCTCCGCTTCCAAACATTAGCCAGAGGGAGAGACGGCTGTTGTTTATGTAATGGTGACTCAGGTCACCACTGAAAATCATCTTTTTGGTTCAAAGGAGCTTGTCTATTGTGAGGAAAATGGAGTTAGCTTAGTCAGGCCCTCTCACCTCATATCTGGCTGGGTATGATTCAGCATATCCATTGTAAACAAGTTATATAAGACTAGTGTGAGTGTTCATGTGTGCCCATGTGCCCTTTGGCTCGTTACCACTGTTATGTACTTTCTCTATAAAGGGCAGCAGCTCTGAACTGCTGGTGGCAGAGTTCTCATCTGGAATAAAGCATGTCTATCCTATTATCAGCCGCCAGGATCTTTTTACAACTACCTGGCTCAGGACCTGCACAGGATGGGACAGAGGGGTCTGTGATCCAGCTCAACAACTGGCATAGTTGGCAAGATTCTGAGCAGGTAAGGAGCCACTAGCCCCTTGGGAGGGAGAGGAAATGTGGCTACCGTTGAGTATGTGGTAGCCAGTGACCACTTTCCTGCTGACTGGGGTCTGGCTGTTGCTCACTGTACTATGAATCAACATAGACCCAGTACTCCATGAAGTGGTGCAGCTTCAAGATTTGCAGCAGAAAGCAGACTTGTTGGAAGCATGGATACTTTTTCTGGAGGCTGAAGTACAGAAACAGGTCACTCCTGCTTTCAACAATGAACCCGATGGTGAGTTGGGGGAAACTATGGCATGACCTGTTTTGCATCAGAAACTGAAGCATGCAAAGCCCATGGGACAGGACAGACAACCAGTGGGCAACCCACAAGTGACCCAGTATACTACCTATGTCCCATATACCCAGGCTGAATTAGTTGACTTGGGGAAACAGTTTCAGCAGAAACAGGGAGAGCCCCTGGCTGCCTGGCTGCTGCAGTTATGGGACCTAAGAGTGAATAGCATGATGTGCTCTGATGAAGAGATGGAAAATTTAGCCTCTATCACCACACGTCCATCCCTGCAGTAGCAGCTACAGAATAGCTGTAGATATGCACCAGGACAGGATAATCACTCCTTGATGGAATGGGTGAATGCAGCTTTCCGGACTGTGTGGATGAATGCTAGAGAACTGCCTGAAACTGTGAGTTAATGGCAAACATATGCTGAGCTGGTTCAGGTGATTTGGGAGGTGGGGATGCAACAGTCCATGTTTAACATAAACACCCGTGGCCCAGATGATGAACGTTTAACTGGCAGCATGTAGTGCTGCAAAATTCTCTGTCGACATCCTTTGGGTCACTGATGGCCATACTGGCACCATACGTTGGTTGTCCTATACATGAAGTAACAATCAAGATGGCCAGTCTGGGCGAAGTGGAGGAGAGAAGACAAACAAAGGGAGTCCAAAAGGTGGCTATGACTAAACCCCCAAGAAATGCTCAGAATTTTACCCCAAAGGGACTGAGCAAGGCCAGCCATATGCAGATGTGGTTTGACTTGCTTATGGCAGGAGTTGACAGGGAAAAAATCGACCAGCAATCAAATGTGGTCATGTTTGCCTTGTGGCAACAATTGTGCCCCAAACAGCATAATACCAAACTTCCAAACGAGACAAATGATAAAATATGCCCAGTAAATCTGAAAGATTTCATGGATACCTCCATGGAGGCAGATGGACTGTTCTCTTTCAGCTAAGGAGCAGGCTGAGGTGCTCATCTTTTGGGTGCAGATGAGGACTGGAAGCCCCATGTTGAACTGGCAATACATTGGTCAAGGATAAATGTGCAGTGTATATTGGCATTGGTGGACACCAGTGCAGAATGTAGCCTGATACATGGCAACCCAGATAAGCTGCCAGGGACCATGGTGAATATTGATGGCTATGGAGGACATTCTATTACAGTCAAAGCTGTGTCTTTGCCACTGAGCATTGTACGATTACCCCCGCCCCCCATGTATGTACTGTGTATGTACCTCCTGTAGCCAAATACATTTTGGGTATAGATGTATTGTATGGTTTGTGCCTGCAAATGGCAGCTGGGGGAGTTCTGGCTGCAGATTCAGACAGTGAAGCCTGTGTTACAGGGCCATGCTAAACATGACCCACAGGTAGTACCCAAGCCAAGATGTGCAGTCAATGTGAAATAGTATTGCCTGCCGGGAGGACATGAGGAGATAGGTGCCACTATATCGGAGTTAGAAAAGGTTGGCATCATTCATCCCACACACAGTCCCTTTAGTGCCCCTGTATGGCCAGTGAAAAAGCCAGGTGGTACCTGGAGGATGACTGTGGACTATGAGGAACTGAACAAAGTAGTGCCTCCTTTGCATGCAGCTGTGCCTTCAGTTCATGACTTAATGGATCATAACTATCCCAATCTCAGCTGATAGCCAAGATCAATTTGCCTTCCCCTGGGAAGGAAGGCAACGGACTTTTCAAGTGTTGCCCCAAGGCTACCTGCACAGCCCAATGATCTGTTATGGTGGACTAGGCCCAGCACGTTTACAATGTTTCATTATATAGACGATGTCTTACTAACCACTGATTCTCGTGCAGATTTAACCAGGGCAGCACCAATGCTGCTAGGTCATTTGAAACAAGGTGGGTGGGCCATAAATTAAAGGTCTTACCCTTTGGATATTTACTTGGAAATACCAACAGTGGATGGTAGGCTACCAACCCCTGTGGGGACAAGCCATGTGGCAAGAGTTATGAGAATTGGGACACGAGAAAGAAGAAACTCTTTTCCATGTCACAGGACACTTCCCCTTAGCCAGTCCAGGCAATGACGAGAACAATGCCCTGGCTAAGATAAGATGGCTAGAGAGAGCCCCAGCCGCTGTTGTGGTCCAATGGTTACATCAACGAATGCAACATGCTGGCTGCAAGACCATGTGGCCAATGGCTCAAAAGTGGAACCTACCTATAAAATGGGAAGATGTAGTGAACCCATGTCACATTTGTCCAGTATGTGCTCAAGAGGGTCTACACCCCCGATGGATGCCACATACCGATGGGCAAACAACTCGAGGAAGGGTGCCCCCAACTTGATGGCATGTGGATTTTATGGGACCACTACCAAGGTCAGAGAATTTCAGGTATATCTTCACAACCATTGATACAGCTACTGGTCTTCTGTTTGTATGGCCCCGCAAAGCCGCAGACAGGTAAGCACTATTAAGGTGCTGAATAGCCTTATGGCCATGTATGGTTGACCCCTTGTCACAGAGAGTGATCATGGAACCCACTTTACTGGACATGAGGTACAGAAGTGAGCTTCTCAGTTGTCCATTCAGTGGAAGTTACATGTGCCGTATCATCTCCAGGCAGAGGGAATGACTGAACAGTACAATGGTCTTCTAAAAATGGGACTAAGGCTATCCACCCAACCCCCATCCCTGAAGGGATGGACATGGTGGTTACGGCTGACAGTCAGGATTCTAAATGAGAAACCCTGCAAGGAAGGGCCCTCTCCAGTGGAGACTCTGTTGCATAGGGCTGCAGCACCTGTTCCTGCAACCATTCTTTCCAGGATGGTAAGCTGGCATGTATTCTGCCAGAGGGACGAGAACTGCCTCTATTGGTGCCAATAACCTTTTTGTCCTTTTGCCCATAGTATTGTGCCTGCAGGCACCAGCGTCAACTTGACACATACATACGTTCGTGTAGCCAATGTGTCAGCTTGCTGAATATGCATCAAGTTTCCTACCAGTGTGGCTGCAGAATTCCTGTGGGAAATCACCCCAATGACGACTACTAACTGGATGTGTATGGGTGGGGTTCTTGTGGCTAATAGTTGAAAGGATAGAGCTATGGGGACAAGCCTCAAGGTGTATAGAACATACAGTAAGTATGGAGGTTATATGGGTGCAGGGGTCAGTTATCTTCACAAAGGGAACATCGTGGAAGATCACAGATGCATAGATTGCATGGTGAGAGACCCTGAAGGGGTGGGGTGTGAGGAAAATGGTGTTAGTTTAGTCAGGTCCCCTCACCTCACATCTGGCTGGGTATGATTTAGCACATCTTTTGTAAACAGGTTACGTAAGAGTAGTGTGAGTGTGCATGTGTGCCCACGTGCCCCTTGGCTCGTTGCCGCTGTTGTGTACTTTCGGTATAAAAGGCAACAGCTCTGAACCACTGGTGGCAGAGCTCACACCTGGAATAAAGTATGTCTTTCCTGTTATCAGCTGCCAGAATCTTTTTTCAACTACCCGGATCAGGACCTGCACAGGACAGGGCAGAGGGGTCTGTGATCCAGGCTGACATCCATTTTTGCCATGATCCCCTGGCTAGTCAAAATTATTGTAGAGCTACAGTGATGCCCCACATTTTTCTCCCAAGTTTATAATTATTAACAGATTTAGCCTGTGCTTCCAAAGACCAGTCACCCTGCCAAGGTTGTGTCCTCAACCACAGAATATGCAGCCACCTAATTTTTTGCCCCTCTGTTGCTGCGGGATTATCAGCAAAGGATCTCCCTTCCCTCGTGGGAAATTCCCCTCCTTGGAGATCTCAGAGACCTTTCCAGCCAGTGAACTTGTTCCTGAAGCATCACGTTAACCTAATTGGATTGGAGAAGTTCTAGCCACATTTAACCTCAGAAAGGCAGATATAATTTCTGCTAAATTGAGATCCCTGGGATATAACAGTTCAAAAACCTCACTATAGTAAATCTATTGAGACTATTTTATAAGACTGTGGCCTATAAAAAGTCACATGCGCAAAACAACTCATAAAAGTGAGTGGAATACCGATTACAAAATGTAGTAACATCTTCTAATTGGTCTATTGAATTTTCTTTCAATCCATACCCATTTTTCATAGGTATTAAGTCCAGTTCTCTGATTATTGTTATTGTAGATTCTATTACATGAAAAACAGCACCTCAGCCACAGTAACATTATATTTCATGGTATTTTTATAGCAGAGTTGCATTCCTTATTTTAAACTTTGTATAACAACTAAATATTTTAAATCAGAGAATGCTATATATTCTTATATATTTTTGCAACTTGATCATAAATACATTTTTAAAAGATAAAAGACTTAAAGAATGTATTTTTTATAACATATCTAAATTGTTTTACTCTATCTCAATTGAAACACAAATAAGGGAACAAGTATGATTTGTCCCCTAGGTGGCACATCTAACTATTATTGAAATCAAAAGTTTCCTACGATGTTTCAAAAGTTTGAGCGCCAGCTACTGCCTTGATTACCATTGCCTGAGCACTTCTTGTTGCTGCCTCACCTTTAAGGAGGTTCATAACCATGATGGCCACAGAATCTCCCAATACTAGTATGGCCCATAGTGAAAGTCAATGGCAAACTATAACATCCCAATTCCAGTAGAACTGCTAGTGGCCCAGGCTCTTCTAGACTGAAGGTTTGAGTCACCCCACCAGGTACAGAACCAAGACCAGCTGAGGTGCTTGCTGAGATCAAAGGAAATATGGGATGGATAGTAAAAATGTAGTCATAAATACCAGCTGTGACCACATGACAAGTTGCAGAAATGAAGACTGTAATTGTTAGATTAAGTTTTCTTATTTTGCTATATGTTTATGCATATGTGTATATATACATGCACTGCACATGTATTTGTTTGCTTCTCTCTATTATGCCTTTTTCATGTAACATAAGGTGAACTGACATTACATCACAGTATTTTAAATATTGTGAACTTTTAGATGATAGTATTTAAGTTACAAGATATCAAGGAGAAAAATGAACATCACCCAAGTATGCTGCATCCTCTTCTGGGGAAAGGGTAAGTGCATTTTCAGTTGTATGCAGGATAGTTGTATCATGTTTTGCAGAAATATTACTTTGTTATTTATTGTCTTTAATTGGAAATTGAGTATTGTTTATGGAGATATGTATGGATACCAAATTGATAAACAGTAAACTCTGATGATTAATATTACGCACCAACTTGGCTAGGTTATGGTATCCAGCTGTCTGGGAAGACGCTAGTCAAATATTGTTGTGAAAGTATTTTTTAGATATCTTTAACATTTGCAATCACTGAACTTTAAGTAAATTAGATTACTCTCCATAACGTGGGTGGGCCTCATCCAATCAGTTGGAAGTATTAAGAGTAAGACTGAGGTTTCCCAGAGAAAAAGGAATTCTTCCTCAAGACTGCAACATAAAAATTCTGCCCAAGTTGCCAGCCTGCTAGTCTACCCTGAAGATTTTGAACTCAAGATTGCAAAATCAACTCTTACCTGAATTTCCATCCTGCCAGTCTGTGTTATAAATTTCAGACTTGCCAGCCAAATCAATTTCTCTCTCTCTCTACACACAGTCACACACACACACACACACACACACACTCACGAAGGGTCTTCAAAAATTCATGGAAAGACTTATATCATCTTTTCATTCCATTTTTCCGTGAACTTTTTGAAGATGCTTTGTGTGTGTCTGTGTTTGTGTGTGTGTGTGTGTGTGTGTGTCATATTTGTTCTTTCTCTCCGGAGAACTTTCACTAATGCGTATACCCTTGCTCCTCTTCATTTGTCCTTCAGGCCTGCAGCTTGAGTAATCATTTAAGCCAAATGAAATCAATAAAAAAGTCTTGATTTGAAGCTTTTGCTCCTGACTTACAATCCAATATAGAAAAAATTTAAAAGTCATATTGAAACATTTCTAACTCACAAAGCCAAAGGATAAATGAATTCAACATTGACTTTTCTGTAGGGAAGTCTAATCCAACCTTTTTTCCCCAACATAGCATACACCCATCCTTGAAAACAGAACACACATAATTTCCAAATTGTTCTAGATGAAAATATAGTGAATTAAAATTCTAAATTAAAAATGTTTTGGTTGCACAACTCAATTCAAACATTTATGTAAGGTCCTTGCTCTGAAAGCACCTGTAAAAGTAAGTCGCACCTGGGTTTTTTCTGTTACAGTGAATCTGCAATTGGGTACCTTAGGCGTAAGTCCCACAGGCTGCTACTAGTTTCCTGGGAGCCTGAGACAAAGGGCACAAGGCAGCACTGTGACTATGGGAGGAACAGACATAGGGACCTCCTCATTTCCTCCCTTGAGTTGTGTCTTTGGCTTCCCCTAGTAACAGTGCAAGTGGCAGGTTAGGCTGGGATATCAAGTTTCTTTGGGGCTTTGTACCTATTATACCTGTCAGTGTACAAATTCAAATCCTGCAAGGCAAGAGCCACACATCGCTTTTCACAGAAGAAATTCAGATGATACCCACGAATGGTGGTCCAGATTTTTAAGAAGCCCCTCCCATTCTGGGAAGTAGTAACAAGGACATATTTACCTTTGAGAACACACACACATATATATAGTACTTTACCATAATTTGTACTATAAGATTTGTTTGGTAAAACTTTATATGGCACTAAATATGTATTCTAGGAAATGATCTCATTTTCAAAAGAAAAGAAAGGGAGAACTGTTAAAAAGTCCAAAGCCAGGCTGCTGTCTGCATTCAATAACATCTATAAACAGAACAATAAAAGGTGACATAACTACACTCTCCACCATGCCATATTTTTAAGAAAAAAAAAGGGGAGGGGACATTACTTCTGCAACACAACCTACAGCCAAAATGAAAATTGTCTTGATTTCTTTTTTTCTTTTTTGCATTTTTTAAAGTTTTGTGGGTTACAGTCCTTTCCTCTGTAGTTGAAATTACTTTTTTGATTCAATCTTCATTATGCAGCTTGCTCAATACTTCATTTAAACTTTTAGTTTTCTGCTCCTATTTCTTTCTCAGTTATATACAATCTTTCTTCAATCAAGTAATTCTGTAGAATAACTAACATATGATGAAATGTAAGAAGAAAAGCAGGTATGGTAAGAGTCCCAAGCAGGCTGGAAACCATAAAATTATGCAATGTATGAAAGAAACAGCAAAAGAAGAGGCAAAGTGACCAACGAGGTGAACAGCACCTGGAAACTCAGCATCGCCACTGAGATCTCAGGTGCCTGTGCAGAAGCTCAGACACATCAGTTCACCCAGAAATGATCAAATTTCAGTGAATGTCCACCCAACTCACCAAGGAGAACTAACAGGGAACCAGCTACTGGGTAAGATGCCAAAATTATCATTCCAGGGGGTGCCAGGCTGACTGGTATAAAGGGCTAAAGAAAACCAGGTTGGGCTAACAAATAATAATCACGTTAATGGATAAGCAATGAGGTACACTGGGTCATGGAGGCAAAGTCAAGGTAAACAGAAAAGTCGAAGTCAAGGGTAGGTAAATGCAAATGCCAAGCAGGAAACCAGATTCCACTGGATTAGGGAACTACCAAGGAAAGTTGAAACCGAAAGGGGCATTTTCAGGGCCCTCTGGAAAGTTAGGAAGATAACACCTGGCTTTAGCTCAGTGATTTTGAAGGCTGAAACACACTTTATGATTGCAACTCGTCTACCTTGAAGAAGCCATGTCTATAGTCATATTTTCCACTAACATGTGCATGCCTGTATTTGTTTGCTATTGATGCCATAATGAATAATCACAAACTATGTGCCTTAAAACAGAGCAAGTTTGTTATCTCACAGCCTATAGGTTGGAAGTCCAGGATGGCTGATTGGTTTCTTTGCTCCAGGTTTTATAAGGCTGAGATTGAGGTATTAGGTTCTGGGAAGAGCTGCTCCCAAGCTCATTCAGATTGTTGGTAGAATAGGTCTCTTGCTTTGCTGGTTGACATCTGGGGCCACCCTTGGTTTCTAGGAGCCTCCTCTAGTTCTCACACATGGCCTCTACATCTCAGAGCCAGAAGCAGAGCATGAAACTCCTCTCAGACTTGGAATCCCTTTGACTTCACTTTCTTCCCCATCTCTCCTGCTTCCTCTTCTACCACATGTCTCTGATTCCAGCTGGAGAAAGTTCTGTGCTTTAAGGACTCATGAGATTAGATTAGCCCAACCAGATAATCCAAGATTTCTCTCAATTTTGACAGTTTTGACCTTAACTACATCTACAAAGTACCTCTGCCATATAAGGTAACATATTCACATATTCATAAGTGTGGGAATAGGGGCATGTGCATTTTGGGGGGTGGCATTATTCTGCCTACCACAATGCCTGTATTTTATTTATTATTTTGCTGACCAGATTTTCCATTTTGTAACTTTTACTGTTGAATATGCCTGAGAAGCTCATGGTTATCCTGTCAGAGGTTTGCTGAGCAAAAATGTATGATCAACTATACTTAGAAGTTTGATAGTCTTCAGGACTATTATCAGTGAGCTATGATATTCTAATGAAATACCCTTTTTAATACTATGAGGTTATTCCTAATAAGGCTACTAAATGCTACTATCAGCCTGCAGAGCAGCCATGTATGTTTGTGCAGGTTGGGCCCTGCATAAGATGCTCAGCTGAGGGGCTGGAATCCAGCCAGCACTCCACCTACTATGCTTGTGTCCTGGCAATGTCTAGAGAAAGCAAGGTCACTAGAGCTCACAGCATCCTGGAACTTTCTCCCATCCATAGTATTGGGGAACAGTCTCACACATTTTTATTCTCCAACTTTCTCTTTTGTCAGCCTTGGGACACACATCTCTCTTTTCTTTCTTCTTGTCATTCAATTATTGCCTTTTTTATTTCATCAGGCAATCATAAAATACGTCAAATACCCAGAATAGAACTTTTTTTTTTTAACTGATTATATTCTAGGTTGGCTTTTTACTGATGTCATCTAAGCAGACACTGTAACTTTAATGTACTATTTCTTTACACCACATTTTAGGGTAGACTATTTCTGGAAAGATGTCTTCAAGAGAGTTTTTTTTTTCCATCCTATGAGAATTGCTGTAAAGCTCAATCAAAGAGAGGGCTGTTCCTGGTCAAAGTACCTTGCCCTTTTCCTTTCTGGACTTACTTTCTACTGCACATCACAGTTCAGCTTAGTCTTTGAAACTATATATTGCTGGTAGCTATAATTTTAATTCTCCAGTGTTTATTCATACGATCTAGGCAGTCATGGATAAGTTCACCTCATATTAACTGGACATTAGGACATGTCATTTACACATGCATTGAATATAAATAGAATCATAAATTCCTTTTTCAACATTAGCCATTTTATTTTTTAACTCGCTGATTGTAATAGGATGTAAAAACCTTCTTGTTCAATTTTTTGTGAAAATTTTAAAGATTAATCATATTTTGCTAAGACTGAGGAAAAAATTTGACATAATTTTATTTCATAATTTTGAGATCGAGGTCCTTGAGACTACAACTAGTGTAAAACTTAATAGCTGTCTCTACTGTCCACACTTAGGCTGGTTTCCCCCCACACTACAAACTTCCCCCATCTGCATAATTTTTGTGTTATTTCTTCTTCCTAAAATGCATAATGCCCACTGGTCTTCCTTACCTTAATTACTTTCCACCTCTATACTATTGCAATTGAAATTATTTTTCAAGATCTGGCTCCAATCCACTCCCTCCCTAAAGTTTTCCTCACTTACTCTACCTGAAAGTGAGCTCTCACTCCTCCGGACTCCTTTAACTCCTTGGTTCTTTCATTTTTCTAGTATTGATTATAGAGAACTTGTATCATAATTTTTTCTAAGCATTTTGTTTCTGGTTTTCTCCAAACAGCAGATAGAAATGCCCACAGTGTTTTTTCATGAATACATGAAAGATTTAAGATACTGTTATTGACAGACCTACATGAGTATATTGTTTGTCAGTGGCAGACTTTAATGTGACTGAATGGGAAATTGACTTTAGTTTAGGTCGAAGTTCTTTAAGGCCTAAGTCTAAATCTTATTATTATTTTTCTGTACAGTACTCATGATATTGTCATTCATTTGGTAAATGTACAATGAACACTTGCAAGGAATTCATAATATAAATTTTTAAATTTATTTTTAAAACTTTTCAGAAGGGAGAAGCTAAAGTGCCCACAATATATTGCTATTAACAGAACAAAATTAAAATTTTGTGCAATGTCCTTAAGTAACATGGGTGATGTCATACTACTACTACTACTACTACTAATAATAATAATAATATCAAATGCTTATAGGTTGTATACAATGCACCAGGCACTGGTCTAAGTGCTTTTTATATAGTAACTCATTCAAACTTCACAACAATCTTAGGATGTTGTTTTATTTGTTATTCTAATCTTAAGAAGAGAAAACTAAGAAAAAGAGACATTAGGTAACTTGCTAGAGATCACACAGCTAACAAATGGCAGAGCTAGTATTTGAAGCAGGCAGTGTGTTTTTTGTAGTACTATGCTCTTAATCACCAGACTATACACTAAGTGAAAACACTTTTTCTCTAACTTATGGAAAATTTCCAGCAGTCTGGAACCATGGACTGGACCATCATTTAATAATGAATGTCAATAGTAAAAAACAGTAAAAACACATCTGAGTAGCTGAGAGCTTTACATACACAAAGGAGCCTGTGCTTAGATACTTTTGGGAAATGCCACACTAAATAAATGCTTTCCTCATACACCCTGTGATGAGCAAAACACAAAATACAATTTGAAAAACACTGATATATGGCATTAAGCCAAATATTAGTGCAACAGACTGCCTGTCCTCACTTATCTCCTAGGAAGGTTTTAAAGTACACACGCGCACGCACACACACACACACACACACACACACAATTTCAGTTCCAGTCAAGAACTACTACATTTGAAATGTGGGGGTTGGGTGCCCAATCAAATATAGCAATAGATTTAATCTGTAACTGGTAGAATTCTTGAGGCCAGGAAAACTTAAGTTACATTCATCTCACTATCTCTTGCACGCAGCTTTTATAGTAAAAGAAAGAAAAAGAAAAAACCCTAATATAATTTCCCATTGTTAACCCATTAACTTCAATTATTTCAAAATTCTGTTACTTTTGATACTCATTAGTTCATTATACTATGGAGACTTCTAGTCAGGGTCTTACAATACTAAGTACAACTGAAACCATTTAGAAGAAAACTTAGCAAGAAGCAGTATTAACTTAAATAAAACCAATACTTTTATTAATATTAGTTTATGACTGTTATCTACATAACCCATTTCTTAATTGTTAGTGTTATGTATTGTAATATGTCTAATCCCTATAAGAACATACTGTAAATCAATTCTCAGCCAGTCTACTCTCTGTTTGGGTTTTAGAAACAGTAATCACAAGTGAAACTTGTGCATTCCATATATTTATATGTTGAGAAATTTTTTTCTTCTAAAAGCACATAATATTTTGTAAGCTTCAGAAATGCCACATTAAAATGAATCAGCAATCCTTTTGTTTTAAGGAAATGGAAAAGTTTATAAGCAAAAGCAATCAAAATGCCATTATTGCCCTACTTGTGTGTCCACTTTGCTCATACACTTGTGGTTGGATCTCATTTCCCCAGACAGCAAATATAATATTTCAGTGTTTTTCCACTGCTTCACAAGAGATTTATAACAATATTTTATTAATATTATCAGCAGACCCATATATGTATATATGTATACATAGACTCTAACCTGGAGGCATTAAAACATACAAGGAAAAAAAGTGATAAACCAAATTTAATACAGAAAAGGGCTAATGTGCCTCATTAAATGCATCCTTAATAAAAAACTTTATTTTTAGGAGGATATTTTACTGAGATAGTTTTTCACAACTTTTAGAACACATTTCCCAATCTATATTGCTTGTAGGTTTAACTTTCTTTGACTGAAAGTTTATTCAATGAAAGATATAACCCTTGTATATGTTTTTTTTTCTTATTTTATCTTTCAGTATTCTCAATTGAGCATAGTTTTCTGCTGTCTCACAGGGTGTGTGTGTTTGTGTGTATATGCCCACACACATAGAAGCAACTTTGACCTTTTTTGTGAATGTTACAAGAAGAGGGGAAAGAAACTTCAAAAGATCCTCTGGCATTCAGTGGCTGAAAATAACTGCAGTAATTCGGGGTATATTGTTAAATCAAGCTTTAGGCTTGAGGGCAGCTTTTGTACTATGGAGCTCACTTATCTAAAGAAAAAGTCTAAAGAAGGCTTCAAGTCAATCATCAAGCAGACAAGCAATTGAGAAGAACTACCGGAAATTCTTCATAAAGGGCACCATCTGACAGACTCTGCAAATAGTGAGTCATTGTGTGTCTCATGTCAAGAGAACATAGAGGAAAATCAGTTATGGAATATGACAAAAAGCATGTCTTGTTTATTTAAACCACCCTCATGCGTTATGTAGTACTCCACACCCAGCATGTGATCAACACATTTTGTCTAATTTGATGCCATTTCCAACCGCCCAGTGGCCCATCCTAGAAACTTCAATTAACTAAGCTCTTTCCCATATCCCCTCCCTTCACATTCAATAAACTGGTTCCATCAGTTTTACTTCCTAATTAGCACTAAGCTATCTCTCCCATTCTGTTTGCTCTGCCATTTCCTTTGTTTGTGCCAAATAATTTATGCTGTAAATGGATTAGCATCTGTACTCCAAGTCTTGCTTATCTCCAGTCCATCACTCTGACTTTCAAACGAGTTCTTCATCTAAACTAGAGAAAGGATGACAGTAAGTGCTACTTTAAACTTTCAATAAGCCTCACAGACAGGACAAAACCCTTTCATACTGTACAAGTTCCTCCATTGCCTGTCCCTGGTAGCCCCTTCTTCCTCTGTCCTGCATTGACCACACTCAGATCAAACCAGACTCCTCGCATCCTGCCAGAATCACCACAACCTTTGACTGCTCAGAACCTTTGTACATGTTGCTTCTCCTGCTTGAAATGATCCTTCCTCAGTCCCAGTCAGTGTCCCAGAAATAGGTTTTACACTTTAGATTGAAATACGTTAATTTTAGTTACTTATAAAAACATGATTAGAAATCAACTACAAGGGGGGGAGGAGGAATTGGTAAAAGGACACAAAAATCAACTACATTGTATATTGATAAATTTTAAAATGTTTTAAATTAAAAAACAAATCAACTACAGATCACAGCTTATGAAATATTATGAACAAGATCACTGTGTCTTTAGAAACCAATTCTCCTCCAGAAGTCTTTGTTTCCTTCTCTTTCGTAAAAGCCAGTGAATGCACAAGTAGGTAAAACTATCAAAAATATAACATATAGTCTTTATTTATTCATTTTTATTTATTTATTTATTTATCCATTTTCTTTAGCCAGACAGTTACATTAACATGTTTACATTTAAATGATATATACGGTGAATTTATTCAATTTCATTGTGACTTTAAAAAACAAGGACATATGATTCTAAAGCAAAGAAAGCAATCTGCATGACTAGTTGGACAGATGAAGAAGGATTAATTTCTCTTCATTGGATCATCACTTAAGAGAATTTAGTTGATGGAGTCTTGGAGAAGAAGACCATGGAGGACCTTGAATATCTGTCTTAAGAGCTTGAAATATACTCTCTAGCTGCTGTCAAAGGCTTTTCAGTGATATGTTTAGTATGTCACAAAGAGATTACTGAATCTTGGATATGGGGAAGAATGGCTTGAATTGAGTGAAACTGGTGGCAGAAAAAAAAAATTAGAAGGACACTGAAATATATTATTATCAACAATAGTAAAGGTTATTATTGGCAATAATTAAAATGGAATTGAGTCTTAGCCACTGCCTTTTGGCCAGTGTGGCTTAATGGAAATATGAACAGGGCAAATAATGATCAGGCAATGGGCCCAAGAAAAATGGAGAGAATACAGCCATTCAGGCCAATTATAGTGGCCTTCCAAGTCCAACTGTTATCATTAAGTAGGACTGTGGTTTATAGTCATGGTTCACTCCTTCCAGAGCTGTGTGCATCAGTGTGACCTAAGTCTGACATCCTTTATCATTTAGGGCACATAGATTCATATATTCCCAATGAAACATTTACATATTATTTGCAGTACAGGGGCTGTCACATCAATCTTCAATACAGAGAATTATATTGTGTAATGCAGCTTTTATTCACTTTCAAGGCACTTAGATAATGTCATTGCTGGTGGTTGTATGACTTGAATGTGAAGGTCAATAGTAAATTTCTACCATCCTAACAATCATTCAAGAAAGAACTAATTGGACTAACTGACTCAGATTCTGTAAATCTCTTCATCATAATAACTGCATTAGTACAGATAGTCTAACATAGTTCAATACCACAATATGCCTTATTTATTAACTTTTTTATTACAAAAGAATACTATGGTTTGACTTTCACATTTACATAAAATTTGGTATATAATTTATATAGAAAAATAACGTCACCATTTAGTTTACAAAAATTATTTTTACCACCTTTGTAAAATATATAAAAATTAAACAAATTGAAGTTAACAAAGTAGTGAAAAACATTAAGGAATGTTTGCTTTAAAGGACTATTGCTCTTGCAAGTATTTCCAACACTATGTTAAATAGAAGTGGTGAGAGTGGGCATCCTTGTTTTGTTTCTGTTCTTAAGGGAAAGGCCCTCAGTTTTTCCCCATTCAGTATGACACTTGTGGTGGGCTTGTCATAAATGGCTTTTACTGTGTTGAGATACTCTCCTTCTATACCTAATTTGTTGAGAGTCTTGATCATTGAAGGGATGTTGAATTTTGTCAAAAGCTTTTTAAGCATCTATTGAGATAATCATATGGTCTTTGTCCTTGAGTTTGCTGATGTGATACATCACATTTATTGACTATCATATGTTGAACCATCCTTGTATCCCTGGGATGGATCCCACTTGATCATGGTGTATAATTTTTTTGATGTGTTGCTATATTCTGATTGCTAATATCTTGTTGAGGATTTTTGCATCTGTGTTCATCAAGTATATTGGCCAGTTATTTTCTTTTTGTGTGTGTGTCTTTATCCGGTTTTGGTATCGGAGTTATGTTGACCTCATAGAATGAGTTTGGGACAGTAGCTTCAGTTTCAATTGTTTGGAATAGTTTGAGGAGAATGGGTATTAACTCCTCTTTAAAAGTTTGACAGAATTCAGCTGTAAAGCCATCCAGACCTTAAAACCATTCTCTTTAAAGCCATACATTACATCCGGAATGTAAAGCCATTCTCTTTGTTGGAAGATTGCTGATTACCAATTCAATCTCATTGCTTGTTATTGGTCTGTTTGGGTTTCCTATCTCTTCTTGGTTCAGTCTGGGTAGCTTGTATTTGTCTAGAAACTCATCCATATCTTCCAGATTTTCATATTTGTTGTCACACAGTTGTTTATAATAGTCTCTAATGATTCTTCATATTTCTGTGGTATCAGTTGTAATGTCTCCCTTTTCATTTCTGATTTTTGTTATTTGGGTCTTCTCTCTCTCTCTCTCTCTCTCTCTCTTTTTTTTTTTTTTTTTTTTTTTTTGGTTAACCTAGCTAATGATTTGTCTATTTTAATTATCTTCTCAAAAAACCAACTTTTGCCTTATTGATCTTTTCTATTGTTATTTTGGGTCTCTATTTCATTTAGTTCTGCTCTGATCTTAATTATTTCTTTCCATCTACTACCTATAGGTTTGGATTATTGTTGTTTTTTTAAGTTCTTTGAGGCATAGTGTTAGGTCATTTATTTGAAGTCTTCCCATTCTTTTGATATAAGCATTTATTGCACTAAATTTGCCTCTTAGTACTGCTTTTGCAGTATCCCACAGGTTTTGGTATAATCTATCTTTATTTTCATTAGTTTCTAGAAATGTTTTGATTTCCTGTTTAATGTCTTCTTGGACCCATAGGTCATTCAGGAGCCTATTGTTTAGTTTCCATGTATTTGGATAGTTTCCAGAGTTTTGCTTATTATTAATTTCCTGTTTTAGTCCATTGTGGTCTGAAAAGATACTTGGAATGATTTCAATGTTTTTAAATTTGCTGAGACTAGATTTGTGACCTAACATGTGGTCTATCCTTGAGAATGTTCCATGTGCTGATGAGAAGGAAGTATATTCTTTAGTTGTTGGGTGAAATGTTCTGTATATATCTGCCAGGTCCAGCTGGTCTAAGGTATAGATTAAATCTTGTGTCTCCTGGTTAGTTTTTTGCCTGGAGGATCTGTCCCATACTGAGAGAGGGTGTTCAGGTCACCTACTATTAACGTATTAGGGTCTATTTCTTTCTTTAGGTCTCAGAGTGTTTGCTTTATATATCTTAGTGCTCCATTATTGAGTGCATATATATTTGTGATTGTTATGTCTTCTAGCTGGATAGATCCTTTTATCATTATATAGTGGCCTTCTTTGTCTCTTTTTATGTTTTTTGGTGTAAAGTCTATTCTGTTGGATATAGGAATAGCTACTCCTGCTCATTTTTGGTTTCCATTTGCATGGTATATCCTTTTCCATCCCTTCACTTTTAGTCTGTGTGTGTCTCCACAGGTGAGGTGGGTCTCTTGAAGACAGCATGTACATAGGCCTAGTTTTTTATCCAATCAGTCAGTCTGTGTCTTTTGAATAGGGAGTTTAATCCATTTGCATTTAGGGTAGTTATTGACAAGTATTGTTTAATTCCTGTCATTTATTTTCTTCTTGTTTAGAAGATTTAAATATTTTTTGATCATTACTTCCCCTTTTATTTCTTTTCTTCAATGTTTGTTGGAAATTTAAGGAGGCATGATTTAGCTTCTTTCTTTCATGCTGACATTTTTGTTTTAATGGTGGGTTTTGCTCTTTCATGTGTATTTGTGATGGTGGTTATCATTATTCAGATTCCAGATGAAGGACTCCCTTGTGAATTTCTTGCATGGATGGTTGTGTGGTGGTAAACTCTCACAATTTTTGTTTGTCTGGGAAATACACTATTTCTCCCTCTTTTGTAAAGGAGAGGCTTGCTGGGTAAAGAATTCTTGGCTGGCTACTTTTTTCTTTCAGTATTTTGAATATATCATTCCACTTTCTTCTGGCTTGTAGGGTTTTGGTTGAGAAGTCTGCTGTTAGTCTGATCAGGGTTCTGCTGTAGGTAACTTGATGCTTTTCTCTTGGTGCTTTTAGAATTCTCTCTTTGTCTTTGAGCTTTGCAAGTTTAACTATAGTGTGTCTTGGGGAGGATTGGTTTGAATTGAATCTGTTTGGGGACCTTTGAGCTTCCTGAGTCTGACAGTTTTCTGTTACTGTTTCTTTGAATAGGCTTTCAATACCTTTTCCTATCTCCTCCCCTTCTGGAATAACCACAATTCGGATGTTAGAGCATTTGAGGTTGTCTGCTATCTCTCTTAGATTTTTCTCATTGTTTTTCTTTTTTCCTTCTTTTTTGTCTGTCTCGGTTATTTCAAAAAGACCATCTCTGAGATCTGAAATTCTTTCTTCTGCTTGCTCTAGCCAGCTGCTCAAGCTCTTTGTTGTGTTTTTTATTTCACTGAGTGTGTCTTTCATTTCTAGGAGTTCTGCTACACTCTTTTTTAAGGTATTAATCTCTTTGAAAATTTCTCCCTTCATATTGGGGATAGTTTTTCTTGTTTCATTGTGTTCTCTAATTGAGTCTTCTTTTATTTCTTCAAGTTTTCTTAAGATCATTGCTCAGAATTCTTTTTCAGACATTTCAAGTATTCCCTGTTCCATGGAGTCTGAAATTTGAGCATTACTGTGTTCCTTTGGTGGTGTCATATATTCTTGTTTATTTATAGCTCAAGTATTTTTTTGTCAATGTTTGGTCATTTGGTACACAGTTTGCCTCTTCTATTACACTGAGGTTGGCTATGAGGATACAGATTAATTCTGCTATTTACAGGCTTTACTGGTGGCTTTTATATCAGTGTAGTTGAGTGAGCAGTAGGTAAACTGTGGAGTGGCCCTGGCTGCTACTGCGGTGGTGAATTGTCTTTGCTTGACAGTAAGTGTGGTGGTGGCTATAATATACCACCTTGGGTCCCGTTCCAGAATCTGTGGCCAAAGATTGAGCCCCAGTGCTGCATGTGTCTCCTCTGCTCACCTCAGTGGGGTGACCATGGGGTCTGGTGCTGCTTCCCTCCAGGTCCAAGGAGGGGGATGGGTCTCACCTGTGTCATATGGGTCTCCTCAGCTCACGTCAGCAGGGCAGACCAGCCTAAACTGTTTTTCTAAATTCTGTTAATAAGATAGTTGCATTCATATTTGAAACATTGACTTCAATTTCTAGGATTATCCCTATTGGGTGTTGATGGACTATCTTCTTCATATCACTGAATTCCATTTGCAAATGATACACACACACACACACACACACACACACACACACACACACACATCTTTTTAATATGTAATTTTTTTTTTGAAATAAATTTAGATTCACATACTTAACCACTATGGTGCTAACTTTGTGTTCTTCCTTTCTTGTTGGCATGATTTTGTTAAGGATCATTTGGAACTTCAGTGGCTTCTTAAGGAAACTTAAATTCTCCTCTAACTTTCTCCCCTAAGACCTCTCCCTTCCCACAGCCTCAAATTCTCCCTCTTCCTTTTACCACCTTTGATGTATTCTTAGCACACCTTACATACTTTGATATGTCCCCCACTAAGCCCCTACCTCTTGCACCCTTCTGTCCATCCCTGCCAAACTTTCCCTCTCCAGATCCATCCCCTCACCTCCCTGTAGTCATTGAACTTTGGGCCCCCTGTCCCAATCAGTGCTCTCAAGGGTCTCAGGAACACCCAAAAGCAGCCACCTGTGGAAGAAAAGAAATAAAGGAAATAATTGGAAAGAGACTCCATATTTTATCCATTCAATTGAGGCTTTGAAAACATCCAGACAGCAACTTCGTGGCCCTTCAGTATCTTATATAAAATGTAGTGCCATAGCCTCCCTAAGATTACATAGGAGGGCAACTGATAATCTAAAATCTTCTCCACAAATATTAGTAAAAGGCATTAACCCTCATATTGAGCAGATAATCTTGTTTCATCTGCTGGAACAACACAATTTAGATAAAAATATAAAAGTGTATTAAAATTTAGGAATGGAGAGCTGTAAGATTTCTGTTTGCATCTATCTGTAAGTATATTTATGCATGTATGTTAATGTATGTGTGATACTTTTTACCTCTGGATGGTATTACCAAAAAAAAAAATTAGAAAGAGTCATAGGGTATCTTTCTATAATTTATTTCATAAGTATTTGGGATCAGTGGACATATGTCAGGCATTGTGCTTATCATCAGCGATAATGTGAGAAAAAATAAAGACAACTAACTGACAGCACTTGATTTAACCTTTGTGACATAGTCAATGAAATACACAGGAAATAACACTGAGATGTAAAATGCTAATAATACTGGGAATGAAAAACAGTGGTAAATATTATCTGCAGAACTCCAGGAGGAATTTCCATTAAGCAAAGAGCACAACATCACTGGGAGAAAAGCTGGACTTCAAAAGGAAAAATTCAAATGATGTGTACTTACTTCTACTCATGTAGTAAGAAAAAAATAATCATCGTGTGGATTTGAATAATATATAATATATATGTTTGAATATTATGTCCTCAAATATGTGAATGCATTGTATATAATAACACAGAGTACATTAACTGTAACAGTTGTTACAGTTATATAATCAAGTTTATTTGACTGCTAAATGTTATCTATATACAAATAGAGAAAACACATTTTATTCCAAAGTCCATGAAATTATTTAAAATTTTGATCTTGTAATCTCAAAAAACTTCACTAAATCCCCCAGAATAGAATGTTTTTATGAAGAACCTGCAATAAAATCAGAAAATAAAAAAAGAACAAAATTTCAATCAATAAAGCTGCAACCAATTGTTAAACTTAAATGAGAACAACTGGATGAAGTATATAGTCAAAACCTCAATTATATGCTATTTAGAAAATGCTATAAATGTGATGTATGACAAAACTATAATCAGAGTAATTTTTCCTGTCATAAATTCTTGTATTATCTGAAAAATTAAAATCAATACCAACAGGTATTACAAGCCTAAGAAAATTTTGCAAATTATAGTCAGTGAATTAGTAAACATATTTTTAAAAGAGTAGAACTGATATATAGGAGATAGTCCTGTGGGGAAAAATGAAATAAAATGCAAGTCTAGTAAAGAAAAGAGAAACACATTTAATGAGAAAAATTAAAAGTGACAAGGAGAGCTTAACAGGTTTTGTATTTTTAATTATAAGAAAATATTATTTATAATGCTATTCTAAATAACATGACAATTCCAAATGGATAAGTTTCTGTGATTGATTCAGTAGGGAGTAAAAAGCTTAATGGCTTAGCAATAATTGAAAGAAAAACCTAAAAACTCTCCATATGTCAAACACTTTTCTCTAAAACAAGCTCAAAGGCCAAATGACTTGTGAATACATTTTCAAATTTTGAAGGAGCTAATAATTCCCAGAGCATATACATTACTCCAGAGCACAGAAAAAGTTAGAACACATCACATTTTACAAAGGTGGTATAACTGTGACAATTAATATTGACAAAAGTAGTACAAAATCAAACCTGCAAAACAGTCTCCTTCATAAATAGATACACAAAAATGGAATACTAACAAAATGACAGTGAGATTGGAGGGAAGGGGTTTGTTGGAAGAGGGACAGAACAAAGTGACCCTAAAACTAAGATGGGTAACTAAAATGGAAGGATAGCCATAAATAGTCATAAATAGGAAAAATAAGAGAAATCTATTATTTTATGAAGATACATATATCCTGGCAAAGGAAGTTAACCTAAACTGAAAATAAAATCTAGTCTCCATCACCAACTGGCTGTTCATCATTGGGCAAGTTGCTTAATGTCACTAAATTTCTCTTTCTTGATCTTTCAAATGAGAGAAATAGTAAATACTTCAAAAGTGTCTTGTGCAAATTGAATTATGTAAAGTATATCATACTTTTTGTATAATTCCTATGTACTAAGTGCTCATAAGTGTTAACAATTTTTATAATTAATATAACCAGCATTAGTCTCAAGAAGCAAAATGCTACACTGGCACAAGAATCAAAGACAAATGACTCAAAAAGTTATAGAATCACATATTTGGAATTATTGAATTTATTACAAACATGCCTGCAGAAATTATTGAGTACGAATGAGGATTATTTTAAAATGACTGTGTTATATCTATGTTATTATCCCATCATCAATTATTGAATAATTTGTCTTCATGGGATATAACTGACCTTCACAGTGCAGACCTGATTCAGGGCAAGCTAAATATTTCTAACATTTCTGATTTCTCTTATCCAAGGTCTTAACACAGGACTTAGACTATTTTTAGGATATTGTATACAATTAACTCTACATTTAGAGAGAATAATAAATAAGAATTGTATGCATAACTCAAAGCATAGTTAAAACAAAACTAGTAGCAGGACCCAGAACACCAGCACAAATGAAATTCAGACTGATATTGCTCATATTCTCTACGGAAAAATTTAGATAGCAGGAAATATTCTCTCTTTCTCCCCACTTGAGAGAATAATCCATACTTCTCCACGGAGTTTGCAACGAGCTGTAGTTGGCCTAAAAAATTACAGAAACACAATAGAAGTCTGGCATATCTACAGTACAGAGCTGTTGTTTCCTCATCTCTCCTCTCTTCCCCTTCAGCTTCTCTACTATTTGGACCCTAAAGCTAATAAGTAGTAGAGTCAGGATTGGAACTGAAGATTGCTGTCCCTACAACCTGCCCTCTGAACTACTGTGGTTTTATGAGCTATTTTTATTCACAGTATTTCTGTCACCAAATGTGTGGGGTTTTTCTTCCACCCAAAAACCAATTCTCCCCAATTCTCTAGACCCCAACTGGGTGTTCCACAATTCAATTCAATTCTGACACTAACTACCTAGAGCTAGTACAGACCTTACAGATTAAGGGCTCAGTCAGACAAGACTGCTTCCACATCAGATTCCAGGCATGGGTCCAAGATTGTCACCTGTACTTCTGACCAACTGGCTATAAATTGGGGGTCCCCATGACTCCCTACTCAGGTTAAAAAATTTGATAGAATGCTCACAGAACTCAGGAAAGGACTTTACTTACTATTACTGGTTTATTACAAAGGATAAAGAACAAATGGGCAAGATGCATAGGGTAAGGTATTTTACTTTATTCTGTCTGCAGAATTTGAATTTATTTATGTTTTTCCTGTGTGTGTGTTTCCTGTTAATTTTTTGCTTGAAAAAATAAAAGAACAATTTTTACAAAGAATGAAATTTTACTAGTATTGTCTTTGTGAAATAAGTGAGTTTGTAGTAGAATAAAATTAATTCTATTCTAAATGTTTCATATATATGGTTAAGTGCATTTATTAAGGAGAGATCTATAACTTTTAGCTGGTTATCATTCACTATTCTATTCACTATCATATGCATATCTTAAAGGCATTTTATTCAACTTCCAATTTTTGAGGCTCCTCCAGAAATTCCTTAATCACAACTCATAGTGCACAATAACAATGTGCTTTTGATAAATCACATAGCTTTCTGATTGTTAAGCCTCCTTTTATTTAAAAAATCGGAAGCATTTGTCAGTATTTTAAATGTACATGTTTAGTATCCTATAAAGAACTGTCAGTATTGAACGTGTTTTGGAGTTCTAATTCTTCATCATTAGTTCTCATTATTGCAATGTACAAAAGATATGCATGACAATGTACATCAAAACCTTTGGCTAATTCTTAAACGGTGCTGTCATTCCACTCCATTTTCTATTTCTTCCAGCAGTGCTATTTTAATCCAGTATTTTATTAAAACTAAATCCAATTTTTGGCAGTGAACTTCCTTTAATCCTTTTTAAATTTGAACTAAGCATCACTTCAACATCAATGAAATAAAAAAGTCCCTTTTATTAAAATCGGCTTTGGTATATTCTGAAGGCATCCTGCATGAATTTCACGACCAGTTGTTTTACTAAATTGGGGAAACATTAGTCACAGTCATCAGATTCTATGACACTTAGAACTTTATTGTTCCAATAATTGACTTCTGAATTTTCATACATTTATATGAAGCAACTGTAATGATAGTTCATCATAAGATGAACTATCCTTTCACTTAGCTTAATCTCTCTCTGATTTCCAACATGAAAAAATTCATAGAGGCATAATTGTAGATGTCATAATTTTTTATGCTCTTTATACTTAAATATAAGAATATTATTTTGTAAGTTATAAATTATATTCAAAGAAAAATTCAAGGAAGACAGACAAAAATTTTAAAATGAAGAATCTAAGATGGAATGTGGATGGAAGATGGTGGAGTAGAGGTGCCCAGTGGGTATTCCTCCCAATGACAAAGATAGAAATGGGCCCACTGCCACTGCTACCGCAGTGGCCAGAGCCATTGTCCAGTCCCAGAACCATCACCCATTGCAAAGCAACTCCCCACAGAGCAGCAGTCCTGTGGGCTGACTGTCATTGCAGCCGCAGGCTCCATAGACAAAAGGGAGATGCTGCAACCACAGCCACCATTGCCATTGCCACAAATTAACCTCACAGTTGCCAAGGACACAGCAGGTATGAAGGAGATGGCTGCAGCCACCAGCACCACCGCTGCCACCATGAACTAACCCTGCTGCCACCAAGGACACTGCCAAGGACACCTCAGACATAAGGAAGGCAGTTGCAGCCTCCGGTACTGCTGCCACTGCCATACAGTAACCCTGCTGTTGCTCCTACTGCCTCCATGAGGTGTCCCTGCTGCACCTGCAGACACTGCAGATGCAAGGTAGGTAGTTTTAGCTGTCAGTGCTGCCACCACCATGAGATAACCCTGCTGCTACCAAGGACACTGCAGAAGCCAAGGATGCAGTTGCAGCCACAGCCACTGCTGCCACTGCCACAAGATAACCCTGCTGGTGCTGCAGACACCATAGCTGCATGGGCTGCCACTATGCACACTGCAGAAAAGTGGGTGGCCGTTACAACCATCACTACTGCAGTTGCCACCACCACCACCAGTGCTGCCAGGCAGCCACCATCATTGTATGAGCAGCCCACCTCTACTTGAGCCACCATGCAACATGGGCAGCCTGCCAGAGCCACTTCTACAAACTCCATGGCCACAAGGGCAGCTTGCTACCACAGCAGCAGCTACAGCAGCCACTGACACCATGCACGTGGACTGTCAACTACTCAACTGCAATGACACAAGGAGGCTCACCAGCACAGTACAGGGAAGGAGAATAAGAGAAGAAGCAACTGCTCCATCAGATGATCAGACATCAATGTAGAGATACAAAAAATACAAAAAATTTAGAAAATATCAGTCCACCAAAGGAATACAATATCTCTAAAGTACCAGATCCCATAGAGCAGGAAACCCTGGAAATGACTGAAAAGGAATCACAAGTAAAAATCTTAAGGAAAGTAAATGAGATACAAGAAGACACAGATAGGCAACACAATGAACTAAGCAAAACTACCCAGGATATGAAGGAGGAAATGTACAAAGAGATTAATACTTTAAAAAAGAATGTAGCGGAACTCACAGAACTGAAGGAGCCATTCAATTAAATTTTAAAGAAGACATAACTAAGAGCTTAAGCAGCAGGTTAGAGCAAGCAGAACAAAGAATTTCTGATCTTGAAGACAGTGTCTTCAAAATAGCTCAGGTGGACAGAAAGAAAAAAGAATGTTTAAAATGTGAAGAAAATCTAAGAGAGATAGCAAACAACCTTAAGCACACTAACATCTGAATCATGGGTATTACTGAAGGAGAGGAGAAAGAAAAAAACATTGAGAACACATTCAATGAAATAATAGGGAAAAACTTCTGAGTTGTGGGGAAAGACATGGACATTCAAGTTCAGGAGGTTCAAAGATCCCCAAACAGATTTAATCCAAAAAGGTCCTCTTTGAGACACATTGTAGTCAAACAGGCAAAACTCAAAGATAAAGAAAGAATCTTAAAAATAGCAAGAGAAAAGTGTCAAGTCACCTATAAGGGACTTCCCACCAGACTAACAACAGATTTATTAGAAGAAATTCTACAGGTCGGAGAAAATGGGATGATATATTCAAAATATTAAAATAAAAAAATTGCCAGCCAAGAATACAATACCAGCAAGGCAATCCTTCAGAAATGAAATGGAAATATTGTATTTCCCAGAAGAACAAAAATTGCAGGAGTTTACAACCACATGGCCAGCCCTACAAAAAGTCTTCAAGGGAATACTGTATCTGGAATCCAAAAAATGATAATCAGGTATACCTTCGACTTGATGATTTCCATTCCTCTGGGTATATTCCCAGCAGTGGGATAGCTGGGTCATATGGCAGATCTATCTGCAATTGTTTGAGGAACCTCCATACCATTTTCCATAGAGGCTGCACCATTTTGCAGTACCACCAACAATGTATGAGAATTCCTTTTTCTCCACAACCTCGCCAGCATTTATCATTCAGAGATATGGAAAATGTGGTATATCTACATAATGGAATACTACTCAGCTATAAAAACGAATGAAATACTGCCATTTGCAACAACATGGATGGACCTTGAGAGAATTATATTAAGTGAAACAAGTGAGGCACAGAAAGAGAAATGCCACATGTTCTCACTTATTGGTGGGAGCTAAAAATAAATAAATAAATTCACACACACACACACACACACACACAAAAAAAACAGACGGGGGGGGGGAAGAAGACATAACAACTACAATTCCTTGAAGTTGATATGACAAGCAAACAGAAAGGACATTGTTGGATGGGAGGGGGGAGAGGGAGGAGGGAGGGGGGTTTTGGGAATGGGCCACAATAATCAACCACATTGTATATCGACAAAATAAAATTAAGAAAAAAAATAAAATAAAATAAAATAATTAGAAAAAAAATGATAATCACTACCAGGAATACCTGTGAAAAAACAAAACCCAATGGTAGAACAAATATGCAAGTGAGAAAGAGAAAGAAACTCTATCTTACCACCTCAAAAAATCAATGAACACTGAAGACAAACAATAAAAGGGAAAGAAAAGGAAAAAAAGAAATTTAAGATCTAAGTGAAAATTGATAAAATGCCAAGAGTAAGTAAATAAATTCCTTTCAATAACAACCCTAAATGTAAATGGATTGAATTCCCCACTCAAAAGACACAGACTGCTTGATTGCATTAAAAAGCTAGACCCACCTATATGCCATCTTCAAGCGACTTACTTCACCTGTAAAGACACACACAGACTAAGAGTGAAGAGATAGAAAAAGATATACCACAAATGGAAATCAAAAACAAGCAGAAATACCTTTTCTTATATCAGATAAGATAGGCTTTAAGGCAAAATCATAAAAAGAGACAAGGGAAGCCACTATATAATGATAAAGGGATCTATTCAGCAAAAAGACATAACAATCATAAATATATATATGCACCCAACATCAGAGCATACAGATATATAGAGCGAATTCTATTAGACCAAAGGAAAGAGATAGACCCACATACAATAATACTTGGGGACCTCAATATCCCTCTTTCAATAGTGGACAGATCATCTAGCTAACAAATCAACAAAGAAACGCAGGATTTAAACAACACTTTAGACCAACTGGACTTGGCAGATATCTACAGAACATTTTATTGAACAACCACAGTGCATGGAACAGTCTCCAGGATAGACCACATGTTAGGTCACAAATCAAGCCTCAACAAATTTTTTAAAATTGAAATCATTTCAAGTATCTTCTCAGACCACAATGGATTAAAACTAGAAATCAATAACAAGTTAAACTCTGGAAACCGTAAAACACATGGAAATTAAACAACATGCTTTAGAACAACCTGTGGGTTCAAGAAGAAATTAAACAGAATATCTGAACACTATGAAAATTTTAAAAAATCACACCAAAACCTGTGGGATGGTGCAAAAGCAGTACTAAGAGGCAAATTTATTGCAATAAATGCTTAGATCAAAAGAATACAAAGATTTCAATTAAACAACCTAATGCTACACCTCAAAGAACTAGAAAAACAAGAACATTCCAACCACAAAAATTAGTAGATAGAAAGAAATAATTAAGATCAGAGCAGAACTAAATGAAATGGAGACTAAAAAAACAATGCAGAAGATCAATGAAACAAAAAGTTGTTTTTTTGAGAAAGTAAACAAAATAAACAAACCATTAGCTAGGCTAACTAAAAAAAAAAGAAAAAAGATGACCCAAATAAAAAAAATAGAAGTGAAAAAGAAGACATTACACCTCAAAACACAGAAATGCAAAATATCAGTAAAGACTATTATAAACAACTATATACCAACAAATTTGAAAAGTCAGAGAAAATGGGTATATTTCTTGACACATACAAACTACCAAGACTGAACCAAAAAGAAACAGAAAACCTGAACAGACCAATAACAAGCAACAAGATTGAAGCTGTAATCAGCAATTTCCAAAGAAAAGTCCAGGACCAGATGGCTTTACTGCTGAATTGTACCAAACCTTTAAAGAGGAATTAATACCAATTCTCCTCAAACTATTCCAAAAAATTGAAACAGAGGCTATTCTCCCAAGCTCATTCTATGAGGCCAGCATCACCCTGACACCAAAACCAGACAAACATACAAGAAAAAAGAAAACTATAAGTCAATATCTTTGATGAACATAATTGCAAAAATCCTCAACAAAATATTAGCAATCAGAATACAGCAATGCATCCAAAAAATTATATACTACAATCAAGTGGGATTCATCCTAGGGATGCAAAGATGGTTAAACATACACAATCAATAAATGTGATATACCTCATGAAGAAAATCAAGGACAAAAGCTATGTTACTATCTCAACAGATGCAGAAAAAGCATTTGACAAAATTCAACATCACTTCACGATAAAGACTCTCAGCAAATTAGGCACAGGACGAAGTATCTCAATACAATAAAAGCCATATAAGACTAACCCACCACCAATATCATCCTGAATGGAACAAGTATGGGAACAAGATAAGAATGCCCACCCTCACCACTTCTATTTGACATAGTATTGGAAGTACTAGCCAGAGCAATTAGGCAAGAGAAAGAAATAACAGGCATCTAGACTGGAAAACACAAAGTCAAATTGTTGCTGTTTGCAATTGACATTATCCTGTGTATATAAAAGCTTAAAGACTCTACAAGAAAACTCTTAGAGTTAATAAACAATTTCAGTAAACTTGCAGGTTACAAAATCAACATGCAAAACTCATTTTTATTCTCCAACAATGAACTAGCAGAAAAAGAAATCAAAAAAGCTAGCCTATTTGCAACAGTCACCAAAAAAATTAAGTCCCTAGGAATCAATTTAACCAAGGAGGTGAAAGATCTCTACAATGAGAACTACAAATCGCTGTTGAAGGAAAGCAAAAAGGACACAAAAAGATGGAAAGACACCCCGTGCTCTTGGATTGCAAGAATTTACATTGTGAAAAGGTGTATATTACCCAGTGCAATCTACAGATTTGATGCAATCCCCATCGAAATATCAATGGCATTCTAAACAGAAATACAAAAAACAATCCTAATATTCATATGGAACAACAAAAGACCCTGAATAGCCAAAGCAATCCTGAACCAAAAAAAGAAAAGAAAGACAGATGCATAACACTATCTGACTTCAAACTATACTACAAAGCTATAGTAACCAAAGTAGCATGGTACTGGCATGGAAACAGACATTCAGACCAATGGAACATAATAGAGAACACTTAAATCAACCCACAAAGTTACGGCCAACAAGTCTTCAACAAAGGCAACAAGAACATACATTGGGGAAAATACTGCCTCTTCAATGAATGGTGCTAGGAAAATTGGACATCCATATACAGAAGAATGAAACTAGACTTGTACCTCTTGCCATATCCCCCAAATCAACTCAATATAGATTAAAGACAAATATAAGACCTGAAACTATAAAACTCATGAAAGAAAACATAGGGGAAACACTTCAGGAAGTAGGACTGGGCAAAGACTTTATGAATACAGCCCCAAAAGTACAGGAAACAAAAGGCAAAATAAACAAATAGGATTTTATCAAACTAAAAAGTTTCTACACAGCAAAAGAAACAATTAACTGAATGAAAGGACAGTTAGTAATTACAGAGTGGGAGAAAATATTGGCAAACCATACATCTGAAAGGATAAATATCAAGAATATACAAGGAACTCAAACAACTTAAAAGTTAAAAAGTAACCTGATCAAAAAATGGCAAAGGAGCTGAATAGACATTCTCAAAGGAAGATATACAAATGCCCAACAGACACATGAAAAAATGCTCAATATCACTCAGCATCAGGGAAATGCAAATTAAAACCACATTGAGATATCATCTCACCCCAGTTAGAATTGCCATTATCATAAAGTCAGAGAATAGTAAATGCTGGTGAGGTGGAGGATAAAGGGGAACCCTCTTACTCTGTCAGTGGGACTGTGACTAGTGCAGCTATTATGAAGAACAGTATGGAGGTTTGTCAAACAACCACATACAGAACTGCCATATGATCCAACAATTCTACTGCTAGATATATACCCAAAGGAATGGAAATCCTCATGTCAAAGGGATACCTGCACTCCCATATTTATCACAGCTCTATTCACAATAGCCAAAAGTTGGAACCATCATAACTGTCCACCAATGAATGACTGTGTAAGGAAAATGCCATATACATACACAATGGAATACTACTATGCCATAAAAATGAATGAAATTCTGCTATTTACAGTAACAGGGAGGAACTTAGAGAAAAGCACATTAAGTGAAATAAGCCAGAAAGAGAAATACCACATGTCCTCACTCATAAGTAGGAGCTAAAAAAAATAAACAAATAACTAAAACTAATAATAATAGAAAGAGAGAGAGAGAGAAAGAGAGAGATAGCAATCACAATAATACATTAAACTTTCAAAAGGAGAGAACAGAACTGACATTACCTGAGGTGGCAAAAGAATATGGGGAGGATGGTGAAAGGAAGTGTTGGTAAAGGGCCACAAGAAACAATTACATTGTGTAATGTTGAATATACTTATTACCCTGATTTAATAATCATCACATATCACGCACAGGTAATGATATTCAGCTCTATACCCCACAGATATATATAATCAACTATGTTACCATAAAAAATAAGTAAATAAATAAATATTTAAAAATTGAAAACAAAATAAAAACAAAAATAAAATACTTGCCCAGTTCCTGTTCAAGATGATATTGGCAGTGGGCTTATCATATATGGCTTTAATTATGTTGGGATACTTTCCGTCTATGCCTTACTTGTAGAGAGTCTTTATCATGAAAGAATGTTGAATTTTGTCAAATGCTTTTTCAGTGTCTACAGAGATGATATATGTTTTTTGTCTTTGCTTTTATTGATGTGGTGTATCACATTTATTGATTTGTGTATGTTGAACCAACCTTGCATCCCTGGGATGAATCCCACTTGATCATGGTGTATAACTTTGTGTATGTGTTGCTGTATTCTGTTAGCTAGTATTTTATTGAGGATTTTTGCATCTGTATTCATTAAGGATATTGGACTGTAGCTTTTTATTTTTGATGCATCTTTGTCTGGTTTTGGTATCAGAGTGATGTTTTGCCTCATAGAATGAGTTTGGGAGAATGGCCTCTGTTTCAGTCTTTTGGAATAGTTTGTAGAGAATTGGTATCAGATCCTCTTTGAAGGTTTGGTAGAACTCTGCAGTGAACCCATCCAGTCCTGGGCTTTTCTTTGCTGGGAGCCTTCTGATAACAGCTTCAATCTCTTTTATTGTTATTGATCTGTTCAGATTTTCTATATCTTCTTGGCTCAGTTTTGGTAGTTTGTATGCATCCAGAAATTTATCCATTTCCTCCAGATTTTCAAATTTGTTGGCATATGGTTGTTTACAGTAGTCTCTAATGGTTCCTTGTATTTCTGAGGTGTCAGTTGTATTATCACCTTTTGTATTTCTAATTTTTGTTATTTGGGTCTTTTCTTTTATTAGTTAATCTTGCTAAAGGTTTGTCGATTTTATTTATCTTTTCAAAAAACCAACTTTTTGTTTCATTGATCTTTTGTATTGTTTTTTGGGTTTCTATCTCATTTAATTCCGCTCTGATCATAATTATTTCTTTCCATCTACTAACTTTAGGTTTGAATTCTTCATGTTTTTCTAGATCTTTAAGGTGAAGTGTTAGGTTGTTTATTTGCCATCTTTCCATTCTTCTGAAGTAACCATTTAATGCTCCTTTTGCAGTATCCCACAGGTTTTGTTATGATGTGTCGGTATTTTCATTAGTTTCAGTAAATTTTTTGATTTCCTGTTTAATTTCTTCTTGGAACCATATGTCATTAAGAAGAATGTTGTTTAATTTACATGTGTTTGTATAGACTTCGAAAAAATTATATTAAGTGAAACAAGTCAGGCACAGAGAGAACCACATGTTCTCACTTATTTGTGGGAGCTAAAAAATAAATAAATAAATAAATAAATAAATAAATAAATAAATAAACAAACAAACAAACATGCAAACAAATCAAGAGTGGGAGGGGGAAGAAGATAGAATAACCACAAAAATGCCTTGAACTATTTAAGTCAAGTGAACAGATATGATGTGGGGCAGGGGGAAGAAGAACGGATAAAGGGGCATGAAAAGCAACTACAGTGTATATTGAGAAGAAAATTAAATTAAGTTAAATTAAATTTTAAAAGAAATAAAAATTTTTAAAAATAGAACTAATAAATACAATCAAAAGTTTGTTCTTTAAAACAAATAACAAAATCCTGACCATAATAGGCTAAATGAAAAAAAATTAAAAACTAACACAAAATAAATAATCTAAGATGAATTTTCTGAAGAAAACATTGAAATTGTGTGATACTGTGAGTTATGAAGAAAATATAAGTCCTTTTCTCAGAGTAACTAAAAATAAGATCATTGTTAGTGAAATCAATACATTAAATTTTTCCTTTAAGTTTGTATCACTGACCCTCCTCTGTATGGCACTTAGAGTATATCTGCATATTTATAATTTATAGGCAATAAGAGAATGTTGCCTCCCAGTGGATTATAATTTTATCTCAATGAAAGTACCCAAACAGTTAAAAAAAATCTTACTACAATAAATTTGATGTTTAGCTAATTTGAAAATATTTTAAAACTGAACCACAGATTTTAGTTGTGTTACAACAGCTGAAAATACCTTCCAAATCCCAGTGAGTTCTGTGATCTCTGCTTTGTTAATCATGAGCTGAAAATAAAATCATGAGCTAGTGTTTTGGCAATGGCAGCTGTAGGGGAATTGACAGCAAATACACAGCCCTGATTTTCATCATGTTGAATTCTCTTCAGATCTCCCCTCTAGCTCACAGCCCGTGGGTAATGGATTATAATTTTTTCAATAAAACAGTAAACAGACCTCTTATTTTATAATTAGACCGTTTTAATAAGTGAAAGCAACTGATAACCAATCAATTTGTATTTCTACAAAAAATTACTTTGACATTCAAAGATTTTATTGGTATATCACACTGTTTTGTACTGAATGTTTGTGTCTCCCTCAAATTTATATATTGAAGCCCTAACCCCCAAGGTGATGGCCTTTGGGAGATTATTAGGGTTAAATGAGGACATAAGGGTGGGGCCTTAATCTGATGGGGTTTGTGTCCCTATAAAAGGTGAAGAAATGAGAGCTCTCTCGCTACATCCCCTCCCTCCCTCTCTCTCACCCTTCCCTCTTCCCCTCCCCTCTCTCCAAGTGCCCATAAAGAAGAAGTTACGTGAGCAGCACAATGAGACAGTGGCTGCCTACAAGGCAAGAGAAGAGGCCATAGAATGAAACCAGCCCTACCGGCACCTTGATCATGGACCTCCCAGCTTCCAGAACTGTGAGAAATACATTTCTGTTGTTTAAGTTGTCTAGTCTATGGTATTTGGTAATAGCAGCCCGAGCAGACTAATACATGCTGAAAAAAATTTATTGGTCCTAATTATTTATAGTAGGCATAGAAAAAGGAAAAGGTCAATTTGAGTATTATATGATAGGATCTCAAATATGGTTATTATTTAAAAGTGAATATGAGGAAACTGATCTAGAAATACAACTTACGAGGTGCAAGAGAAATGTAGAATGCTTTTTTTCTTTATTAAATCAAATAAATATGACATAAAAGCAATAGTGATGATGAAACATGCTCTTTTAAAAATAGGCAATGTAAAAATAATTTGTATAGGACTTAATAAACTTGTTATATCCCCCCCCAAATTAAATGCATACATAATACATAATTATTTGGCATAAAATTCTGAAATTGACCCCAAATTACTAATAAGCATAAAGAAAAAAAGTACATAGATTAAGAACTGGAGACATAATGAAGATTATTAGATATAATGAAGATATATAACTGAGAATAAAAGCTTCAAATTACTATTGATACGTGAATCTAAGAATCCTTAAGGTAGTATATATAGTTTAAAATTCTCTGCATGTAACTAACAATTCTATGTTACAAATAGAATCTTAGAACAAATCTGTGTGTGTATGTCTTCAAGTGATGAATGAAACAATGTATTCAGAAAATTATATTTTATACACAAACATAAAATTGTCTCTGATATGATTTGCATCATGTGTTTTGCTGAGACTCCAGGAGGAGATATATATATATATATATGTATATATATATATATATGTATATATGTGTGTGTGTGTGTGTGTGTGTGTGTGTGTGTGTGTGTGTGTGTATATATATACATATACATACAGAATGCTATGAAAATCATCCAGAACAAAAGGATTATACCTGATTAAAACCCATGTGGGCCAGAATTTTTTGTTTGTTTTCGTAGTTACTACGAAACAAGAGAACACAGCAGGCAGTCAATAAATATTGAATGAGTGAATCAATGAATAAATTGACAGGATTCAGAATATGCTACCCCAAAACATGGTGCCTTGGGATATTGAATACTTTAAACTAAAGGAATTTGAGAAACAGCAGATACAGGAAGGACTCTGACCTTCCGCTTCTCTCTTGAAGTAGGTCATAAGACCCTTGGGCAAGAGGTGCCCTCTCTATACCCAGAGGAAAGAAGCATCCTTATTTCCAAAGATGGAGGGTTACCCAGAGGAATCTGAGTGAACAGAGCCTGCTGTTTCCCCCAGTTTACTACCCTTAGTTCACACCCCTTTGTCCTGTCACATTTTTTTCATGACCTTCCACTCTTCATCAAACCTAGTAACACTCAGGTTTAACCATTTCTTCAGGTCTTCATTTTTTTTTTTTTTTTTTTTTTGTCTTTTTTGTGACTGGCTGCACCGCCCTCAGCTGGTGAGCACACCAGCCATCCCTATATAGGATCCGAACCCGCGGCGGGAGTGCTGCTGCGCTCCCAGCGCCGCACTCTCCCGAGTGCGCCACAAGGTCGGCCCAGGTCTTCATTTTTTTAAGAAAGCTTTCATCTCACATGAAACTTATATTAAATAAATGGGTATGTTTTTTTTCTTGTTAGTAGGTCTTTTGCAAGTCTAATTTATAGGGCCCCAGCCAATGATTTGATGACGGGTAGAAGGAAAAGATGGTTTTCTTCCCCTATAGAATGAATGAGCCCTTTTAAATTGTAAAGATATTTTTATTAAAACTACTCTTGTGGTGTTTATCAAAGTTAATTATAAGTATTTATAAAATAATAGAAAAACATAAAAGGAGGTTAAGTAGATATTTAATGTTCTTGTTTAATATATTTGAAAATTATGGAATAATGAGTGAGATTCCCTTGTATGTTTTCATAGGACTATCACTATCTTAAACTTCTTCATTTACAGTGTACCAGTTTCTAGTTATCCCACCCATCAGAATGAAAACTCCGTGAGAGCAATGTCTTTGTTTTATAAACCACTGTGTTGAGGTTGCTGAAAACAGTGCTGGTCAGTAAACGCTTGCTAAATGAAAAGCTGCACTGGTTCTCAAAGCAGTTCAGAGGGTGGGGCATCTAGAATTTATGCTTTCGTGTACTTTGAAAAGTATTGTAACATATCAAGATATTAAGCTTAAAAGTATTAAGCTTGTAATTGAATGAAAATCATGTAATACTATCTGACGTTGTAAATTATAGAATAGATGACGTCTGTTAAATTTTTTTTAAACATTTAGGGGTCCACAACCAATCCGTTTGAGTTGCAGCTTACAGGACAGTATTAAAAGCATGTTTATAATATAAATAATAGCAGAATTCTATTTCCTCTTCCAGCTCTTTCACTCATAATTTCAATATGGTTAGGTGTGAAGTACACATCAAATGTCTTGCACATAAAGTGTGCACTTTAAGTGTTAATGGGTTTGGATTATAATTGCAAGTCATTTAAACTCATATCACACATGTAAAATGGATTTACTATGATAATGTATGTCCCTTTTCCATCTTGTGCAATGTTAGGACCAATAAAAATAGATTTTAGAGAACGCTAGAAGATTATTAAAGATGACACAAGTTCTTTTATTAAGATAATGTTATTATTATCTGAAAGCTACCGTCAATTTCTAGAATCTAGAGGCCAATTTCTGTACAATCACTGTACTTTTGTCTTAGTCAATTCAGCTGCTATAACAGAATACCAAAAACTGGGTGGCTAATAAAACAAAGTAACTTATTTTTCACAGTTCTGGTGACTGAAAAGTACAAGATAAGGGCACCTGCAGATCTGGTGTCTGGTGAGGGCCTGTTTCTTGCTCATAAATGGCCATCTTCTCAGTGTGTTCTCATATAGTGGAAGGATCTCTTTTATAAGGCATTAATCCCATTTATGAGGACACTACCCTCCCAAAGACTTCATCTCTTCATATCATCACATTGGGTGTTAGGATTGTAATATATAAATTTTGGGGGGAGGCATTCAGTCTACAGCAACTACAATTCCAAATATCATGGCATCATAGTATATTACAGCAATAATCTAAGCTGAGAGAAATACAAAGAAAAGGTTATGTCATTTTAGATAGCCTGCTATTCTTGAAAAAGTTTAACATTAGATGAGGACAAATACCTAAGTATTCAAGTTACCTGAGGATTCCATCCATACATATCAGCCTAGGAAATGATGAAATTCACTGACCAAATAATTCCTGGCCAAATAAATATTAGGAAAAAAATCCACATAAATAATACCTTGAGAAATAAGGTAAGGGCATTAATTTAACATTGCTCAAGGTTTGTCTTTAAATTTTGAAGTAAAAGGAAGGTATACTCAATCACACCTAAAACATTTCCAGAATGCTATATCTATCACCTTTGGCAACAACATCTTCATCTCTAAAAATACACCTGAAGCTGGTAAAGGGTATTAGACTGTAAGCTTCTTGGAGGTAGGGATAGCATATCAGTTTTTGTTGTATATAAAATACAATGCTTAGCCAATGTCCATAGAGCAAATATGTGCTGAATGTGCCCACCATATACAAGTATTTGAAATATGTTGCACCAATGTTTGCCATAAACAATTAAAATGTCTCAGTAATTGCTCTGTGTATCCCAATTCTATCTCAAGTCTGCCTATCATATTTAGGAAAGGCAGAAAATCCACTGTCAGTCAGTTTATATTAGGAACACTGCTAATAATGTTCAATTCAATTCGCTAAAGATTTGTTAGTCTCCTGCTACGGGTTTTTTCATTATACCAGGTGCTATAAGAAAATAAAAAAATAAATGTCATGATCCTTGCCCTTAACAGGGACTTGACTATTTCTATCTCCATATAGATGGGCCATTAAAACTGTTTTCCAAGGAAACATAACCCTAAATCTTTCACAGTAAGTCACTGCAGCATTTTTATTAGATAACTCAAGTAATAAAAAGGGCATTTCTTATAAATGTTAGGTCTGAAAAAACAACAGACTGTTAAGGAGCTAAGGGAGTCATAATACTAAGTGAGCAAAGAAAGGAAGAAAGCTAGAAGTTAAGTAGCACATAATTAAAACAATAGCTAAGAATGAAATGACCTTATAGGAGAATACAATAATGAAAAGTCAAACACTGCTTGAGAAAAAAAATCATCTGTATCTGATGAGTAATGGGCTAAATTTTATTCTTTCCTTTTAATCTTGTAATATTAATTTGCAAGACACCAGATTAAAAAGGAGAGAGGCTTTGTGAAGAAATGAGGTACTGCTAGAAGGTTACACAATAAACAGGCTAAGAGGAAATATCATGGGGAAGCCAAGACATCTGCTCCCAATCTTAATTTTGTTGAACATTTTGATTAAAGGGAAAGGGGTTCATCTAAATTAATGGCTAGTATTTGCATTTTAATGGAACTTTTTGGAAGGTGTAGTAACCAAAATATTTCAGCTATTTCCTCAGAGACAGAAGTAGGAGCTCAACTCATTTCAAAATTCTAAAGCAGGTAAAAATATGAACTCATTCTCATATGGCCAAACGAAGCAAGTCTGTTGAAAGTTTTTGAGCAAACCAATTCAATAGAAAACCAATAAATATTTTAAATCAAGAGAAAGAAATTGGACCCAGATTTATAAACAAATCAGACAATTTGAACATGTTCAACTGAAAACCACATCCAAAGTGGTAACTGATTGACAGGCCTTAGTCTCCATCCTCAAAATGGTATCCAGTGCAGCTGGATCTGCTGATGGATTTAGCTCACTTGTACCAAGCTATTGGTAATCTGTAGTTGCTGATCTGCCAGTTTACTTTTTTTGTTTTTAGGAATACCCATGAAAGAGCATTTTTGCTGTTGTTTGTACAACTTCGGTTTTACTTAATTGAAGAAATACAAAAGGTTTTCAGAAGTATGTTTTTCTGTGAGTTAAGCTATTTCTATTGCATATTAATAGATGTTTGTTTAACACTAGTAGTTCCAGTTACCTAGTAATTTTCCTGGGATAAAATAATAATAATTTTTATAGGAAGTCAAGTATTTTGAAAACTGGTGTTATGTGTTCTCATTTTTTTTTTTACTCAGGAGGTGAGAGACAAAAGGAAGAAATGTTTTTATCCCTTTTCCACTAATTGGGAAAGAATGCATGCAAAAATCAAATGATCCTGCACAGTTTTCCCAGTGAGTCAGGTACAGATTCTTGAAGACTGAGGTAAACAGAGAAGAGATCTACACATAAGATAGCATATCAGATCAAAGTGAATATGCTTTCAATATTGATAAATAAAAGACAATCTGCATTTCTGTGATAGTTTCCATCTGGCCAATATTTTTCCTCTTATTTTCTTTATTTTTTATTGTTTTGGTGCTTGACTGCTATGCGGATGCAAACCCTCAACGTTGGTGTTATCCTCACCATGCTCTAATCGAATGACCTAACCAGCCAGCCTTTATACTCTTAAAATTTTAATGCCAATTCAATATATAAATATATTCTAGAGAGAGTGGGGAAAAAAATCTATTTGGATTGATATGGAACCCTGAGGTCATGGTTTATTATTTTTTAATAATAAGGCTTAAATAATAAGACTTAAATAATAAGGCTTGTCAGGGCTTACATCCTGACAAGCAAGTTAATATCTGTCTCTCTTTCACAGGCAACAGAACTGAGATGCTGATAGTTCTTTAGCTATAGGAACTAGCACCTGTGGACAGAAGCAAAGTGGACCCCTTAAGCTGGCAGTGCGAGTGGTGCTTTGACTCACCCACACGTCTTGAACTTCCATAATGTCATGGTTTCCTGAAGGTCTGAAACCAATAGAACCCACTCTCAAATGATCCTCTATTTTTCTGTCTGATTCCAGACTTTGAAGAGAGGTTAGACAGGGAATCCTCTAATGATCATAAAAGCAAGTGAGTCACAAAGGGACAGAAAGTAGAATGGGAGCAACAAGTTTTGGTTTTCCTTGTGGCTCTTTCCTTTCCTCCTCTTCCTCCTCTCCCTCCTCTTCTTCTTCCTCCTCCTCCTTTTTTTTAAGACAGTGGTGATTTATTGCTTGTTTTCTGGTAGATTGTGAAACTCAGGACACTAGCAAAGGTATTACATTGACATGTCCACGCTGGGTACCTGTCTTTCCAGATAAGGCCAACAATTATCATTGGAAAATTCACAGAGAAGGAGAGGTGGCAAAGACAGGGCTCTTAGAATAATGCAGAGCATAAAACATTGTTACTGAACACTCTGCAATGTTCCATTGGAAGGATAGTGAACACAATGTCCTATGACCAGGATATGAGAAAAGAGCAGTTGGAATTGCAGAAAGCTAAAACTGCCATCTTTTGCTTACACTCAGAGTACAGATATTCCTGACATTAGTACAAACTTTAACACACACACACACACACACACACACCGATGTGATGTAAGTGAAACCTCTAACTTCTAGGAGTCCCAAACAGGAATAACAGTCAGGCTAATCTAATGAGATGACAGAGGATCTGTCACTTAATCCAGTGGTTGTGTTTATACACACTCTCCTAAAGTGTTCTTGCAAGGAAGCACTGTTGGCTCAATAATAACTCAGGAGGAACAAACTGTGCCTACCCTTCACTTGAGGCAGTTAATGTCTTGGCTAGAAAAATAACAAGATGAGTGACTTTCCATTGATTATTTTTATATCAATCAACGCCATAGCACATATGCTCGTTAGCCTAATGACCACCACAAATGCTTTGAAGACACGTGGGTGGCTGACAATATATCAGGGCTAGATACACCCTGCTATGTAACCACAGAGAAAATGCAGGCAGAGAAAGAAAAATGGGAACAAACACACAAAATAAATCCAGCGAAGAAAAGAAAAAAATTTCTACTATGTCGGGTTAGAAGGGGTTAAAAAAGGACAGACGCACACTAGGAGCTTAAATTAGCTGGGCACTGGGAAGACAGAGACATCCCCTGAAAGACTGTACTTCATATTTATACAGAAATAAGTCTTGTTAAAGTAATATTATGAACCATTTGCAGTTTTTTACCTGATTTTCCCATTGCTGCCTTCAGAATGTTTACATGAACGTCATGGAGACTCCACCTGTTCCAGATGTGAGCATGCAGAGGAGAGGGGAACTTCCGAATTCTGTGAAGGCAACCAAAAGAATAGTTGAAAATTCCTGAATGCAAATTGTGGAATGAGAGCTATATAATTGGCTTTTATGAAATTTAATGACAAACTTCAAAAATTCTAGAGTGAGGCTCATATAATTCTTATTTTAATTTCCAATTATCTCCTCACCAGAAACTCATAAAAACACACAAATACCAAAGTATTCTAGGACCCAAAACACATCGTGCTCATTTATTACTCAATAATAGTGTTCCACAAAGCGTTTTCCGTAGAACATTTGCCTCTCGAGATACTCAATAAGATTTCATTTTTAAATAACTTACCGAATGCTTGAATCTACATAAAGATTCACAATGACTATGAGCATATTAAAAGTTCTGAGAAGGCTTGCAATTAAAAAAAAAAGTTTCACCAGATGAAAAGATCACAAGAAAAGACAACTACAGACCATTATCTGGTATAAACACAGATGCAAAATTCCTCAACAAAATCCAGCAACAGACATGAAAAAGTCCAAGAGATATCTGAAGTCCCGTGTTTATTGCAGCATTATTTACAATAGCCAAGGTATGGAATTAACCTAAGTGTTCACTGATAGCTGAATGTATAAAGAAAATGTGGTATCTATATATAAAGAAAATGTGGTATCTAAAATGCAGTATGGGGCTTCTTTTAGGGACAATGAAAATGTTCTAAAATTAATTGTAGTGATAGTTGCACAACTCTGAATATACTAAAAACCATTGAATTGCACACTTTAAGCAAGTGAATTGTCTCATATGTGAATTATATCAGTCAACGTGTTGCCAAAAAAAAAACAAAAAAAATGTTTTGACAGACTTTTTACATATAATACTTATTTTCAGCACTAGAGTAATAATATTGTCATGAGTTATTTTTGCCTCTGCAAACACTATTCCTTTTGTCTGGGATGCCAACCCTGTTCCCTACTCTTTCTCTGTCTTAAAAACTTCTACTCCTTTATTAATAATCAGCCAAAATGTCATCACCACTGTAATGCCTTCCAGGATTCACTTCATAAAAGGCAGTATCTTTGAAACATTTTTGGCTATGATCCATATATTGACCCTGGATGCATGGATAGATAGATAGTAGATAGATAGGTAAGTAGGTAGGTAGATTTTTAAAAATATTTGCAAAGGGGCCGACCCCGTGGCACACTCGGGAGAGTGCGGGACTGGGAGCGCAGCAGCGCTCCCGCCGCAGGTTCGGATCCTATATAGGGATGGCCGGTGCGTGCTCACTGGCTGAGCGCAGTGCGGCCGGTCACAAAAAAAGACAAAAAAAAAAAAATATATATATATATATATATATATACACACACACACACACACACACACACACACACACACACACACACACACACACACACAAAGCAATACTTAGCCTTACCACATGAAGTTCATGCTAGTGTTTTCTATTTTATTTTATTCTAGTCAAGTCTATTTCATGACCCATTAAATTAGTTTCATGACTCCCTAATGAGTGGCAACCCGCAATTTGAAAAATACTATCCAAGATAAATGGAGCCGATGTTGTACATTTTAATATAAGTATCGCTTTATGTGTCAGTTTTCAACAGTAACTATTCTTATCTTGGATTTGTGTGATAGGATTTATAGTCATTGTCTATATTCTGCATTTATATTCTTTTTCAATATTGGAGTTCTGTTATTCTTTTCCAAGTATTCTAATCCTGAGCTACATAGGGAAGTAAGTATTTATGCCAAGGAATTATACTATTTGCAGAAAAGACTCGGTCTCTTACTTAAAAAATGATTCTTAGTTCCTAATGCCCCACTAGATTAGCAAGAACATTGTTCTTCCTACCAATATGATTGATTGCTCTACAAAATGATGATTGACTGTTTTATTGACTATTCTGGTAATAGCTTCTGAGCTGTAACTCTGTCTGTCCTCTATTCTGAGTTTTATATGCTCTAATCAAGCTCCTTTCTGTTCTGCTCCATGTTATTCTTTTAATGTGAGCATATTAGAAACATGGTGAAGCTAATTTCACCCTGAGCAAAGATATGGGTACAAATGGTACTTACTGTGCAATGCCAATAACTGTATCCTATAAAGGTGTACCACGAGTAATTTTATAATTGAAATAGGTCATGTCCAGTGGCAAGTAGTCTACCCAAACAAAATGATTTTGGATTTGCATTTTTCCTGTTTCATGACTACTTATGATTATTTTTATTGTTATTTCTGTGTTCATTGTAAAATATTGCATCCAGGCTTTAGATATGTAATTTGCTCGCAGGGGCAGGGAGTGATAAGAAGCAGGCACAGAGTCTGCCAATCACATTGTACCCTGTATATATGTACAATGATTACATGCCAATTAAAAATAAAAATTAAAAAAGGAAATATGTTCGTTAAGAGTTCATTACAACCCTGAATCCCATATGGATAACAGGTAACACAGTAACAAGAGTGAGAGCATTTTAAAATTCCAAATGCCACATACATATATATTCAAGTGAAACTACATATGGCAGGATGACATCTCTTGTCCTTTTGACTAGTATGAAGTTGGGGTAAAAAGCAAAGATTAGACATAGAGGAGAGCTCATACACCATGCTAACATGGCCAAGAGTTCAGTCGAGGTCAGATATTTTAAGTTATGTGACCCACATTTAAAGCAGAGGCATATATTCAAACCAAAGCCTAGATCTTTCTTTGATCTCTTTGCTTATCATTTAAGGCATCTGCACTTAATAAAAATATCTGGCCTGCCATGTAACACATTACAATTTTATCTCATTTTAATCACTAAGGAATTTGGCAAAATGGGAAAATGAATATTTTTAAAAACTATGCATGTATCAAGTTATAGAAAATCAGTGATTTTATGACAGCAAAAATCTCTTGATAATTGATGGTGATGACAACGATATGATAATATCTAACATGCATGTCGCTTTCATGTGCCAGGAAATTTATTATTTTATCTTGATTGTTTCATAAATACTCAAAGCCGCACTCTATATGGTAAGTACTCATATTACTTTCAAGTTAAAAATTGGCAACCAAACTTAGAGCAATTAAATGATACCCAAGGTTACAGAGCTAAACCCATGAACTTGGATTTGAACCCATACCTGTTTCATGCAGAAACTTGTGCTCAAATCTTAAATAAGTATCTTAAACATTCTCATATTTGCATTGCATGTAGGAAGGAATTAATATTCCATGATAGCAGCCTACCTCATAAATTCATACGGACAATTTCTAGAATAATGTCAGCAAAAAGTCTTAGAAAGAAGGTGCCGTGTGTGATATATTCTTGTGTTCTATTTCTGCCCTTCGCCTATCACCTATTATTCACTTTCACCCAGGCATAATAAATCAGTTCAATTCATATTACAAAAGTGAAATCAAGTGCTCAGTACAAATAAGATTTATTTTCCATATTGCTTCCTTGTAGGAAAACTTGTTAAAGAAAAAGCAATGGAAAATAACATACACAATAACAACAGACATTTCCATTAAATTCTAATATTATCTGAGTCACAGAAAATATTTTCAGCTCTGACCAAAAAAGGTAAAATTAAATTAGGCTCTAAGTATTACTTTACAGTGAACAAATTATGTAGTCACTTTCAGTTATTTACCACAATGTGTCAAATTTATGTGGAAAATTAAAATCATTAGGTAATAACATACAGTGGTACTTTTATTTTTTTTATTTTTTTATTTTTTTATTTTTTCATTGCATCTCTCTTTCCCCTTTCTTTCTTTTTTTTTTTTTTTTAAGTTTTATTTTGTTGATATACATTGTGGCTGATTATTGCTCCCCATCACCAAAACCTCCCTCCCTTCTCCCTCCCCCCCTCCCCCCCAACAATGTCCTTTCTGTTTGCTTGTCGTATCAACTTCAAGTAGTTGTGGTTGTTATATCTTCTCCCCCCCCCCGGTTTGTGTGTGTGTGTGTGTGTGTGTGTGTGTGTGTGTGTGTGTGTGTGTGTGTGCGTGTGTGTGTGCGTGTGTGTGTGTGAATTTATATATTAATTTTTAGCTCCCACCAATAAGTGAGAACATGTGGTATTTCTCTTTCTATGCCTGACTCATTTCACTCAATATAATTCTCTCTAGGTCCATCCATGTTGTTGAAAATGGCAGTATTTCATTCGTTTTTATAGCAGAGTAGTTTCCATTGTATAGATATACCACATTTTCCGTATCCACTCATCTGATGATGGATATTTGGGCTGGTTCCAACTCGTGGCTATTGTAAAGAGTGCTGCGGTGAACATTGGGGAACAGGTATAACTTCAACTTGATGATTTCCATTCCTCTGGGTATATTCCCAGCAGTGGGATAGCTCGGTCATATGGTAGATCTATCTGCAATTGTTTGAGGAACCTCCATACCATTTTCCATAGAGGCTGCACCATTTTGCAGTCCCACCAACAATATATGAGAGTTCCTTTTCCTCCACAACCTTGCCAGCATTTATCATTCACAGTCTTTTGGATAATAGCCAACCTAACTGGGGTGAGATGGTATCTCAGAGTGGTTTTGATTTGCATTTCCCGGATGCTGAGTGATGTTGAGCACTTTTCATGTGTCTTTTGGCCCTGCGTATATCTTCCTTTGAGAAATGCCTATTTAGCTCTTTTGCCCATTTTTTAATTGAGTTACTTGTTTTTTTGTTGTAACGTTGTTTCAGTTCCTCATATATTCTGGATATTAATCCTTCGGCAGATGAATATTTTGCAAATATTTTCTCCCACTCTGTTGATTGTTTCTTTTGCTGTACAGTAACTTTTTAGTTTGATCTAATACCATTTGTTTATTTTTCCTTTGGGTGCCTGTGCTTTGGGGGTCATATTCATGAAATCTGTGCCCAGTCCTACTTCCTGAAGTGTTTCTCCTATGTTTTCTTTAAGTTTTATTGCTTCAGGGTGTATATTTAATTCTTTAATCCATTTTGAGTTGTTTTTAGTATACAGTGAGAGGTATGGGTCTAGTTTCATTCTCCCGCATATGGATATCCAGTTATCGCAGCACCATTTGCTAAAGAGGCAGTCTCTTCCCCAGTGTACAGGCTTTGTGCCTTTGTCAAAGATCAGATGGCTGTAGGTGTGCGGGTTGATTTCTGGATTCTCTATTCTATTCCATTGATCACTGTGTCTGTTTTTATGCCAGTACATGCTGTTTTGGTTATTATAGCTTTGTAGTATAGTTTAAAGTCAGGTAATGTTATGCCTCCAGCTTTTTTTTTTTTTTTTTTTTTTTTTGCTTAGAATTGCTTTGGCTGTGTGTGTTCTTTCATTATTCCATATAAATGTCTGGATAGTTTTTTCCATTTCTGATAAAAATGTCATTGGAATTTTGATGGGGACTGCATTGAATTTGTAGATCACTTTGGGTAGGGAAAGCTTTCAGCTTTTCTCCATTCAGGATGATATTGGCAGTGGGTTTATCCTATATGGCTTTAATTATGTTGAGATGCTTTCCATCTATACCTAACTTGTAGAGAGTCTTTATCATGAACAAGTGTTGAATGTTATCAAATGCTTTTTCAGCATCTATAGAGATGAGCATATGGTCCTGGTGTTTGATTTTATTGATATGGTATTTCACAATTATTGTTTTGTGTATTTTGAACCAACCTTGCATCCCTAGGATGAATCCCACTTGACCGTGGTGTATAATTTTGCATATGTGTTGCTGTATTCTGTTAGCTAGTATTTTATTGAGGATTTCTACGTCTATATTCATCAAGTATATTGGCCTGCTCTTTTCTTTTTAGTTGTATCTTTACCTGGTTTTGGTATCAGGGTGATGTATGCTTCCTAGAATAAGTTTGGGAGAATGGCCTCTGTTTCAATCTTTTGGGATAGTTTGTGAAGAATTGGTGTCAATTTCTCTTTGCATGTTTGGTAGAATTCTGTTGTGAACCCATCCGGTCCTGGGCTTTTCTCTGTTGGAGATTTCTGATAACAGCTTCAATCTCTTTTATTGTTATTGGTCTGTTCAGATTTTCTACATCATCTTGGCTCAGTTTTGATAGTTTGTGTATGCCCAGAAATTCATCAGTTTCCTCCAGATTTTCAAATTTGTTGGTATATAGTTGTTTATAGTAGTCTCAAATGATTCCTTGTATTTCAGAGGTATCAGTTGTAATATCACCTTTTTCAATTCTAGTTTTCGTTATTTGGATCCTCTCTCTTCTTTTTTAGTTAGCTGTGCTAATGGTTTGTCAATTTTATTTATCTTTTCAAAAAACCAAATTTTGATTCATTGATCTTTTGTATCATTTTTTGAGTTTCAATTTCATTAACTTCTGCTCAGATCTTAGTGATTTCTTTCCATCTGCTAACTTTGAGTTTGGAATGTTCTTGTTTTTCTAGTTCTTAAAGGTGAAGTATTAGGTTGTTCATTTGCCATCTTTCCATTAGTACTGCTAATTTCAGTATCCCCCTTAGTACTGCTTTTGCAGTATCCCATAGGTTTTGGTGTGATGTATCATTGTTTTCACTAGTTTCAATAAATTTTTGATTTCCTGTTTGATTTCTTCTTGGACCCATATGTCATTAAGTAGAATGCTGTTAAATTTCCAGGTGTTTGTATAGTTTCCAGAATTTCATTTGTTATTGATTTCTAATTTTAATCCATGTGGTCTGAAAAAATACATGGGATAATTCCAATTATTTTTAATTTGTTGAGACTTGATTTGTGAACTAACATGTGATCTATCCTGGAGAATGATCCATGTGCTGATGAGAAGAATGAATATTCTGAGGTTGCTGGATGGAATGTTCGGTAGATATCTGCCAAGTCCGATTGGTCTAGAGTGTTGTTTAGATCTTATGTTTCTCTGCTGATTCTTTGCCTAGATTATCTGTCCAATATTGATAGTGGGGTGTTCAGGTCCCCTGCTGTTATGGTATTAGTGTCTATTTTCTCCTTTAGGTCAAATAGAGTTTGCTTTATAAATCTGTCTGCTCCAACATTGGTTGCATATGTATTTATGATTGTTATGTCTTCTTGATGGATCAATCCTTTTATCATCATGTAGTGGCCCTCCTTATCTCTTTTTATGGTTTTTAGTTTAAAGTCTATTTTATCAGGTATAAGAATAGCTACTCCAGCTCGTTTTTCATTTTTCTTTGCATGGTAAATCTTTTCCATCCTTTAACTCTTAGTCTATGTGTGTCTTTATAGGTGAGGTGGGTCTCTTGAAGGCAGCATATAGTTGGGTACTCCTTTTTAATCCAGTCAGTCAGTCTGTGTCTTTTCATTGGGGAATTTAATCCTTTTTCATTAAGAGTTGTTATTGAAAAGTGTTGATTTACTCCAGCACTTATTGATTTTCGTTTGGCTGTCTTAAGTGTCTTTTCTTCCTTTCTTTCTGATTCTTTTCTGCTTTTTTTGGTTCCTTGGGTTGTAGATAAACTTTTTTTTTCTCTTCATTGTTGCCATTTTTATTTTACTAGTGGGTTTTGATTTTTCTTGAATTTTTATGTCAGTGGTAGTTATTTTTCAGGTACCAAACCCAGTACTCCCTTGAGAATTTTCTGTAAGAGTTGTCATGTAGCAGTGAGCTCCTGCAGTTTTTGTTTGTCTGAGAAATATCCTATTTGCCCTTCATTTTGGAAGGATAGCCTTGCAGTGTAGAGTATTGTTGGCTGGCAATCTCTGTCTTTTAGTATTTTAAACATATCATCCCATTCCTTTCTGGCTTTTAGGGTTTGTGATGAAAAGTCTGATGTTAGTCTGATTGGGGCTCCCTTATAGGTGAGTTGACACTTCTCTCTTGCAGCTTTTAAGATTCTCTCTTTGTCTTTGAGTTTGCCAATTTGACAATAACATGTCTTGGAGAAGACCTTTTTGGGTTGAATACGTTTGGGGATCTTTGAACTTCTTGAATCTGAAGGTCTGTGTCTTTTCCAATACCTGGGAAGTTTTCTGCCACTGTTTTGTTGAATATGTTTTCAATGCAATCTCCTTTTCCTCCCCTTCTGGAATACCTATGACTTGGATATTTGAGCACTTAAGATTGTCTGATATCTCTCTTAGATTTTCTTCAATGTTTTTAATACTTTTTTTTTTGTCTTCCTGTGTTATTTCAAACAACCTGTCTTCAAAGTCAGAAGTCTTCTCTTCTGCTTCTGCAAGTCTGCTTGTTAAACTCTCTGTTGTGTTTTTTATTTGATTGAATGAATTCTTCAGCTCGGCAAGCTCTCCTACATTCTTTTTCAGGGCATTGATTTCCTTGTATATTTATTCTTTCAGGTCCTGTATACTTTTCCTCATTTCATCATGTTATCTAGCTGAGTTTTCTTGTACCTCATTTAGTTTCCTTAGAATTATCACTCAAAATTCCTTGTCAGACATTTCAAGGGCTTCTTGTTCAACAGGATCTAGACCTTGAGAGTTATTACCCTTTGGTGGTGTACTTTCTTGATTTTTCATATTTCTGGGATCTTTCCTTTGATGCTTAGTCATTGTGGCAAGGGATTTCATGGTCCACTGGTTTGACACTATTGTCTGGCTAGGATCCTGCTGGGGCTGCCAATTTGACATGGCTGCCTCAGTGTCTGCTTGGTTACCCACTGGCCCCTGGGAGCGTGGTCACTGCAGGTCTCGGGCCTCTCCAGGGGGCACTTGTCTGGTCAGTGAACACTCGGCCATGCTGGGGATGGGGTCCAGTGGTGGTAAGGCCTACCTGTTCAGTTGCGCACTGGTGCCACGGTGGAGTGGTTGCCACAGGTCTCAGGTCTCTCCGGGGGTCATCCCTCTGGTTGGTGTACACAATGGGGATGGGGTCCCAACATTTGGTTTTTTTAAAAGCAGACTATTGACTCAGGAAACTCAACAAACATTGGCAAAAATAAGTATATAGAATGCCTTGTAGGTACATCAAAGACAAAATGCTAAAAAATAAAGCTAAAAGTAAATCTTAAAATCCAGAAAGAAAAGACACATTACATACAAACAAAAAATATAAACTGTAATTGAATTCTCTATAGGAACAGTAGAGTCTAGAAGTAAAAAGAATGACTTTTTTAAAGGGCTGAAATTAAATACACATAAAAGAACAACCACAAAAAACAAATAAGAAACAAATTGTTAACATGGAATGCTAAATTCAATGAAAATGTCTACAAAAATAAAAGTGAAATTTTCACATTTTGATAAACAAAACATGAGAGAATATGTTGCCAGCAAACCTACAATGCAAGAAATATTAAAGGAAGGTCTTCAGCTGAAGTACAATGATACCAGTTGACAATCTTAATATATGGAAAGTGAAGAAGGTAGCCATTCCATGGTGTATACATATTTCAAAACACCATGTTATATACCATAAATATCTGCAATATTTATATGTCAATTTAAATAAATAATTTTTTAGTTAAAGAAAATCACAAGAATGGGTAAATATGAAAGTAAATATAAAATAACTCTTTAATATGATACATATATAATTCCTTTAAAAAGACTTGATTACATAAGGCAAAACTAATAGCAATGTATTAGAGAGTCTATACTACATGTGGATATAAAATAGAAAAACTAGATCTCAGAAGGTGGCAGAAGTTAAATGAACTCATTCATAAATAAAATTTTTACTCTTATTTTGAGGTAATTGTAGATTTCCATGGATATTTAAGAAGTAATATGGAGAGATCCCATGCACCCTGTAACCAGTTTCTACCAATGACTACATCTTGCAAAATTATAGTACAGTGTCACAAACTGGATATTGGCATGGGTAAATAAAATTACAGAGCAAGTCCATCACCGCAAAGAACCCTCATGTTGTACTTTCATAGCCACACACATTTTTCTCCCACCCACCTTTCTGTGGTGACCACTAATCTGTTCTACATTTCTATGATTTTGCCATTTCAAGAATGTTATATAAATAAAATTACTTAATATCAGATCTATTGTAATTGGAATTTTTCACCAAGCCTAATTCTTTAGAGATTCATTGTCTTTTCATTACTGAGTAGTATTCCATGCTATAGATGTAGCATAGTCTGTTCAACTGTTCACCAGTTGAAGGGCATCTAGGTTGGTTCCAGTTTTTAACTAGTGCAACAAAGCTGTTATTAACATTTGTTCACAGGTTTTTATGTATAAGTTTTCATTTTTCTGGGATAAATTCCCAGGAGTGCAATTGCTGGTTCATACGTAGTTGCACATTTAGTTGCTTTTTTTTCTCTTTTTTTTTTTTAAACCTGCTAAACTGTTTTCCAGACTGGCTGTGACTTTTGAAATCTATGAGTGTGATCTATTTTCTTTGCATCCTTGCTAGCTTTTGGTGTTTCACTATTTTTTTTATTTTAGCCATTCTTTTATCTATATGAATGATATTTCCTTGTGATATTAATGTGCACTTCCTCAATAGCTAATGATACTTAACATCTTTATCTGTTCTTGTTTGCTATCTATATCCCCTTTATATGTTTTACTCATTACTATTTAACTCATTAATAACCTTTGGTTTTTTAATTGAGTTTTGAGAGTTCTTTACAAATTACAGATAGTGTTTTGTTGGCTATGTGGTTTGAAAATATTATTGCCCTTTCCATAGCTTACATTTTCATCTGCTTAAGATGCAGATGAGAATTTTTAATTTCAATGAAGTTCAACTTATCAGTTTTTTCTACTATATATCATAGTTTCGGTATCATTTCTTTAAAAAAAAATTGCCTTAATACTATGAATAAGACACAAGCAACAAAAGAAAAAATAAACAAATGGGATTATATCATATTAAAAAGCTTCAGCACAGCAAAGGAAACAATCAATAGAGTGAAAAGACAACCTACTAAATGGGAGAAAATATTTGCAAACCATGCATCCAATAAGGGATTAAGTTCCAGAATATACAAGGGACTCAAACAACTTCACGGTTAAAAAAAAAAAAAAAAAAAGAATCCAAATTAAAAACTGGCAAAGGAGCTGAATAGACATTTCTCAAAAGAAGACATACAAATGGCCAACAGATACATGAAAAAATGCTCAACATCTCTAATCATCAGGGAAATGCAAATCAAAACCACATTGAGATATCATTTCATCCCAGTTAGACTAGCTATTATCAAAAAGACAGAGAATAACAAATGCTTGTGAGGATGTGGAGAAAAGGGAACTCTCCTACACTGTTGGTGGGACTTTAAATTAGTGCAGCCATTATGGAAAACAGTATGGAGGTTTCTCAAACAACTATAGATAGAACTACCATACGATCCAGCAATCCCACTACTGGGTATATACCTGAAGAAATGGAAATCATCCTGTTGAGGTGATACCTGCACTTCCATGTTCATCACATCTCTATTTACAATAGCCAAGATATGGAAGCAACCTAAATGTTCATCAATGGACCACTGGATAAGGAAAATGTTGTATATATACACAATGGAATACCAATCAGCCATAAAAAAAAGAATAAAATTCTGTCATTTGCAACATCATGGATGAGCTTGGACAAAATTGTGTTAAGTGAAATGAGCCACACACAGAAAGAGAAATACGACATGTCCTCAGTCATAAGTGGGAACTAAGAAACAAAGAAAGAAAGGAAGACCACCTTAAAACATTGAACTTTCAGAAGGAGAGGACAGACCTATAGTTACTAGTTGTGGGAAGTGGGGAAAGGGACAGGAGATAGGGAATATGAAGGTTAATTCTAGGTGTCAACTTAATTAGATTAAGGAATGCCAAGAAACCTGGTAAAGCTATCTTTTTAGGTGTGTCCATGAGGGTGTTTCCAGTAAAGAGTAGTATGAGAGACTGAGTGGAAAAGATGAGCCCTCAATGTGGGCAGGAACCATCTAATCTTCTGGGGGTGAAGAAGGAAAGAAAGACAGAGGAAAAAGATGAATCTCTCTCTCTATCCGCTGGAGCTGGGATACACTCTTCTCTCTTGTCCTTGGAGGTCAGAGCTCGAGACTTTTCAGCTTTTGGGTTCCAGGACTTACACTAAGGACATCATCAGCTTCCCTGGTTTTAAGGCCATCAGAGTTGGACTGAGCAACGCTACCAACACGCAGGTTGCAGACGGCCTATTGTGGGCTTTTCCTTCATAATCCCCTAATAAATCCCCCCCATAGATTTGTAACATATCCTATTGATTCTGTCCCTCTGGAGAACCCTGACTAATACAGGGAGTAATTAGGTATGTGACACAAAAAGTAATTATGGTTTGTAATGATTAACATGCTAATAATATTGATTTGATTATCACTTACTGTACACAAATACTGATAGTCAACTCTGTACCTTATAAATACGTATAAATAAAAATAATTTAAAACAAAATTTTTTTTTGCATAGCCCTAGATCCTGAAGATAGATCTTGAAGATATTTTCCTGGTTTTTTGTTTGTTTGTTTGTTTTAATTTATAGTTTTACTTACACTAAGGCTGTAATCAATTTGAGTTAACTTCTGCATAAGTTGTAAAATTTATGTCAAGGTGGCTTTTGGGATTTTTATGGTGTTTTTGTTTTTGACTATGGGTTAAAATTTCTGCAGCACCACTCATTGAAAGGGCTATATATCCTTTATTGAACTCTTTTATGCATTTTTGTTAAAAGTCATTCAGGCATATTTGTGTGGATCTATTTCTGGGTTCTTCATTCTGTTCCATTGATGGATGTGGCTACTCCGTCTGCTACAGTCTTGATTACTGTAGCTTTATGACAGGGAAAATACAAAGTTTTTGCTCTGCTCTCATACCACAGTGATCAACAAAAAAGCCTTCTGTGACCAAATGTGTGTGTGTGGGGGGGGGTGGTTCCCCACGCACCCAGTAAGTAATCAATCCTATAGCAAACACCAGCTGGATGTCCTGTAATTTAATTCAGTTCTGACGCTATCTACCTGGAGATAGATCCCACAGGTTGATGGCTCAGTCCTCAAGACTGTCTCACCACCTCACCCCCCATTTTAGGTCCCAATCTCGAGCACCAGGTTATTTTACCTGGATTTATGACAGACCAACTCTAAATCAGGATTATGCCTGATGACTCCCCTTCTTAGATTTGATTAATTTGTTGGAGCTGCTTACAAAACTCAAGGGAACACTTACTTATGTTTACTGGTTTATTATAAGGAATATTACAAAAGATACAGATAAAGAGATGCACAGGACGAGGTATGGGGGAACGGGCAGGGAGTTTTTATGCTCTTCCCAGATGCAGCACCCTCCAGGAAACTGAATGTTAGCTGTTCCCGTTTTAGCTGAATTGCTATTTTTCTGAGAGTTTTCGTCACAAATGTGTGGAATTTCATCTAATGTTTTTTCTACTTTGAGTATTATGATAATGGAATGTTTGTTCTTTAGCCTATTAAAATGGCGGATTTATTAATAGATTTCCAAATATTAAACAAACCCTGCATTTTTGGAATAAACTCTGGTTATAGTATGTAATTATTTTTATATATGGCTGAATTTATTTGTTAATATGTTAACTTTGTGTCTACATTTATAAGGGATATCAGTGTGTAGTTTTTCTGTTTTTGTACTGTCTTTGGTTTTGGTATCAAGGTAACATCAACTTCATGAAATGGATTGTAAAGTGTTTGTCTCCTCTTTTCTAAAAGCCATTGTGTAGAATTGGGGTCAGTTATTCTTTCAACACTTGATACAAATCTCTGATGAAATAATCTGTGCCTGGAGATTCCTCTCTAGCAAGTTTTTAAATTAAGTTATATTTCCTTAATAGTCATACAGCTATCTAAATTTTCTATTTTATATACGGTGAGTTGTGATAGTTTGTGTTTTACTGATGAAGTGGTCCGTTTAGTCTAAGTTGTAAGTTTATGTATGTACAGCTGTTAATAGTATTCTCTTATTATTCTTTTGGTGTCTACAGTGTCTATAATAATTTTCTGTTTCATTCCTGGTATTGCTAATTTGTGTCTTCCCTCTTTTCCTTGTTAGTCTTGCTGGAGGTTTGTCAATTTTATTGATTTTTTCCAAAGAAAAACCGCTTTGTCGTATTGAATTTTTCTGCTGGTTTTTTTTGTTTGTTTTAATTATACTGATTTGTATTCTTATCTTTAGCCTTTCCTTTACTCTGTTTGCATTGCATGTGTTTTGATCTTCTTTATATTCTTGAGGTGGGAGCTTAGATTATCAATTTGAGATTTTTTTCCCCTTTTATGCTATAGGTATTATTGAAGCAGTACATTCTCAGTACTGCTTTAGCTGTGTCCCACAAATTTTGATATTCTGTATTTTAATTTCATTCAATTTTTAAAAAAATTTTTGAGACTTCTCTTTTGACCCATGCATTATTGGATTTATATTATAAGTTCATTGCATTATTAGTGAAATACTATAATATTATTAGAAAATAGATTGTGAAAAGTTAAAGATGTGTGTTGTAATCTGTGAAGCATTGACTAAAAAATGTGTTCAAGAAGGTCAGTTGAACATGGTCAGTTGAAGAGATAAAATAGCAATTTACAAAATACTTGACTCACCCAAAAGAAGGAAAGAGAGACAGGAAACAAATGGAACAAATATAAAATAAATATCAAGGCTTAAGCTCAAAAATGCCAATTATTACAGTACGTAAAATTAGACTAAACCCACCATATAAGGGCAAGATTGAAGCCTAAATAAAGGCATAAGACCCAAGTATACACTGTTTAAAAGAAACAAACTTTGGTTACAAAGATACAGATATGATCAAAGTAAAAGAGTAAAAGAATATAGCATACAAAAAATATAAGAAAGTTAAGGTGGCTATATTATTATCAACAAATAAAATTTAAGACAATAAGTAAAGTGATATAAGAAAGAATAAACTTAGAAAGAAAACATTAATCCTCATCTGTATGGATGTAATAACAGACTTCAAAAGATATGAAGCAGAATTGGCAGAACTAGAAAAAATATATAAAAGTCCCCGATATATTAGGAGTTCCAATATAGAGAGACCTTTCTCTCTTTGTAATGGATAGAACAATTAAAAATAATTGAGGATAAAAAGTTTTAAACAACACTGTAAGCCAACCTGACCTAATTGATATTTATTGTACATTACACCCAGCAGCTGAACAACATACATTCTTTTTATGTTCACGTAGAACATTTATCAAGATAGAGTATACTCTGAGCTATGTATAGTACAAAGCTTAACAACTTTCAAAGGACTGAAGTCATACAAAAAACGCTATCTGACCATAACGGTATTAAGATAGAAAAAAGTAATAGGATCTCTTGAAAATCTCCAATTATGTTTATATTAGGCAACACACTCATGGGTTAAAGAAGTAAAAATGATAACAAAAAGTATTTGAACTTAAAGACAAAAATTTGTGTGATGTAGCTGAAGAAGGCCTTAAAAAGAAGTTTATAGCTTTAAGTATCTTACATTCAAAAAGAAGAAATATAACGATGAAACTTTTCAGCTTCAGGAGCTAAAAAATAAAGAAAAAACAAGCCCCCGAGGTAAGTAAATAGAGGAAATAATAGAGAAGATAAATCAATTATATGAAAAACAGACAATTTTTTAAAAAGTCAATTGGTTCTTTGAAAAAATTCCTAGATTTTCTAATTAAATAAGAGAAAGAGATGAAACCCAAATTGCCAATATCAAGAATGAAAAAAATTGCATTATTACAGATACTACAGACATTAAAAAGAAAATAAGAGCATATTATGAAGTAGTATTCCAAAAATTCAAAGATTAAATAAAATATTCCTTGAAGAGCAATTTATAAATATTGACTAAAGAAGTAATAGAAAATTTGATTAGACTAATTATTATAGGAATTAAATTTGTAAACTCAAAACTCTTCCACAAAGCAAATTTCTAGTCAAAATAGCTTCAATGATGAATTTTATAAAACATTTAATAAAGAAATATTACCAATAAACTATCTTACAAGAGAAGAAAATATATGATTGCAGAACTACTGTGAAATCTAAACAAGTCAAAAATATTATTAAAAAAAAATTATTGACCAATATCCTTCAGCACATATATTTAAAGATCTGTAACAAAATGTTAGCAAATTGAATCTGGCAATGTATTAAACATCAATATATCATTATCAACTAGGATCTAAACCAGGAATTTAAGATTGGCTCAACATCTAAAAGTCAACAATGTAATTTACCACATTAATAATATAAAGGAGAAAATCAGATGATCAGCCTTATGGTGTCAAAAAATCATTTGACAATCTTCTATACCCATTTATGATAAATACACTTCATAAACTAATAATGGAGAGGAACTTCCATATTCTGATAAAGAGCATCTATTAAAAACTGTAAAATTAGCGTTATTTTAATAGTGAAAGACTAAATCTGTTCTCCAAGTCAGCAGAAGCATCTGCTCTCTCCATTTTTATTTAATATTGTACTAACCAGGACAATAAGGCAAGGAAAATAAATAAATCTGTCTTTATGCACATCTGACAAAATGGTTTATTTAAACATCCTAAATATTATATTTTAAAAGCTACTATAATTTCTAAGTAAATTTAGTGAGGTTGCAAGATATTAACTTAATATTAAAAAAAAAACTTGTTATTTCCATATACTAAGAACAAACTATTGTATATTAGTTTCCTGAAGTTGCTGTAACAATTACCATAAGTATGGTAGCTTAAAACAGCTAAAATTTATTCTTTCACAGTTCTGGAATCCAGAATTGCAAAATCACGGTATCAGTAGAGCCACACTCCCTCCAAAGACTCTAGAAGAGACTCCTCCTTTGCATCCTCCATGTTCTGGTGCCTCCTGGCATTCTTTGGCTATAGCAGCATACGTCTAATATCTGCTTCCATCTTCACATGAATTCTTCCCTCTTTGCCTTCTCTCCTGATATCTGTTATAAGTACATATGTCGTTGGATTTAGGATCTACCTTAAATCCAAAATGATCTCATCTCCAGATTCTTAATTACATCTGCAAAACCCCTTTTTCAAAATAAGGTCACCTTCACAAGTTCCGGGGATTAGGACTTGCACATTTCTTTCTGGGTGCCACTATTCAATTGGTAAGTAAAAATATTTAAAATATCACAGAAATCTAAAACATTTGAATTAAATTTAACAAAAAAAATCTTTACAGTGAAAACTGACATACATTGCTGAAATTATTTAGACACCAAAATAAATAGGGACATATACCATATTCATGGACTAAAATACTCAATCTTCCTAAGATGTCAATTTTCTTTAAGTTTATCCATAGATTCCACCCAATAGGATTTTTTTACAGAATTTGAAAAGATGATTCTAAAATTCGTATGGCCCTAGATTAGCCAATAAGTGACCAAGAAACTTGGAAGAATTACATTACTTAATTTCAGGATATATTAGAAGACTACTATAATCAAAACGGTAATGTATCAGTATAAGGAAACATAAGTAGGTCTGTGGAAGAAAATAAAGAGTTCAGAAACATACCCAGAGATATACAGTCAATTGATTTTTTTACAAAGACACCAAAGTAATTCAGTCTGTCAAGGTTCAGCAAATGATCCTGGAAAAACTGGATTTCTTTGGGGAAAAATGTACCTCACTTCTTACTTCACACAATACACAAAAATTTAATTGAAATGCACCCTTAACCTAAATGTAAATACTAAAATTATAAAATGTATATAAGAAAACATAAGAGAATATATTCACAACCCTGATGTAGGTAAATAATTCTTAGGGCATAAAATTCACTAACCATAAAATGGAAATTTGATAAATTCTGTTCCATCAATATTTTCAAAATTGTTCATCAAAATATACTGTTAAAATATTTGAATATAAGTCAAAGTTGAGGAGAAAATATTCTTCCATTTAGCTGTTCCTGAGTAGTATCCTTTATAATAAACCTGTAAGTGTAAGTAAATGTCTCCCTGAGTTTTGTGAGTCATTCTAGTAATGAATGGGTTGTGGGAGACATTTCAGTAATGAATAGATTGTGGGAAACTTCAATTTATAGCTGGTTTGTCAGAAACACAGGTGACAACCCAGATTTGAGTTTAGGGGAGGGGGACAGTATTGTGGGACTGAGCCCCTAACCTGTGGGATCTGGCACTAATTCTAGGTAGATAGTGTTATAATTGAATTGAATTTTAGGTAACCAAGTTGGTGTCTGTGGAGAACTGGAAAATTGCTTGGTGTGGGAAAAAAACAAACAAACACATAGTTTGGTGTCAGAAGTGTAGTGTTTGGAAATTACTGAGTGTTGTCAGTGAGAGTATAGAGAAAAACAGTTTATTTTTCCTATATAGATGGTATAAGATCTGGCATTCAAACATTTTAAAAATATATTTTATAGTATAAAATGTTAAAAAATATAGAGCATAGCCTAATGACAATTTGTGAATCCATCACTAGACTTTATCATTTCGCCATATTAATTTCAAATTGTTTTGAGTGTTAAAACTAACAGATATTTCTTAAAGGGCCCTGAATACCCTCACGGATTCTATTTTCCTTTCCCCGCTCTTTCATTATCCTGAATTTGGTCTTTATTATATAATTAGACTATGAATAATAATGTGTACATAAAAATGGAACAAAATTGGCTAGTATTATAGATTGTTTTATGTGAATTATAACATTGATATATTTATATATTTATATATTGTTTGATTGTTTTCTTGCACTTGACATTTTGTTTTTTATACTTGTCTACACTGATAGATATAGCTCTAGATTACTAATTTTATTGATATGAGGGTACTTCAAAAAGTTTGTGGAAAAATAGAATTATAAGATATGACTCTATCCATGAACTTTTTGAAGTGCCTCATATATGTTATTCCGTTGTATGAATATACCACAATTCACTTTCCTTATCGCCTAAAAACCTACAAACTTTAGTATTTCAAAAAAATGCTGGAATAAACATTTTAAAAATATTATACATATGTGCAAGAGTAACTATAGCAATAGCTCTCAAATTGTGGTCTGGGGATACCTGGGATCTGAGACTTTTTATAGGACTTACAAGGACAAAACTGTGTTTATAATAATGCTAAGACATGATTTGCCTTTTTTGAATTTTCCTTCTCTCCTGAGTGTGCAGGGGAGTTTTCCAGAGTTTTACATCCTGACTGGTGACATCAACACTCTGACAGCTAATAGAATGTGTGCTTGGTTATTCTTATGTTTTAAATTATTCACAGCTCTGCTTTCTAATATGGTAAATATCAATATATGTATAACCCACTGTTAACCTAAATAACAGAGAGGATCTCTAAATGAATAATGAGTTTAATTGAAAATATAACATTGCAATGGGAATACACATGACATAGTTAACTGTGCATATTCAGGCAAGTAAAGGAAGACAAAGGATTTTAAAGGGAAAATTATGGAAGATTACATACTTGTTTTTGGTATAATTATTTTTGGTTACAAGGATCAATAGCAAGGGTGACGCCAGTCCAAGTTTAGATAGACAATTGCTGGGCAGATGTCCTTGCAAAAGTATTTTTATGTAAGGCTATGGTTTTGCAGAGACCTTTGTGATAATTCCCGTTATCAGGCATAAATGCATGAGAACTCTCCCCTTCAAGGCTTTTCCCTGGCTCTATTGCCATGGTTGGTTGGTTGGTTGTTTTTTAACACAAGTGACTCCATTTTGATTCTGAAAACTTTCACACCCTCATAAAAATAGTTCCTGGGAGTCCTCATTAATTCTGTAGAGTGTAAAGAGATCGTGATACCAAAATATTTGAGAATTACTATTCTAGAGTATACAACAAAGAGTACATCTACAGCTTTATTAGATACTGATACATTTTCTCCTAAGTGGCTATAATGATATATACCTCACAATTAGTGGGGTAGCAAAATTTGGTCTCTACTCAAGTCTGACTTCTACATCTCATGCAAAGATATCTGATTAGCTGAACCTAATCACATTCATAATTCAGTTGAAGAGGAAACTATGATTTGTAATTGTTATCTTTCTAGGTTTTGCAAAACCAGAAGGTACACAAATTCACTGAGTTCCATTCCCACCACATCCTTTAATACGTGCCTTTAAGTTTTAAATTTAATTCTGAAAAATGTGTGGCCTGCATACCATAACTTTTCAGATATAGTTTTGTTATTGCCATTCAGTTCTAATATTTACACCATCCTTTGTATTTCTGTCCTTTACCCATGAATTACTTGCTAGTGCATTTTTGAGCCTTTAAGCATGTTATTAAACCTTTCGATTTCCAATTTAATTGCATTAAGGTCAGAGATTTCAGTCTGAATAACTTTGATTTTTTAAAATGTGTTGAGACTTCCTTAAATGTGTTGGAGACCTTTTGTATGGTCGTATGGTCAATCTTTTTTTAGAAGTCTTATGAAGGTTCTGTTTCATTGGTTCGGATCACGTTAATTATATCATACAGATATTTTGTATATATATATATATATGTGCAAAATTAACATATATAAAAGGGTACTTCAAAAAGTTCAATTAAAAGATAATACAAATACCTTCATAGACCTTTTTAGGACCCCTTGTGTTAATATATTATATATTATTAACAAAATTAATATTAGTATATTACTAATAAATAAACTATACATTGATATATTGCATATTATTAATACAGTTAAATTTAATATATTAGTATATATAGATATATATTTTCTTTTTTGTCTATTTGAGCTCTTATTTCCAAATAAATATAGGCCAAAAATCAATTTATGCACATTTTTGCTTCTTATAGTTCTATATTATGTTGGTAGATTTATCCAAGGTCGTGGTTATTAAATCTTCTTGGTGGGTCATTCTTTGTAGCATTATCTCTTTTAAACCATGTTAACAAGTTTTGCCTTTAATTCTGTGTTGTCTGATAATAATATTGCTGACATCACTTTTGCTATCTCTGCATGGCTAACCTTTTCTCGTCCTTTAATTTTCATCCAGTGTATATGAATATGTGTAGCATGTGTGATTTGTGTTATTTCTTTCTTAAGGAGTATATGATTTCTTTATCTTTCATTTTCTTGGCTTCTCTAATTCAGACCCTCAATAACTGCACTTACCACACTTTTGGTAATAGTCATTCCTGTGCATTTTCTAAGATAGTCTTCATTTCTAAATTAATTGGTTTTTTTTTCTTTAGTTTCCTTCTGGAATTTTGTCAGTTCCTTCTTTCTCCTTCTCTTTGAGATTCTGCATTTCTGTTCCTTGTGTTATCTTATATCTACACATGCTTTTTAAATTACTTATAATTTATTTACATTGGGAGTTACAGGCTTCCTTCACTTTCTGGTGTGATTTTTCTGCTAGAAAGTTTTGTTTCTTTCTTTCTGTTCTGTGCTTTCCTATGTGGAATCTTTCATCCTGTCTTGTTTCATTAAGGCCTTTTCGTCTGATGTGTGTTCCTTTTCTTCACCATCAGCCGATTCTGCCAAGCGACATTGTTAGAGCTTCCCCAGACTGCACCCCCTGATCCCCTAACAGGGCAAGCCTTTCTTTCATCTCCTTTGTTGCCAGTGATCTGGCTGGCCAAGCTTCACACCTGTTTTCAGGAGTTCCCAGGCACCGGGGTGCCCACTCATCCTATTTTGTTTGTTTCACTGCTAGCACCTTCTACCCTCCCCAGCCCTGCTTTGCTCCAGTCTTTATTTCCCACTTCCTGGCAAGGTGACGTTTATGATCTTCTTTGACTCCTGAGAATGCTGTGGGTCTAGTTTGTGGATCTGTGTATTTGCTCTCTTTTTTACCCATTCAGTTTTCAAAAGGAGATGAGGGAATATCAAGATCTACAGGGTTACCATTATCCCACCTTCTATAGTGTCTCGCACTGACTCATTTTAAAGTTTTCATCAGAATTTAAAACAATAACAACAATAATAATAATAACAACAACTTTATACGAGTGAATCTAATTATTGGTTTTGTTGATTGTTTCTCAACTTTAGATTTATTTACTTATTTTAGGATTTTAGTTTGTAGACTCAGTTCAGGTGAAGGGTTTTTATGTTTTTTATATGTCTTTTCTTCCTGTTTCCCCACAAACTGCCACATGTACAGGTCAAGCAGTTTTGAGTTTTCCTCCTCCCAGATCTTCCTCCAGCTCCAGAAGCAGATCTTTAAATGGAATTTTGCATTCTTTCTCCAAAGCAGCAGAGAGCTTGATTCATTTCCTGGTTACAAGGCCGAGACTTTGTGTTTCTACCTCCCTCATTTTACATCTTGCTGAAAACTGTATCCCAGACAGTGGCCAACACATTTTTGATACCCAGTCTCCTTTCATTTTTGAGAGAGCCTCACCCCTGGCTTTAGTCATGAGCCTAGCTTCAGACTAGTATGAAATATTTTTATTTTCTGTTACCCACAGAAAGAATCCAATTCTTGTTGCCCGTGTTGACTTAAAGACCCAGAGCCCTGCAAACCCACAGCTTCAGCCCTGCTCATCACATTATATTTCTGGTCCTCAAGAATGTTTATCTTGCTTTCAAGTCCAGCTACCTATATTTTCAGTTTTCATCTTTTATATTTTATCCATTACTGGTATGTGTCTGGAGCAGGTGGAAACATCAAACCATGAGTTTAGGGAGACATGTGGCCATAAATTTTCAGATTGAGTTCATGTAGGAGAAATTGCAGACCTTTAGAATTTAAAGTCAGAAAATCCTTTCTCTAGAGGATGATAGTATGTCAGCATGCATCAGTACTGGTCTTACTATGTACCCAGCACTACAGTTGTTGTTTTATATACATTATTGTCTGCGGTTTTGTAAGTGGAGAGGTAAAATAGGTAAGTTTACCCAAGATCCTTCAGCCAGTATGTGACAGAAGTGGTATTAAAACCTCGGTCAGTCTCCATCCCAAGTGAATACTCTAACCAATTTAAACCAAAGCATTTAAACTTTACCTCTTAATATCTTGGAAAGAATTTCAGGAGAGAAAAAAAAATAGCCGAGTTCTTCGTGGTTAAAATTTCTGAACTTGCAGCAAAAATCCACAGAAAGCTTTTGAAAAAATATTTGTAAAATACTTTGAGATCTTCCGATGAAGTTGCTGTTAGCACAGATCATTTTCCCCACACTAAGTGAACCCACTGTGCCAGCAGACACTAGTTTCCTGGCAGTCTCAGTGAAGTGCAGTTCCAGACATTCTGCTGTTCTATCACTATCTTCTGAGCCTTTTAATTTTTTGATTTACACTGTGAATAATGCTTATGACCACTCAGTGTCAGCTTCTCACTGTCCCCTGGCCCGACCGCTCAGAGCCCTCACATGCACAGAGCTCCCTCCGAAGGGAAAGAGGGGAGTGAGACTGGCACTGGTCCTCTGCCCCCTCTTATCTCAAGCTCTTGGAGAAACCACGTCTGCCAAGTCAGGGAGGAAATGTGACTGCTTTAGGAATTTTCTCCTTTGTAAAACGGAAATATCACTTATTTTTTTGAGGGAAATTTTGCCTTATTCTTATCAGTCTCTCATCTTCTATGGGCTTTTTCTCTCTCCTATAAAAGTGCAGAATTCTTGGGGAATAAATCAAAAAGGCTCCCTTGTAATTTTTATTCCTACAAATGCCTAAATTCTTTAGCCTTTAACCTTCATGTCCTTACAATTGACTGTACTGAAGTCATAATACTGGAACTCTCTTTTAAAACTATCTTCTTTTTAAGTTTGGTATCTTTTAGTCCTCACTCTCTTTGGTCAGATTCTGTCTCCTTGATTCTCCTCCCATCCTTCCTGCTTCTCCATTTCTTTTTTTTCTTTTTTCTTTTTTTTTTTTTTTTTTTGTCTTTTTCGTGACCGGCACTCAGCCAGTGAGTGCACCGGCCATTCCTATATAGGATCCGAACCCACGGCAGGAGCATCGCTGCGCTCCCAGCGCCGCACTCTCCCAAGTGCACCACGGGCTCGGCCCCCTGCTTCTCCATTTCTGTACCACTCAACAATGTCATTTTCCTGTAATTTTGAGCAGCCCCTGAGTTCCATTTTGACTGTGTTCTTTTCTTGCTCCACAATCTCTTCCTTGTAGACCTCATTCATTTCCATGGATTCAGCTCTTCCTCATGCAGATGACTTAGAGATCTTATGAGTGCCTCAGTTCTTGTCCACAGGGCTACTAACACTGGGTTATCTTCTACCTATCTTGCCTAAAATAAAATGTTGCATCTTCTCCTCAAAAAATCACAACTTGTCCTTCATCCCTAATAGATTCCCAATCACCGGAAACTGACTTAATTTTTAACTGTAGTCAAACAAGTACAATCTGTTTTCTTTTTTTGCCCCCAAAATCCATTGCATCTGCTGCTTCTTTTTTCCTACTAACATCATTTTCAGGTCTTATCACCACAAAATATTATTTGCATAGGCTCTTTTCTGGCCTCTGTTTCGAGTCTCTCTCCAGGGCAACATGAGCTAAGCGCTAGTACAGATCACCATGAGCTAAACTCTAGTACAGATTAACACGAGCTAGACTCTAATACAGATTTGGCTTCATACAGCACTGCTTCCCTCAAACGACATCACTCAAAATTGTCAGTGTAATGCCACTGTCATCCTAAATTTCCACTCTTTAATATGGCACTGAGGCCCTCCACAACTGAGAAAGACTTGATGAAAAAGCAGTGAATTACGCAAAATGTCACAAGGGAAGGAGCAGGAACAACAATAACAAAAGGAGCAGATCAGCATGTTGGACGACATGACATTGTGGGGTGATATGAATTTTTTTATAGCGTTGTCAGAGGAGTGTTCGTTGAGAAGGTTACAATTTAAGCCAAAGTATGAAGAATTAAACTGTTTTCAGGAAAAGTAAGGATACCTGTATGACTGCAGAGAAGTGAGGGAAGGAAGGAGTGGTAGGAAACAGGTGAAAGGTAGCAGATCATTTAGAGTCTTTTAGGCCATTGTGAGAGCTTCGGTGTTTACTCTGAGAGCAATGTGTGAGTAGATGGGGGTGAGTTTAAAAAATCATCCTGACAGTCAAGTGGCAATAACTGGTGGGCAATTGGATACACATGTCTAAAGTTGAGGAGAGAGTAATGGTCTGGAGATATATTGGGGGAATTGCCAGTGTTATACTGATTTACTTAATTTTACCATGACCTCTCTACTCTTTTTTTCTACAGTCTTTTCTCAACAAGTCACCTGAGTGATCCTCTTGCACTGCTAGTCATCATGTCACTTCTGGGCTCAGCACCCTGCAATGGCTCCCCATTTGCCTCAGAGTCAAGATCAAATCCTCCGTGATCTCATAGGTAGCCCCTTGTTACCACTGATCTCAGACTACTCTGTGTACCACTCACTTTGCTCCGTGCACCCTGACCTCCATGCTCTTCCCTAAACCACCAGGCACTCCCGCACAAGAATTCTTGCACTGGCCATTTCTTCTGCCTAGAATGCTTCTTCTCCAGATATTAGCATAGCAAACATCTTTGCTCCTTCAAGTCTTTCTGCAAATATCTCTTAACCTTAACAAAAAGAAATCTTCTAGTTAAATGAGATGAAGGAATTGACCGCTAGATATCAGTAACCCTTGAGTAACTTGGCATTCTGGTGTACTAGAAAGATGGCGAAGAGTTTTATAGAATATTACTCAAAAGAGCCACAGGATGATGGTCTTCTTTACAAGGATCCAGCAAGAACAGATCAGGTACTGGGAATAAAGCAATTCTTTCTGGATACCTATTCATTTTATAATTTGAAAGTGTCTGCAGGATCTTTGTTGAGTTTAAGATTGGAGTATCACTTTAAACCACTGGCTCTAGTTTCAGAAGCCAGATCAAGTCTCTTCATTTCTTCATTAACTTACTGCACTGGACAGGAATGGAGCCAAGTTTTGTTAGCCCTGAAGATTATAAAATTAGAAGAGTAGGCAATTAGCACTTGAAAAAGAAATACAAAATTACAAATATCAAATTATATTTTTAAAAGTACATATTTACCTAGAGTAAGAAAGAAAGTCACAAAAAAATTGCAAATTTTAAGTAGCACACAACCACAAATATTACCAAAACCAGAAAAATAGCATAATGTGATTTATTAACTGACTTACTGACACACCTTTGTAATATTTTTACCTACATTTTTATCTACAAACCCTTTGATAGGCTCTCTATACTGCAATATGACATTTTGTAATATTTTCTATATATGAAATAAAAAGATAATTCAGTCTTCCCCCTAGAAAACTTTATTGAAGCTTTAAAAATTGATAGTATAGAAAAGCTCCTTTCAGCTTTACTTTTTATTATCAGTAGCATCAGGTAAATTTTTACAATGTTAAATTTTGAAAAGCCACTGTCAAGTTTCTTGCTTATGTGAACCCTAAGGTTTCAAGACATTTCAAATTTGCCTGTGCAGTAACTAATAACATGTATATAATTGTATACAATTTCATGTGATTGTATAAATATTTATTCTTTCTTATTTAATAATTGCATTATTAAATCAAGAGCTTGTTCATTAATTTATCTGAAATTTTTCTTTTCTTCTTAATGAATCTGGTATGATCTGAAAATTGTTTTCTTACCTTTACTTTCTGATGCCAGGATAATTTCTATTGATTTTATAATTTATCTGAATTTTCTCTCATATATTTCAAGAATCAATTTTAAAATTACAGTCATGTATTTCAAAACCGGGAATATGTACTTATTTACTGTTTTTACCAGAACTTTCCAAAGGGTCTCGCATATTTTCAGTTAAAATGGTTTATTTGTACTTTAACAACTTTTTGAGTAACTTTGGCATCTCTTCCATATTCAAGTCTTTCTCATGAGTCTTTGAAATTTTACTTCAGAGACCTTGAAACATTGATTTACTCATGCTATAAGCTTTGAACAGCCTTATAATGTGCAGTGTCATTACACTTGAAGTATTTGAAGAAAAATCCACATTAACATGTGTGTTTAAAGAATTCCATTTACACGATAAACTTGCAAAAACATGTAACTACTGGGAGACGCTGTATCAGTCAACTGCTTGCAGAGTCACCTATGTTTTTTTTTTTTTCTTTTGTCTTGAATCATGCTGAGGTAATATGGGCATGGCACACGTGCTACAGTCTTATTTGATTGTTGTGAAGGGTGCTTGCAGCCAGGACTGGCTGTATAATATGTGAGGTTTCTTGTTCAAAAAGTATTAAGAACATCAAGAAAGTGGTGGCAGATGACCAAACCAGCACAGGGCTCTTCTAAATGCCAGGCACCATGTAAATCCTGCAGGTCACTCACGCAGGAAGCCAGCCCTGCTTGCAGCTCCTTGCTCTTGTCCTTCCTAACAGGAGCACTGTCACACACCTGACTAGTCACAATCACACAGAGGGAACTCCTAACCACATATATCTATCCCACTAAAAGGCAACTAAACATTGCCCCGAGTCAATGTTCCTAGAGCCAGATCCCACTCTAATACCCCCGGACATGGGGAAAGTGCAAGGAAGGGAAAACTGGAATAGAAAGAGAGAGGACTCAACAAATTTCAGTTTAAGTATCTTACATTTGCAGATTTACTATACAAACAGATTTCTAGAGGCCTCCACCAGAAGTTTAGACTGGATTCCTGCAAGTGAAAAATGATAAGGCCAAAGCCTGTAGCTTTATATTAAATCCACATCGGGGCATGGGCCTGAGTGCCTGCCACATGCCAAGATCCCACTGAACACACGTGTTTCCATGGCAGAAGGGGCTTTCTTACCACCCACTTTGGGGCCACTATTCTTTCCATATTGCTGCCTGAGGAAACCAGTGAGTTAAGTCTCCCCTCGTTGTTCTTTTAGGAGCCAGAATTAAAATTAATAAAATTAATTTAGAGCTAACATTTTTTGAGCACCTACTAAGAGACATCTAAGTCAACATGCTGGGGCAGTCTTCCCTTTCCCATCATTTCCAGCTCATCTCTGGAAATCCCCTAATTTGTGTCCAGGCATCATAGAAGTTTGCTGGATCTTAATCCAATAGTCAGTTGATGGAGTATAACTGTCTGCCCTGGTGTAGTTGTTTAAGTGTCTTGCAGCCTGAAATATTTTCAGTAGCTTTCAGAATTAGAGCTAGTATGATGAGTGGCTTTTTAACTTTTCAACAACATTTGGCATGAACCTCAGAGGTGGCAGTAAGCATGGATGTGTTCATGGTAAGCATGGATCTGCAAAACTGATGGTTTGCCTTAGAAAATGTCAGTCATTGACTTCACCCCCTGATATCACAGGGGCAGAGGAGGGGGACTACTTATAGAAGTTCTAAGAAATCCTGTCTCTCCAAACTTTAATCCTCATACTCACATACCTTTATATGACTGCCTAACTAAAATAATTGACTTGGAAGTGAAGATTGTACAATTTTTTCTGCAAGGACTCAATGGTGAAGAATCATATTTAGATTTGTATTTATCAAATCAGGTCCTTAATATACTTCTTCCATGAGCATCAGCAAGAACACCTTGTTCACAGAGTTGCACTGCAAATAAGCAATTGATTTGTTTTTCAGTCTGGTAAAAGTAAAGCATTTTCCTGGAAGTGCTCCAATTACCCAGCTCAGTCCTCTAAATAAACATCCTTGGCAAATGGCTTTCTCCATAATTCTAATTTGAATGCGATCTCGATTTTCATCCAAGCAAAAATACTCAGTAAGAAGCCATCCTTTTAACATCACAAGAAAAAACAATAAAACCCTTGGCTACCACTTTTAAAACATATAATTAACTAGCTAATATATCTCTGTCAAGTTGCTGCGCTGAGCTAACTGCAATGGCTTCGTTGGTTCCTAAATTGCAGGTTTCTTTCTTTCTGCCATTCATCATTAGCCTTTGTCACCTTATTTGTTCTAGCCAATTTAATTCATTGATTTTTATTGTAAAGGCTACAATACTGCCAGCAATTTGGGACTTTTACAAGTTAGGCTAATATGTGTTAACTGGCATCACTGTCAGCTTTATTGCTGAGAATGTAAGTTACAACCTTCTTATTTTGGAGACACTTGTAAAGGAAAGGGCTAGAAGAATGAGCAAAAAAGAGAATGAACAACAAAAAAAGTTTGGGATCCACACTTTCTGAGTAAGTGGGTACTCTGGAAATGTGCTATTTTGTTTCAAGGGCTTTGGAAATATGGATTTAATTTTAATATTAAACCAGCACTTGGCCAACATTTTTTGAGCACCTACTACAAGGCAGGTCTCTTGCCCAGAATTAGTTTGTGATTCAGTGGTGCTGATGACTAAATGCAATTTAAATAGCAAGTGCTCAAATAGAGGCATGTATAAAACCCACGGTACCTGTTAAGCCACAAACCAGGGATTGATAAACTTGCATTATATTTTGTAGTACTGGTCATTGTCTTATATTAATAAAAAAGTACTATTCTCTAGTTTAGCAAGTTTTAGTAATATTTCCCTCATCATAGCTTTTAACACCAAAAATTAGTTATTTTTCTGACTTATAGAAAAAATGTTTAGGATAAAATGTCTTGAAGCTAACAATGTCACCTTGATTATGCTTTTTGAAAATTACAGTAGGGCCGAGCCCGTGGCGCACTCGGGAGAGTGCGGTGCTGGGAGCGCAGCGACGCTCCCGCCGCGGGTTCGGATCCTATATAGGAATGGCCGGTGCACTCACTGGCTGAGTTCCGGTCACAAAAAAGACAAAAAAAAGAAAGAAAGAAAGAAAGAAAATTACAGTAGAGAAAGGTTATAGACAAAGATCACAGAAAAATACTGATTTTTATAGATTATTTACTTTAAAAATTTGTTTCTGATATATCGATAAGGCACTATGATAACAGTTATCTTCCAAGAAATATAAATGCAAATATTTTATACTTAACAGAAAAATCTCTTTAGTTTTTTTTTCAAAACTTTAGGTCTTTTGAAATTGTTATGAATTCACAAATGACAGAAGTTTGGGCACTGTGCTGCCACATGCAATTGCCACCTCCTCCTTTGTGCTGGCTGATTATTATTCTGCCACATAAAGAACCCCAGAGGGGGACCACAGTTTAATCAATAAAGTTTGAAAGGAATTTGTTGAACTTAATATTAGCATGATGCCAGTGTATTTCATAAAAATAACTTTATTGGCACTATAAGTAATCACATATTAAAATTTAAGCTTCTTAAAGGGAGGTATTTGGCTTATTCATCTTTCTATTTCCAATATTTAGCATGGTACCAGGTATACATTTGAGACTCCAAAATTTTAATGAGCCACACTGACCTAAAGGGATGAAATGGGCTTTGGAGGAAATATTTTTCTCTTATATAAGATGCTAGGAATTAGTATTACAGTGAAATTAATTTATTTTACACATGTTTATTGAATGATTTTTTTTTATGAGTCCAGCACAGTTTTAAGTACAGGGGACACAGCAATGAATGAATCATATAAAAACCTTTATCATTATGAAGCTTACAATCTAGGGGGGGAGACAAAAGGTTTTCTTCTATTAAAGTTCAGCAGAACTGGCAAAATTGTGATGCATATGATTGCTTTATTCAGCATTCATCCATCCATTGTGTATTTATTGTGCTATTATTTGTGTTAGACACTGTGCAGACTTCTAGACATTCTCAGCCGAAGAGATACAGACCCTCCCCTTAGGGAGTTCCCAGGCTCTTGGGAAAGCAGTTATTGCACATGAAACACAAAAATGATTCCAATAAAGCATTTTATCTGCAAATAATGAAGTTATATATGTGATACAGTAGAAACCTGGGGAAATCAAAGAAGGTTTAAAAGAGGAGGTTTATTCTAAGGGAAGATTTGCAGAGAAGCTGTGGAGAGAGTGGAGAAGCCTGTAAACTAAGGGAATGGCAGGTTTGTGAGAGATATTGGAGCTAGAGTCATAAGAGAACTTGGTCAGCTCTGTGAATGCAAATTGGATGTGAAAGAGAATCAGGGAGAAAACAGCCAGCCAAACTTAGGCTCAGATCCTGGCACTTCCATTTACAAGTTGGGTGACCCGAGGCAAGTTACTTTCCTTCTCTAAAACTCAGTTTCCTCACCTATTAAACTGACTATTATGCCCGTTCATGAGATTATTGTGAAGATTAATTAAAGTGCAATATTTATGATTTCTAGCATAGTCCCTAAAATATGGTAAGTACTCAATACATGCTAATTCATTTATCTTTCCCTCATAGCACTGAAGAAATCATTGAAGAATTTTTATCATAAAGATATGACATTCAACTATAATGTAACATTTTTGAGGATGGTTTTGAAGAAAGCAATATTTAGAAGGGAGTAGTTTGCAAGAAAGAACAAAAATGTTTAAACTCAAAGTGAAGATGGAGGTGGCAGGATGGAGATTGCAGAAATCCAAGAGGCAGGACATAGTGATAACTGAATTGGGAAAATGAGAGAGAGGCAAGGATAAAAAAACCTCAAATCTGGGGCCGAGCCCGTGGTGCACTCGGGAGAGTGCGGCGCTGGGAGCGCAGCAACGCTCCCACTGCGGGTTCGGATCCTATATAGGAATGGCCAGTGCACTCACTGGCTGAGTGCTGGTCACGAAAAAGACAAAAAAATAAATAAGTAAAATAAAAAATAAAATATATATATTAAAAAAAAAAACCTCAAATCTGGCTGCTTAGAAAACAGAATTGATGGAAAAAAATAAAAGTAGTGGGTTTAGAAGATAGAGATCATGAGATCAATCCTGGAAAAGTTGAGTTTGAGGGGCCTACAGGACACATATGTGGATTCAATACAGATACAATCAGTAGATATTTAGAGTGTATAAAAAGATATTTTGATTTTGCAATCATTAGGAGAAAATCATTAGATGATTGATAGCATCATCTAGGAAAAAGGATTCTGAGTGTTTTATCTATTTTATACTGCCACAGGTGAGAAGGTATTCTTCTCATGCCTAATTATGTTGAACTTATTCTGTGATCCTCGTTGAATACATTCTAAATCGCAAGCACTTAAGACGGTGATATGATGTGAATGTTTATGTTCCCCCAAAATTCGTATGTGGCAATTGTAACCCCAAGGTGATGGCATTAGGAGGTAATTAGGCCAGGAGGGTGGAGCCCCATGAATGGGATTGGGGCCCTTATAAAAGATGGCTGAGAACACTCTGTTGTCCTTTCTACCATGGGAGGACACAGTAAGAAGGCACCACCTATGAGAGAGTGAGCCCTCATCAGACTCCAAACCTGCCAGTGCCTTGATCTTGGACTTTCCAGCCTCCAGGACTGTGAGAAATTTCTGTTGTTTAGAAGCTACCAGTCAAGTTAAGAGCAGTTTGTTAGCCCACATTTTGGAGGCAGAGGCAACAAGCATATGGATTGGCTGGCACTCCCGCCCTGCCAAGCACGAACAGTGCCAGACATCAGAGCAGCTCTTGTTCTCTGTGGCTCCCTTCTATTTGGGTGATGCTCTTTTCTCCCACCCAGCTGACTGAGCTAAAGGCAGCACCTTGAGAAAGGTGTACCAAATATGAAAGGCCTGGACTGGTGGCCAAAGCTACTCCCTAACTCGGTTCTGAGCGCCCTCTACTTTCCCCAATGAGTGTATTGTAGATTAGGAATTCCTTGCATACATTATTCAAGAACAAAGATTCTCATTTCCATTTGAGCTCAGACTGAAATCAGGCAAAATAGGTATTTTTACAGTCTTCCATTCTAGTACTGAGGCCTACACTGCCTAAGCAAAGGACTACTCTCAAGGTATCACCAAACTCTCTGTGGGTTGGGGCAATGCTCAGTCAGTAACAACATTTAGTTTGCCTTGAATTTTCTCCTATGGAAACCAGTTGAAGAAACAATTCAGATAGTCCCAGGGCTATAGTCAAATTCCAACATAATATAACCCAAATATCCCCTTTCCCCAATTGATTTGTGGATTTTCTAAACATAAAAGCCATCCAAATTGTCCACTCAGATCTTTCCATGTAAAATGTCAGTGGATACTGCTTTTTATTAGTATATATAAAAGATGTATGTAGTAAGACATCATGACATCATTCCCCAAGTTCAAGATAGAATTAGTTTAAGAGAAAGCTGCAATTGAGAGTACTATAATCAAATTGCTACTTTGGACTATGTCAATTATAGCAGCTTCTTCAGGTTCATGTCAAAAATCATTATCATCAGCAAACTGGACCTGGCTTAAAACAGAAAGCTATTTGTCTGTATCATTACTGTTTTTGACACTAAACCTAGGACTGTAAATTGGGGTAAAAGTGAATGTTCAAAATTTGGAAGCACATTTTCACATTAAAAACAATTCCAAATAATTGAACATGACATGGGGTAAGTACTTCAGTCTCTACTCCTTTTTGTAGACTTAGAATAAACAGTCCAACCAGTGAGTAACCCACAGTTATAGGTCCAATTCTTCTGTCCATATTCTAATAACAGTTTCAAATATTTAAATATTTTTATTCCTTTTCTTTTAAATATTGTCCCCACTCTGTACTCTGTCACCCCCAACTAACCCAACTAAAGAAATAGAGAACTATTAGAAAGCTCAAAGTTTCATTCTAACCACTTAATGAATAAAAAATATTTCCCAAATAGGTGTGCAAGAAAAATATACATATATAAAATTAATCTTCCTCTTGAGCTTTCACTGTTGTTTTCAAAATAATTAATTAACCTAAGTGCCCATCAACAAGTGAATGGATAAAAAAATTGTAATATATAGATATATGTATATATATATATGCACACACACACACACAATGGATACTCAGCCTTAAAAAAGAAGGAAATCCTATCATTTGCAACAACACAGATGAATCTCAGAAGAAGTTTTACCCAATTCTAAATTTAAGCTCTCATTGCATTTAATGGTCATAGCTGAATGTCAACATTTTTTGAGTGCTATCGTAGCTAGGCAGTGTTCTAAGCGCCTTTCTTTAATGTGCTATCTCATTTATCTTTAACAACCATGTGACATAGCTGGAGTTATCGTATCTATTTTAGAGAGGAGGAAATAGGCACAGAGAGGTTAAGTAAGATACCCACAGTTTATAAAACTGGTCAATGATTGAGCAACCTGACATTTGAAACCACACTGATTATTTTAAATTATATGTGTTCAAAAAAAAAAAAAACACAGTGTCCATCTAATTTCATCTCCTTGAGAATTCTTATAATTTCCTTGAAGAATAAATTTCTAATCAATGAGTCAGCTTTTTATTGGCTTAAATAATAACCAAAATCTTGAGCGAGGAGACATTGCAAAATTATTTATCTTGTGGATTCTAGTAATAAAAGTAGCAAAGCATGTATTTCAATAACCTAGATTGGAAGTTCTCAAACTCTTTAGTCTCAGGATTCCTTTAAAAATCATTGATGATCCCAAAATGATTTTATTGACACAAGTCATATTTAGCATGTTAGAAATTAAAACTGAGAAATGAAAACAAACGACTACACGAACACAGGTTCCATAAGCTTTCAGAGTGGCAACATCATCACACATTGTGCAGCTCTGGAAAATTCGACTGTATACACACGAGAGGATGTGAATGAAAAGGGCAAATAACATTTTAGGATTACTATGATAAGAGTTTTGATCTCGTGGATTCTCTGAAAGGACAACACTTTGAGAACTGTTGACTGAACAGTTATGGTTCTTATCCTGACTGTTCTCCTCAATAAAAGCTTTTAACTCACTGACAAAAAAGAAAAGCAACAGATTCTAAAAGAATAGAATGTGGGTAATGGGGTTGAAGTTGATCTTCCAATTACCTTTTGGTCATTTTTTTAAAGGTACGAATGTCTGACCATAGCAGCAAGTTCAGGATATTTACTAGTTCATCATCAAACTTTAGTGAATGTACAGACCCCTGAAGCTATACTTAGTGACTCAAAAAGGGGTTTAACCTCTCACATTGAAAGCTGAAGTGACAGAATAGATAATGATCTTTCTGAGTTCACCCTCTGCAGGCACTAGAACTGCACTTGAGTCACAGATTGGATGCAGAGGACCTAAAGCAGGGTATAATCCTACCAAGTCCTACCCAGGGAAGTCAAGGATGGCAAGAGCCAAAGAATCAAGCCACCATTGATCAAATAAGGCTGAGAGGAGAGATTTAACACTTTATAACCTAAAGAAGGATCTAGAGGCAGCATTAGGTTTGGGAACAGAAAGCAAAGATTTGAGTTATTAAAAAATATGGTCAGAGAAGACAAGTCCAGAAAAGTGAGGAAAATCGAGGGTGTTGGCTGTGAAAAACTGTAGTGCATCATGGATGACTTTTATCAGTCAAGTCTCTGCGTGGGTGTGACAGACTGACTTAAAGGGTAGGATGATGATGTGTTTTGTTCCAAAATTCAGTTGTTGCCAATGTGGTGATATTAAGAGGTGGGGCCTTTAAGACATGATTGGTTTAAGGGTTTATGGATTTAAGGCCCTTATAAGAGAGGCTTCATGCAGTGTTTGGCTAGTTTGTCCTTCTGCCTTTTACCACATAAGAAGACCCTCACCAGACCAAATGCCAGCACCTTGATATTGGACTTCCCAGCCTCCAGAACTGTGAGAAATAAATTTCTATTCTTTACAAATTACCCAGTCTCGGGTATTCTGTTATTAGAGCACAAACAACTAAGACAAAAATTGATACCAGAAGAGTGGGGTGTTGCTATGACAAATCTAAAAATTTGGATGTGGCTTTGGAACTGAGTAATGGGTAGAGACTGGAACAATTTTGAACTGAATGTTGGAAAAATCCTGTATTGCCATGAATAATTAAGGGCAATTCTGGTGAGTGTTCAGAAGAAGAGAACTGTAGAAAAGTCTCATTCTTTGTAGAGATTACTTAAGAGGTTGTGACAGGGAATATTATCCTGATGAGGTCTCAGATAAAAATGAGAAAGAAGGTATTGAAAACTGTAGGAAAGGCCATCCTTGTTATAATTTTATAAAGTGACAAAAAAGTTGTCTGAATTATGTCCATGTCCTAGGACTTTATGGAAGGTAGAACATAGAAGCAATAAATTAGGATATTTGGCAGAAGAAATCTCTAAGCAGCAAAGCATTCAGGGTGCTGCATGATTTCTCTTAACTGCTTATAGTAAAATGCAACAAGAGAAAAACAGTTTAAAGATGAAATTTATAATTAGAAGGGGAGCAGAATGTAAAGATTAGGAAATTTCTTAGTCTGGCCTTGCAAAGAATTAAAAAGAGTGTTTAGGTGAGAAAACCAATGGTGTGGCCAAGTAACCTTTTGATAAAGAGATTAGATGGATAGCAGGAAGACAGGTGGTATTTATCAAAACAATTGGAGAACAATTTCAAAGGTATTTCAGATATCTTCTGGGCTGCTCATTCCATCGCAGTCCTAAAATGCCAGGGCCTTGAGGGCAGAACAGTTTAAGGGGATGAACCCAGGGCACCTGTAGGACCATGGTACCCATGGAACCTCAGGGCTTACTGCCCAACACTGCTATAGGTCTCAGCTCCCCACATTCTGCCACAGCACTCCTCAGCCACCCTAGCTGTGGCTCAAGTGGATCCAGGTGAAACTCAGTTTGCCACTGTGGAGTATGCAAGTAAACTTTGGTGGCATCTATGTGATGCTAATTCTGCAGGCACAGAGACTGTATGAGCTGTGGAGTTATGGCTGCCTTCACCTAGATGTCAGAGGATGATGTAGGTAGTTCCCACTAGGGCAATGCTTAGTAGAGCCATAGGAATGGGCTGCCCCCGAGACCTCAGAACTATAGAGCCACCAGCATGAAGTATCACCCTGGAAAATGCACAGACATATGATATCAATGCATGAGAGCAAAATTGTGGGCTGTGCTCAGCAAAGCCATGGGGGCAGGGCTGCCTGAGGCCTTGGGATAAAAATCCCAATCCTAACATGCAGTCAATAAATATTGTCAAGCTTTAAGATTTAATGTTTTTTGCTCTGTTGTGTTTTGGACATACTTGGGTCCTGTTACATCTGTCGTTCCTGTTGCTTCCTTTGGGAATGAGATTGTCTATCCTATGCCTGTTCTACCAGTGTATTTTGGAAGCACAGTTCACACACTCACAGCTGAAGAGGAATTTGTGTCAGGATGAATTGTACCTTGAATCTGACCCATATAACATTTAGACAATATTTTTGACTTAGACTTTCAAGTCAATGCTGGAACAAGTTAAAACTTTTGGTGCTATTGGGATGAAATGAATGTATATTGTATGTGAGAAGAATATAAATTTTGGAGGTCCAGGGGTGGAATGCTATGATTTGAATGTATCTCCTCCAAAAATCAGGTGTTGCAAACTTGATGGTATTGAGAAGTTGGGCCTTTAAGAGGTGATTAAGCCATGAGGGCTCCTTTCTCATTAACAAGATTAAGGCTCTTATAAAAGAGGCTTCATACAGCCTTTACCTTGTTTGCCCTTTTGCCTTCTGCCATGTGAGGATGCAGCATGAAGGCCCTCACTAGGCCAAATGCCAGCACCTTGATCTTGAGCTTCTCAGCCTCCAGAACTGTGAGAAATAAATTTCTGTTCTTTATAAATTACTCAGTCTCGGGTATTCTCTTACTGCAGTACAAACAAACTTAGACAGTTGGTTCCATAATACTGACAGTGGATTATTGGCCTAGGTGAATACTAAGGTCTCATCTTCCATTTAAAAAACAAAACCAAATAAAATTTAAAGAACAAAAACAAAAACAAAAAACCCCTGCTTTGACCAAAACATCTCGTTGTCTATAACAATGAAACATGACATCAAACAATATTACTTTCACTTCTAAACCACGTATATGAAGGGCTATTACAGACCAAAAAGAGCTTTCACTTTTACATCGTGTTTTCCTTTCAATTCACACACACACACAGAATAAATGATGGCTAACATTTAAAAAACTTGAAATATTTGTATATTCTTAAAAAGCCCATAATTTCTAAATTACATCACTTAATTATACTCATTTGTTCTCTATTTCTATAGATTCAGCTTATGAAACAGGAAAGTACTTAGGAAAGATAAAAGTAATTGTATTCGTGCCTTCTGAGTTTCATTTTCATTCTGCATCAAATGCACGCATAAAAATGCTTCTGCCTGAAACTGTCATGCTACCCTGTTCTTTATCAGGCACTCACCTTTAGGTGAATGAGGCTCTGCAGAGAAGAATTATGTGACAGCATGACCTTCATGAAACAGCAGAGGCGCCATTATGTTAACAATCAGCGAACCCTAAAACAGCAGCAAACGTGTTGAATAGATGTCCGTCATTTCCAAATGCCTCGTTTGACAGTTTCCTGGAGTTCAGAGACAAATAATCAGGCATGCACCACAATTTTACATTAAAGATTTTAATGCAGCCACCTAGAGGAAGCAATTCACTATGTAGCAAGTTTTGCCTTCTTCTCATAGACTGCCCTATAGGTGGAATTAGACAGATTGTGAAGAGGCCACACGGGAATGGATGGGCATGTTCCAGCTGAGGTCAGGTAGCTGTCTCTACCGACTGCAACCCAGGAATACCTATGACTGAGGAGATGACACTTCAGAGCACTGAAAGGGAGAGATTCCCTCTTGTCTTCTGAACGTACAGCTGAATTGCTCCCTGAACCTGATCTCCATGTCATGAGGAGAAACAACATTCTCATCTCTCAAAACATGTTAGATTACGTGTCCTCTGCAAACTCTTTTAGCCAAACAACCTGAATGTTAAGAAAAACTCAGTCCACAAGAAGACCCTCTGCATTTGACAGTCTTTGGAGTTATGCCCTCTGATATGCAAGCTTTTCCCCTATTTTAACTCCTTCTAGTCCAAGTAGAAGTTTTCAAAACACTGATGATTTAAGAGACAAAGGCAAATTTACCTTAAAAGTTCTGAGTCCAGAGACAGTAACAAAAGGCAAGAAACATCTTTAAAAGGTTTTAACCCAAAACTCTGAGCTGCTATGTCCATTGTTAAAGGCAATATAGTATGCAGACTACAAGACCAGCAGATGCCCTGAATGTCATTCCTCTACAGAAGGGCCCTGGCCATGTCAGCAGCATCTCTGCTCTGAGGCTGCCGCAGAAAGCACATGTGGTGGACTTGACTGGGACCACACAGAAAGGTCTTGGGATCACAGGCAGTTCATGGAGCTTCTGAACACAGACCTTCTCTCTTGCCACTCTTGCCGTGATGATGAAATGGTTGAGAACCGCAGAGCTCTGTTGTCAAGGTAGAAGCTGATTTACTATTCAAGCTTGTCTCTTGCTTTAACTAGACAACTCTAGAATGACTTTTTACCAAAATTCCACAGACAGGTTCTTGGAGTACCATCAATACTGACTTCGAGAGTTGTATCTTCAATCTAGACTTGTCCTCTCTGAGCCCTAGGCTTGTGTATAAATAGGCAGGTAGATGATAGATAGATAGACTGCATATTAGTCCATTTCTGTTGCTTATAACAAAATACTTGGAACTGTGTACTTTGTAAGAAAACAACATTTATTGCTTACAGTTTCTGAGGCTGGGAAGTCCAAAGTCAGGGAACACATCTGGTGAGGAACTTGGTGGTGGTGACAGTGACCCAGGGGTCTCATATAGCAGAAAATGGGGGAGTGGACAGAGAGAGATAGCTCCTCATGCACCCTCCTTTTTAAGCCCTCAGTACCACTCCCATGACCACCATTTTTAATCCATTCACTAGGCATGGTCCTCAAAATCTAATCACCTCTTCAAGTCCCCACTTTGCAATTACCATAAAAGGATTTCCCACTCTCTGAACAGCCACAGTGGGGGTCAAGCTACCAATACATAAAACTTGGGGGACACAATCCATATCATATAGATAGAAAGATAGATAAAGATAACAGAAAAATACATTCATATCTCCACTTAGTTGACTATTGGTCATCTCAAATGTAGAGAGTCAAAAGTAGCAAGTCCAAAATAAAATTTGCTCACACCATCCAAATTTCCAAACCTGTTTCTCCCTCAGAAAATAGCCCTGCTAAATACATAATCATTCAATCCAGAAAACTGTTATTTTTATTTATTTTCTACCCCTTATTTTCTATATCTCATCAATAATGAATCCTGTCATATCGCCTTCAAAAATACTTCTCCATTTCATGTACTTCTCTCTTTTTCCATTGCTATCACCTTAACAAAGCCATCAACACTTCTGGTTTGAAAAGACAGAAAGAAAGGAGTGGAGGGAGTGAGGGAAGAGGAAGAGAAAGACAGAAAAAGAAAGAGAAAAGAAAGCTTAAGAGTTATCTCTGCTTCTACTTTTTACTTCCACCAATTCATTTTTTCTATGTTGAAATGTGAAACCCAGACATCATAAATCTGATTATACCACTCCTTTGTCTGAAAACTTTTCGTTGCTCTCCATGGCACCTAGAGTAAATTCCCAACTCTTCATGATGCCTCGGGACACTGCAGGGTTGAGTCTCTGCCTCAGCTGTTACTGTTCCACCCCTTGCTTCTTGCCTTCTAGCCACATTGGTTTTCCTTCTTTTTTCTAGAGTATGCCCCCAAGATTTTTCCTAACTCAAAACCTATGCATTTGATGCCATCTTTGCCTGGAATGCTCTATATACCACCATTTTATAGGAAGTATAATAATGTATAGTTACTTTACCACATATCTCTTTATGCATTGCAGGTAGTCAGTAAGTCCCATGAAGGAAGTAGTCATGTCTACCTTATTCATCACCTGGTAGATAATAGGTACCTAGTGGCTGGTACAAAATAGGCATTCAATAAATATTCATGTAATTCTTTAACAGCTTAATTCATCTAGCATAATCACTAAGGCATTGAAATTTTCTAGTAAGCTGAATGTATTTCTCCCATTATCCTTTTTCCCTCTCAATTAATATCTTAATATTCCATATGCCAAAATTATATCAGCTCAGCTTCTCTAGGTTATGCAACCCAATCATATGGTAAACAGATGCAACAGTGTAACAGACCCCTCCCTTTAACCTCCACATAGCTTTAGGAAAATAGAAGAACTGAAGATAAATTTGCTTATTATATGGAGGATCAATACTCAATCAACAGTCATTAAGGACAGCCGCAGTATCTATGGACTACTTAGCATGTAATGATGAGTCATCTGATATATCTGATATCATATTAAATGCTCCAAAATTCAGGCTAAATAAATAGAGCCTGCTCTTTGAGGAGTTTTAAATAAAAGTAAATGTATGTGTGTGTGTATATATATGTGTATATATATATACATTTATAAATCAGCAAAAGCAGAATATAGAACAAATCATAGAATCAATGATAGTTAATGTATTTAATGAAGTAGTGAATAAGTAGGCTATGAAGGGGAGGTGTTAATTCTGTTCTAATTAAGTTTTTAAGAAAGATAGAATTCCAGGTGCTGAATGACTAATGAAAGAGAAAAGTTTTATTAAAAGAATAAAACATTGCAGAAATAAAATGTAACCATCCAGAAGGTGTGAGCAGGGGAATGATTAGATGCTGTAGTTAAATAACTACCAAAGAAACAAAAAAAGGAGGGCAATACTGAAGAGCAAATGATTCAGTGACACCAAGACATGGATCCAGAGGGTCAAAATTTTTCACTGACTTACATGGTGCAATAATCTATTATATGGTTAGTAGTTTGAAAGATGTTTCCATCAGCCAGGGGCACTCTCTCCAGTACTGAGATGCAGTGATATTTCCTATGTTAAGCCCATGGCTCTAATCCACCAGATTGATGCCAGACATATGTATACACAGGACATCCCTACAATTCTAATGAGAGTGTAGGCAGACCATAATTCTACATGGCTTCAGTATCACTGTCCACTAGTCTACTCAGAGCTCTTATCCATGCTTGTTTTGACATGATTTTATTCCTCCAAAGTGAAAACATTTAACAAAATAGACAAAGGTCTCAAGGTATGAAAAGGAAAACACAGAGAAAATTGGGATAATTAGTCCTGAATTACTATAAGCACTAAATTATTATTAATCCCTAATTATGACATCATTGGTTATTGTCACTTCATGCTCATCTTTTGCCAGACCACAACAGCTAAAAAACAAAAACAATAACAATGACGAAACTTCACTGGAAAACCTAATATACTTATTTCTACTGGAACAATAAAAATTTTAATAAATCTATAATTTGCATTGAAAGTGCCAGGAAAGAAAATGGTATAGGTTTAATAAATAGTCTTTCTTATTATCTCTTAAAAAACAAACAGATGTGTTTAAAACAAACAAACAAACAAAAAAAGCTGGCTAGTCCCTTATGGGACAGGTACAACAGCTACTCAATGGTCCTGCTTTTTTTCTTTTTGCTTAGAAAACATAAATAGAATGTGTCCATTCTCTATGAGACTCCACTGGTGACTAAAGTTATTTCATAAAAGAAAACATAGGCCATTAAAGGAAAATGTACCATTTTACATGGATCAGAAGAGATTTTAATTTCCTTTCTAACATTCAAGCAAGCATTCTTGTGTACAGGTAATCTAAAATCCTCAAATATCTTTTTCTTTACTACTTTTAACAAAAGAAAGATTGAGCTTTGACAGTGGCTCTGTGCTGGAACACAGAAATAAATATTCAGTCTCTACCCTCAAGAAGCTCATAGTTTAGTTTCTTTCACTGTTTTCAAAGGCAGCAATTATTTATTCAAATAAATAATCTCATCTCATCTAACACAAAAAACATAATTTGTGTTTCACCAAAACATTCATATTTTGCATTTTAGTAATGATTCTTAGAAATGATTGTACATTTCCTACTTGAAGAAAATTTTAGTTCAGAAATTCCTAATAAATGTCCTGTGGGACATTAACTCAAGTGTGTGTGTCAATAGTCCTGGCAAGGGGGAAAAAATGCTGTATTTAACAAAGTTAAGCATAGCCACAAGAGTTCTTTATTATGTGATGTCACAGATTCTATCACACAGGTATGTATTATGAACTTCCTAACAGGAAAATATATTATCTGGCATTCACTGAGCTTATTTTATAGGAAAATCTCATTTCATGAGAAAAATACATAGAAATCAAGTCCGATCGAACATATTTTTGAAACTCCAGATAAGAAACAATTTAATTGGTATAGATATGGGTCAATAAGTAGTCATACCTAATTTACCCTATTGACCTATGCACATTTATTAAATTATTTTAGATTTTTTTCTAAAAAGATTTTGCTCAATTTACATTAAAAAGGACCCTTTACACATAATGTGAGTCTGCAGAAGAATCAATATTAATTTAAGTATGTGTCTTCCTGCTCACCTTTTCCTTTAAGAATCCATGTGAAGATAAAAATGTGATATACAGAGGAAGGAAAGATCACTGAATGGGGAAAGAGGAATGTTTTGACAACTGCAAAAAGTTGTGCAGAGATTATTTCAATTTTTCAGGAGGAAAATGTAAAATCCATCAAGAAAGAACTGGAGTATTTTTCTCAATGAGTAACCATTTTATAAGAGTAAATATCCTATGAATATCATATGCATATATAAAATGATGTATATATACCACAGTTTTCTTATTCAGTCATCCATCAATGGACATTTAGGTTGGTTCCATGTCTTGACTATTGTAAACAGAGCTGCGATGAACATGGGGAGTGAAATAAGCAAAGCACAGAGAGAGAAATACCACATGTACTCACTCATAGTGGGAGCTAAGAGAGGAAGAAGGAAGGAAAGAAAGACCACAGTGGTGCATTGGACTTGCAGAGGGAGAGAACATACCTTGGGCTGCAAAGTGGAGTGGGAGGGGGAGGGGAAGTGGAAGGGAGGTTGGGGATAATTGTGTGGAGGACATGGGGTACAAATGCAATTTGTGGTAATAGGCATGCTGCCAGTATGAATCTGGCCTTCACATCTTGGGCATGGGGGATGACAATCCGTTTTGTGTCTCATGAATATTCATAACCAATAAAAAAAATTGATGTAGAGAATTCACTGCTTGTGAGAATACCAAAATAGAGGTGCTGAGGCCCAGCTTCCAGGCTCCATTTGTTCCCTATAATCTTAGGTAAGTCATTTAATTTTTCTGTGCCTGGGTCTTTTGCACTCCCATAGAAGGTAGATGGATAGAGAAAAGCAGTTGGAGCTCTAGGTTTTCCTTTATTATTTCCATAGAAAAATTTACTAAAAACCCACTGAAAAAGTGAAAAGCTGCTCTTGATAAGTGGTAAATTTTACCTCTTGAGAAATCTCAATAGATAAGTATATAAACCAAATGTGTTTCTGGAGAAAGCCAACTTTTATCATTAAACACAAATTCACAGTTGGTTTGGGATTTCAGTGTGAACTTAGAAATAACCCACTTGCACATAAAGACAATCCAAATGAATTTTATTCCTGACTAACATGATAAATTATCAAAGCGTGTAACTGGGGGAAGTATTTTGAAGGCATTACACAACTACACTCTGCTTTTATTCAAACTCTTGGTAACAATTCTCTCACACTGAGGTTGAAAACTAAGCTGAAAACTAAGCTGAGGGGGAAAGATAGCCATCATCTGCTCAAACATCACCAGACAAAAAACAGATGGAAAAGAGACATGATGTAGAGCCTGACAGCACATTCTTTCTAACAGCACAATTATACTCATAAAGGCATCTGTTCCAAAAGTACAGGTTTCCACTGCATCTTTGTTTTACCTGATGGATGAAAAAACAGAAGCATCTTAAATCATCAGAATGACAAAGCTATAGTATGTTACTCATATGCAGGAGCTGTTAATTTAATGATGTCACGGACAAAGTTGATTAACAATGTCCCATCCCAAAGCATGTGTCTATAGCCAGAAAAGCCATCTTGTAACTAAATGACTTACTGCCCCAGCTCCAGGGCAGAAGGGCAAATCTGAACAGCATCACGATATCCCAGGCCTCAGGAGGAAGGGGGCAGGTGCCCAGAGCACAATTTTTCTTAGGCCCTGGCATATTTCTGCTGGTGGCAGGGTGATTTTATTGGCATGAGTCAGAAAGCATGTGAGTCATCTGTATAATAAATGAGACAACTTTATTTCATTCAGCTTCTGCTCGCTTCATTATAGCAAGAGAAAGTAAGGAAAATTTCTGTTTTCTGTCAGGTTTTCCCAAAATGATCAATCACTGATGCCTCACATGTCCCCATCAGAACTGTATGAGACTATGAAGCCACAGCTTGTATTGCCAGCAACCCAGGCGGGAATGTGGTTGCCAAGCACACCGGCTCCCGCAATGATTTACCACTTCCAAATGTTACATTTGACAACAAATCTAAAAAGTGCAGCCTTCTCAGCTAGAAGCTTCCTGAGTTAGATCTTCTGTCACTGATGCTTGGCTTTGGTCTCTCCATGAAGGGCCAATCAGTTTTATGCATCTCTGTTTGCCAAAGCTCAATCCCATGACTTGGTCACTGAACTCCAGGGTCACCTTCATCTTTCATGTTCAAATATGAGACCCAATCAAAGCAAAGGTCTGATTGAATTAATTGATTGGATGAAATAGCAGCTCAATTCAATCGGGAGAATGCAGGAAAGAGCCCTTGTCAGATAAGCATTTGTTGAATATGAACAGGACTAAGGTCAAAACCACTTCTTTGAGGATATGGAATGCAACACAAGAAGAATTTCTGCCAATTAATTTCCGCTAAACAGGAAAAGAATGTGCAAGTGCCATATGGTCCAGTTGGAACCAAATCATAACTTTCAAAAATTTATGATATTTGAGTTATAAAGGAGCTTAGCAACTGTTTGCACCCCTAGTCTACGTGATGCAGAAATAGCCTATACAATAGTTTCACAGCACTCGTACAGTATTTCTTTGAAACATTTAAATCCCTGGGAACTCACTCCCTCACAAGGCAGCCCATTTCTTTGCTAACCAGTTCTCATGGTTAAAATGGATTCTCAGAGTGAGTGCAAATTTTCTTCTCTGAAGCTTCCACACACTGATTCTCATTCTGACCCCTTAACAGCTAGCCGAGAGCTCGTCTAAGAAATTTGCTTCATGGTTTACACTCTAGTCCGCTCTGATTCTTGCACTTTGAATCATTCAGGTTTGTCTGTGATGCTGATCCGTATCCATCCAGCCCTTTCACTCCTGTTCTTGGCTGTGCTCTTAACTCCGCTTTGCTCAACCACAGGACTCTGTCTCATTAGCTCAGTGGACTAGCCCATCTCCTTGACTACCATCTCTGTCCAGAGAATGACAGGCACCTCACACTTGATTCTAGCACCCACCTTCTTTTCCTCAGCACTGTTCTCTCACATCTGTCCTCCAGAGAGTCCTTTGCTGGCACCGACGGGTCCCCAGCTCTTAGTCTTCTCTCCAGAGTGCTCCAACCCACCCTGTTGATTGTGTATCTCAGTTTGGTTCTTTCTACCTGCTTGACCTTGAAAACTCTCTTTCACTTCCCTCTGACTGTCATTGTGGAAATGAGTTGCAGGAAGACTATACATGGGTCTAGGAGAGCAATTATTGAACAGAGATTTAAAACCCAGGCAAAAAACTGAAGACATCCTGAACTCAGGCAGATGGATTAGCTGATGGATAAAAAAGATATTAAAAGCAAGAAATTGTAGGATGCAATAACTGAATTGATGATATGCCCTGAGGAGTGTGTACATGAAAAGAAAGATGAAATTACAAGGCAAAGAACAGTAGAGTCACCAGGCTACATGATACAGAAGGACTCTGGTGAGAAGGAATGATTAATTTTCAATGTGATTGATGTGAGGTGCCTGTGGGCCTTCCAAATTAAAATGCTTACTAGGCCTTCAGAAATATGGGTCCAGAATTCAGCAGAGTTCTTGATTAGATTTGAGAATTATCAAAATGTAAAGGAAACATCAGTTGGTACAGAGTTTTCTTTAAGATAAGCAGTTATTATATTTAGAGTGAAAAGCTCAGAAAAAAGGCCTTTGGAATTATGACTTTGAGTCTTAAAGACTGAGCAGATAAAGAACCATCCTTGAAAAGATCTAGAATGAATGGGTGATGAGAGTAGAAGAGGGGAAAATGAAAAATTAGAGCATGAAAATCAAAGGAAGAGATAATTTGAAGAAGAAAATGATTAACAATAACAAGTGTTCATCAGAGTTTTCGATACTATAACGAAATGGAAGTCCAATCTCTTTGGTAATACAGAGGCCAGTGATCCCAATGGCAGAGACTGGTGAGCTGCTCAGCAAACCTCCTACTATTTTCTGTGCAGACAGGCATACTAGTTTTCAGCATCACTTGCAGTTAGTGACTGACACGTGAGTGAGCTCCGGCCAGTAGAACATGAGCAGAAGTGATGAGTGCCACCTACTGCCTGACCCCCAAAAACTGCTACATGTGAACCTCACTCCCCCTGCCTGCCAGTAACATTTGGAGGATCTAGCAGAGGATTCTAGGATGCTAGCGGGAAAAGGAAGCATAGGATGTAAGGAGCTCATGTCCCTAAATCACTGTGGGAGCAATTTACAACCACCACCCAATCCTTCACTTTCCCCCACTTCCAACAACCTCTAATTGGATTTTGTAAGAACAAAAACAAATTTCCGTTAAACCACTGTCATAAGTTACAACCACTAGATTACCTTTACTAATAGAGACTTTAAAGGGTATTTTCAGTGCACTGATAGTTAGAAAAGGTAAGAGATAAGCACATGCTTGGGGATTTCTTGCCAAGCATTATTTTTTTTTTTTTTTGATCCCCATGCAAAAGAGGAAGTAAGCTGCAGTGATGCTTAGAGTTCAGGTGGTACATTTGGTTTTAAAATGCTCAGTGGATCAAAATTAACTCGACTGGCCATAGAAAATAGGATTGCCAAATCTCCTCTACGTAGGCAATGCCAGTGAAAGGAGGCTGCTTCCTCTGCAGCTTCTAATTTCACAATCTTGGAGAAAAGGGTCTGTTGGAGAGTTAGAACTGCTTCGTTAGAAGGAAGTGGAATGCAAGCACTCTTCAGTTTTTATTCAGTGCTTGTTATGTGCTCTTCTAGTCAATGGGCACATATTGGTAAAGAGACAAAAGTATCTGTCTTCATGTATCTTCCATTTCAGTGTAGTCTACATTCTTACATTCTTCACAATGAGAAAACTAGGTGAACCCCAATCGCAGGTAGATCTACATCCTGCTTTTCAAAACATATCTAAATATCCTACTAAACCCTACTCAAGTATCCAGTGAGAACAAGGAAAGCAATCAAAAACTGAACTCAACAATAGCTAAGTCATGGTCCAAGAATAATTAGTTGTTAACATCACATCTGTTACCATTCATGTCCTTCCTGACCAGAAATTCCCAGAATTAAGAGAACATTCCACCTGAGAGCAGGGGTGAATGACTAGGGAAAGAAGGGACAAGTAAAACTCTAGCTCTTTTTTGATGCCATTAGAGCCTCCAAAATAGATGTCACTTTCTTTTATTTACTGTATGTGCACGTGTGTGTGTGTGTGTTTAAACTTCCTATTTTAGATGAAGTGAGGATGAACTAAAAAGCATTTTAGAAGAATTTCTATAAATTAACAACTCAATAAATGATTCTATCTACAGCAGCCATCAAAAGTTTTATAATGTCCTATACAGCATGTTTTGAAAGAAAATATCCTGGGGATATTGTAATAGTACATTCCATCATCTTAAGGAATTATATTTAATGTTATGTTTCTCTATTAAATATTCAATCCTATACATAGGAGTACGTGTCATAATATTCAAAATCCAAGAATGCCAAGGGTAGAGATAATACAAATAGGTCACTCTTTTTCATAGGTAGGTGATAGGCGATAGACAGATAGATAGAAAGATTGATTGATTTACATATGTACGTATATATATGCATATGTGTGTGTATATAAATATGTGTGCACATCCTTCTGCCAAATCTCTCTAAAATCTGCCGCATTCAATGTCATATGGCTCATTATTCCTTAATGACAAATTCAAAGGAAAATAAAGCACTAAGTACTTTGTTTGATACAACTAACTAGTCTCCAAATTACGGAGTCACAATTTTATCCAAGGAGACATAGAATGCAGTGCCATCACTTCTATAGCTACCATCTCAGCCCATATAAACTTATTGCATTTTTGATGAGCTGGGAGAGGCTGTCCTTGGGCCGGATGTTCTGAGGTTTCTTGGTTTAAGGATTTAAGTCTTCATATTCTAGCACAAGGATGATTCCTGGCACAAATCCAATTGCCTATTTTCCTTGTAAAAAAAAATTCAAAACTTTTCCATTAAATTGTGAAATGAATTGATTAATAAAAAATGCACTTTCCCCCGTTGAGAATTATGGTTTAATGTTGTCTAATGAGGTTTATTTTAAAATAATTACACAAAATGGTGATGCCAAACCCAACAGAGACACTGTTTTTGTATTACACTAAGATTAAAAATCAGACAAGTGTATGATATTATTGAATGACTGGTGAATGCAACAAAAGCTAAGATGAGCAGAGAACACAAAAGCCTGCAATTATAACAAAGTTTTATCAGTTTATGAAAACCATATCTGAGAAGTGAATTGTGTCAAATATATTTTAAATTCTATAGTATTCTATTATCTATTTTAAAATATTGTAGGTATTATTAAATATAGCTGACTTTTTCTTCCTGTTTTTCTACCAAGTCAATAAACAAAACATTACCATCGCCACAGAAGCCCTTCTCATGTCACAGTCCTCTCAAAGATAACCACTGTCTGTTAACATTATAGTTATAGGATAAATTTGCCCTTTCTTGACCTGTACATAAATGGAATCACATAGTATGTACTCTTTTGTGTCTAGCTTCTTTGACTCAGCATTATGTTTGTGAGTTTCATCCACGTTGCTGTATATAACTGTAATTTGTCCATTCTTATATGTGCAAATTATTCCGTTATGTGAATTTATCCATTCAGTAAGTTATGTTGTTGTCAGTTTGGAACTGTTATAAATAAAGCTGTTATCTACATTCTTGCACATTTGTTTGGGTGATTATAAGTAAGGTATTCCTGCTGGATAAATACCTAGGAGTAAAATTCTTTAACGTGTATCAAAAAACAGCTTTCCAATGTTCCACATCCTCCCAACATTTTGTAATCTCTGTCTTTTTCATCATAGTCATTGTGGTTTTGTATAACTTGTTGTGGTTTTAACTTACATGTCCCTGCTAACTAATAATGCTTTGTGTACCTTTTATATGCATATTAACCATTTGGATATCTGCTTTTTGTGAAGTCCCTCTTCAAGTCTTTTACATATTCTTTTTTGATTGTTTGTCTCCTATCACTGAGTGGAAGCAGTTCTTTGTCTTTTTTGTGGCTTACATGTTCATATTCTAAATGGTGTCATTTGAGGGACAGAAATTTTTGATCTCAAAATAATCTAAATTCTCATTTTTCAATTACAGTTTGCACATCTAGTTTCTTGTTAAAGAATTAATTGTATATTCTTGGGGCATAAAGATGTTTTCCAATGTCTTTTCCAAAGAGCTACATTGTTTGCCTTTTCTACTTACACCTGAAGTTTCCATGCCACCTTGCACAACAACTTTGTTAGAAACGAGATGATGCATATCCTTTGTCAATAACATGCTATCTTAATTTTCACAACTTCACAATAGATCCTATTATTTGTCAGTATAGGCCTCTAGCTTGCTTCCTCTTCTTAAGATCATCTTGGTTATTCTTGGCCTATGGCATTTCTAAAGAGATCTTAGAAGCAGCTTGTCAATTTCCACAGGGAAAAGACAGGTTTTTATTGTGATGCATAGAAGCTATAAACAAATTTGGAGAGAATTAACATATTTTATGGAAAGGAAAAATGCCCACAATTTTTCATTCTTTCTTGTAGTCATGCATGTGCAGTAATACTTTGCAATTAATCCTATCAAGATATAAAGTCTATTTATCCACTGCCTAAATCTTGGATAACCATTTGACTTGTTCTGGAAGATAAAATGCAGTGGAAATAATATTGTGTAGTGTCATGGTTAGGCTTCAAGAAGCATTGTATTTACTCTCTCTCTTTTGGAACCCTGCCAAGTCACCATGTGAACAAGTTTAGGATAACCTGTTTGTGTATGGGAGACAAATGTCCCTATAATACCTGTTTCCAAAGTTAAAGTCAGACATCTGCCCAAGGTATCAGTGAAGTTATTCTGGACCAATCAGACTCTAATTGATCCATTAGACAACCATAGATGCATGCAAAAGACCAGTCAAGATCAGCTGAGCATGACCTAGATCGGCAGAACTTCCCATATGACTAGTAGACTCATGAGCAATAATAAATAGTTGTTGCTTTAGGTCACTAAATGTAGGGGCGGTTTGTTACACAGCAATTTCTAACTGACACAACACATTCATTATACAGTGTCTTTCAACCTATGAACATGATATGGCACTTAATTTGTTTTATATTTTTAAATTTTTTGTCAATAGCTTTGTAATGTTTAGTGTAGAGATCCTTTTTATTTCTATTTGATAATTTTTAATACAACTGAAAATTACATTATTTTAATTTTTTTAGTTATTTGTCTCTGTTTAAATCATAAATTTGCACATTTAACTTATATTCAATGACTATGCCAAGATTACTTCATTACTTTTAATGATTTGTTTGTAGAGTCTTTGGATTTCTTATTTCACAATCCTATTTTCTGAGAATAATGGCAGTTTAGTTTCTGCCTTTCCAATCATATTCCTGCTTCTTCTTTAACTTACCTTCTTTCACTGTGTAGAATATCCAATAAAATGTTGACAAGAACTAGTGAAACAGGCACTTTTAACATACTCCCAATCTCAGAGAGAATTCTAATATTTCACTATAAAATATGTTTCTGATAACTTTTTATTATATTAAGAAAATTCTCGGGCCGAGCCCGTGGCGCACTCAGTAGCGTGCTGCGCTAGCAGCGCGGCGACGCTCCCGCCGCGGGTTCGGATCCTATATAGGAATGGCCGGTGCACTCACTGGCTGAGTGCCGGTCACGAAAAAGACAAAAAAAAAAAAAAAAGAAAATTCTCTTTCTACTCTGCCAAGGGTTTTTTGTTTGTTTGTTTGTTATGAATGCTCTCTGAATGGATCAAGTGCTGTTACTGAATCTATCAGTATGTTAGTACAATTTTTCTTCCTTTTTATATTAACATGATGAATTAGGTTGACTATTTAGTAAATGATAAATCACTCTGGCATGCCTGAAATACATTCTACTTTGATGTGATATATTTTCCTTTAAATATTGTTGAATTCTCTTTGCTGATATTCTGTTTAGTTTTTGTATTTTTGTTTCTGAAATAGACTGATCTGCAAGTTCCCATTGATGTGATGTCTTTGTCAGGTTTTGATATCAAAGTTACATTGGTCTTTCTTTGTTCTCTGGAAGAGCTTATATAATATTGTTGTTATTATTTACTTAAAGGTTTAGTGGAATTTACTGTTGAAGTCATTGAGCTTGACATTTTCTTTAAAGAAAAATTTTTAATAAAGGACAATTTTATTATTAGTTACTGGACTGTTTATATATTCTGTCAGTTTGTGCAAGTTGTGTATTTTAAATGACTATTTTGTTTGAGTTTTCTAACATTGGCTTATATCTATTTAGGATATATTCTTGTTTCTTTTAAATTTCTGTAGAATCTGTAGTGATACCCACTTTTTAATTCTTTATATTAATAACTTGTGGGTTTTTTTCTTTTTTCTTGATAGTTATTCTAAGAGTTTACAAATTTTGTTACTCTTCACAGTGCAGACTTTTGACTTTCCTAATTTACTGTGTTAAAAATTATTTTATTAATTTTTACTTGTATTTTTCTCATTATTTCTTCTTTGTTCATCTTAATTAGCTTTCTTGTTCTAGATCCTTCAAGTTAAATATAAGATCATTGGTTTTTATCTTTCTTATTTTCTAATACATATAAATCACACTCTAATCTTATTCTGAAAACTGTTTTACCTACCTCACAAATTTTGAAATGTTTTGTCTAAATTATCATCCAGTTTAAATGTTTCCTAGTTACACTGTGATTTCTTTTTAACCCATGGAGTATTTAAACATATATTCTTTAATTTACAACTACCTTTGAATATTTTTACTTATCTTTTTTATTACTGATATCTAACTAAATCCCACTGTAGTAGTAGAATACACTATATTAAACTCTTTGATATTTGTGGAGAACTTTTTATATGTCTCAGTACATGGTCAATTTTGGTAAATGTTTCATGTGCACTATACTTGTTAATTAAATCAGATTTTTTGACTTTGTTTTATAGATCTTCTCTATCGTTATAGCATTGTGTCTGCTTTTTCTATTGGCTATTAAAAGAACAATGTTAAAGTTTTTACTCTGATTTTGGATTTATCTATTTCACCTTTTAGTTTTGCCAGTATAAGCACTACATATTTTTAAGTTATAACATTGAGTGTCTAAAAATTTAGGATTGTGGTATCTTCCTAGCTGACATACTCCTTTAAAATTATAAAATATCCTTCTTTATTTCTAGTAATTCATCTCACTTACAATTTCACTTTTTCTGGTATCAGAATGGCAACATCAGAGTTGTATATTCGTTTTGATAGTATTTGCATGGCATTCGTTTATTTTTCTTTTGTTTTCAGTCTTTGTGTTAAAAGCATGTTTATGTATGTATTCTGGCAAACATAATCTTTTACCTGAAGTATTTAGTGAAATCTACCACAATCCTTTGTTGCCTGATATCCAATGCTTTCAAAGCCAATATTTCATATATTTTGTTCATTTTTCATTTTATAGTTGTTCTAGGTAGGAGAGTAAATTCTGTTCCTGATACTTTATCTTAGCCAAAAGTGAACATCTGTCAATTACCTTTTAGAGAGATTTATAATAAAAAAAAAGTCTTTAAATGTACTCATGTAATTATCACTTCTGTGCTCTTCCTTCCTTTGTATTGATCTAGATTTCCTTCTGGTGTCATCTTCCTTCTGCTTGAATGATTGACTTTACTGTTTCTTCTACTTAGGTCTACTGGCAATTAACATTTTTAGTTTCTGTTTTAAAACAGCATTTTTTTTTTTTTTGCTTCATTTTTGAGAGATTTTCCTTGAGTATAGAATTCAAGTTACACTTTTTTTTTCCTTTCAGTGTTTTAAAGATTTTGCTCCACTGTCTTTTGGTTTTCATTGTTTCCAACAAAAACTCTTCTGTTATACTTAAGTCTCTTTCTCTATACACAATCTTTCATTTTTCCCTCTAGCTATATTTGAAATACTATCTTTATCACTAGTTTTAAATGGTGTTTTCATGTGCTTTGCATAGTTTTATTCATGCCTCTTGTGATTGGGTTTGATGAGCTTCCTAGATCTATGTGTTGAAAGTTTTCCTCAAACTTGAGAAATTTCAGCCACTGTTTTTGCGATTATCTTTCTGCCATCCCCACTCACCCACATCCTCTACTTTAAAGACTCCAATTCGATATATATTTCAATGCTTGGAAGAGTTTTTCAGGTTATTGATTCTTTGTTCATTTTTGTTCAGTCTGTATTTTCTCTGAGCTTCATTTGGATAGTTTCTATTTCTGTGCTTTCAAGTTCACTAGTCTTTTCTTCTTTGATGTCTAATTTGCTGATAATCACACACGGTGTATTCTTCACCTTAAAAAAATTATAATTTTCATATCTAAACCTTCAATTTGGGTCTACTTAATACCTTTCATGTCTCTACTTAACATTCATTTTTCTCTAGCTTCTTGAACATATGAAACACAATTATAATAGCTGCTGTAATTTCCTTGGCCATTAATTCTATCATCTAGAATTGCTAGGTCAGTTTCAATTGACTGATTTTTCTCCCAATTATGGGTTGAATTTTCCTGCTTCTTTGCATGGGTGGTAACTTTTGACTGAATCCTAAATATTGTAAACTTTAGCTTTTTGGTTGCTAGATATTTTTGCATGCCTATAAATATTCTTGAGCTTTGTTTGGAGATGCAGAAAAGTTATTTGAAAATTGTCTGATACCTTTGGGTCTTGCTTGTAAGCCTTGTTAGGTGGATTATAGCAGCATTTAGTAAAGAATCAATTTTTCCCACTATTGAAGCAAGACACTTTATACTCTACCAAATGCTCAATAAATTCTAAGGTTTCCTATTCTAGCTATTTGTAACAGCTTCCACTCCTGGCTTTATGTAAGCTTTAGACACTTTTCCCCTTTTCCTAACCTTGAATCATTTCCTCACACACGTGAACATATCAATGCTAAACTGAATCCTCAAGACCACTCTCTGTAGATCGCCAGAATTCTCCCTCTGTGCAGCTCTTGCCCCTTCAATACTCTGCCCTGAAATTTTCTTACTTTCAGCTCTCTGTTTTCAACCTGGGCTCTGCCTCTTTTATACTTCTCCATGAAATGATGTGGAAACTTTCTCCAATTAGTAGGTCAGGCAATTTTATATCCTGCCTCATTTGTTTCCTTTACATCAGGGATCACTTAACTTTGTTGCCAGGTAGCCAATGTCATGAGAGCCGTTGTTCCATTTTTTTTTTTTTTCAGTTTATTTTAGGTGAGAAATAATTCCAATCCCTGTTACTCTATCTTTGCTGGAAGCAGAACTATATAATTTGGTCTTTAGGTTATAAAATTTAGCCACAGGTAAAATTGCACCTAAAAAGTAGTGGACTTAACAAGACTCAGATATTAACACAATGATTGATGGGACTTTGTTACTACCTCATTTTGTAGACATTGTGGCCATTCTTTTTTAATAAGAAGGATGGTTACAACATCCAAAGGTAGGAGCAACTAAAGTGTCAAGGGGAGCATGTGTGCATGATAAATCACCAGGGTGAATTGTGCTAGATGTTACCTTTTATTTCTTAGCACCATCCTTTCTCTTCTATGCTTCCCCCACATTTCATGTGCTAGAAGACAAAAAACTCTCTTGTCAGCAAAGTTCCAGTACAGTGTCTGCTAGCAAGGCACTTGCATGAAACTAGAAGAGAGAGAGAAGCTGGAAGTCATTATTTTTGTTCAGACTCCAGCAGTAATCTAGTGTGCACAACTGTCAGGCATGTGGCAATAAAGGAGAAGAGAAGCATGAGCTGACTGTAGCCAGAAGACAACCATGGTCATTTTTGCAATGCGTGGGAACAGGAGGCATATGACAACAGGCTCCTGTGGGCACAAAAGCAGCTTCATTTCAGTCCCTGAGGTTTCCATAATCCCATTTGTTCCTTCGGTACTTCTAATAAATTTCCACCCAAATAATCTATATTAAATATGTCTCATCAAAATATCTACAATGTTGTCTATTTATGGACTGAACCCTGAATGCTATAGCATTCCATTAACATATGAAGAATTACTAAATCTATAAGTGAATGGGTGGAAAATAAAAGAAGGGAAAAGAAGAGGTTAGAAGGAGATTAAGCATTACAAGGAAAGTTGTGGGGGGAGGAGATGAAGGAATTTGTCTTATACCATTGAATTTCAAGGTACTATGCAAAAACCTTTTCTGATAATGCCAATTTTTGCATTGTCTGGCACGATAAGATATTGACAATTCTATAATAGGTTAAATTTCTCTTTTCTTTTAAATATATTAGTTTTTTTTTAAATACTTGTTTTATAATTAGGTAACTTTCTAACACTCCACAATCACATTAATCATGAAAATTACAATTTCACATATGAAAAAAATGATGTTATCTTATTAAAATCACTGATATATTTTAGACCTGCATGATAACACTATATTTTTGTTCATTTTGCCCAATTATTCTACTGCTGTCAAAGTAATTTCTAGTAACTAACACACAAAAAATATGATGTGCATCCAAAGGATTTCTCTTTTTCCAAATTTTATTTATTGAAACATAATTGATTGTACATATTTGTGGGGCACAGTGTTGAATATTAATACCTGTGTGCAATATGTGATGCTCAAATCAGAATAATTAGTATATTCAACATTCCCATTCAGGCACTTGATTTCTTCCTGCAGAGGTAAAGAGTGTCTTGTGACAATTATAAATGTTAGCTCCAACCAGGGTAGTTCTACATTCTTTCCTGTTGGCTATGTTTGATGTCTTATGTTCACTCCACTGATCTTTATAAGAGGCAATTTTTCATAAAACTCCAAAGAGTTTTCATTTTTATACTGTTTCCTTCATTATCAATTGAGTTAACAGTCAAACATGCAGATTTACAGATGTAATCAAATGGAAGAGTTCAGCACTACCTACTGCCAGTTTACCTAGCATGGCCAGACCTCTTCACTAAGGGCATTTTTAATTTGTACCTGAGATTATCATTTGGGCTAAATCAGATTATTTCCTCCTTCTGCTTCTTCTCCTCTCCCTCCTTGACCTACTTCTCCTCCTTCTCTTCCTTTCTTTCCTTTGCAGTATAATTTCTATTGGGTTTTTTTTTCCATTCATAAAATGTTTATTGCACTCACAGAATTTAATACATCTGTTCTTAATAATTAGGCTTTTCTTAAAAAAAATAATTGATGCTACATATCTGTGGGGTACTGAGTTGAATATCAGTACCTGTGGGCAACACGTGATGCTCAAATCAGGATAATGAGTACATTCAACATTACACGATGTAATCATTTTTTGTGGCCTTTTACCAATTTCTCACTAACGCCCTTCCCCTCGTCCATTCCCATCACTGGTGGCCTCAGTTCCATTCCCCCCTTTTAAAGGTTCAATGAATTATTGTGATTATTGTATCTTCCTTCCTTTTTTAAAACTTATTTGTTGTTTTTTTAGCTCTCACTTATGAGTAAGGACATGCGGTATTTATCTTATTTCACTTAAAATAATTTTCTCAATGTCGATCCAGGCTGTGCTGAATGGCAGAATTTCATTCTTTTTTATGGTAGAGTAGAATTTCATTGTGTATATATACCTCATTTTCCTTATCCAGTCATCTGTGGACGGACATTCAGATTGGTTCCAACTCATACCTATTGTAAATAGAGCTGTGATAAACATTGGAGTCCAGGTATACCTTCAACCCGGTGATTTCCATTTTGCGGTGTATATACCCACCAGTGGGATTGGTGGGTCATGTGGCATTTCAGTCCGTACTTGCTTGAGGAATCTCCATACAGTTTTCCATACTGACTGCAGTAATTTACAGCCCCACCAACACCATAGGAGGGGTCCCCTTTCTCCGCATCCTCACCAGCATTTGTTATTCTCTGTCTTTTTGATAATGGCCAGTCTAACTGGGGTGAGGTGATATCTCAGTGTGGTTTTCAGTTGCATTTCCCTGATGATTAGTAATGCTGGGCATCTTTTCATGAGTCTGGCAGCCATTTGTATGTCTTCCTTTGAGAAATGCCTATTTAGCTCCTTTGTCCATTTTTTAATTGGGTTACTTGTTTTTATACTGTTAAGTTGTTTGAGCTCCTTGTGTGTTCTGGATATTAATCCCTTGTCAGATGCATAGTTTGCAAACATTTTCTCCCATTCTGTAGGTTTTTTTGCTCCATTAATTGTTTCCTTTTGCTGTGCAGAATCTTTTTAGTTTGAGATAATCCCATTTGTTCATTTTTCTTTTTGTTGCCTGTGCTTTTGGGGTCTTGTTCATAAAGTCTTTGCTCATTCCTACTTCCCGAAGTGTTTCCCCTACATTTTCTTTTAGGAGTTTTATAGTTGCAGGTATTATGTTTAAGTCTTTAATGTATTTTGAGTTGAATTTCATATATGGCAAAAGGTACAGGTCTAGTTTCATTCTTCTACATATGGATGTCCAGTTTTCCTAGAATCATTTATTGTTGATGCAGTCTTTTCCCCAAAGTATGTTTTTGTTGTCTTTACCAAAGATCAGCTGGCTGTAAGTCTATGGTTGATTTCTGGGTTCCCTATTCTGTTCCATTGGTCCAAGTGTCTATTTTTATGCCAGTACCATGCTGTTTTGGTCACCACAGCTTTGGAGAATAATTTGAAGACCGGTAGTGTTATGCCTCCAGATTTATTTTTTTGCTTAGGATTTCCTTGGCTATTTGGGGATGTTTGTTGTTCCATATGAATATTAGGACTGTTTTTTTGTACTTCTGTGAGGAATGTCATTGGTATTTTGATGGAAATTGCATCGAATCTATAGATTGCTTTGGGTAGTATGAACATGTTCACAACATTAATTCTTCCAATTCTAGAGCAAGGAATGTTTTTCCAGCTTTTTATGTCCTCTTTAAATTCTTTCAGCAGTGATCTGTAGTTCTTGTTATACAGATCTTTCACGTCCTTGGTTAAATTTATTCCTAGATATTTTATTTTTGGGTGACAATTGTAAATGTTCTTGGTTTCTTGATTTTATTTTCTGCTAGTTCATTATTGGAGTGTAAAAACACTACTGATTTTTGTGTGTTGATGTTGTATCCTGCAATTTTACTGAAATTATTTATCATCTCTCGTTTTTTTTTTTTTTTTTAGAGTCTTTAGATTTTTCTATAAATATGATCATTTCATCTGCAAACAAAAATAGTTAGATTTCATTTTTTCTGATCTGGATGCCCTTTATTTGTTTATCTTGCCTAATTGCTCTGGCTAGGATTTCCAATACAGTGTTAAATAGGAGGGGAGAGAGTAGATATCCTTGTCTTCTTCCTGTTCTTAAGGAAAAAGCTTTCAGCTTTTACCCATTCAGGATGATATTGGCAGTGGATTAGTCATACATGGCTTTTATTGTGTTAAGATACTTTCCTTCTAGACCTAATTTGCTGAGAGTCTTTATCATGAAGTGATGTTGAATTTTTTCAAATGCTTTTTCTGCATCTATTGAGATAATCATATGGATTTTGTCCTTGATTTTATTGATGTGGTGTATCATATTTATTGACTTGCATATGTTGAACCATTCTTGCATTCTTGGGATAAATTCCACTTCATCACTGTGTATAATTTTTGTGATGTGTTGCCGTATTCTGATTGCTAATATTTTGTTGAGGATTTTTGCATCTGTGTTCATCAAAGATATTGGCCTATAGTATTTTTTTCTTGTATTTTTTGTCTGGTTTTGGTCTCAGGGTTAGGCTGGCCTCATAGAATGAATTTGGGAAAATGAACTCTGTTTCAGTTTTTTGGAATAGTTTGAAGAAAATTGGTATTAATTCCTTTTTAAAGGTTTGGTAGAATTCAGCAACAAAGCCATCCAGTCCTGGGCTTTTTGTTGTTGTTCTTGGGAGACTGTTGTTTACTGCTTCAATCTCATTGCTTGTTATTGGTTTGTTCAGGTTTTCTGTTTCTTCTTGGTTCATTATTGGTAGTTTGTTTGTATGTGTCCAGAAATTTATCCATTTCCTCCAGGTTTTTAAATTTATTGGTGTATAGTTGTTTATAATAGTCTTTAATGATGCTTTGTATTTCTGAGGTATCAGTTGTAATGTGTACTTTTTCATTTCTGAAAACAACATATTCCACACTTGGGAATAATTTTCTGACCAATTCAAGAGTGACAAGGAAGGCTGCCAGGTTCAAGCAGGACCTAGAGCAGAAAAGGTCTCTAAGCGGGTCCCAGATGTGGCACAAGCAACGCTGCCACTTTGGCCATATAATCTGACAGGTCTAATGGCTTCAGAAGTAAATGTGCTGGGAAAAGATGCTATGGGAAGATGATAGCATTGTATCATTACCTTTTATAGGTAACATCACATTGTCTTCCAAAGTCAGACAAACTTATACTTCACCAGCAGCATCGTAACCTTTCTGTCATCCTATGTCTTCACACTCATTTGATAGTATGTACATTTTAATCTTTATTGAGACATTTAACTCTTCTTTCCCCCTCTACAGGTTCTTGCTTCTCTTTTGTCATTCTTTTTTAATTTTAAATTTTTAACATACATATTTACCTCACCAAGTCCTAAATTAAGATAAAATCTTTAACTTCTTTTTAAGAATTATAGTTTAGCTGGGCATACAATTCTAGGTTCATGTAATTTTTTCTCAAGACTTTGAAGAGATCTTTCTCTTCTCCAGGCTGCTATCTCTGTCGTTCAGAAGTCTGGGCTCTTTCTAGTTCTCTCTTCTCTCTGGCTCCTTTTAACTCTTCTCTTTTGCTTTGAGTTTCCAAAGTTTCACTGCAATGTATTTAAAGGTGATTTTTTAAATATATTTTTCTGCTTGGGTTTTATTGCTTTACTGAAAGTGAAGATTTGTGTCTTTCATCAGCTCCAGAAAATTCTCTATTACTTCTTCAAATATTCCTTCTTCCTTATTCTTTAAGTTATTTTTCTCTGAAACACCAATAGAGGAATGTTATTCTCATCCTAACCTCCATGTTGCCCAGCCTCTTATATATAAAAATCTATTCCTTTGACTCTTTGTATTATATTTTGTGTAATTATTCTTAAGTTTATGCTTCAGTTTATAAATCTCTTTAATTTATTTTAATCTGCTGTTTAACATTCTTGAGTATTTATGGCAATGTCTACATTGTTTCTATCTAGAAACTAGTTCTTTTCAAACTTTTCTATTAAAAAGAACTGTATAATTTTTAGTTCATGTATTTGATTATTTCCTTTTTGTCCCAAACATATTAAACAAACATCTTTTAAGTCTTTATTCGGTAATTCTTGCAACTGGAGTCCTTCAGAGTCTAAGTCTGCCCTTTTATCTTTCTACCGACTGTCATGTATGGTAGACTGTATCTTGTCATATTAGATTATAAACTCAAGTTCAGGTATGCTTTACATATGGCTCTTTTTGTGGCTCTGTTTGGGAGGGATTTTCCTTTGCTACAGCCAGGCACCCAAATGTACTGTACAAAAGAGGCCACTTAAATGTAAATTTTCTGATTGGGATTTTGTGGATTACACAAGCAGCACAAATTTGGATCCCAAACCTATGTGATGGCAGATTTGTCAATACAAATTCTTAGAGTTTTATTTTTGATGTTGTTTTGTTTTGTTTTGTTTTTATTGAAAGTTCAGGACAAGAATTTCAAGTTCCCTTGTCTTCTCTTTTTGTGGTTATGTGGAAGGTTTCTAGTCCACTCTTTCGCCAGCATTGTAGATCTGCAAAGGCCCCAGTTTATGCAGAAGTCTCAAGCTTTCCTCCCCTCTTGTAATGGCGCAAAGCCCCAGCGATGGCCCCCCACATGGCCATCAATCCCAAGGCTCAGATTGGCAGACTCCTTCAAGACACCTTTGACTTCACTGCTTACTTACCACCTTAGTTTTCTGCTCCCTCTTCATATTTGGTTCCTGAGCATTTCCATTTCATTTATTCCAGCTGTTCATTTTAAAGTTTATCCAGCATTTTTAAACACTTTGCAGTGGGACAGTTTTCAGGATATCTAATGCACTATATTGATAAATAGAAGTATGCATGTAAATTTTAAATTTGAGATGATAATAATTTGTTTTTCAGGTGGTTGCTCTTAATTATGGTCTTTCAATGAAATATGCTTGCTTTACTTAGCATCACCAAGATCTTAGTCTTAGTCTATCTGACAGGGGAAAAAAAATGTACCTTGGGATATTATTATGCATTTCTTAAAATATGGGTAAGTTGAGCACCTTTTCATAGGTTTATTAGAAGTTGGTTGTTGTTGTTGTTGTTTTCTATATATTGCCTATTCAAATCCCTTGCTTATTTATTTGTTGGGCTGAGTTTTCATATGGTTTCATACAAGAGGAAATTAGTTTTTTGACTGTCCTGTGTTATGTTTAAGAGTTTTTTTGAGGTTAAAATGACACACAACATACTGCTCATATTTAAAGTGTACAATTGAATAAGTTTTGACATATATATACACCCCTGAAACCATTACCACATTCAAGATAATGAACATTCCCATCAACCCCATAAATATGACTTTTTGCAAATATTTTTCCTATTTCATCATTTGGATTGTTTATTACTATATAAATTTTCCAATTTCCCTGCAAAAAAATGTGTCAGTCATTTACTCTAGGGATTCTTTTTCATTTTTAATGCCCTGCCCAGAAAGTCCTACTCTGAGGTTATTTATAGACTCATCCACTTTCTTTTTCTATTTTTCATGATTTCATTTCTTATACATTTAAATTTTTGAGAGTGTTTCTTTTGGGGCAGCAATCCAAAACATTTTATATAGTGACAAGTTAGATTTTGAAGTGAGTCAAAGACACCAGAATGAACAGTCTCATTTAATACAAATCACTGAATTAGTTCCAAATACAGTGAATTGCTTCTTCTGTAGTATTGATTAATAAACCATAATAGAAGTTACGGAGGGTCCCATTTCTTTTACCGACTCTGTGAGGAACATATTATTTTAGTTCTAATTTGAGATTCATGTTTGGAAATCTTCCTTTTTAATATATCCATTTCATTAATTTTGATATCATTTCCTATTTTATTAATTGCTTAGTAAATTGTTGTTTTATTTCTTAACTGACAGCCAAATTCAATCAAGACTACAGAAAAATCCATGCAAAAGTAGTAAAGGGAACAACGTAATAAAAAAATTTTTAGAAAAACTAAACAGTGACATATAAGAAAACATTTCTCTTGGTTTCTAGGTTTTGATTTCAAGGTGATTTTTCCAAAATGATTTCTTTTCATCATTTCCTTTAAATCTCTGTTAAGCCCTGCGTGTTATCTACTCTGGCATAGATATGGGCTTTTCCTTTTGAGTATGTTTTACCTTGAAGAAGTAGTAATTTTAAACATGTAGTAGGTCTAACCCAGTTAAGTTTTCCTATCTTTAGTTTAACGAGTCTATTGGTAAATTCAAACTGCCTAATGCTCCCAGACGCATTAGTGTAGTTTTGTTCCTCTTACTTTGTTGGGGGACTGGTCACAGGGGGCTGACAAACATGGGACAAGTTATGCAGAGCTAGATAAATGTTGTAGCTTGGGAGAAGACAAGTTTATAGCTGCAAACTTTAAATACACTAAAGCAGAGAGTTCTATCCAATTAACTTGTACAAAGAAATGTTTATCTTCCTAATAGTCAGACCAGAAGATGAGAGAGAAAGGCAGCAAGGGAAGTGGAAAAGAAAAATTAAATCGAGAAAGAACTGTTGAGACTACATAGGTAATGAAATAAAATATAAAACAAGACGGTATATTTTAAAGCAAGAAAAAATAAGAACAGAAGATACATGGAAAGTAAAAAAGGAATGAGGAGTTAAAAGGAGAACTGAAAAACATAAAGATCACAAAGAAAAGACAGAAAAAGACAAAAGGAATCAGGAGAAAAGGAAAAAGAACTGGAAGAGACATAAATATCAAAGAAAAACAAGTATGGGTAAGAGGACTGGAAAGCTGAAAAGCGGGAAAGGAAGAATGTATATAGCGACCATGTTGCAGCTATTGATACAGATTTATACCTTATTTATGTAATTCTCTCTATTCTGTGGATTTTGCCTTTGCTCACAGATAAATATAAACATATAAGTGGTTAAATTAATAGAGTGAGCACTTATAGGCAGTATCTTTAAAGAAAGAACGTTACAAGACAGTCCTTATGAAGTAATTTTTAAAATTACACTCGTAGCAATAAATACTAGTTTCTTTTGGTTTTGCTTGACCATAAAAACTTTATTTTATGCTAAAGGCAATTGTTCATTCACTTTAAGTTCTGAGCACTACAGAGCAAGTTTCTTCCTTTAAAAAAAAAAGAAATTTAAAAAATTTCACACTTAAAAGAACATAAGTTTTGTTTAGCTTTGCAACTGCACTAGCATAAATAAAATAGAAACTTTTTTCCTGTGAATTGCCTATTCAAATCCTTTGCATGTTTTATCCAGTGAAAGAAGAGGAAAAAGAATGTATGTTTCTAAAATAAGAGAGTAAATGTTAAAGTAACTCATTAAAAAATGAGCTTTTTTGTTAGATTCTGGTAAAAGATTTGTTTTTGCTCCAGCAAATATTTTTTATTGTGAACAGCTATGAAGAATGGTACACCCCTGTTGCTTCTGTATTATTTAGGTGTGCTTGTGTTACAAAGTTGGTGTATATTAGCAAAATAAGCCGTAAATAAAAATCACTAAAATCAGCCCTATTTTTTTCATACATTTTATAAAAGACATCAGAAATATGTTCTCTTCAGGGAGAAAGAGGGAATCTAACTTCTAATTTTGGGTAGCACATTGACATAGGGATATTTTGCCTCACTGCCTGTGTTATTGAGTTTTAAGCCATATGTTCCTGGCTTTAGTTCACAATATTTACACTGTTGGTGAGATGATAAAATTTGAGCACAGTGTGTCCTATTCACACTTCGTCCAATAACTCATTTTTATTTCAGAACACTTTCATCATACTAAGTCATATGATTTAAGGAAACTTTTATTAAACCAGGCAGAAATACCATTCTCTCATTACAAAAATGAAGTTTCCTCTTCTATTTATGTAAAAATGAATTAAAATGATAGTATTGAGAATAGAAGTAACATTTATGTATTAATATATTTTTATCTTTCCTAAAATGTAGGGTTTGAATATATTTCCTATTCTGGGTTCTGGCATCTGAATTATTTCCTCTCCTACGCGTTTGCAAATCCCACACACATCCTCTAGCCCTCATGTTCCACTTTACTGAAAGGGAGAGTGCATGCAAACCAAATGACGTCCCTGTGTCAGCATGCACCTCTACTAGCAACTCCAGAAAGAGACGCAGATGCCCTGACAGCAGTTTGGCCCAGAGTCCTCTCCATTCATCTACTGCAATATGGTAGATGAGCAATTGCTCTGTTTCAGATCACAGAAACTGAATTATCTTTGGAATTCACGAGTCACATTGCTTCCCCACCACTAATTTTTCACTTGTTCTCTAACTTGAAAATTTCTAAAGATGTAAGCCTATATATGAAGTTAGTAACAACATGAAATCTACAATTTTCATCTCTTCACTGCACAGTCTGCCTTTTAAAAACCTGAATTAATGTCAGACATAGTGACAAAGATGCTTTGCTCATCCAAACTTTAGTCAGGCTCCTGAACCTTTTCTAGTCCCATCTGTGTACTTCCTTGTAAAGTCCAATTTTAGCAAGAACCCCCCGCCCTTAATATATGATCATTCCTCATATCTTATCAGGTTCCTTATCCTCCAACATCCCCCAGGTGATGTCTGATTCCCTTGGCCTATCTTTAGCAAGAATCCTGTTAGATTTGTTTAGCCAGAATCCCCCTTACCTCTGATGTCTTAGCAATTTTCCACCCACTGACCCCCATCCTGCTCCTTGGCTATAAATTCCCACTTTCCCCCACTGTATTCGGAGTTGAGCCCAATCTCTCCCCTACTGCAAAATCCCATTCCGATAGTCCTGAATAAAGTCTTTCTTATCATGCTTTAAGAAGTATCATTGAATAACTTTTTCTTTAACAATAGTTAACTTGATTTTCAGTATCATCAGAGACTGTATGAAATCACACTGGCCTCTCAGAGAAGCTCTAAATGAACTAATAGTGTTCTCAAGTCACATAATTTTAAGTTGGTAGCTGAAATAAATTCAAATCCAAGACTCGTGATTCTTGGTCCAGTGTTCTTTACATTCTACCAACATAGCCTTTTGAAAGACTGTCCAGACGGCAAACTACTAGGAATATGAATCATTATTGCCTGTTGATTTTATTTGCTTCAACATTAGTAAGATAGATTTAAAAATTGTTAGTAGATTTTAATAAATGTTTATAATTCTTTTATTATCTAGTAACTAGAAATGATCTTCTTTGTCATTTTTAGAGCTGTCACTTAATTCATCAGGCCTCTGCCCAAGCAGTGCTCATCTTTACTCTAATATTTGCAAGTAAATGACATCAATAAAAAGAAAAAGAAAACAAGAAAAATAAGAAGATAAAAGGTAAAAAGTTGAAGGTAATTGGGGAGATCATATAATACAGTTATTCATCAAAATGACAAGTTTTAGGGACTAATCAAATCCTTCTTAGTTCTGGTTCCCCTGTTTACTGTAGCACCAGCTTAGCCAAATTACTTAACACCACTGAATTCAGCTTCCTCAGTTCCTTGACTGGGGACAACAGTAGTACCTACCTCACAGAATTGTTGTGAGTACTAAATGAGAAAAAGTATACAATACTTAATATAGTACCTGGTACTTGAAGATGTTCAAGAAAAGTTGGCCAAATCCTAATATCTCTATAGAGAATTTTTTGAAATGCTCACATCTGAGAACTATTATGTAGGCCCCTGACTCAGGTGTATTCCAAAGACAAGCCTTTTGAAGAACAGCCATAAGAAGCTTTATAGGGAGTTTCCGTCAGTTATCCACTACAGAAGTCAACAGCTTCAAGTAGGTGAGTCACTTCTCTGCTTGGTTTAATGGAGAAGAGCCTTAGGAAAAGCATTTTCTTCACCACTGCAAGTCTGGAAGCAGATTGTAATATATCCTACAGCTAGAGAAAGAAGCCAAGATGGGAAAGTGCTCAATTTGGTTAAGCTTATTTACTGACTCATCCCTGAACAGTTGTGCTTATATTAAAATTTTATATATATGAAATGTAAATATAAATGCACACAGATGGCATGAGCATATGCACACACACACACACGCACGCACACGCACACACACACACACACCCATAAAGTGTCAACCTGCTTTAATCACTGTAGTGGATTGAATTATGTTCCTCAAAACTTCCTGAAGCTTGGATTGTGTCCCCCAAGTTTTATGTATTAGAAACTTAGCCCCCGCTATGACTGTTAAGAGGGCGGGAAATCCGATTATGGCAATTGAAAGGTGGAGCCTTAAAGAAGTGATTGGATTGTAGGACCGTGCAGTAGTGAATGGATTAAAAATGGTGGTAAGGGATGTGGTTCTGTGGGCTTTAAAAGAAGAGAGTCTGTCTTTCTCTCTCTCTCTCTCTGCTGCTCTCTGTTTCCACCATCTTGCAATGTGATACCACTGGGTCACTATCGCCACCACCAAATGGACTTTGGACTTCTCAGCCTCAGAAACCGTACGCAATAAATTTTGTTTTTCTTTATAAATCACCCAGTTTCAGGTATTTTATTATAAGCAACAAAAATGAACTAATACAATGACAATGGAGAAAGTCTAGATATCCCTAGAAAAAACAGGAGTGCCCTTTTCTCTTTGGAATTCATTTTGAGATTTGAGAAGCAAGATTTACCTGACAAATTATGTTTTGGTCTGGCAAATACTAGCTTTCCCCATGCACACAATACAGCAAAATCATGCTCGACAACAGAAAAAGGACAATTACACATCACACATTTAAGATTAGCTCCAAACTCTAGGGTGGCAGGGACAATCTCTTGTCACTGTGGTATCCATCCCCTACACCTAGCACAGTGATGGGCACATAATACATCCTTATTAAACACATAAGTAAATAAAGATGGCTAAATCTCCAAGTGAAACTCAATATATATTAATTTTAAGGGGAAAAAGTATTATCATCTATACTGTCCTGAATCAATATTTAAAAATTCTTCTTTTTTTCTCAATAAAACTAATAATTTTTTTCATAACTGAAATGACTTTGATTTCTTGGCTTTTGTAGACTTTGAGGAAGTGACTTAATTCATTCAACAAACATTTATTGAGTTCTTAACTAAATTTCATCACTGTACTGGGCACCTTAATACCCAAAAATGAGGAAGACATTATCTCTCCTCTCAAGGACTCACAGCCTAACATGAGAGTAAAATCTTTACAGATAGAAGTAAAACACGGTATGAATGTAATGATATGAAAGAGTAGGCCTGAGATTCAATCAGACACAAAGACGTTGTGCCTGAGACCCCCTCTTTGCCTCTCCAAATTCGTTCTCTTAACTTCTCCACCTTGCTCTGAGCTCCAGGAGCTGGAGGGACTACATCATAGCTTTGGGGGGCGGGGGGGCCTGTCATTTCTTCCCCTCATTGGTGATGTCATCCAGTCTCAGAACTTTAGACGCCACTGATATGCTGACCTATCCCAATTTATATCTTCAGCTGAGTACTCTCTCCTGAACTCCAGACTCCTATATCACTTCCAGTCTGTCGTTTAATATTTTCACTTGGGTGTCTAAGAGACATCTTGAACTTAAATGCCCCAAACTGAATTCCTGATATTCTGCACAAATCTACACCCTTCTCAATCTTCCTCATCTCAGTTGATGAACGCTTCATCTTCCCACCTGTTTAGGCCAAAATCTTTGGATTCAACTTTTATTTCTCTTCCTCACTCTAACCCAATATTTAATCTGTTCTTAAAATATATACACAAATCCACCCCTTACTCACAATCTCCAGTTATCACCCTAAACTGACTACCATTATTTGGGGGATGTTTTCTGCAATACTTTCCAAACTAGGTTGTTGAGTTGTTTGGGGTTCTTTTGTTTGTTTGTTTGCTTCCACACTTGCCTTCCTGTGGCACCATAGCAGCCAAATTGGTGTATTTTTAATGTTAAGTCAGATCATATCTCTCCTTTGCTTATCACCCTAAAAGTGGCTCTCTCCCATTAAAGAATAAGAGTCACAAATCTTAAAATTGTTTGTAGAGTTACATATGTGGCCCCATTACCTCTCTGACTTCAACTTCTACTATCTTCAACCTTCACTTGCTCCTCTTCCATTTCACTGGCCTCCTTGCTGTTTTTTGGATATGCCAGACACATGGACAACTTGGGGCTTTTGCACTAGCTGCCTACATTTTCCCAAATGCTCTTCCCAAGTGACCCATGTGGCTAAGTCCTCCAACTTATTTGGTCTTTGTTTACAAAGCTCTGTCATGGTTTATTTTATTTGGCTGGGCCATGGTACCCCAATACGTGCTTAAACATTTGTCTGTATGTTTCTAGGAGGGGATTTTTAGATAAGATTGAAATTTAAATTGGTGAACTTTGAGTAAAGCAGATTACCCTCCCTACTGTGAGTGGGCATCGCCCCATCAGTCGAAGGCCTGAATAGAATAAAAGGCTGACTCCCCCCTAGTAAGAAGGAAGCCTCCAGCATCAGCTCTCCTCTGGGTCTCTAGCCCACTGGCCCTCCCTGCAGATTTTGAGCTTGCCAGCCTTCATAATCACATAAGCCAATTCCTTAAAATAAATCTCTTTCCATATATGTGTGTGTGTATACACATCCTACTTATTTTGTTTCTCTGAGGAATCTTGACTAATACAAGCTCCTTCTCAGAGGTGCCTACTTTGACAACTCTGTTCAAAGTTATAGCACTCCCCTCAAAGCGTTCTTACCATTCCCTATCCTGCTATATATGTACTATATCAATTCTTTATTTGCTAAATAATCTATTTATTATTTTTATTTGCTATATCCTCCCACTTGAATATAAATTCAGTGAGAGAAGAAATTTTTGCCATTTTATTCACTGTGAATTCCCACCACCTACAAATAGGCCTGGCACATAATGGTCTCAATATTTCTTTTTTTTTTTTTTTTTTTTGCAGATAAAAACAGCTTTATTTTTTCCACTCAAGCTTTATCAAATGCATATACAAGAGCAAAAAATGTAACATGCAATCAAACTTGTTTTGTCTTACATTCACAGGTTTTCTTTTAGAAAATAATACACACTTGGATAACTTCTAATTCAAACATTTCCCAACTATTTCCACTTCATCTCTTTCTTTTCTTTTTTTTTTTTTTTTAGGTTAGCAACAATAGATACATTTTAGTTAACTGTTCATCATATTCTTTCTCATCTTTATTCAAGATAGAGGCTATTACCAGATGAATATATTATTAATTTGACTGGAATTACTTAGATAAGAAATTATTACTGTTTATATTTGCTTTCAAATGGCTTATCCTATTTTTCCATCCACTTTGCAAATATGAGTTAACGTATCAGAATCTATTACGTAAAAGAAACTTTTCAGATTTCTGAACAGCAGCATATGGTTTGATTTTATAGGCACTGTGTTATTTCAATATCAATAAATATTGCTTGAGTGATTAAATGAAAAGAAAAATATGTGAATGAATCTTAGAAACTTAATATTGCACTCAAAAAACAAGTCAAAAGAATACCTACAATATGATTTAATTTATATAAAGATTAAAAACAAAAAACTTTAAATATTTATACAAATATTTGTGTTAAAACTTTTTTAAAAGAATTATCACTCAAAATTCCTTGTTAAAAGAAATGTTTTTTATCTGGAAGTGACCAAGGATAACCCATTTGAGGACCTCAGGCTATCATTTCTTTGACTGGTTGGGAGGACCTAGGTGGTTTTATTATTATTATTCTTTAACCCAAGTATAAACATAATACAGACCTTTTGATATATATAAGATATCATAATAAAAATTAAGAACAAACAAAACAAGTTATATTTCTTGTACATTTGAGTTTCTGGGATGAATTTATACTCATGTACTGCTTTTTGATATAAACAAATACTGCTCTTGTTACCTCATTTGATCCTCAAAACCTCCTACTCCACTCCATAGGTGGGGAAGCTGGAACTCAGAAGTGAAATGACATACACAAGTCATAACGAATCACTGGCAGGGCCAGGAGCAGAATTTGGGTCTTTCTGAATTCAGAGATTTGGACTGAAAAGTACAGTGATATTAACACTTGGTTCACATAGAATGTAAAATTTATTAGTAACTTTAAGAATATTCAAAGCAACTTGACATTAATTTATGTCATTAATTAATCATTTTGATTCTTGATATCCTTTATAAAATACTGGCCCCTCACATCATGTTGATCTGAAGTTAAATTCAAGCTTTCAACCTTGGCATTTAAGGGCCTCCGTCCTCTGACTTCAACCTTCCGCGTTTCGTCTTGTACATTCTACTCCAGTTATGCTGGACTATTTCTCAAGCATGAAATGTCCTTTCATATTACATTTCCTTTGTTATAGTGCATCCTTTTTACTAAGACACCATCCTACCTTCTTTTCTGCTTATTGGCCAATGCTTCTCCCTCAAAGACAATTTAAATATTCTCACCCCACATAAGCCATCTCTAAAATCCCCATTTGGAATGAATTGCTGCCTTCTTTGTGCAACCATTACAGAGTGTTGGGACTTTTATTACTCCTTTTTATTTCATCTGGTACTATACCTTATGCTCTATACTAAATGAGAAGTTACCTGAGAAAATAGAGTCAATCCTATGTGTATTTTTATCCACCACCAAACACCACATAAAGCCATAATATATTCTTTCAATAACTGTTGAAATAAATCTAGTAATGTGCTCAAATAAATAGAAAATGAATCCTTAATTGGTTACATAGATATGAAATTTTCCTAACCAGTTCCTCTTAAATCCTTCAAGTTATATTTAAAAGATAATCTACTGATATACTTTTTCCTGTTTGAAGTTACAATCATATAATAGCTAAATAGCATGGCATTTGATTCTATCATAATTATTAATATTATTATTGTAATAATGGTTAAGGGTTTATTACTCTACAAAATCCAAGTGAGGGTGTTTGCTAATAGTAGGGGAAATCAACATCTCATTTACTTGTTCTTGTAGATTACACACAGATGAGAGTGTCAGGTCCAACCACTAGTAATCCTAATTCAATTCCTCATTTGTTATATAGAATTCCAGGTGTACTGCTGTTTCTGAGATAGCCAAGAGGTTGCAAATCAAATCTGGTAATCTCATTCTTTGCATGTACAGGCACGTTTTCAGCAGCGGAGCGAGAGTCAGCATAAATGAATCTATTGATCCTCTTCAAAATTCAACTACAAACCTATTTAGAATTAAATATATTAGACATCAAGTGTAGCAGTTGTAGCAAGATCAGTGACATAATTAAGGGCACTATTGAGCATTAGAAGAAAAATGAAGGGGTATTTTTATTCTGTTAAGGAATAAGAAATGCCAGTTGAATGCCAATAATTTGGTTGCCCATGAAAGTGCAAGTCACATTAATATTTAAGTCTCATAATGGTCTCTAAATTCTGCCTATTTGGCACTGAGACTATCTGACAGGTTACATAACAAAGTACTCTCAAGGGAAGGCTTCCTTAAAAACTTTTTATTTAGAAATAGCTTTCACACTCCCTTCCATTATATATGACTGTTTTTTTCCCTACCTTTCTAAATAAAATCTCATGTTAAACATATCCTCTGGGAGAACATACAACCTAGAAGAACACAAAATTCCACTAAATTGGTATTTATGAAACCACCTAATTAGAAAAAAAGACAGTTTTTTATATGACCAAGTTAAAGACAAATGCACATAGCCTGATTCGCCTTCCTTTTCTGCATACATCAACCTGCAGTCAGCTTTGTGTGCAGAAATAGATATGAATCCTCAATTACTTGCATCTTAACTGTATCAACATCTAAAATATTTTCTTTCATTTAAATTTAATGAACAAATGTCAGAATGAGGACTTGGTGATTCATTCACGATTTCAGCTTATCTAGTGCATTATAAGCCACCATCTATTTCAAAAGTCCTCTGTAAGAACCATTCAACTATATTTGAATATTTCTGCTCTTATTTATCAGCCAGTCTCTATTTTTTCTAAATATATTACCCTTTCTACATATGTTACATTGAAGAATGTCAAACTAACATCTACAATAAAAATCCCTTCGTCTTATGTGTCCTCCACTAGAAATACCTTCCTCTGTCAGCCAAACCTCAGGGAAGACGAGTCTTTACTTGCTGCCTTGTCTATTCCTCACTTCCCTTTCATTCCTTTCTTACCTCTCTCTTGAAATTGCTGTGACAGTACTTGCCCTTCATTTGGACTATTCCAGAGGACATTTGGCAGTTCTCATCTGCTAAATCTCTCTGCTACCTTATACACTGTTGACCCCATGCTTCTTTCTAAAAGTTTCTACTCCCTCGGCTTCTGTGTTCCTACTCCTGCGCTGTTACTCATTCCAGGTCATTTCTTCTCACTTTCTTTTACAAACTCTTGCTCAGATGACCACCAACCAGATGTTAGGAAACTGGTCTATGATACTACCAGGAATATCCTTAAAGGAAGGGGATGGGCTTATTCTCATCTCTTCCCACTAGACAGCATGTAGATGTGATCTCTGGAGGTCAAGGAACTATCTTGGCCCCTGAGGATGATCTATGTGTCGAGCATGGGGAATTAACAAGATAAAAGGCATCACTGATAATAATGCAGCTGCTCTACCAGCTTTATATTAATCATGTTTTTTTAATTTATGTTTTAACATCGTAGGGGGCCTTGATGCCTAGGGAGAGACTGACCCTGCCAGGGCTAGCTACTTCCTAGAGATAAGAAACTTGCCTGCCAGCATGTCTTTCATATGCAAACCAAACAATTCTAAGTTCATACCCCCAACCACCTCCTTTATCTACCTCACACACCAAGTCAATATTTTCCATTGTAAATCAACCCAGGGCAAAAGACCAGACCACTGGGGACAGCCCCTATTCTGAAAGACCCACTGGAATTATTTAAACTAGCCAATCCCAAGCTGTGTACCCTGCCTGCCTTGCCTTTCCCATGGAAACCTCCAAAAGAATATGGTCCATACTTCCTCCTCACTCTGGTTTCTGCCTCCTGACTGACTCTGTTGTTTCTCTGTGTGGCTCTGCATGGCCTGCAGTGCCTCTCCTTTCTAGAGGAACTGTAACAATAAACTTTTCCTTCAATGGCATTGACCTCTCCGTGTCGTCACTCAGTCACCTTTATTAATTAAGACCTGGGCATTTTTTAGTATATGTACATGTGGGGTACAACATTGATTTTCACTAATTGTGCATGGTGGTTAGATCAGTATAGTTAGCTTATTCATCATTACAATATGCAATCATTCTCTGTGTCCATTGACCAATTCTTCATTAGCCCCCCTCCCTCTCCCCCTCCCCTCTCCTCCCCTTTCCACCTCAAGTTTTTTAAAAGTTCAATGTATTACTGTGATTGTTGTTTCTTTCTTTCTTTCTCTCTGTCTCTCTTTATTGTTCCTTTGTTTATTTATGGATTCAGCTCCCAGTTATGAGTGAGAACATGTGGTATTTCTGTTTCTGTACCTGGGTTGTTTCACCTGAATAATTTTCTCCAGGCTCATCCATGTTGCTGCAAATGGTAGAATTTCATTCTTTTTTATGGCTGAGTAGTATTCCATTGTGTAGATATACCACAATTTCCTTATCCAGTCATCCATCCATGGACATTTAGGTTGATTCCATAGCCTAGCTATTGTAAACAGAGCAGCAATAAACATGGGAGTGCAGGTATCCCTTCAACCTGATGTTTTCCAATCCTCTGGATATATCCCCAGGAGTGGGATTGCTGGATCATATGGAAGTTCTACCTGTAGCTGTTTAAGGAACCTCCATACTGTTCTCCATAATGGCTGCACTAATTTACAGTCCCACCAACAGTGCAAGATGGTTCCTCTCTCCCCACATCCTCACCAGCATTTGTTATCTAGACTCTTTCATCTCTGAATTTTATTGATATGAGAAAGACATAAACTTCTTTCCTATCTAAATCACTGTTATTTTCAGTTTTCTATCATTTACAGTCAAATATTTTAATATAGACATACATCACTGGTATATTCCACAAGCCATTCAAATACAGCATGTTCTAATCATGCTCAATATTCTGTCCCTCTCAAAACTTCCCTCAGTCTAATTATTTCTTTTTCAGATAATGTTATTATGATCTGCACATAGTAATTCAAACCAGAAACCCAAGAGTCACCTTAGAATCCTTCTCTACTTTCACGCCACACGTCCAAAGAATATCCAGGGCTTTTACATTTTACTCCACTCCCTAAATGCTTCTCAAACATATGCTTCTTACTTTTGCATATCAACTGCCTCTGATGTATGCTTCTTTCCTGTACTAATAACACTCAGAATAAAATACAAATTTTCTATTATGTCCTAAGAGCCCCTTGCATGATCTTACTCTCCTACCTTTACAACCATACATTTTTCTACTATTTTCTCCTCTCCTTACTCTCCAGGTACAATGTCATCCTTTCTGTTTCTTGAAGACATCAATCTTATTACCATTTCAGAGCCTTTACACCAGCTGTTCACTCTGCTTGGAGCACTGGTCCAAGCCCTTCACATGGCTGGTTCTTCCCTCTCCAAGTCTGAGTAAATGTCAGCTCCTCAAAACGGCTTTCCCCGATCACCCTATCTAAATCACCTTGACACACACAGATGCACACATCTACTCTCTATCATATTACTATGCTTATTTTCTTTATAGCAATTATCACATGTGGCACTATCTTGTTTGCATGTTATCTAGTTCTTTGTTGTCCATCTCCCTCGTGAGACAGCAAGCAGGTTGAAATAGACTCAATCTGTCTTTACTTCTACATACTTTTTGCCAAGCACATAGGAGGTGCTCAAATATTTGTCAAATAATGAATGAATGTTCTATTTCTAATCTTGTCCCTCTTTAGACCTATTCTCCTTGCTGATACCAGAATGATTTAGACAGAATCCAACTATAAAACAATGCTAATGTAAACTTGTCAAGTTTCCAACAGGGGTTTCCAAATTTTAGCATGCTAGGAAACACCTTGAGGTATTCAAAACATAGATTCCCAGACCCACCCTCAGGAGATTGTGATTTAATACATCTGGTGCAGTGCCTGGGAAAATGCATTAAATGTATTTTTAAAAGCACTCTAGGCAACTCTGAGGCCATAAAGTGTGCAGAATAAAACTCACACTCTTTAACCTGGTGTACAAGGTCTTACATAACCAGGCACTTACCTGGCCCCAGGTCCCTTTACTGCCATGTCCCACCTGAAATTTTGTTTCAGCTGTGCTGAGATGCAGCTGTTCTTTAAACACACTGCGTTAATTTTTGCCCCTGAGCTTTTGTTCCTGTTGTTCCTAATCCCACCATTTTACCCAGATGCCTCTGCCACAAGATTCATCTTTTCCTGAAGAATTCACTAAAATTCCAGGAAAAACTCAGTACTGCTAAACAGAAAGGGGCTCTTGTTTGTTTTTCTTTATCTACATAAAGCAATGTGGGATAAGATTTGAACATCTAGTACTTATAGTCCCATTTATAACTATGATAATCCCCTCCAGTTCAAAAATAGTGGTGGAAAGAATGTAATTGTAAATGTTATGGAGTGTATTGACTTTGGAGAACCTGGGATAGTTATTAAAGCCAAACCAACAAACAAAGAGCATCAGAAGTGGAATTCCTTCCATCTTTTCCCAGGTTCCATTGAAAACAAAGCCTGAGATGAAAGCTTACATGCTAGTATTTTACTAGGGGTGTAAAATCTCAGGGAAGCAGAATTGAGAAGTAAGACAGTGAGCCAGAGAACGAGACAAAATTTAATAGGATGCTTTACCAAACAGGCCACAGCTTCATAATAAATGTAGTAGATTACTCAGTCTCATTCAGCATCTTTAATAGACTGTTTGAATGACTCCGTCTTGGAATAGCCCACCCGTGAAGATGAAGGAAAGAGTATCTTTCTGCCAGCACCCTTCTCTCTCATCTCCCATGCACCACAAGAGTTAACTTCACCACATTTGCAGGTTGTGTTACCTGGCTTCTCGGGACATCATGGCCATAGTCAGACACAACAATTGGTCCTTCTTGTTAGGCAGTAACACAAGCATAGCAAATGGAGTGGGAATACAATGGGAACCACCACTTCTCATCCCACAGATCTTTGATGTTAGTGCCAATCTCTATAGTCCTCACAGTACTGCTTATGATTAACTGTCCTGACCAGGATGGGGTAGGACATTTTGAAGGGCTCTAACTAATCCTTTCTTTATGAAGGCCATTACTTTATAAACAGATATACACAAGTCAGAAACTCCTACCAGATGCTAACTGTTTCTATCAAATTATACATTCAGGATCTCAGGAAATAACTGCAAAATAAGCCCAGAGACTAACCAGGCATGCTGTGAAATAAACTTGGTTAAGACCCCAGTCCACTTGGGGGATGACAACTGTGTTTTGGGTCCCCTACTGTTGTTGTTAATGTCAGTTCAGATACCATAACTAATAATTCTGTTTTCTTACCATAGAGTTATCCTGGCAAATGACATCAGGTCTTTTTAAGGAAGGACTGAAGGAGTATTCACCTCATACATTTCTAATGGCATCATAGGATCCTTCTTCAAGAGGAGAAATCCCCACATCACTTTCAATCAATGAGCTCCAGATCTATTCACTTAGATCTGATAACTATGAAATATGACAATTTTCCATTGCAATAGCTAATATCAAACTTCTACTTGCTAGTTGTTGTTTTTTTTTTAATTATGCAAGCAGAGAAACACCTCAGTTTAGCTTCCCGTCTATCTCACTGCTAACAGCCCTATGACCCATTGCCTCTCATCACGGGTTTCTGCAGCTCAAGGCACCCTCTCCCTCATTCCAGCCTTGTGGCCTACTGTAGCCGGTATGTTAACCATTCCTCTGACAATTGAGGACTTCCACCTGGCTTCGATGAGTTCATAAGCTAGGGGAATGGGAGGATAGTAAAATATTGTTTAACGGGTACAGAATTTTGGTTTGACCTGGTGAAAAAGTTCTGGAGCTGGATAGTGGTGATGGTCGCACAGCAATGTGAATGTACTTAGTGTCACAGAACTATACACCTAAAATAGTGAAAATGGTAAATTTTGTACTGTATATATTTTACCACAATAAAAAAAGAAGCAATTCAAAACTATTACCCTTGTAATTATCATTTCCCCCTGCTATAGGTCAAATGTGTCCCTCAAAAGTTCATGTATTAGAAACAATCACCATTCTAACAAGATTGTTAAGAGGGTGGGAAATCCAGTTCTGATATTTGAAAGGTAGGGCCTTGAGGAGGTGATTAGATTGTGAGGACTGTGCCCTTGTGAATGGACTAAGCTATCCATGGAGTAATAGGTTTGGCTCTGATGCCTTTATAGGAAAACAAGTGAGCAGATTAGCTCTCTTGCTCAGCCCATTCTTGCCATGTGATACCCTTGGTTGCTATAAAAAGTCACCAAGAATAAGGCCCTCACCAAGTGTGTTCCCTGGACCTTGGACTTACCAGCCTCTAAACTGTAAGAAATAAATTTCACTTCCTTATAAATTACCCAGTTTCATGTATTCTGTTAAAAGCAACAGAAAATGGACTAATATACCTCAATTCCAATTAAGTATAACAGTCACATAATATCAATTGTGCTTTTCATACCTCATGGAGCCTAGTTACAACAACTGGTTTAAAATAATTTTCTGATAGTTGCCACATTGGGTCATCTTACGGTTATTGCACATGCATATACGTGTGTGTGTGTGTGTGTGTGTGTGTGTTTGTGTGTGTGTGTGTTTGTGTGTGTGTGTGTGTGTGTGTGTCCTGCTTTCCCCTTGAGAATTGGTCATCTTTTACTGATTGATTGCATTTTGAGTAATTTTGGATTGTATTCTAGACATTGTGAGCATTATGCTGCATAGGCTCTGGATCCTGTTATAAACTTCTGCAGAATGTTGATGTTTCTATTTTAGAAGGCATCCAACCTGGTTAGGTTCATACCATATGTTCTGTTTCCTTCTGTAAGGGTATATTCAATTTCTGTTTAGTTCCTGAAACTTTTGCTACATTGGTTTGGGTGTGTCCCATTCATGTATTACTCAGGAGACTTATGCAAGTGGTTCATATATCAGTTAAGTTTCCTAAGCCTTGGCTACACGTCTTTGGTTGTGGCCCATGCATGCATAACTCAGGGGTTTATCTGAGACTAGTTCAGATTGATAAACAGGACTAGGAGAACCCTTTCCTGACTCTTCTCTAGTACTTCCCCCAAACTCACACTTTTCTGGTTCCTTTGGCCAGAAAGATTGAATTTATATCAGTTTAAGCTGCATGTTCCAACGCACAACTTCATGGCTGAGGCCTTCCCTTGGGATAAAACTGTGGGAGGAAAAATAAATAGTAAAACCTGTCAGGCTAAGGCCCAGACCCTTCAAAACCGTTGTACAGACTGGGTCACAGACCCCTCACATACAGGCTGCAAACTAGGTAACTGGGAAAAGATCCTGGGAGCCACCAGCAGAGTTGACAGGTTCATTCCAACAAGAGCGCAGTCCTCAGCTTCCTCAGCAGTAGCTTACAGCAGCCTTCAGTAGCACAGGCAGTGGCCTCTTGGAGCATCCCAGGGGCCCTGGCAGCAACAGCCTCAAGCAGCAGTAGCATCCTCCTCTGGCCCCCCACTGGGGTATCCCAGGGGCAGGGGGCACTGTGGATCAAAGCTGTTTGTCCTTTATACTCAAGTCCAATAACCAAGGACATCTGGGTGTGAGTCAGAAAACCCAAGCAGGAACACCTGGGTGCCCATGCACATCCACAGACAATAGCCAAGGAACACCTGGGCACACTGCACAGCTAACATAGTGACATCAAATGCTTGGCAAGATTCCAAATCCCCAAGGCAGCCTGACCATTTACTTTCACTTTCCTTACACCACCCCCACTCCAAGCATTTGACTTCTCCAAGTTCTGATTCCCCTCCACAATCCTGTGTTTTAGTTTACTTTTCAGAGTCCTCACATTTTTGTCTGTTTATTTTGTTCTGGGTTTCCAGCTCTCATCAGGAGATGGAACAGGCTAGAGTGGGCTAACACCACTATAGCAGAATCAGAATGGTCCTCCCACTTTTCTGTTTGTTTGCTGGTATATCAGTAAGATCCAGCCAGGAAATGAAAGAACCAGGTCAGTTTTTTCAAACACAATGACTTGTACTAAATGTGAATTGATTTCACAGGTGATGGAAAGTTAGGGAAGCTAAAAAGGAGATGGCAAATCAACACAGATTGACAACAGCTGGAAGCGGCCGCCAACCCTAGTATTAGATGGACAGTGAAGGGAGATGTTATCAGAGGCCAGATGCTGGAGCTTTCTGGCAAGCACTAGAACATGTGAAGGTACACTGCTGGGACCATGGTGGGAGAAGCTCAGGCTTGGAGCTGCAGAGGAGATTCACATTCACAGCCAGAGAGGCCACAAGAGGCAGAGTAATTTGGGGTGCGATATCCCAGCTTCTCCTATCACTCTCACTTTCCGGTCTTCCAATAGAACCTCCTACTGACTAAACCTACTGGGAAGCCAGAGTACAAGAGAGCCAGGGGAATGGTTTTCTAACAGAGTAAAGCAGAGGAAGGTAGGTGCTATGGTTTGAATGTGTCCCGTCCAAAATTCAGGTGTTGACAATATGATAATAGTAAGAGGTGAGGCCTTTAAGTGGTGATTAGGCCATGAGGGCTTCTCCCACATAGTGGGATTAAGGCCTGTGTAAAGAGCTTTACAGAGCATTTGGTCCATCTTCTGAGGACACAGCAATAAGAAGCCATCTTGGAAGCGGAGACCAGACTCTCACCAGACATCAGATCTGCCAGTGCCTTGATCTTGAACTTCCAAGCCTCCAGAACTATGATATATAAATTTCTATTCTCTATAAATTACTTAGTCCAAGGTCTTTGGTTAAAGCAGCACAAACATACTGAGATAATAAGAAAATGAATTTGGGTCAAAAAAGGATTTGATAGGCACATTGGAGAATTCCCAAATAAATCCCAAACATCTATCATTTTGCCCATATATACTAACACTTTACATTTTTAAGGTGCATTTTAAAAAATCAACATATAGATAAAATAGCAAATAGCACCAATTGAATAGAAGTTTGACATCTGCCAGAAATTTAGAAATGGCTGGCATTTGAAATGATTATTTCTCAAGATGCAATTTGTGTTATAAACTCCAATTCATGGTATGAGAGAGTGAAGATTCAGGCACTATCCAAGTTACATCCTGATCTCTAATTGAGATCAAAAGGCATAGATCAGAGCCAGGAAATAATAGCCAAAAGGAAAGGAAACCCAAATTCAGATACATGAGTGATATGGAATAAGACAGAAGAAAAGGGGCTTCTCTTCCTAACTAAAAACTCAGAAAACCCCTGAAAATCTAGGAGATGCAGTTCACAGGCAAATGAACTTGTATTTCTCCAACATTATAACTCCAGTTTCTGGCAGAGTATTTTTTTAATCCATAGAGTTTTAATAGGGAAATAGTCTAGGAGAGCCGTCAATATGGGCCTTCTAGCTTGCCTAGGATCTTTTTCTCTAAAAGAAAATATGCCTTGAGTTATTAGAAAAAAGACTTAAATGAAATTGCCAATTTAAAAAAAAAAAAAAAACTTTGACACTTTCTTTAAAGTCATGCTCAATCTATCTTTTCTTGCTTATGATACAGCCAACTTGCATATAAACAATATGCAAAACCATTTTTTAAAAATCAGTTTTTGTCCAGGTAATTTCAACTAGGACTCAATTTTTCTAAAATAAAAAAGAAAAGAAAAGAAACAAATGGAAAATGTCATGCGAGTTTCTGTGTTTTTATTACATTCTCTTCATAGTCTTCATTATAAATGTTATCAGCCTATAAGTGGATCTATTCCAAAGCTAACATCTCATTTCTTGGCTCTAAAAGTGAAGTATTTTAACTCATTTACCCATATAAGTATTTTATCAATATACAAAGTAAAACAAACACAAAAGTAAACCACTGTAACTTGTTATACAGCTGAAAAAGACTAGGGCTTTACTCAGCTAAGAATAATACATGGAACTTATAGAAGGAGAGAAAAGAACTGTGGTTGCTAGAAGTGGAAAAGGGGAGGGGAGAGGGGGAAGTGGGGGGGTAACAAGAAGTTGGTTAACAGACACAAGGAATGATTATGTATCATAATGATGAATAAGTTAACTGTCCTGATCGACCATCACACATTATACACAGCTTCTAAAGGTCACCTTTGTACCTCACATATATGTAGAATAAATTATATTTTAAAAATAAAATAAAAGATATAATTAGTCTGTATAATTTTTAGACCAGTTAATTGCTCCATCAGAGTTTCCAATTATGCCAGTGGTTCTCAAATCCCCCAGTACCGGAAGAGGTGACATAGGTTCACATATAGGACAAGGCTATGGCCAGTCCCTGATTTGGTTGCAGGGCTATTGCATTATGAGAAATAGCTCTCCATTAAGTAGCTCTAACTTCACTCTTGTATCACAACTGAGTCCACCATGACATAAAGAACAACCTGGGTGAGAAGTATCTGATAGTGCCTCCTTAAAGAATGTATTTTCCCTTAGACACAAAAAGAGTTATAATGGTCAAACTGAAAACAACACATGCAACTCTTTTCACAATTTTCTGTGGCATAGATACACCTGGGTAAGCATAAACAACATAGAAAGCACTCAGAGCTGACATTTAAACATTCCCAGGGATATACATACACTTGTCTTAGTGCCTTCACAGAAATAGTATGGCCAATATAGTGCTTTGCACAGGTGTCATTTATCAGTTTTATTGCACACAGGAAATGGCATTGTCTACTGAAAAGTATTCTCTTTGGATGTAAAACTAACCAAAAAGAAAAAAATAAAAATAAAGTTGATCACAGTTGAGAAAAGTGGGAAGGTCTATAGGTTAACTGCAGTTGCTCCCGTAGATTTCCTGTAACCACCCCTGGAGAGGAAAGGAGGAAGGGAAGGAAAGAGAGAAAAGAGGGGACAGAGCTGCAGGGGAGATGGAGGAAGAGGAGGAGGAGAGGATTTAAGCAATGTATTGCTTTTTCCTCACAATCTCTTCTTTTATCTTGATACTTCCTATGGCTGATTATATTACCTTGAGTTCACATGGATCTCATGTAGACAATGCTAGATATTTAGAACAGAATGTGTTGATGAAGGAACCACCAAGTCTATATTTTGCATGGGTAATAGTAGCCAAGCATGGCATTGTAAGAGAATCAATGTTTAATCTTCCCCAGATACCATTACTATTTGAAATTCTTAAGCATCATTTTTGGCATCAGAAAAATTTGATAAACTCCTACTTAATTGACCAAACTTTAGATTTATATTGGTTTCATGCCACTCCTTAGAGAAATTTACCTCCATTTTGGAAGAATACAAAGGTCACTACCTAAAAGGCAAATCAAGCCAAATCTTATAAAGCCAAGCCAAGCCACACACTCAGAGTTGCCTGGTTTGAGTCCTGAACAAAATATTTGAATCAACACTTTGCAAAAGATATGAATGGCTAATAAGCATATGAAAAATATACTCAATATCATTAGTCACCAGGGAAATAAAATTAAAAGTGTTACAGCTCATTACAGCAAACTCGCAAGGAGAGGCAAGATACCAAGGCTTGAAGCAGGAAGCAGAGTGTATTGTGCCGGCACCAGCTCAGTGGACTTGTGTCACAAAGGCTGAGCCCCCCAGTACAGTGGGGCTGTTTCTTTTATATGGTTTTTACTTCCTGGTCTTTAAAGTCGGGCAAAGGGTACCCTTATATGGTGATGTTTTTCTCTCAGGGGTGGAAAGTCCCAGATCAGTTAGCTGTTGCTGCAGAGCAGAGCACAGCTGGGCATGCATGATAGCAGGGTGGGGCACAGCCTGCCTCAAAACCATAATGAGATATCACTCCATACCCACTAGAATGGCTAAAATAAAAAAGACTGACCATACCAAGGACTGGCATGGATAAGAAGTGAAGGGGACTCTCATACACTGATGGTGGGAGTGCAAAATGGTATGAACACTGTGGAAGAAAGGGTTTGGTCACTTTTTATAAAACGAAACATACACTTTACACTTTACCCAGCAATTCCACTCCTTAGACTTTGCCCAAGATAAAGGAAAACATGTTTACAAAATAATAGGAAAAACTAAAATGGTCAACAACATTTAATTGAAAAAAAGTGGTATATTCATAGAAGGGAGTACTACTCAGCAATAAACAACGGATACACATGGATGAATCAAAAAACATTATGCCAAGTGAAAGATGCCAGAAACCAAAGAGTACGTGGTATATGATGTCACTTATATGAAACTCCAGAAAGGGCAAATCTAAACTATAGTGTCAGAAAGCAAATTTGCATTTTGCCAAGAGCAAGGGAAGGATTGGAGGACTAAATTCAAAAAAAATCACAAGGGAAATTGGGGATGAAGGAAGTGTTTATCTTGATTGGGTTGGTGGTAAGTGAGGGTATACATCTATAAAAATTGTATTTCTTGGGCTGGCCCCGTGGCTCACTCGGGAGAGTGTGGCACTGGTAGTGCCGAGGCCGCGGGTTCAGATCCTATATAGGGATGGCCGGTGCGCTCACTGGCTGAGCGCGGTGCAGACCACACCGTGCCTAGGGTTGCGATCCCCTTACTAGTAAGGAAAAAAAAATTGTGTTTCTTGTTGTATGGAAAATACGCTAGCCTCAGGGTACCATATTTTCAGAATCGCTTATTTTATCTTTAATAATTTTGACTATTTGCTGCCATTTGTTGTGCACCTAATTTTAGATATGTGATCCCATATAACCCTCATAAGACATGACCAGATAGGTATTATGATTACTGTCATCTCAAAGATGGGGAAATAGGGCTCAAAAATATTGAATAATACTCTTATATTAGCCTGAGTTGAAATAATTACATTCTACATCATCTCCCTATGATGCCTTCGGCTTTATTTTAAACAGGATGTACCACATAGCACTAGTTTATGTCTTATATTACTCTTTTGATATTTTATTTTAGAGGTTGATATAAAATCTCACTCATGACTTCCTTTGAAGCAGAATAAATTATTGCAATTATCTTTACCCTGACTTTCTTATTACTTCCATATTATATCCTAATTATGGACTCTAAACTCCATATTTTTCACCAGTGAAGTTAGTGTAGGTTAGATTACTCTAATTCTCCAACTATCTTAAAATAAAATGCCTTTTGATTTTGTGCTACCTTAACTACCTGAGTTTTCCAAATAATACTTGGACCTATTTGCTACATCAATTTAAGAATATTCTATATTTTCTTCTGGTCCATGACTCTTTCATCATTTATGCTCATTATATTGAGAATGCCCTTTCACAGATATACAAAAACTTATTTGATTAGGGCCAGATTCTGTTGTCAGGTTTGCACATAGCTCCCATTAAGTTTTATGTGTAGTCCACCTAATAGCTCATTTGAAATGTTTTAGTATATCTACTAAGTTGTTAGGGCACTAAAAAATAACCACATCTTATTAATTTCTGCTTTAATAAGAGCCAAGTTTATTTATATTTTACCTTCCTGGAAAAAAAAATGTATACCAAGAAATCCTATAAAAATCTCATATAGTGTGCCAGTAAGTTTTAGCAACCTTTAAAGTGGTATATTTTCTAAAAAATTAGGAGTTGTGCTAAGTGACAATACCTGAACAACTGAGAATTCATGAGCAGAAATCAGAATGTTCAACTCTAAAAGAGCATCTCTTCCATTGTCTCTTTAATAGGTCTTAAATCACAAACTTTGTTCTTAATATTTTCATATTCAGTATAACTAGGCAAAAAGAAAAATTCACTGGTTTTTTTTTCTATATATTCCACACTTCTGACACCACATATATGGATTTCTCACACCAAGCAATCATTCATTTCTCTAGCAGACACCAAATGGGTGTCCTACAATTTAACTCAATTCTGTCACTAACTGCCTGGAGTTAGCATAGACTCCACAAATTAAGGACTCAGTAACACAAGACTGCTCCTCTCCCCCATTTGACACTAATCTTAAATCCAGGTTGTCACCTGTGCTTTTGATCAGCTGTAAATAAGAGGTTCCCACAACCTCAGATTCAATAATTTGCTAGAACAGTTCACAGAACTCAGGAAAACAGTTTACTTATTAGATTACCAGTTTGTTATAAACAGATACAATGCAGGAGCATCCAGATGGAAGAGATGCATGGAACAAGGTACGGGGTGAGGTGCCTCTCTGGGTGAGCGGTCCTCCCAGGACCTCCATCAGAAGTGCCCTGTCCTTTGCAGTTTTTTTAATTGGCAGATAAAATTGTATATAGTTAGCATGTACAATAGAATGTTTTGAAATATATATACATCATGGAATGGCTAAATCAAGCTAATTAGGAAAGATGTTGGCAGAGGTTACAAAATTTTCGATAGAAATAAATCCATGGGATCGATTGTACAACATAATGACTATAGTTAATAACAGTATTTTGTATTCTTGAAAAATGCTAAGGGAATAGATTGAAGTGTCCTTTGGGGTTTTTATGGAAGCTTCATTAGGTAGGCATGACTGATTAAGTCACTAGCTACTTGTAATTAACTCTTCACCTCCTCTCCCTGCCCCCAGAGTTTGGAGAATAGAGTTGAAAGTTTCAACCCTCTAAGCTCAGGGCTGGCTCCCCTGGCCCCATCCTTAGAGGCTTGTCAAAAGTCACCTCATTAACATAAACTCAAATGTGGTTGAAGGGGATTTGTTAGAAATAACAAAAGATGCTCCTTTCACCTTAAAGGCATTTATCACTTAAGAAATTAAAAGGGTTTTAAGAGATCCGGTCAGGAACCAGAGACCAAATATAGATTTCTTTATTAAATTACTATCACACTAGCTTCAAAGAGTTATCTAATCACAGGTAAATAATGGAGAGTTGATTTATTTCAACAGATAAATTTGAAACCCTTGTCTTAGGCAAAGACCAATAACTAGGTTAGGAATGGGAAGTTTCCTACATTGTGTCAAATTTATAAATGTTACTTTTGTACTTTTCTCAACACTGGCCAGCAAGCAATTCAGTCCACATCTGCTTCGATTTATTTCCTCCGGGAAAGCAGGGTGCTTCTTCAAAAACTGATATCTCAGATAACAAAAATACAAGGATGCTAAGGTAGACTTTCTGGAGTCCTGGAAAAACCACCATGGCTCAGAGTCCCAATTATGATGATACCCAACAGCCCCGTCCATCCACCTTTACGTCCAAGCCTCTGGAGCACTTGAATGGTGCTACTTTAATTCACCATAGCTGCTACAGAACCAGAGGGTGAGAGACAACAGCACCCCCAGCTAGGTAACCTGCTTCATATGATACAACCATGTGTTGTATCTCTGGATATTCACGTCTAGGCTTGAAAACCAACAAATGTGTTCGATATTTCAACAGTATATCCAAAGAAAGCACTTATCTTCATCACGGCATATGGTTATTTGTCTCATTGATGAAGGACTATCTCACTTCTTCATAACTTTGGGAAGCAGCATCCCTCAGAACCTTAGCATGCCCTAGCTTGGTTTGAAATCCCACCTTAGCAGCTTCCAATGCAGCTGGGGCAAAGTCTTTAAAATAAATAAATAAATAAATAACCACTGACAGACAAAGCAAAAGAAGATTATTTGCATCAGAGGTATGCAGTCTCTCTGAACACACTGCAGTAAAAGTCTTGAAAGACTTCTACTTTTTTAAATTCTTATTTATTTTTTTCAAATCAGGATAATTAACACATTCGTCATTATACAATGATTCAATTTTTGTGGCCCTTTACCAATTCCTCCCTTTCCTCCCTCCCTCTCCTCCTTTCCAACCCCTGGCAATGTCAGTTCTGTTGTCTTCTCTTAAAAAGTTTAACATATGGGCCGACCCCGTGGCGCACTTGGGAGAGTGCGGCGCTGGGAGCGTAGCAGTGCTCCCGCCTGCGGGTTCGGATCCTATATAAGGATGGCCGGTGCGCTGCTCACTGGCTGAGCGCAGTGCGGCCGGTCACAAAAAGACAAAAAAAAAAAAAAAAAAAAAAAAAAGTTTAACATATTATTGTGAATATATCTTTTTTTTTTTTTCCTGTTTTTATTTGTTTATTTATTAGCTCCCACATGTAAGTGAGAACATGTGGTATTTCTCTTTCTGTGCCTGGCTTGTTTCACTTGACATAATTTTCTCTAATTTCATCCATGTTGCTGAAAATGGCAGTATTTAATTCTTTTTCATGGCAGAGTAGTATTTCCTTGTATAAATATACAACATTTACTTTATTCACTCATTTGATGGGCATTTAGGTTGGTCCCAACTCTTGGCTATTGTAAATAGAGTGGCAATAAACATGGGAGTGCAGGTGTCCCTTCAGTATAATTTCCATTCCTTTGGGTACATACCTAGCAGTGGGAGTGCTGAGTAATATGTTAGTTCTATCTGTAGTTGTTTGAGGAACCTTCATATTATTTTCCATAATAGCTGCTCCATTTTACAGTCCCACCAGCACTGTAGGAGAGTTCCCCTTTCTCTACTTTCTCTCCAGCATCTCTTTTTTTGTTTTTGATAATAGCCAGTCTCGCTGGAGTGAGATGATACATCAGTGTGGTTTTGAGTTGCGTATCCCTGATGGTGAGCACTTTTTCATATGTCTGCTGGCCATTTATATATCTTCTTTTGAGAAATGCCTATTCAGCTCCTTTGCCCATTTTTAAATCAGTTTTTCAATGGGTTTTTTTTTGTTTGTTTTTTTTGTTTGTTTTTTTGGGTGTTAAGTTGTTTGAGTTCCTTGTATATCCTGGATATTAATCCTTTGTTGAATGCATATTTTGCAAACATTTTTTCCCACTCCATTGGTTGTCTTTTTGCTGTTGTTTCTTTTTAGAAGTCTTTTAGCTTGACATAATCCCATTTGTTTATTTTTCCTTTTGTTTCCTGTGCTTTTGGGGTCACATTCATAAAGTCTTTGTGCAGTCCTACTTCCTAAAGTGTTTCCCCTACATTTTCTGTTAGGAGTTTTATAGCTTTGGTGCGTATATTTGATTCTTTAATCCATTTTGATTTGATTTTGGTATATGGTGAGAGGTACAGTTCTAGTTTCATTCTTCTAGATATGGATGTCCAATTTTCCCTGCATCATTTATCAAAGAGGCAGTCTTTACCCCAGTGTACGTTCTTGGTGCCTTTGTTGAAGATCAGTTGGCTGTAAGTATGTGGTTTGATTTCTGGGTTCTCTACTCTGTTCCATTGGTCAGTGTATCTGTTTTTATGCTAGTACCATGATGTTTTGGTTAATATAGCTTTGTAGTATAATTTGAAGTCAGGTAGTGTTATGCCTCTGGCTTTATTTGATTGATTGATTGATTGATTGATTGATTGTTAGAATTGCTTTGGCTGTTCAGGGTCTTTTGTTGCTCCATATGAACATTAGGATTTTTTTTCTCTCTTTATTTTTAATAAGAATTGTCATGAGATACAAAGTTAATTGTCACCCCTCGTGCCCATGATGTGAGGGCCAGATTCATACTGGCAGCATACCCATTACCAGTAATTGCATTTGTACCCCATGTCCCCCACCCAATTGTCCCCAACCTCCCTCCCCATCCCCCGTTCCCCCCACTCCACTTTGTAGCCCAAGGAATGTTCTCTCACTCTGCAAGTCCAATGCACTACTGTGGTCTTTCTTTCCTTCCTTCTTTCTCTCTTAGCTCCCACATATTAGTGAGCACATGCAGTATTTATCCCTCTGTGCTTTGCTTATTTCACTCAATATAAGTTTCTCCAGGTTTGTCCATGTTGTTGCAAATGGGAACATTTCATTCTTTCTTATGACAGAGTAGTATTCCATGGTGTATATATACCACAGTTTCCTTATCCAATCATCCATCGATGGATATTTAGGTTGGTTCCATATCTTGGCTATTGTAAACAGAGCTGTGATGAGCATGGGAGTGCAGGAGTGTTAGGATTGTTTTTTCCATTTCCGTGAAGAATGTCATTGGTATTTTTATGGGGAATGTGTCAAATATGTAGATCACTTTGGGTTGTATGGACATTCTCACCATGTTAATTTTTCTAATCCAAGAGCATGAAATGTTTTTCCATCTTCTTGTATCCTCTTCAGTTTTTTTCAACAGTGATTTGTAGTCCTCATCATAGAGATCTTTCACATCCTTGGTTAACTTTATTCCTAGGTTTTGTTTGTTTGTTTGTTTGGTGACTATTGTAAATGGGCTAGATTTTTTGACTTCTTTTTCTGCTAGTTCATTGTTGGAGTATAAAAATGCTACTGATTTTTGCATGTTGATTTTGTATCCTGCAACTTTGCAGTTTATCAACTCAAGAGTTTTTTGTAGCATCTTTAGGCTTCTCTGTATATAGGATCATGTCATCTGCAAACACAGACAATTTGACTTCATCTTTCCAATCTGGATGCCCTTTATTTCTTTCTCTTCCCTGATTGCTCTGGCTAGTACTTCCAATACTATATTAAACAGGAGTTGGGAGAATAGGCATCCTTGTCTTGTTCATGTTCTTAAGAGAAAAGCTTTCAGCTTTTTCCCATTCAGGATGATATCAGTGCTGGGTTTGTCATATACGGCTTTAATTGTGTTGAAATTATTTCCTTCTATACCTAATTTTCTGAGAGTCTTTAACATGAAGGGATGTTGAATTTTGTCAAATGTTTTTTCAGTGTCTATCCAGTGTCTTATGGTTTTTGTCCTTGATTTTGTTGATGTGGTGTATCACATTTATTGACTTCGGCATGTCGAACCATCCTTGCATCTCTGGGATGAATCCCACTTGATCATGGTGTGTAATTCTTTGATGTGTTGCTTCATTCTATTTGCTAATATTTTATTAAGGATTTTTGCATCTGTGTTCACCAAAGATATTGGCCTATTGGAGTATTTTTGTTGTATCTTTGTCAGGGTCATGTTTGCTTCCTGAATGAGTTTGGGAGAATGGCCTCCTTTTCAATTTTTTGGAATAGTTTGAAGAGAATTGGTGTTAATTCTTCTTTAAAGATTTGGTAGAATTCAGCAGTAAAGCAGTTGGTCCCAGCCTTTTCCTTTTTGGGAAACTGTGATTACAGCTTCAATCTCATTGCTTGTTATTGGTCTGTTTAGGTTTTCTATGTCTTGTTTGTTCAGTCTTGGTAGTTCGTATCTGTCCAGAAATTTGTCCATTTTCTCCACATTTTCAAATTTGGTGTATAATTGTTTGTAATCATCTCTAGCAATTCTTTGTATTTCTGTGGTATTAATTGTAATGTCTCCTGCTTCATTTCTAAGTTTTGTTATTTGTGTCTTCTCTCTTCTTGTTGTAGTTAGCCTAGCTAATGGCTTTCCAATTTTATCTTCTCAAGAAACCAACTTTTTCTTTCATTGATCTTTTATATCATTATTGGGGTCTCTCATTTAGTTCTTCTCTGATCTTAATTAATTCTTTCTATCTACTAACTTTGGGATTGGATTGTTCTTGTTTTTTCCAGTTCTTTGAGGTGTAGCATTAGATGGTTTATTTGCAATCTTTCTATTCTTCTGATTTAAGCATTTATTGCAATAAACTTCCCTCTTAATATTGCTTTTGCAGTATCCCACAGGTTTTAGTATGATGTGTCATCATTTTCATTAATGTTAAAAATTTTTTGATTTCCTGTTTAATTTCTTTTTGAACCCATATGTCACTCAGGAAAATGTTGTTTAATTTCCATGTATTTGTATAGTTTCCAAAGTTCAATTTATTATTGATTTCTAGTTTCAATCCATTGTGGCCTGAAAAAAACATGGACTAATTTCAACTTTTTAAATTTGTTTAGACTTTATTTGTGACCTTACATGTGGTCTATCCTGGAGAATATTCCAAATAACCCAGGAAGACAAAAAAAAAAAGAAAAAAGAATTTTAAAAAATGAAGAAAATCTCAGAGAGGTAACAGGCAACCTTAAGCACACAAACATCCAAATCATGGGTGTTCCAAAGGAAAGAAAAAAGGAAAAAGGTGTTGAAAACATATTCAATGAAATAATAGTGGAAAAATTCCCAGGTATAAGGAAAAACATGGAGCTTCACATCCAGGAGGCTCAAAGATCACCAAACAGATTCAACCCAAAAGGGTCCTATTCAAGACGCATTATACTCAAATTGGCAAAGCTCAAAAACAAAGAGAAAATCTTAAAAGCAGCAAGAAAAAAGCATGAAGTCACTTATAAGGGAGCCCCTGTCAAACTAGCAGCAGACTTTTCATCATAAACCCTAAAGGCCTGAAGAGAATGGGAAGATATATTAAAAACACTAAAAGACAAAAATTGCCAGCCTAGAATACTATATTTAGCAAGGCTATACTTCAGAAATGATGGAAAAATAGCATATTTCCCAGAAAAACAAAAACTGCAGGAGTTCACCACCACACGACCAGCCCTACAAGAAATCCTCAAGTGAGTACCACACCTGGTGTCTGAAAAACAACCATTACTACCATGAATACACAAGAAAGAACAAAACCCATTAGTAGAATAAAAATGAAAATGATAAAGAGAGAGGATCTTTATCTAACAACTGAAGAAACCAACAAACATGGAAGACAAAAAATAAAATGGAAAGAAAGGAACAGAAGATATTTAAAACATCCAAACAAAATCAGTAAAATTCCAGAAGTAATCAATACCGTTCAATAATAACTCTTAGTGTAAAAAGATTAAATTCCTCACTCAAAAGACACAGACTGACTGATTGGATTAAAAAGGTAGACCCAACAATATGCTGTCTTCAAGGGACTCACGTCACCTGTAGAGACACACACATGCTAAGAGTTGAAAGGATGGAAAAAGATATATCATGCAAATAGAAACCAAAAATGAGCAAGAGTAGATATTCTTATATTGGGTAAAATAGCTTCTAACCAAAACCATAAAAAGAGACAAAGAAGGCCACTATACAATGATAAAGGGATCTATCCAGCAAGAAGACTTAAGTAGAAATATATATGTACCCAATATTGGAGGAGCCAGATATATAAAGCAAACCCTACTAGACCTAAAGAAAAAGATAGACCCAAATACTATAGTAGTTAAGGACCTGAACACCCCTCTCTCAACACTGGACAGATCATCTAGGCAAAAAAGTGACAGAGACACAGTACATCTAAATTGGTATTTAGACGAGTTGGACTTGGCAGACATCTACAGAACATTTCATAAAACAACTACAGAATATATATTCTTCAAAGGCACTTAAAAGCTAAATGTGTAGTGATCATTGAAAATGGGAGCCCACCAATTAGCCAAATTATAAACACCATTTTTTTAAACATAACTGAAAATCTATTAAATATGGCCTTGTACCTTGGATGACTCCTCTGCACATGGCATTTCAGTAAACCCAGATATACAACAGCAAGACGTGTTGTGGCACAATATAAAACCCACCACAGTAAATGAAACTTCAAGGAGCATCTTGACAACTGTATCTTCCAGAATGTCACAGGCCATTTTGAGAGAGAAGTGGAGTAAATCCAAGGGCCCTGCAAGTGTTGACTTGGTGGGCCACAAGGGTCCCCTTCACCAGCTGCAGCTGTGGCATGCTGAGGTATCACAGGCTGGAGCATCTTCTCCCTGAGACAGCCAACACCCAAGTTGTTCTCTCTGCAGACTGCGGTTCATGACTTTTTTCTTGTGGTAGCATTATCACCTTGGGAAACTAGTTTGGGTTGGTTTGTGGTGAGAACATGAAAATGGGTACATCAGACTTAAATAATAACTCTAATTCATTTCTCCCCAGCTGAACCCTGTTCTTCCAGGCACGAGCCTCTCTCCTCTCACCCTGGAATAGCCAAGACCTATCCCCAGCCCTGTAGACTTTCTCATCATATCAGCGTCCCCATCTTCCTGCCTCTCTCCTTCTGTCTCTCTCACTGAGGTTCAGATGCACAAGTCCTCTCACCTCCCTTCCATCTCTGTCACTAATTTACCCTTCGATTGTATCCTGCCTTTCCCTGTCCTGTAACCACCTCCTATGTACATGTCCTATCCCTGCACCCCCAACTGCAAGCCACCAGAGAGCAGGAGCCTTGTCCTGGGTCTGTCCTCAAGGGACATTTGATAAATTAATGCACGACGAAAAGATGCCAGGGAATTAAGGCTACTTATATTATATTTTAAAACAAAATTATTTAACTAAATGTTGCTTAAAATAACCCTTAAAGAAAAGTTCACTGTTTTAGAGTAACTGGATGTTGTGGCTGTGTCTCTATCTGTCCTACTCAGCACAATTCATTCCTGGGACTAAATTCCTAAAATCCTTATGCTTAAACTGTGCCCCTGCTAAATACTTCAGACCTTTGTGACACTATCTGTCCAGCTGAATCTCTCCCAATTGTCTGCTTTTTCTACTTTGAGTCTGTTAAGTCCAGTCACCTCTGATCTGGTTTATCAGTAATGTACTGACTCATAGCAAATCTCCCCACAGCCAGGGGCTTAAAACAATAGTGAGTTGTCTCATGATTCTGTGGGTTGACTGGGCTGAGCTGGATGAGTTTTCTGCTGATCTCTCCTGGATCACTTGTGCGTCTTCAGTCATATGTCTGCTTGACTAGGACTGGAGGGTCTAAAATAACCTCAATTACATGTCCTACTTTTTAGACAGAAAAGGGGGGGGGGGCAGATAACTGTTTTCAGCTCAAAAATATCCTTATGCAAAAGTGGCTTGTTTTAGGGTGGCATATTCTGGTCCCCACCATTTGTTTAGGTCTTTCTCCCTTCAAAGGAGCTTGATGGAGGAGCCACCATAAAGTTTGTTATATATTTGTCCAGAATAGCTCACCAGGGGCAAAAAGACATCTACAATTCAGAAAAAAAAAAAAGTTAAATTTATAAAATAAGCATGTGGCCAGAGAAGCCCATACATGGTATGTCTTAGGACGGTGACGTGGCAGGTAAGGTGAAGCAGAATGTCAGTGAAAAAACTGCAAAATAGGGCATAATCAAGAGAACCGGTCAGAATTAAAAGAAAGATAGGAGAACTATGATTTTTAAATTTGTGTTTATGCAAGTAAAATATTTGTGGTTTATCAGGAAAGCCTCAAATGAATTCGATTTTTCCCCTTTCCTGGTTCTATGATCTAATTATGAATATATTGAACTGCCACATGTGTCCTCTGCTCTTAGAACTAGTACCTTTTATTCAGTACATAATTCTCCCTAGATTTTGGCTATTTTAAAGAGATATTTAGTCATCCTAATTGCATCCTAATTGTTTCCAGAGTTAATGATTTCCTAAAGCAAGGGAATCATTATAAATGAGTCCATATTGCTTTTCTCCAATATCTTTCCCAACTTTAAATGAGTTTATGTGCTAATGTGTATTAAAAGTAAATTTTCAGAGGCATTTTCAGGACTGGTGTCTGACTTAGGTGTTTACATTGCCTTTCAGGACGAAAGATTGTGAAGAAGGAAAATATACTCTTTTAAGGTAAGTCCCAGTGAATTGATACATTAAACACAAGTGTCGGTGAAGCAATTAATGTAATGATTTATGTTAATTTGAACATAAATGAGACAAACCAAGTACATCTATCATGTTATTTTTATGTTGACTTTGACATGGAAACATGAAATCTGAGGAGATTCTATCTTAACTTGAATACACAAGAAACAACAAAGAAAGAGAATAAAAACTTTAGAAGGAAGTAAGAATACTGTGTCCAAATGGATTAACAAAATGGAGCCATTTTGAGAAGGAGAAGTTTGCTCTGGTAAGGGTAGAAAGATTTCAGGGTAGAAAAATTACTCAATCATGACTAAGAGAATAAAATGAGCCAGAAGATTTTGATCTAATCACTTATTGGACTTTGGATTTCTTTTACTTTTTGGCAGAGGTAAGGCGTGAGGGGGGCGGAGAGAGGGCTGTCTAATAGAAATGTCCAAGGCTTGTTTCCTTAAGTTTTTTAAATATATCTCTAATATGAGTAAGTACATTACTGCATAATTATCTGGGCCTTTATTCAAATTCTGTTGAGAACTTTGGGCCCCAAATGGACATTTGACTAAATGATTTAGATTGCCCATACTCGCTCTGATGAGTTCAAGCTGAGTAAAAAGGAAAATCAGGGTCTTTTAAAGAAGTATATTCTAATTTTTGTGTGTTGATTTTGTATCCTGCTACTGTGCTGAAATCATTTATCAATTCCAGCAGTTTTTTTGTAGAGGTTTTAGGCTGTTCGATATATAGGATCATGTCATCTGCAAACAGGGACAGTTTGACTTCATCTTTTCCAATCTGGATGCCCTTTATTTCCTTCTCTTCTCTTTTTGCTCTGGCTAGTACTTCCAACACTATGTTGAATAGGAGTGGTAAGAGTGGGCATCCTTGTCTAGTTCCTGTTCTTAAAGGAAAAGCTTTCAGCTTTTCCCCATTCAGGATGATATTGGCAGTGGGTTTGGCATATATGGCTTTAATTATGTTGAGATACTTTCCCTCTATACCTAACTTATAGAGGGTCTTTGTCATGAATGAGTGCTGAACTTTATCAAATGCTTTTTCAGCATCTATAGAGATGATCATATGATCCTTGTGTTTGAGTTTATTAATATGGTGTATCACATTTATTGATTTGCATATGTTGAACCAACCTTGCATCCCTGGGATGAATCCCACTTGATCGTGATGAATAATTTTACGTATGTGTTGCTGTATTCTGTTTGCTAGTATTTTAGTGAGGATTTTTGCATCTATATTCATCAAGGATATCGGCCTGTAGTTTTCTTTTTTGGTTATATCTTTACCTGGTTTTGGTATCAGGATGATGTTTGCTTCATAGAATGAGTTTGGGAGATTTGCGTCCATTTCAATCTTTTGGAATAGTTTGTAAAGAATCGGTGTCAATTCCTCTTTGAATGTTTGGTAAAATTCTGCTGTGAATCCATCTGGTCCTGGGCTTTTCTTTGTTGGAAGCCTTCTGATAACAGCTTCAATCTCCTTTATTGTTATTGGTCTGTTCAAATTTTTTACGTCTTCACGGTTCAGTTTTGGGAGCTTGTGTGTGTCCAGAAATTTCTCCATTTCCTCCAAATTTTCAAATTTGTTGGCGTATAGTTGTTTATAGTAGTCTCGAATGATTCTTTGTATTTCAGATGAATCAGTTGTAATATCGCCTTTTTCATTTCTAATTTTTGTTATTTGAGTCTTCTCTCTTCTTTTTTTTGTTAGCCATGCTAATGGTTTGTCAATTTTATATATCTTTTCAAAAAACCAACTTTTTGATTCGTTGATCTTTTGAATTGTTTTTTGGTTTTCAATTTCATTCAGTTCTGCTCTGATCTTAATGATTTCTTTCTGTCTGCTAACTTTAGGTTTGGATTGTTCTTGTTTTTCTAGTTCTTTAAGGTGAAGTGTTAGGTTGTTCACTTGCCATCTTTCCATTCTTCTGAAGTGAGCGTTTAATGCAATAAATTTCCCCCTCAATACTGCTTTTGCAGTATCCCACAGGTTTTGGTATGATGTATCATTGTTTTCATTAGTTTCAATAAATTTTTTGATTTCCTGCTTCATTTCTTCTTGGACCCATATATCATTAAGTAGAATGCTGTTTAATTTCCATGTGTTTGTATAGTTTCCAGAGTTTCGTTTGTTATTAATTTCTAGTTTTAATCCATTGTGGTCTGAGCTCCAATAGTGAACATGCAGAACGAGAAATCAAGAAAGCCTGCCCATTTACAATAGCCACCAAAAAAATAAAATACTTAGGAATTGAGTTAACCAAGGAGGTGAAAAATCTCTATAATGAGAACTACAAACCACTGCTGAGAGAAATTAGAGAGGATACAAGAAGATGGAAAGATATCCCATGCTGTTGGATTGGAAGAATCAACATAGTGAAAATGTCCACACTACACAAAGTGATATACAAATTCAATGCAATCCCCATCAAAATTCCAAAGACATTTTTCTCAGAAATGGAAAAAACTCTCCAGACATTTATATGGAACAATAAAAGACCACGCATAAGCCAAAGCAATGCTGAGCAAAAAAAATAAAGCTAGAGGCATAACACTACCTGACTTTAAGCTATACTACAAAGCGATAATAACCAAAACAGTATGGTACTGACATAAAAACAGACACATTGACCAATGGAATAGAATAGAGAATCCAGAAATCAACCCACACACTTACTGCCATGTGATCTTTGACAAAGGTACCAAGCCTATTCACTGGGGAAGGGACTGCCTCTTCAGCAAATGGTGCTTGGATAACTGGATATCCATATGCAGGAGAATGAAACTAGATCCATACCTCTCACCGTATACTAAAAGCAACTCAAAATGGATTAAGGATTTAAATATACACCCTGAAACAATAAAACTTCTTAAAGAAAACATAGGAGAAACACTTCAGGAAATAGGACTGGGCACAGACTTCATGAATACGACCCCAAAAGCACGGGCAACCAAAGGAAAAATAAACAAATGGGATTATATCAAACTAAAAAGCTTCTGCACAGCAAAAGAAACAGTTAACAGAGTTAAAAGACAACCAACAGAGTGGGAGAAAATACTTGCAAAATATACATCTGACAAAGGATTAATATCCAGAATATATAAGGAACTCAAACAACTTTACAAGAAGAAAACAAGCAACCCAATTAAAAAAAAAATGGGCAAAAGAGCTAAGTAGGCATTTCTCTAAGGAAGATATACAAATGGCCAACAGACATATGAAAAAATGCTCAGCATCACTCAGCATCCGGGAAATGCAAATCAAAACCACATTGAGATACCATCTAACCCCAGTTAGGATGGCTAAAATCCAAAAGACTCTGAACAATAAATGCTGGCGAGGTTGCGGAGAAAAAAGAACTCTCGTACACTGTTGGTGGGACTGCAAAATGGTGCAGCCTCTATGGAAAATGGTATGGAGGTTCCTCAAACAATTGCAGATAGATCTACCATACGACCCAGCTATCCCACTGTTGGGAATATACCCAGAGGAAGGGAAATCATTAAGTCGAAGGTATACCTGTTCCCCAATGTTCATCGCAGCACTCTTTACAATAACCAAGAGTTGGAACCAGCCCAAATGTCCATCATCAGATGAGTGGATACGGAAAATGTGGTACATCTACACAATGGAATACTACTCAGCTATAAAAACGAATGAAATACTGCCATTTGCAACAACATGGATGGACCTTGAGAGAATTATATTAAGTGAAACAAGTCAGGCACAGAAAGAGAAATACCACATGTTCTCACTTATTGGTGGGAGCTAAAAATTAATATATAAATTCACACACACACACACACACACAAAAACCGGGGGGGGGGGAAGATATAACAACCACAATTACTTGAAGTTGATGCGACAAGCAAACAGAAAGGACATGGTTGGGGGGGAGGGGGGGAGGGAGAAGGGAGGGAGGTTTTGGTGATGGGGAGCAATAATCAGCCACAATGTATATCGACAAAATAAAATTAAAAAAAAAAAATTTCAGAGCAAATTTCAGGCTATCAGAGCAAATTGTGACTCAAAAATAAAATCTCCTGTTCCCTTTGTTCCCTTGACGTTGTATAGTCTTTTAAATACCTCGGTAGGTCAGTTGACAATAGAAGTATAAAATAAAAACCATAGGAAGTATAAATCGAGAAAAGATACCTATGAAACTTGCAATAACAACTTTGTACTGGAGAAAAATATAAAAGGCATAGTCTATGTGCATACAAAGTAACCAAATTACTAAGCAAGTTCAGCTTCTAGTAGCTAAAAATCAGCATTTTAAGGAAACCCCTAAACCCATACCCCACACTTCTGCTCACATCTCAGTCACCATAACTCAATCCCACATCAGCACTAGGGAATCAAAGAGGCTGGAAGATGCAGACTATGAGTGGGTAGTAATTCATTCAGCAAAAAGCCAGACTTCTGCAGCAGAGAAAGGGAAGAATAGGTATTAGGAAGCAGCCAGCAGTCTCTGCCATATTCCTATTCCACAGCTCTTCTTGAAACACTCCCTTCCTTTGACTCCTCAAATGTAGTTGTAGGGGGGAAAAAAGTAATATCTTTCCTTCACCCCTATCACTGGGTTCATGACTGAGACCCTTACAACAAAGGACAGATTAACAACAGAAAAAGCATGCAGATTCATTTAATGTAAGTTTTACGTGACATGGGAGCCTTCAGAAATGAAGACCCAAAGAAACAGGGAACAGGATGTGTTATTAAAGGACAGAAGGGATAATCTAATAGTAACAAATTGGGAAATTCAGCAAATCCCGTTTGTTCAGATTCTTCTTGACGTCTCTGTGTCTTCAGAAATGAGAACATCACTTTCCCCCCAATATAGGGAGGACCCCTCTGGAGTTAGGGTCTTATGATCTGCTTTCAGAAGAAGATCAGTTAGATTTTTACAACCCTCTTCAGCGGAAAAGGAGCAAGATAAGGTCAGAGAGACCCTCCTGCATCTCTGGTCTGCTCAAATACCAAGGTGCCATATTTTAGAATAGCATATTCTGAATCCGGTCATAGTCATAACTTCGTGTTAACATAGCCCACACTGATTTATGACATAACATCTCCCAAATATCACATTTATCTGCATGTGACCCTGTAAAGTAGGCATTATTATTATTACCTTCCAACTCTACTAATAAGAAACAGAAGCTCAGAGAATTATCATAATTTGTCAGGAGGAAGGACACATATGGATTGTTTTTTCATTTTGTTTTTTTTGTTTGTTACACTGTAGGCCAAATTTGTTCACCATTGCACCACAACTTCAGATTCTTCTCCTACCACACAGATTATATCCTTCTACCATCCACTAAGATGATTTTTCAGAAAAAAGGTAGAATCATACTTTGCATTGACAAAGATTCTCTCCTTATCCAAACTTTAGTCAGGCTCCTCTGAGCCCTCTTCTTCACTAGGCCTCATCCTTGGGCCTTGTCCTCAATCCTGCCAAGCCCAGTTGTAGCAAAAATCCTGCTAAGCCAGTTTAGAGAGAATCCTCCCATCCTCAATAGCTGGTCACCCTCAAAATCTCTATATCTGATCAATTTCCTCATTCCCCACCACCCACCAGGTGATATCAGATCACCCTGGTCTGCCTTCAGCAAGAAACCCGTTAGATCAATTTAGCAAGAATTCTCCCTACCCTTGATGTCTCCTCTTAGTAATTTCCCATCCACCAACCACCGTCTCACGACCTGCTCTTTAGATATAAATCTTTACTTTTCCAAGTTGTATTCAGAGTTGAGCCTGATCTCTCTCCACTATGGTGACAGCTTTGACATCTATCACAGGAGTCCTGAGTAAAGTCCTCCTTACCATCTTAACAAGCATCAGAATAATTTTTAATTTAACAACATATAAATATAAACGTGAACATATGTTAAAGATTTTTTTTTACTCAAATGATATAAGGGCACAAGGCAGATGATGTAACAGATTCAAAGAAAAAGTCAAAACAGCACAAATTTATATAAAGGAATTTTAAAAGGAATGGCAAATGGAGACAGAACTAGTTTTTTCTTATGTGGGCCCAAAATCACAGGGCAGCAGTTGCACATCTATCAGTTACCTGCAGTTTAGAAAGAGTTGCAAAATGGCTCAAAGACAGTGAACAGGTCTAGAATCTAATCACCCGGAAGGGTGTGCCATAGACAATGTACAATTTTCCAGTGAAACAAAAATTTTGTTTTCCACACACGTAATTGTAGAAAGCCCTTGCTCTTTAATTCATGACTTAGACTCATCTTTTTCTATATTATTCCCTCCGATAAGGTACTTGATTGTGTGGGCTAAATTCTCTTTCCTATACTGATAATCTCAAAACATATACTTTCATCCCTGTCTGTCTCACCCGAGGGTTAGCCCTGCATTTTCATGTTATCCAAGGCACCTATACTTAAAAGCTCAAACACCATAGCATGTGTTTAAAATTAATCCTTCTGTCTATCCCTTTAAATTACTTTTCAGTCTATCCACTTCAGTTATTGTCACAACTATTTTTCCAGAATCCCAGAATTAATATTTTAGAATCATTTTACATCTGTCCAATTTGTGCTTCGTATCCAATAGTAATTGATCTGCTTATTTTTCAACAATATGTTTTTTAGGTGCAAGCTTTCCCTTCCCTTTTATCATTCACTTAGTCCTAAATGGTCTTTTGTCTCGTCTTTCTCATTTTTATCTGCTATTAATCTAACACGTGGCTACCAGGTTAATCTTTGTAAAACCGTCCTTCAGCACATAGCATGGATCATTCTCCAATGATCTCACATACAAAATTAAATAGGTGTAGCAGTTGTGTTTTTCAAAGGTGGCTTGTAACACTATCTCCATATGCTCTTGTTACTCTTCCACAAAGAGAGGGAGTCTTTGTCCTCTCCTCTTGAAGCTGAACATTCCATTGTCATGGCCTCAACCATCAGAGTACAGCAGAAGTGACACTAGGTGACTTCCAAGGCCAGGTGTTAGAATATGATATAACTTCCACCTGGTTCTCTCTCTCTTGGGATTCTCACTCTTGGAACCCAGGCTTCATGCTGTAAGGAAGCCCAAGCCAGATGGAGAGGCTACATGAAGGTGTTCTTGCCAACAGCCTTAGCTGAGGTCCTATCTGATAACCAGCATTAACCACCAGATACATAGGTGAGGAAATCCCCAGCATGACTCCATCCCCAGCCCTGTCCAACGAAAGAGAACTCAATGAGGAGTGGCTAGCTGAAGCCAGTCAATTCCCAGAAACTTGAGAGACAATAACAGTAAATAACTTGTTTATTTATGCCACTGTATTTGGGGTCGGCTGTGAGCAATGGATAAGCAATACTGTAGGGCAGGCATTGCAATCAGTTTAGGATTTCGTGGGAAATATAGGCAGTACCAAGGTTACAAATTGCTGAATTAATTTTACTAATAGCATTTTGAGCTGTGCACTTCTTGAATATAGTAATCATGTTCCTTACATGAATGCCAATTGTCTGTCACAGTGTCTGGTCTATATAAAATGCATAACAAGCAGTGTTTAAACTATTAATTGAACAAATAGGGCTATATGTGAATTTTACCTGATTTAGCTTTATTGGGCCTTGAAACAATTGGCTCTTAATTATAACCAGAAACTATAATTTGGGGTTTGATTGTTTGGATTGTGTTTCTTTACCTTGAATGTCAAAGAATCATTTTTAGAGGTATCTTTAATACCGGGCTATGTCAGAAATAGATCAATTTAAAACCCAGATTTATAATGTAATAAGTTCTGGTGTAATGGTAAAAATTTCAGAATATTTTTCACATTCCTATAATCATTCATTTTAATTATTCATGCCAGATTTCTTGATCATAAAGAGGAAAACGTAAAAGAGAAAATGAATTAAAGCATTTTACTGCCCCATTCATATTTGAATTTTTATGTATATGTCTCAAGAGTTACATTAATTGTACTTAGACCAACATATGCTAGTGCAAAATGTAAAACAATAATTGTTCCTTCAGCATTTATTTTCAGAAGATTATTTTCATGGTAAAAAAAATACTCTTTGTTTACTATTTACAGAGTGTCAGGCTTTGAAACCTTTTCACATACGTGTACTATCTTTTAAGTAATAATTCAAATAATTGAATAGATATTCAATTCAAACAGTTATAATAATTTTAACAATTGTATGTCTATTTGCCTAATACTTCTGAGGCCTAACTTGAAATTCAGTTGTTGAAAGGGTAGATAGCTATCAATTGGAACATGACACAAATTTTAGGTAAATTAAGTAGACAATAGAATTCAAATATCCCAAATACTTAATGCTTGAAGAGCAAGATAAATGTTAAATCTGGCAAAGTTCAAAGAAGGAAAACTGTTTTAGCATAAGCCTATAGTTCTAGCCATGAGCAAACAGAAGAAGTACCTTACCTGAAACTTCAGCAAAAGACTAGCATTCCCGTGTGTCAGCTCAAATGTCCACCAAGGAGGAAGGTCTATGAATGAATAATTGTGGTAGGCAGAATATCATATTCACTGCTCCAGATGAACAAATAGTGGCAAATGCTTTGGAAGCTTTAGTAAGGCTATGCATTCCAGAAGTGGGAGATAGCAGATTCAAGGACCAACCACATCAGTGGTGTTTTTAGGGGTCTGGTGGTCTGGGGCTTGCTGTGACAACTTCTTAAAAGATAAATTATAAGCTATTGCATACCATATCCCTTACCATTTAGGAAAAAAAAAAAACCCCAAACCACAATATATATTAGGCCCTTGAGGTTATAGAGGCAGCATATTCCTCATTTGAAGATGTTGTTCTCACTCATTAACTAAGTGACATGAAAGGCTGCCAGTTTCGAGAAGAGCCCAGAGCAGAAAAGCACTCATCAGTAGCTCCTTGCCCTGATGCTTAGGTCATATGACAGGGCAAAATTTATGGTATTAACAGTGTCTGTGGTGGGAAATGTGTAATCTATAGCAAGCTCAATAGGAGAATCACAATGTAGACCTCTAGAGATTCTGCAGATGAAAACCATATACAATTTGAAAATCAGCTCATGATGTGCTATAAGACCTTGGTAGGAATAGACTGTTCCTGTAACCAGAGCTAACCGTCAGGAGCTGGGTACTCTGTAACTTACTCAGCAAGTAGAGTAGGCCTAGCAGAACTCTATTGTAAGATAAAAGTTGCACATCTAGGATTAGGACCTGTGGGCACATGAAAGATGCATAAGAAAATAATCCAGTCCTCATGGCACTTGCCACTGTTGCACAGTGGCCTCTTATTTCATACTTATGGCAACTTAGCAGTTCCCATATGATTGGCTAATAAAGAAGGAAAAAGAACAAGCTTGATTCCTGGGATGATCAGCTTGATATGTAGGTGCAACTAAAAAAGAGATGCTGCTGCATTGAAGCTCTTCTTCTGGGTGGCTGTCAAAACGAAAGTTACGAGAGGAAATGCTCCCAGTGATCCAAGCTTCGAGTAGTGCACTTGGCCATCCGGGAAAAAGAAGTAGGCCGAGGCAGCAATGTACACAGAGTCAGTGGCAGTGGCAAATAGCTTCACTGTTTGGACAGGAGCCTGGCAGGAGAAAATTGGAATGTTGGGGACAAAAGGGTTATGGTTATGAGTTTAAAGAGTGAAGAGCTTTGTTTCAAATATTAATGCAGGCCAAAAAGCATTTCCAGGGAAGAAGTATTAAACCACTAAGTACACAAAATAACTTGATTTGTTGACAGAAACCAGTCTTTGTCATTAGCAATCTCAGTGCTAACTCAATGGACTCAGAAATGGAGTAGTCAAAGCAGCAGAGCCCAAAGGCTTTTTGCTGTTTGCATGAGCTCAAAGGCTTAGGCTCTCACTCACTGAGGTTGATCTGGCCATTCTAACTGTCACATATATATCCTATCAACAGAAGAGACCAATGCTGTTTCCTGCTGAGAAACAATGATGAGAACACATTATTCTTCAAGGAGACAACTAGTCACTCAACTAGTCACTCAACTAGTTGATTATTTGGACTCCATTTTTGACTGGGGTGGTCAGTGATTGTGAAGACTAGGAGAAACATATTTTGGTTATGGATTTACCTTTCCTGACTGCTGAGCTTCAGCTAGCAACATTATCTGAGGGCTTATAGTATTTGATTGACCAACAGGGGATCCTGCAAAGCAATGCTCCAGAACCACATTACAAAGAAGTTGAATGAGTAGGTGCATGACCATGGGGTCCTCTGGCTCTGTCACATACTACACCACACAGAAATTGCTGGCCTGACAGAGTGATAGAATGGCTTATTCAAAATAAAGCTGAATACTAGCTTGTAGATGATACTCATGAGGGTGGCATGCTATATACCATGCACACCTTAAATCAATGATCACTGTTTAGTATTGAGACATGTGTCTGGGAACTAAGATGTGGAAGTAAGAGTTTTAACACTTAACATCACTCTTAAAGACCCACTTGGGGAGGGGATTTAGGCTTCCTAACCCTACATCTCTTGCCTCTATATGTCTGGTTGTCCTGGTTTCCAGAGGGGAAAGCCATCTACCCCAATGAAAGAGTTCCATTTAACTTATGATCAACTATGAACATAAATTACTGCCTGGTAGCTTTGGACTCCTCTTGCAAAGGGACCCATGGACAAGGAAGGATTCACCATTGTAGGAGAGTAACTAACCTTGATCATCAGGAAGATTTAGGGTTTCTGTGCATAAAATGGGTTGCCACTGGGGTGTCTCTTGATATTCCCATGGCCAATTTTCATGGTAAATGGGTAAGCGTCCCTGTCAAGGCCTGAGAAGGATATGATGAGCAGGGAGCTCAAAACTCTCAGGTGTGAGGGTCTAGATCAGCAGATATTCTAGCCAAAGATAAGGGGAATCTAGAAAGGATTGTTTAGGATGGAGGCAATAAGTATCAATTGTGGCTTTGAGACCAGCTGCAGCAGCAGTGGCTACAGTTCATTTCATGAACCTTCCTCTTACAATTTTCTCAGAGATAGAGACCAACCAGAATACCAGAGAAACTGATCTCACAGCAGGTGGACTTATGCTACAAGGCAGTGGATCGGTGTGGCACAGGGGTGGACTGTAGTAAAGACTGTGGTCCCCACTTCAGGACAGAGAGACTCACGCCATCAGCTGCCTGGAGGATTGGATGCTGACATCCCACATCTTAATCCCTCTCTTAGAGTTTCCTTGACCCATGGGTCTGTCTTGTTTGTTGTTTAACCCCCTCTCCAGGGGCAGCTTATATTCAGTGACTAATCAATTTGTGGTTACAGAGGGGCCCCTGATCTCAATTCAGTACCAGTCAGAAGGTCCATCCAAGATCAATATTTCCCTGTGAAATTGACTGATGCCTCTGTTCCAAGTGCATCGCTCTTCAACTTTTTCCTCTTATTCTGTCACAGGTAGTGTTCCAGAGGACAAGCCATTAAACCTCCTGTATGCAAATCTCCAATGCAGAGTTTATTTTACAGAAAATCTGACCTGAGATAGTAGATATGTAAATATGTTACATATCCACAGAAGTACACCAGATCTCACCTATACTTGTCTCGGGTAAAGAGATTTTGGATGATCTTAATTTTCTATTTTCTGTTGTATTGTTTTTCCAAGTTTTTCTACAGTGGCCATATATTACTGTCATAATCAGAATAGAACAATAACTGCTATAAGGTTTTGAAAAAGCAATTAAAAAGGAGTACCATCTCTGAAGCCAAAAAATTGAGGTTCAAGTACTGGCTGTGAAGCTTTTGTCAAGTGAGTTAGCAGTTCTGTAACTCAGTTTCATCTTCTTTAAGATGTGGGTAGTCATTATTACACAGCTTGGATTTGTTTTCAGGAGGAGAATAATAAATACAAAACATTTCAACAAACGGTAATGTACTACAGAGACGTTGTTTCTGATTTTATTACCTCTTGGAACTGTTTCCTGCTGTTTTCATTTTTATATGTTCATACCAAGTGAGAGTGGTGCTGGTTTAAATGACCAAGAGGATCACTACATGTATTTTATTTACCTTGTAAGTAAAGATTAATGCTGGGCCAGTTCCCTTAGTCAGACTGTACCCTGATTCAAACTCTCACATCCTTTATAGGGTAAAGGAAGTCAAGATCTTGTTTGAATTCTGCAGCAATCCTGTACATAAGGTCTACGATTACATCTGATGCTCAAAGCCAGAACTCTCACACCTTTAAAATAAATCATTCCCAAGGCATTTCTCTAACTGTTTGGACATAATAAATGAATGCCTTATGAAGAATTCTGCTTTTACTCAGCTTCTGGAAAAATTGATTTTGCCATATGATCTAGTAAGGTTAGGACACTTGGAACATATAGGCACCTTTAAATTTTCTCTAGACAGCAGCATATGTATGAGGGCATTTCAAAAGGTTCACAGAAAGATTTGTATAATCTTTTAACTTTATTTTTTCCATGAACTTTTTGAAGTACTCTCATATATGCAGTTAATAAAATCCTGTCTGCCTCTAATGCTGGAAAGTATCTTTTCACTGTTGTTGAAGGACTCATTCTCAATTGAAATTTGGAATAATTACTTATAGAGTCAACCCTCTTCTGTAGCTAAATTAGTCTAGTTTTAGTTAAAGCTAATTTAAAACAATAGTGATAGAGTCTGGACATGTTGTCCCTGCCAAAACTCATGTGGAAATCTGATCCACAATGTGGCAGTGTTGGGAGCTGTTTGAGTCATGGGGGTGGATCCCTCATGAATGGATTTGTGCTCTCCCTGGGCGACGGGGCGAGTAATGAATGAGTTCTTGCTCTGTTAGTTCCCACAAGAGCTGGTTGTTTAAAAGACACTGGCACCTCTTCTCTCTCTCTCATTTCCTCTCGCCACGTGATCTGCTTGTACCCACCAGCTGCCTGCACTCTCCACCATGAATAGAAGCAGCCTGTGCCCATGCCAGATGCAGCTGTCCCAGAATCGTAAGCCAAATAAAACTCTGCTCTTTATAAATTACCCAGCCTCAGATATTCTGTTATAGCAACAGACTAATACAAATAGCATGCATTTCTATGTCTAGTACTTGACTAGTTTTCCCTTCTGTGGTAAATGATAAAAGGAGACAGAGCATGCCTAAGAAAATGCTTAATTGAGACTAGAGCTGATGAGGTCCTATTTTTACATTAGTTATTCATTACATGCAGTTGGAATTTGTGCAAACAGAGAATTGCAACAAATTCAGAGGAAACATGGCCCTTGCACAAACATATTTGTTAAGCAACTGTACAGGGTCAAAAATTCTGTATCCTGGGGATTACTATACGTGAAAATTTCACATAGAAAATTCGTAGGAAGAGTTTGTAGACACAAGAAGTTATTGCCTTGTTGGTGGAGGTTTCTTCTTAGGAAAATTTTTAAGATGGGAAAAATAAATATTCCTTCTACCTTAAATTGGCAAACCTTCAAGGCCAGGATGGAAAGATACAGTCTCTGTGGGTCTCTGTTATTCTGACACAAAAGGAGATACTTCATTGACATAGGACTACCATATTTCCTGATGGCAGGAACTGCTTATTCCACATGGCTTTGTAAATTTCTGTGGCAACTAGTCTTGTTCTGTCTATATAGTGCATTAGGGAAAGAGATAAAAGAAGTGAAAAATAACTTATTGTTGTCAGTGTAATGTAGATGGCCAGGTCAGGTGAAAAATACAGATGCCACCTTGATAAAAGTAAAAAAGTCAGGTCCAGAAGAGGGAGAGATTTTCACTTTCTGAAATTTTATTGGAAGTCTCCTTTTCTTAGAAAAGTTAATAAAATCTTATTTTTTGTTGTTTTATTGATGTATAATTGACATATAATAAACTTCACATATTTAAAGTATATAATTGGGTAAGTTTTGACATACATATACACTCATGAAACATAATGGCTCATATATCATCCCCCAAACTTTCTTGCGATGTTTCTGTAGTTCCTCCTTCCTTCTTGTTCTCTGCTCTCTTCCTAGATTTCACTTATCTGCTTTTTGTCACTTTAGGTTAGTTTGCATTAACTAGAAGTTTACATAGTGAAATTATAGAGTGTATACTTTTTGTCTACTTCTTTCACAGAGGCTGATTATTCTGAGACTCATCCATGCTATTGCATGTGTCAATAGCTTTTTCCTTTACATTGCTGAATAGTATTCCACTGTATGGATTGACTACAATTTATTTACCCATTCATGTGCTGATGAACCTTTGGGTTCCTTAACAAACTTGCACCTAATTTTCCCCATAATTTTTTACTTAGGAAAGAAGAGAAACCATGAAAAGGAACACTATGATGAATTTAAGTCTAATCCACACAGGAAGTAAGTAGTCAAGTGGTAGTTGGAGAAACCATGGGAGAAAGTGTACATATCCTGACTCATTATAACCTAGTCAGACAGGCATCTAGACTTCAGGAAAGCAGATTTCAAAATGTACATGTATCAAGTATATTATTGAAGGAATTTATATTTTTGATTCAGGGAATTTATATTTTTGAGGTTGGATCAAGTTATTTATGTATTCCCATTCAACTCTAGATTCTGTGATCTGATGATTCAATACAGATCGTCACGGCTCTTGGAGGTTACCTGCTGGTTCACATACCTTTGATTAGTGCCACATACAGTTGCTGAACATCTTAAGAAAATTAATTACAATTCTTACGTATTATTCAATATAAGAAATATGTCATAAGTATAAAAGTGTGTAGTGGAGAGATGCTTGAATTGTGTGAGTTGTATTTTTTCCTGCTTCTGTGACCCTAGGCATTTACTTCAACTCCTGGTGCCTGATTACTCATTATTAAGTTGGAAGAACTGTCTAGCTCCTCAGTATTTACCTATTTTTTTGACAGTTAAGTGAGATACGTGTAAAAAACACTTTGAGATATATGCAGTGGTATATAAAATCCTTAATATAAACTGATTCAATTGCTACCTTGTTTTGCTCAATGCCTATCTGAATTTCTTATTTCTCAGTAACAAATACCAGAAAGCATCAAAAGCTGTGCTCAAATGATTTTTAAAATTATTTGAAAATACGGTTTTTGTACACATTTAAAATGATTATTCTAACGTACAATACTGTGCTGTAGTGAACCTATTATTCATGAGTTGGATAAGATGGGAAATCAGAGGTTTTGAGGACACTCTTAGTGGTCTCTGGGTTTATCACATAGTGCAGTTTTGCACCTATCATGAACTTAGTTACCACAGAGGCCTAAGGAAATGCATGACCAGGTCAGCCCTTGGAAGGCCAGGTGGCACACGGGTGTTTATTTATATTGGCTGCCTACTTGCGTTGGCCCTTGAGCTGGTCAGTATGTTCCAGACCTTGGTCTAACTGACCTATGAAAAAGAACATACTTTGTTCTGTCTGGCCACTAATTTTTCAGCTGGCTATAAATCACTGCTACTATGTGAGAAAAAAAATAGGTTTTTAAAATTTAGTTCTGCCTGTGTCATTTTCCTTACTAGTCTTCTTTATGTTTGAGGGATGTGTAGAATTTTATTTGGGTAAGGAAGGGAACTACAGACAGACGGGCTGTCAGGCTTGGTAAGTAAAATTGTATACAGAGGCCTGACTGGTAACATCTTTTAGCTCAAGCCCTGTTCCTGAGTAAATTACGTTGACTTTACATATGAAAGATGTCTTTGAGATGAACTTCCTGTCTGTGACCTGACAACTTGTAGATGAACATTTAGTATGTTTTTAAAAAGCCACCATTCAATATTTGACATATGTCCCTGTCAAACAAAGCATATCTCCCAGTTCTTCAACCTCCTCTAAACTCTCCTTACTAATGGATAATTATAGGACTTCTTTGTTGCATCTGCTTTGCAAGAAGAATGATGCCTGTTACTGCATCACTCAAAAAGAATTTACCATTTCTTGGTTACTTACTTTGCAATTGTAGTATATGTTCTGCATGTCTGTTTGTGTGTCTCTCTTTCTCTATATCTCTAACTCATCTTCAGGGTTTCACATAATAACACTTCTTATATATAAAGTATATGATTTATGCTTGTACTATAATGGAAACAAGCATTCGTGAATTGTGCAAACAGGATGATTCATTTTATATTTGGTTCTTTTCAATTTACCAGTCCACATTGTGAACTTTTGTAGATTTGGGATAATCATGAACTTGAAATTCTTTTTGAAACAGTAAAAATATAAGACTGAGTTTAACATTTTCCAAGACAATACATTTGGTAAATTTATTTCATTGTTAGGTTTTGATTAATGGTCTTTTGATTGAACTAATCATAAAGGCAGCAAACCTTTTAAAAGTTTGGTAGTGTTTCTGAGGTTTCCAACTTTTACATACATTTTGTCACCGATCTATTATTTTCTTCCCTTGTTATTATAAAACCATGTGTTCACAATAAAGTCAATTTTTAAAAGAAAAAAATCTCACAATTTCAGCAACTGAACACAACTTTTTAAAAATATTTCTTGCTAGTCTTCATTTTGTGAATATACTTACATGGTTGTAATTTTTAATTCTTTTTCTCTAAGATTCCTGTCTTAAGGATTTTTAATGTTTCCACAATTATTTTTGTTATTGTGAATAACTACATAGTATTCTGTTAGATATTGTATGGTGATTTACTTAATCATTCCCTATCACCCTATCTTTTACTAATTTTTTTTTTATAATGCTGTAATGAATCTCTGTCTGGATATCTTTCTTTTTCTATTGAATTACTTACAAATATTTTATGACTGTGACATTATGATATTTATGTATTGGTTTTCATCCACAGTTCCTGTCTCATGCTACTCCTCCGGCCCTTCTTTCACCTGCTCTTTTTTCTCCCTGAGGGAGGAAATTCTCTGATCTACCTTAGCTGATTGTAGGAAATAAGACCCCCATTTCAGAAGAGACCCTGCCCTATGCCTGGGAGGAAGGAATGCTGCAGAGAGAGGCCAAGAACCCAAACACACAGGACTTGCTGTGTTTCCCTACCCAGTCTGCTAGTGTTAGGCCACACTCTTTTTGTCCAGTCACATTTCTGCAAGGTTGCCTATGCTTCAACCATGCCTATGTAATGAAGCATCCATAAAAACCCAAGAGCACAGGGTTCAGGGAGCTTTGGGACAGCCCAAAACTGGGAGGTTTTTGGAGGGTACTGCTTGGGGAGGGCATGGAAGCTCTGCATCCCTTCTTTCTCCCATACCTCACCCAATGCATCTTTTCATCTGTATCCTTTGTAACATCCTTTATAAGAAACCAGTAAACTTAAGTCTGTGTTTCCCTGAGTTCTGTGAGCTGTTCAAGCAAACTAATCAAACCCAAGGATGGGGTTGTGGGAGCCCTGACTTATTGTTGGTGGGTCAGAAGTTCCAGAGGCCTGGACTTGTGATTGGCATCTGAAGTGGGGGGCAGTTTTAGGGACTGAGCTCTCAACCTGTAGGATCTGACACTATTTCCAGGTAGTTAGTGTCAGAATTAAATTGGGGGACACCCAGTTAGTGCCTGCTGCAGAAGTGGTTGTTTGCTTGCGTGCTGGTGGGGAGAAAACCCCCACACATTTGGTCACAGAGGTCAGAAGTCAATCTTCTGTGGTGTTGCTTGTTGTTAAGTGTAAAGGGAAAACTCTTTGTGTTTTTCTACACACTAACAATGACTTTCAAACATTACTATTTTGCAGCCAGAAACATCCAGGGATACAATTTTGCAGTTCCACAATTTTATATATATATATATATATATATTAGTTTCATCACATTATCAAAATTAAATATCAATAGGGCCGAGCCCGTGGCGCACTCGGGAGAGTGCGGCGCTCCCACCGTGGGTTCGGATCCTATATAGGAATGGCCGGTGCACTCACTGGCTGAGTGCCGGTCACGAAAAAGACAAAAAAAAAAAAAATTAAATATCAATATTTCACTTTTTGTTTTAATAGGTATAAAATTATATCTTAATGCTGCATTGATTTTCACATCTTTAAATATATCAAAACAAGGTCAAATATTTTTCAAAATTTTTGTAACTTTTTGTATTTTCTCAAGTGTGAATTGTCCCTGGGATCTTGAATATTTGGGGAACATTTACATAAGCTGTTTATTTTGTACAGGTGCTGATATAGTACTTTGTTTTTTATCCATAAGTAATTTCCCAACCTGGTTTTCTTTAGTATTTATTCTATTTTTCTTATTTTTAAAAATTTTGTAAGTGTTTTGGTAGTCAAATGTCAGTATTCCCTTTGTGATTTTGTTCTTAAAAACAAATTTTTTATTTTAGAAATGAAGTTTATAGTTGTTGCTACAGCAGGGAATAGTTTCATGTAAAAAATTTCCAAATCCTTGTTCATGCAGTGAGAACCAGAATTATTAGGACAGCTTTCATCAGTCAATTGGCAATTTTGAAAACAGAATAAAATATTATGCTATGGGTATTTATCGGCTGTTTGGAGGTTGAAGGTTAGAGCTGTTCTTTGCTGGGGGATATCTGCTTTTTTCTTGGTTAGAAGCTATAGGAATGGTTTCCTTTACCTAGACAAAAGGTGAGTTACTGGGAAGATATCAGGAGCTTGATGAATGAGGAAAAGCAGGAGGCCCAGGATAAGAAATGTGTGGGAACCATTGTCATGTTACAGAATGCTCACATGGCTTAGGTCTGTCTATACCATATTATGAAAGATTTAAAAAGAGTTAAATAGCCCATAGTGAAGACCATAGATGTATATCATTGGTCATCTCATGTGAAAGTCATGCTACTTATTCTTCTTTTTCTGATAAAAATGGAAAAGAACTCATTCAGCAGTTTACTGACCACATGCCATATTGCTAAGGCTATGGCGATCTGCTCTAACGAAGATACCACATCCGACATAACATCTATAATTGGGGTTGCTACCTGGTTGTGTTTGCAGTAGTCTACTGCAATCGACTAGAACCTATTTGGTTTCCTTTAAGTTCAGGATGGTGAATTAAATGAAGATATGACATATGTTACTAGTCTTGTATCCTTCACATACGTAGTGTGGCATTAATCTTTGATGATCATGTGCAGTGCAATTTTTTTTAAATTTATTATTGTTTGCTGGCAGTATGGGGAGGAAAGGAGGAAAGTTTCAGAGACTTCACCAGCCTTTCCCACTTTGATAACTCTTACTCTACAGGTCAAGAAACAAATGTGTGGGCTTTTCCAGCTACCAAGTATGTTCATTCTGATTATCCATTTGGAAACTGGAGAGATGGCCACCAGGTGGGTTGTAGAACTGGTGAAAATATTGTGAGCCAGAGCCAGGTCAGGATTTCATGTATTACCTGGTATTCCTATGTCACACCTGAATAGTGTGGCCATGCTTTGCTTGACCCCAGTATTAATGTCAATTCAAACACAATACCCAAAAGTCTTTGAAATAACTCATGTTCCCCCATCCCCAATTTAGAGTTATCCAAGTAAATGGCTGTAGGTTTCTTTAGGAAAAGATTAAGAAAAGAAATCATTACTGTAGACGCTTGCGATGGTATTGCAAAATCTTTCCTCCTAGAAACCCAGATTCTCCTTTCATCAACAGTTCCTGTTTGTGTACTGTATATATGCACCACATTTTGGGTGATGGATATTTGGATTATTTCCAGTTTGGGGATATTATGCATAATGATGTTATGAACAGGTGTGTTCAAACATGTGTGTGGACACATTTTTATTTCTCTTGTGTAGATACCTGAAGATGGAATCAATGGGTTTGATGTTGAGGTATAGGTATAATTTTCAATAAGCTGTCAAACTGTTTTTTGAAGTGGCTGTACCATTATACTCTCCTACAAGCAATGCATGAATCTGTGTTCTCCAAATCACCAACCCTCAGTGGTATCAGCTGATTGATGTTAGCCAGTCTACTGGGCGTAGCTCATTGCAGTTTGAATTTCTATTTCCTGAAAGACTAACAGTATTGAGCATTTTTAATGTACATCCTTTTTCCCTTTGTTATCTTCCTTGCTGAGGTTTTTATTCAAATATGTTATCCGTATTTTAAAATGGATGTCTGTCATCTTATCATTGAATTGCAAAGATTCGTGGATGTTCTGGATATAAGTCCTTTACCAATTACATATACTGAAAAACTTTTTTCCAATCTGTAGCTTTTCTTTTCATTTGATTAATGGTACCATTCATTTTTCAATTTTGATGAAGTCCAATTTATCAGCGTTTTATTTTATTCATTGGACTTTTAGTGTTATAACTAAGAAATATTTGCCTAACCCCAGTTCAAAAATTTTCTTGTTTTCCTCAAGTTCTTAGTTTTTGGTCTTACATTTAAGTCTGTTGTCCATTTGAGTTAATTTTTATGCACAGCATGATCTAAGAGTCAAAATTTAATTTTTATATATGAATACCCAATTTGTTGAAAATACTGTCCATTCTGCACAGAAGTACCATGGCACCTTTGTCCAAATGAATTGATCATAAATTTGTGAATTTTTTTTTAGACTCTCTAATCTATTCCATTGATCTACATGTTTATCCTTATGCAAATACCACAGATTTTTGTTTTGTTTTGTTTTTACTGTGGCTTTTTAATAAGTTTTGAAATCAGATAGTACAATTCTTCCAACTTTGTTCTTCTTTTTCAAATTTACTGTGACTATTCTAGGTTCCCTGCATTTTCATATAATATGTACAATCAGCTTCTCAATTCCTACAAAAAAAATAGAACTGGCTGGAATTTGATAATGATTTATTGAATCAGTATGTCAGTTTACATAGAATCGTTATCTCGGTAATATTGCATCTTCCAATCCAATGTTATATCTTTCCCTTTATAAAGGTCTTTAATTTCTCTCAGCAGTGTTTTACAGTTTTCAGTTTGCTAGATTGATTCCTAAGAATTCCATTTTTACACTACTGTGAGCTTAGTTGTTTTCTTAATTAATTTTCTGATTGTGCATTGCTAGTATATAGAAATGCTATTAATTTTTGTATACTTACCTTATATCTTTCATATTTGCTAAACTCCATTATGAGGTCTATTAGCTTTGTTTTGCTTTGGTTTTTGGTAGGTTCCTTAAGATATTTTACATACAAAATTATGTGATCTGAGAATAAAAACAGCTTTAATTCTTTTTCAACATGTATGCCTTTAAGTTTCTTTTCTTGCCTTATTTTAATGCACAAGATTTTTACTATATTAAGTAGATGTGAGGAGAATTATTGCTTTGTTTCTGATCTTATGGGAAAAGCATTGCCTTTCCCCAGTAATTATCATATCAGCTCATTAGTATTCATTATCAGATTCTGGAAGATTCCTTCTACTGCTAATGTTTTGAGAGTTTTAATCATTTATGGGTATTAAATTTTATCAAATGATTTTTTCTGCATCTACGAAGATGATCATACTGTCTTAGTTCTTAAATATGTTAAACTTAAATACTAATCACTAATTCACTCTCAAATACTTAAACCAATGCAGTAACAGATTCCAGTGTGTCCTAGTCACCTTCCTCTTCTAAGCTTCCCCCAACAAAGAAAGGCCAGCCACAACTAAAGCACACATGAATTTTTTAAAAAATTGTAAAGCATCATTTGTAACCTCTGTGTAATATACCTCTAAATAAATATTCTATGATTTATATACTCACTGACACATTTTGTACTTTTAGTGAGTACTATTTTTTATAATATAAATAATCCTGACAAGGTGTTAGTATCTGTTAACAACTATGAACTCAAGTTTTTAAAATGCATTTTACTCATTTCATTGGACACAAAATGAAAAAATAAGAAAAGAAACCTTGCACAAAAGGCCATTATATTCAGAAACCAGAATTTGGGAATCATGTTCAGTAATATTTATTAGCTATGAAGTAGTTCATAACTTCATAGAATTATGAAGATGTGTGACAGTAAACTAAAAACAGCGCTTAGAAATCCAACAATACAGTTGAAATCTGGCTTTAAACTGGTGGCTGTCATATAGGTGAGTCACTATTTAAACTGTTTTTAAAAAAATAAGTATAGCACCAGCCCTATTTTCCTTGCACAGTAAACTGAATAGCAAATGAAATCATGTATTTAAAGGTGCTTTGAAAAATGTAAATACCTATGCAAAGAGGGGATAATAAAGAAGATGGCAATAAAGAAGACACATTTCCCTTCATTCTTCCATTGAACAGTGAGTGATTTGGTTCATACTATGTGTCATATACATTTTCTAAAAAATTTTATTTTGTATTCAAAACTCAAACGTAAACTATATGGGAAATTTTTGTCAATCTGAAAATGTGGAGACCAAGGCTTAGTAAAACTGATATATTCAAAACACCAGGAATAATATGGAAAATTTAGGTTACTAGTCAATAATTATGTTAATTTTGCTGTGGAGTCACACTTGTAAATTTACATCGAACCCCAAATGAATTGAGCTTTTCATATAACCTTTAAAATAAATTGCTTCAGAATCCCAAAAAAACTACTTTTTTTTTTTTTTAATTTATATATATATATATTTTTTACATTCTAAGATGTGTTGTCAAGCAGTTGGGGAGGAGGAGGATAGGAAAAGGGAAGGGAGGTAGGGTGAGAGGAGGAGGAAGGAGGGAGGACGGGGCATGGCTGAGGCCCGTGCACCCCCCTCGTTCTGGCAGGGGAGCCCCAGGTGCTGCCAGCAGCAGCTCAGTGGTTGTCATTGGGCTGGGTGCAGATGTCAGAGGTGCATGGCTGAGGCCCTCAGCTCTCCCCCACCCCAGCTTGGGAGCCTGTGCGACTTCTGGTCCTTCTAGGTTTTTCTAGGTGTTCTTTGGTGGTGTTAGACCTTTACTGGTTAATATCAAACCGTGTCTCTGATCTGTGGGTATTTTGTTTTTCTTCCATTTCTATGTTATATTATTCGCCATTCCCACCACTTAAACTCTACACTGGAACTAGTTTGTTGTCCTTTGGTTACTTCTAAAATGGAGGAACTTCCTATGGGAACCAGCACTTTAGCCCTGTGGTTGAGTTAAATTGCTTTGCTGCTGATTCCCTGGGGAAGGCTTTTTGTGCAGCTCAGGTTTTAATTGTTGACCTTGTGAGCACTTCCAGGTCTTGTGAGGTCTAGCACACCCGGGTTGTGTAGAAACTGTGGCCTGGGGCTGAGTCTTTCCAGGAAACTGCCCCTCCTGCAGTTCTATATTCCTGAATAGTCTCCACTGAGTGAGCCTGTGCTGACTAGAGGGCAGATCAGCTGTCCATGCTGTACCCCAATGTTCTCACACTCCAAACACTTCCCATGGGACAGGCTATGTGCTAGTCCCTTGCAATAACTCGCTGGCCTCTGAGTGTATCCTTTTTTCAGTTGTCTGTGACCCCTCATTCCTATGTGGGTCCACAGGAACCCTTTCAGTCATCTTGCTGGTCTGGGGGACACCAAGGCCTCTTCTCCACTGCAGTCTCCAAGCAACTTCACATGAAGGGCACAGTAGCAGGTTTTGCCAGCTCTTGCTCTGTGTGCTCACCAAGGCCAGCCTTGAAAAGATTGGGGCTCTCATAATGACTTCTCCTGCCTTTGTGAGCTGTGGAGGTCTCTCCTCCTCTTCTCCTGAGCTCTACTGGTCCTGGCTTGGCTGTCATTTCTTTTTAATAGTTGTAAATTGGTTGATTGTGGGAGAGGGTAACACTGGGTACTGTCTACTCCACCATCTTGATCGGAAGTCCTACATCTACTTTTATAATTTCCTTTTATTATTTGTCAAGAAATGTTGCTTTTACAACCCAATTAAAAAATGGGCAAAAGAGCTAAGTAGGCATTTCTCTAAGGAAGATATACAAATGGCCAACAGACATATGAAAAAATGCTCAACATCACTCAGCATCCGGGAAATGCAAATCAAAACCACATTGAGATACCATCTAACCCCAGTTAGGATGGCTAAAATCCAAAAGACTATGAACGATAAATGCTGGCGAGGCTGCGGAGAAAAAGGAACTCTCATACATTGTTGGTGGGACTGCAAAATGGTGCAGCCTCTATGGAAAATGGTATGGAGGTTCCTTAAACAATTGCAAATAGATCTACCATACGACCCAGCCATCCCACTGTTGGGAATATACCCAGAGGAATGGAAATCATCAAGTCGAAGGTATACCTGTTCCCCAATGTTCATCGCAGCACTCTTTACAATAGCCAAGAGTTGGAACCAGCCCAAATGCCCATCATCAGATGAGTGGATACGGAAAATGTGGTACATCTACACAATGGAATACTACTCAGCTATAAAAACGAATGAAATACTGCCATTTGCAACAACATGGATGGACCTTGAGAGAATTATATTAAGTGAAACAAGTCAGGCACAGAAAGAGAAATACCACATGTTCTCACTTATTGGAGGGAGCTAAAAATTAATATATAAATTCACACACACACACACACAAACCGGGGGGGGGGGGAGAAGATATAACAACCACAATTATTTGAAGTTGATACGACAGGCAAACAGAAAGTACATTGTTGGGGGGGAGGGGGGGAGGGAGAAGGGAGGGAGGTTTTGGTGATGGGGAGCAATAATCAGCTACAATGTATATCGACAAAATAAAATTTTTTTTTTGTTATATTTTCATTTATTCTATTACCTATGTATCTTCATGTGAATGTGTTTTTTTTTTTAATTTTATTTTGTCGATATACATTGTAGCTGATTATTGCTCCCCATCACCAAAACCTCCCTCCCTTCTCCCTCCCCACCTCCCCCCCAACAATGTCCTTTCTGTTTGCTTGTTGTATCAACTTCAAATAATTGTGGTTGTTATATCTTCTTCCCCCCCCCCCCGGTTTGTGTGTGTGTGTGTGTATGTGTGTGTGTGAATTTATATATTAATTGTTAGCTCCCTCCAATAAGTGAGAACATGTGGTATTTCTCTTTCTGTGCCTGACTTGTTTCACTTAATATAATTCTCTCAAGGTCCATCCATGTTGTTGCAAATGGCAGTATTTCATTCGTTTTTATAGCTGAGTAGTATTCCATTGTGTAGATGTACCACATTTTCCATATCCACTCATCTGATGATGGGCATTTGGGCTGGTTCCAACTCTTGGCTATTGTAAAGAGTGCTGCGATGAACATTGGGGAACAGGTATACCTTCGACTTGATGATTTCCATTCCTCTGGGTATATTCCCAACAGTGGGATGGCTGGGTCGTATGGTAGATCTATTTGCAATTGTTTAAGGAACCTCCATACAATTTTCCATAGAGGCTGCACCATTTTGCAGTCCCACCAACAATGTATGAGAGTTCCTTTTTCTCCGCAGCCTCGCCAGCATTTATCGTTCATAGTCTTTTGGATTTTAGCCATCCTAACTGGGGTTAGATGGTATCTCAATGTGGTTTTGATTTGCATTTCCCGGATGCTGAGTGATGTTGAGCATTTTTTCATATATCTGTTGGCCATTTGGATATCTTCCTTAGAGAAATGCCTACTTAGCTCTTTTGCCCATTTTTTAATTGGGTTGCTTGTTTTCTTCTTGTAAAGTTGTTTGAGTTCCTTATATATTCTGGATATTAATCCTTTGTCAGATGTATATTTTGCAAATATTTTCTCCCACTCTGTTGGTTGTCTTTTAACTCTTTTAATTGTTTCTTTTGCTGTGCAGAAGCTTTTTAGTTTGATATAATCCCATTTGTTTATTTTTCCTTTGGTTGCCCGTGCTTTTGGGGTCGTATTCATGAAGTCTGTGCCCAGTCCTATTTCCTGAAGTGTTTCTCCTATGTTTTCTTTAAGAAGTTTTATTGTCTCAGGGTGTATATTTAAATCCGTAATCCATTTTGAGTTGATTTTAGTATACGGTGAGAGGTATGGATCTAGTTTCATTCTCCTGCATATCGATATCCAGTTATCCCAGCACCACTTGCTGAAGAGGCAGTCCCTTCCCCAGTGAATAGGCTTGGTGCCTTTGTCAAAGATCAGATGGCAGTAAGTGTGTGGGTTGATTTCTGGATTCTCTATTCTATTCCATTGGTCAGTGTGTCTGTTTTTATGCCAGTACCATACTGTTTTGGTTATTATAGCTTTGTAGTATAGCTTAAAGTCAGGTAGTGTTATGCCTCCAGCTTTATTTTTTTTGCTGAGCATTGCTTTGGCTATTCGTGGTCTTTTATTGTTCCATATAAATGTCTGAATAGTTTTTTTCCATTTCTGAGAAAAATGTCTTTGGAATTTTGATGGGGATTGCATTGAATTTGTATATCACTTTGGGTAGTATGGACATTTTCACTATGTTGATTCTTCCAATCCAAGAGCATGGGATATCTTTCCATCTTCTTGTATCCTCTCTAATTTCTCTCAGCAGTGGTTTGTAGTTCTCATTATAGAGATTTTTCACCTCCTTGGTTAACTCAATTCCTAAGTATTTTATTTTTGGGGTGGCTATTGTAAATGGGCAGGCTTTCTTGATTTCTCGTTCTGCATGTTCACTATTGGAGAAAAGAAATGCTACTGATTTTTGTGTGTTGATTTTGTATCCTGCTACTGTGCTGAAATCATTTATCAATTCCAGCAGTTTTTTTGTAGAGGTTTTAGGCTGTTCGATATATAGGATCATGTCATCTGCAAAGAGGGACAGTTTGACTTCATCTTTTCCAATCTGGATGCCCTTTATTTCCTTCTCTTCTCTGATTGCTCTGGCTAGTACTTCCAACACTATGTTGAATAGGAGTGGTGAGAGTGGGCATCCTTGTCTAGTGCCTGTTCTTAAAGGAAAAGCTTTCAGCTTTTCCCCATTCAGGATGATATTGGCTGTGGGTTTGGCATATATGGCTTTAATTATGTTGAGATACTTTCCCTCTATACCTAACTTATAGAGGGTCTTTGTCATGAATGAGTGCTGAACTGTATCAAATGCTTTTTCAGCATCTATAGGGATGATCATATGGTCCTTGTGTTTGAGTTTATTAATATGGTGTATCACATTTATTGATTTGCGTATGTTGAACCAACCTTGCATCCCTGGGATGAATCCCACTTGATCGTGATGAATAATTTTTCGTATGTGTTGCTGTATTCTGTTTGCTAGTATTTTAGTGAGGATTTTTGCATCTATATTCATCAAGGATATCGGCCTGTAGTTTTCTTTTTTGGTTATATCTTTACCTGGTTTTGGTATCAGGATGATGTTTGCTTCATAGAATGAGTTTGGGAGATTTGCGTCCGTTTCAATCTTTTGGAATAGTTTGTAAAGAATCGGTGTCAATTCCTCTTTGAATGTTTGGTAAAATTCTGCTGTGAATCCATCTGGTCCTGGGCTTTTCTTTGTTGGGAGCCTTCTGATAACAGCTTCAATCTCCTTTATTGTTATTGGTCTGTTCAGATTTTCTACGTCTTCACCGTTCAGTTTTGGGAGCTTGTGTGTGTCCAGAAATTTATCCATTTCCTCCAGATTTTCAAATTTGTTGGCGTATAGTTGTTTATAGTAGTCTCGAATGATTCCTTGTATTTCAGATGAATCAGTTGTAATATCGCCTTTTTCATTTCTAATTTTTGTTATTTGAGTCTTCTCTCTTCTTTTTTTTGTTAGCCATGCTAATGGTTTGTCGATTTTATTTATCTTTTCAAAAAACCAACTTTTTGATTCGTTGATCTTTTGAATTGTTTTTTGGTTTTCAATTTCATTCAGTTCTGCTCTGATCTTAATGATTTCTTTCCGTCTGCTAACTTTAGGATTGGATTGTTCTTGTTTTTCTAGTTCTTTAAGGTGAAGTGTTAGGTTGTTCACTTGCCATCTTTCTATTCTTCTGAAGTGAGCATTTAATGCAATAAATTTTCCCCTCAATACTGCTTTTGCAGTATCCCACAGGTTTTGGTATGATGTATCATTGTTTTCATTAGTTTCAATAAACTTTTTGATTTCCTGCTTGATTTCTTCTTGGACCCATATGTCATTAAGTAGAATGCTGTTTAATTTCCAAGTGTTTGTATAGTTTCCAGAGTTTTGTTTGTTATTAATTTCTAGTTTTAATCCATTGTGGTCTGAGAAGATACATGGGATAATTCCAATTTTTTTGAATTTATTGAGACTTGATTTGTGACCTAATATGTGATCTATCCTGGAGAATGATCCATGTGCTGATGAGAAGAATGAATATTCTGAGGTTGTTGGGTGGAATGTTCTGTAGATATCTGCCAATTCCAATTGGTCTAGAGTCTTGTTTAGATCTTGTGTTTCTCTACTGATTCTTTGCCTAGATGATCTGTCTAATATTGACAGTGGAGTGTTCAGGTCCCCTGCTATTATGGTATTAGTGTCTATTTCCTTCTTTAGGTCTAATAGAGTTTGTTTTATAAATCTGGCTGCTCCAACATTGGGTGCGTACATATTTATGATTGTTATGTCTTCTTGATGGATCAGTCCTTTTATCATTAAGTAGTGTCCCTCATTGTCTCTTTTTATGGTTTTTAGTTTAAAGTCTATTTTGTCAGATATAAGAATAGCCACTCCAGCTCGTTTTTCTTTTCTGTTTGCATGGTAAATCTTTTTCCATCCTTTCACTCTTAGTCTGTGTGAATCTTTATGGGTGAGGTGGGTCTCTTGTAGGCAGCATATAGTTGGGTCCTGCTTTTTGATCCAGTCAGCCAGTCTGTGTCTTTTAATTGGGGAATTTAAGACTTTAACATTAAGAGTTGTTATTGAAAGGTGTTGATTTATTCCTAGCATTTTATTGGTTGTTTGGTTGTCTTAGGTGTCTTTTGTTCCTTGCTTTCTGATTTACCAAAATAAAATTTAAAAAAGAAAAAAAAAAAAGAAATGTTGCTTTTATAATATCATAATATCTAATATTAGTTATAATATCTGATGCTGGTATGAGGTTATATGAGATTTACTAACAAAATAAAAACTTTAGAAATTGTTTTTTATTAAAATGAGTAAACAAAGCACATCCACAATGATTAGTCATTACTAGTGATTAATTAAATCATTGAGTATGTGTTACAGACAATATTTTTTAAAAAATGAACCAGTAATATTTTAGTTGTTCTCTTACTTTAACACAACCAATGTCTGCTATGTCCAAAGCCATGCAGTTAAAATTTATTTGAAGATGGTTCTCCTTTGGTCTTGCCAGCAAGACCAGATGTATTGGTGGTGATGTTCTCCACTTTCCTTTTTGAGTTTTTTTAGTAAAATGTATTACTCACATGCTAAGAAAGAAAATAGTTTGTTTATAATAAGGCAAAATTGTCCTAACTGAGAGAACATTACTATTGCCATTTCTGATTCTTGGAAGTTGTGAAACAGCAGTCTTCTCTCCTCTACATGCATTGTAATTGATAAGCTTCAACATGATGCACTTTTATACCACCATCTGGATTAGGAAAGCCTGGAATGCTTTCAGCTAATTTGTTTCAGTAATTACTGATCAGCTTTCAGCAGAATTCTATTCTATTTATTAATGTTTTCTCAAGTGGGAATTCAAAGGGAACTGAGGTAGACTTCGACTTATTTTAAAACAAAATTGTAATTATTTTTTCACTGGTGGCATTTATTTAGGAAACTATCTGGGAGCTTTGATATTGGTATTATATATTCCATCACTTTATTAAACATAAGATCTCATATTTCTCTCGATGAGATTTTTTTTACCAGCTTCTTTTTCAAATAAATAAACATTGAGTCTTAATTGTGAAAGATACCATTAACTTGAGATTAACAAAAAGCCTTCCCTAGAGAATCAGCAGCAGAGCGGCAATTTAGCTCAACCACACAGCTCAAGTACTGGTCCACACAAACAAATAAAAGGTGGGGTGGGGGGAAGAAGACACAACAATCACAAAAATTCCTTGAGCTTTTTAAAATTGTATTCATTTTTAAGTTTATTAAAGAAAAAATATAATTGGTTATTTACATTTTCTTCTTCTCCATTGGAAATAATGAGAACTTATTGACTCAAGAATTTTGGTAAATTCTCAAAATTGTTCTATAATTCCCAAAACAAGTTTTACAGTGTTTAGTCTTACATTTAAGACTGTGATTTGAGTTAGTTTTTGTGTACAGCATGATCTGGGAATCAAAGTTTAATTTTTGTGTACAGATATCCAATTTATTGAAAAGACTATCCATTCTACACCTTTGTACAAATGAATTATTCATAAATGTATGAATTTATTTTTAGATTCTCTAATCTATTCCATTGATCTACATGCTTATCCTTATGCAAATATCACAGAGTTTTTTATTGCTGTGGTTTATTTATATGTTTAAACTTGTTTTTAATTGACACATAATAATTGTACATATTTACAGAATATAGAGTGATATTTTGATACATGTATAGAATGTGTAATGATCAAATCAGGGTAATTAGCATATCCATCACTGCAGATATTTATTATTTCTTTTTGTCAAGAACATTTAAACTCCTCTCTTCTAGCCATTTGAAAATATACAGTAAATTATTGCTAATTATTGTCACGTAGCCCTTTTTAATAAGTTTTGAAATCAGATAGTATACCTCTTTCAACTTTGTTCTTTTTTTTTTTTTTTTTTTTTTTTTTTGTCTTTTTCGTGACCGGCACTCAGTCAGTGAGTGCACCGGCCATTCCTATCCCGCAGCAGGAGCATCGCTGCGCTCCCAGTGCCACACTCTCCTGAGTGTGCCACGGGCTCGGCCCTCAACTTTGTTCTTTTTAAAAATTACTGTAGCTATTCTAGGTTCTTTGTGTTTCCATATAATGTGACTGATGCCGATTGTTCAGCTTCTCAATTCCTACACATTTACACACAGAGGCTTAGGATGGTAACAAGTCTCCCTCAAGTGATGGGGTTCTCCCAAACCAGCCTCAGAGAATCCTTTGTACACTGCCTTCAGTGGGCCTTCATTTGCCCACTTTTCCCACTTTAGTATCCCTCAAGTTGCTGCCCCCTTGCATTTTTAGCTTATGCTTGATTTTCTCACTTTTGCCTAACCCTTATTAGACTCTTTTTTAGATATTGAATCTATCTTCAGCCCTAAACATTATTTTTTACATCTCCTCACGTCCATTTCTATAGCCCAATGGTAAGACTACCAACCACCCATGCTCAGAACCAACACCCAGACCACATAGTCCACAAAGAGTGTCTCGCACACCCATTTGTTCATCAGGGGAATTTAGACAACTTCAAAAATAGTAGAGTGTGTATTGAGATAGCAAATAGCAAGGTCAAGGGTACGGTCCTCTGGACTGCGAAGTCTTCCCAAGACTTTTGGCCCCAACTATAAGGAGTGACGGTCCAATTACTAAGTTACAGGAAAGGGTACACACAAGAGCATCCTCACTACTGACACCAACTGCAAGTTTGGAGGTTTCCCAAAATCACCCTCAGTTTTAGTAATGTGCTAGAAAGATTCAAGGAACTTACTGAAACCTTACATAACTCATGGTTATGTTTTTTACAAAGAAAGATTACAATAAAATCAGCCAAAGGAAGAGATGTTTGGGGCACAGTCTGGGTGAGTTCCAAATGAAAATCTTCAATACGACCCATCATCCTCCCAGTATTAATGTGTGGCAATACACACAGAATATTCTCACCTGAGCTTTAATGTCCAGAGTTTTTGTTGAATCATGATTGATTGATTTATGATCCATGTGGTTGAACTAAGTCTGTAAGTCAACTGTTATCACGTGGCAAAAAGCTCCTACCCTAAATGATATGGTTGGTTTTTCAGTTATGGCCAGCCCCCATCCTAAGACTATTGGGTATGACCGATTCTACCCTAAGTCATCTCATAGCATAAGCTATTAGGTGTGGTCATGGGGCCCACCATGAATAAAAAGATACTTCTGTCACTCAGGAAATTCCAAGGGTTTAGAACCTACCTCCTATGAAGTAGGGACAAAAGCCAAATTCCAAAATCAAAGTCCAAAGTGTATCAGCTTTAAGATACCCCCACGTACCCACCTCTTTGATTTACATATGCACTTACCTCTGATTTTTCCTCAACCTGTAGTACCAGATACAGGTTAAAAAAAAAAATCTGTATATGTATACAACCTAAAAAAAAAATGTAAAGGAAAAACTAAAAAGTGAAAGATACTAAAGATTATATTTATTTTGTTAAAAATCAAAAGTTGAACCTATGAGGAAAAAAATAGATGTCTAAAAAGAAAACTAAGAATTGTAAGCGATATGCAGCAGCATGTACTTTAAAAAGAATAAATCATGTTGAAGAAAGTTTGATAACTTGTGAAGTAGATTTGTCTTTTAATCTATCAAAGAACAACAATTCTTGGACTAGAACATAACTTCATAACCAATTTCAGATGAAAAGACAAAAGCCTAACTACAATTCTCGATGCTTCTAAACATCTCTCACTTGGCAGTCAAAATCCTGAGTAGGAGCCTCTGGAATATAGACTAAGCATGTAGTCATAACATTATAGCTTGATTTTTGTCTATTGTATGCTGGAAAATTACTATAACATTAAAAATACAGAAAAGCCATAGAAAAAATAATTTTAGAGTGCTTCCTTTAAAAATGTTGTTCAATAATTGCAAACAGTAAGTTTGGTTACCAAACTCAGGAAAAATTGCTGATAAAATCTGCTTTACAAACATTTGGCTATCACCACATAGTAAAGTACCTGATACATGATAGACATTTGAGAAAAATACTAGCATATAGTTATTAAGTACTCATCTATGCCAGGCATTATTCAAAGCAATTTATTTTCATCGTCTCATTTAATTCTCACAACAAGCCTAAGAGATAAAAACAATTTTCCCCTTATTTTATAGTCCAAGAAACTAAGTTTCAGAGAATGTAAGAAAAATGCTAAGGTCACACAGCTAATTACATACACTTTTCAAAATTCAAACACAGGCAGTCTGATCCTAACACACAATCTCTTAGGTACTAAGTGTTCAGACTTTGCATTTCACGTTAATACCAAACACAGAGCACCCGTAGCAGGGGAGGCTCTTAGTAACCATGAGAATGGGATGCCTCACCTCGTGAATGTTAGCCAGCCTCTTTTCTTAGCCACCCCATCTGCAAGGAACCCATTATAGGTTTGCTGTTCTTACATACAGTACCTTTGCCTACATTACTAACTGAAGGCTCATAGAATGCTTGTTTTTTCCTACTTTTGCAAATGTCTTTAATGTCCAAATCAATAAAATTCAGCTATATTTTTATCTCTGCTTCTGCATTCAATCTGCTGTGAGAGCATATGGAAAACTCCACTCTGTACTTGGGAGAGACTGCAAGTGAAAAAAGCAAATAGGATCTTAGTATTATTATAAAAATTGTTTTGACCTATGGAACCATTGAAGGGGTATTAGGAACCCTCAGGGGTCCATTATCATACTTTGAGAATCTCTACCCTGACCTAATTCCTCATATTTTAGGATTGTGTGACAACACTCCCTTCTGTCTGCTTCAGCTAGAATACACAGTAATTTTTTTAAATGGGGGAGGAGGCTGGTTGGTTAGCTCACTTGTTAGAGTGTGGTACTGATAACACCAAGGTCAAGGATTCAGATCCCCATACTGGCCAGCCACCAAAACAAAATACAAAACAAAACAAAACAATGGGAGAGATAGCAAAATGACTTCAGCAAGATGTCAGAATAAGAAGCCCTTAACCCTACTTCCTTCATGAACATACCAATTGAACAGAAATTCACATGCAAATCCCCTTTGTGAGAAATCCAGAAACGAGTTGAGAGGCTCCTACACCCTGGGCAAGTGCAAAACTAAACACACTGAAGCTGATATGGAAATCTGAGAAACTTAACAGAATCCCTGTCCCAGCATACTGTCATATGTTAAGGAGGAAAAGCCCCAGCTCCCAGCTCCTCCCTGGGGAGGAAGAGAGTTGGTCCATTATTCCAGTTCCCCAGATTTTCAAGGATGTTCCCCAAAGTACTGGCTTCTATTTTGTTTGTCTCAAAACACTGATAAGACCTGGCAATATCCAGCTTCCTGGGGACTATTGAGAATAAAGATGGAGGTCTATGCTGGCTGTCACCATTGCCCCTCCTCCCATCTCAGCCCAAAGCAAGACAATGAAAAACACCAGAAACCAGCTTCTACCTTGAGAGGGGAAGAGTTGGACCATGTGTCAAATGCCTCAACTTTTCAGGGGGCTGCTTAAAGAAGTGGCTTGGCTTGCTTGTCATGGAGAACTGATGGGAGCTGCCATATTCTAGACACACAGAGGCCAGCGAGAAGAAAAAGATGGTGGTTTGGCATAGCATGCAACTAGTTGCCATAGCACCACCTACTGCAAGTTTAGTGCAGAGTCAACAGGCAAAAAACCAAAGATTTCAGCTTCTCCTTGGGGAAAGAACAAGGTTGATAGAGCAACTAGCCATCTGAATTTTCTGGAAGCTTCCCAACTTATCTTGGAGCACTGATAGGACCTGGACTACTCTAATTGCCTGGGGCCCACTAAGAACATAGAAAACAGGTTAGACAAGCACAAAGGTTTGAGAAGCCCCCAGTATCTGTGGCTGGGCTAATGGTGAGGGACTTCTCTTGTAAGAATCCAGTCTGTGAAGACCAGGAGAGGTAGTGGTTTGTGTAGTGTTCAGATACCAACATAGTCAAGGAAAATAAAGAAATAAGGAAATATGTTCTAAAAAAGGGGGGAACAAGGTAAATCTCCAGAAACCAATCCTAATGAAAGAAAGATATGTGATTTACCTGACAGAATTGAAAATGACTATAAAATGCTTTCACCGTGGTCAGGAGAACAATCCATGAACAAAATGAGAATTTTAACAAAGAGAAAAAAAATTTTTTAAGTACCAAACAGATAGCATGGAGCTGAATCATACGATAACTGAACTGAAAAATTCACTAGAGGAGTTCAAAAGCAGACTAAATAAAGAATAGAAAACTCAAAGACAGATCATTGGAAATTATTGAGTGACAAGAGAAAAAAATAAAAAAGAATGAAAAGGGTGAAGAAAACTTAAGGGACATATGAGACACCATCAAGTGGACCAATATACACATTATAGAAGTCTCAGAGAAGAAAATGAGAAAGAACCAGAAAGATTATTTGAAGAAATACTGGCAGAAAACTTCTCAAATCCAGGAAAAGAAATGAGCATCCAGACCCAGGAAGCCCAAAGGACCCCAAGTAAAATGAACCCAAATAAACTGACACTAAGGCATTTTATAATCAAACTGTCAAAGACCAAGGACAAAGAGAGAATTTTAAAAGCAACTTGTCACATACAAGGGAATTAATAAGACTACCAGTGAATTTTTCATCAGAAACCTTGCAAACCAAAAGACAGTAAAATTATATGTTCAAAATGATGAGAAAAAAACCCTGACAACAAAGAATACTGTATCTGGCAAAGCTGTCCTTCAGGAATAAAGGAGAGATAAGGACTTTTCCAGACAAACAAAAGTGGAGAGAGTATATCACCACTAGATCACACCACACCAAATCACTAGTACATCACCAGCATTACAGTAAATGCTAAAGGGAGTTCTAGTTGAAATAAATGGATGAAATACAGCAACACAATAGCACAAGAAAATATAAAACAGGTTTTCAAAGACAAATATATAGAAAATACAGCATATGATGTTCCTGTGATGATGGTGGGTAAATCACTTTTAATTCTAGTGTAATAGTTAAAAGACAAAAGTATTAAAAGTAACTATAGCTTTAAAATGTACTGAAAAATACACAATATAAATACACGTAAATTATGGCATTGATAACAGAGTGTGGGGGAGAAGTAAAATTATAGTTTTTGTAAACAATTGAACATAAATTGTTCAAAGCTTTATTTGAACTATAGCAAATTTATATACGCCCCCTGGTAACCACAAAGAAAATAACTATAGAAGTTACACAAAATAAAAAGAGAAAAGAAGCAAAGCATATTAATCTTTAAAATGAATGTAACACAGAGAAAGATAGAAAGAGAGGAAAAGACAGACAAAAAAGTACAAGACAAAAAGCAATTAACAAAATGGTAACAGTAAATCCTTCATTAACAAATACTGCATGTTCTCATTTATACATAGAATCTAAAACAGTTAAACTCATAAAAGCAGAGAGTAGAATTTTAGTTTCCAGAGGCTAAGGGGAAGAGGTACAAGGGGAAATAATAATTAAAGAGTAAAGAGCCTCAGTGAGATCAAAGGGATAAGCCTGTAAAAATTTTTGAGATCTATAGCATGGTGTGGTGAATATAGCTAATAATTGAGTGCTACACATTTCAGTATCACTAAGATAGTAAATCCTCAAATGTTCTCATTACAAAAAATGTCAAATATTTGAAGGAATGAATAGGTTAATAGCTTTACTTATTTCACATTGTATCAAAAATTATAACATTACTGTGTACCCCATAAATATATGCAACTATAATTTGTCAATATAAACTTAATTGATTAATTACTTTAAATGTAAATGGATGCAAGTCCCCTATCAAGATACAGACTGGATGAATTGATTAAACAAAGACAAGATACAACTATATGCTGTCTACAGGAAAGTCACTTAATATCCAAAGACCCAGGCTGAAAAAAAGGGGTGGAAAAAGATATTTTATAAAAATGGTAATAATATTTCATGAAAGGACAGGAATGGCTATAGTTACATTAGAAAAAATAGACTTTAAGTCAAAGCTGTCACAAAAAACAAAGAAGTGCCAATTCACCAAGAAAATACAACAATTATATAATAGATATGTACCCAACATTAGCAGACCTAAATATATAAAATAAACATTGACAAAACTGAAGGGAGAAATAGACAGCAATACAATAAGGGTAAAAGAAAACTTTCAGTGCCCCACTTTCAGTAATGGATAGAGGAACAACCAGACAGAAAAGCAACCATGAAACAGTGGACTTGAACAGCACTATAGAGCAAATGAACTTAATAGGCCTATGCAGAATATTCCATCCAACAGCAGAAGAACATATATTCTTCTCAAGTGCATATAGAACATTCTTCAGGATAGATCACATGTTAGGTCACAAAGCAAGTTTTAACAAATTAAGGAGACTGAAATCATACCAAGTATCTTTTCATCCACAATGGAAAAAAACTAGAAATCAATAGCAAAAGGAAAATGGGAAAATTTACAGGTATGTGGAAATTAAACATAAGCTTTTGATCAAAAAAATGAGTCAAAGAAGAAACACAAACAAAATAAAAATATCTTGAGACATAAAAGCAGATGTATAGACTAATGAAATATAATAGAGAGCTTAGAAATAAACCCTTAGAAAGCTTAGAAAGGTGGATGAGTCTTAACACAGGTGTCAAGAATACACAAATGGGGATTGATAGTCTCTTCAACTGGTGTTAGGAAAACTGGATACCCACATGCCCAAGAAGGAAAGTCGACCCTATCTTACACCATACACAAAAACTCAAACGGATTGAAGACTTAAATGTAATCCTTGAAACCACAGTACTTCTAGAAGAAAACATAGTGGGGAAGCTTTATGACTTTGGTCTTGGAAACGCTTTCGTGGATATGATATAAAAAGCACAGGCAAAAACAAAAATAGACAAGTGGGACTATACTGTACTAAAGTGATGCTGCACAGCAAATGAAATAATCAACAGAATTGATTGTTGCAATCTATAGAATGGGAGAAAATATTTGCAAACTATACATCTAATAAGGGGTTAATTTTCAAATTATATAAGGAACTCAGCTCATTAGCAAAAAAACTAATAACCTGACTTAAAAATGGGCTGAAGACGTACAGATGACCAACAGGTATATGAAAAGATGCTCAACATTAGTAACCATCAGAGAAATGCAATCAAAAAACCACAATGTGTGGCTCACTCAGGAGAGTGCGGTGCTGGTAGCGCCGAGGCCGCGGGTTCAGATCCTATGTAGGGATGGCCGGTGCGCTCACTGGCTGAGCGTGGTGCAGACAACACCGTGCCGAGGGGTGCGATCCCCTTACCAGTCAACAAAAAAAGAAAGAAAAAAAAAAAACAGTGAGATATTATTATGTCACACCTACCAGGATGGACATTATAAAAAACAAAATGTTGGTGAGAATTTGGAGAAATGGTAACCCTTGTAAACTGTTGGTAGGAATGCAAAATGGTGCAGCTGTTATTGAAAGCAGTATGGAGTATGATGGTTAATATTATACATCAAGTTGGCTTGTCTAAAGGATGCCAAGAGAACTGGTAAAACAGCATTTCTGTGTGTGTCTGTGGGGGTGTTCCTGGAAGAAATTAGTATTTGAATCAGTAGACTGAGTAAAGAAGATCACTCTCATTAATAAGGGTGGGTATCATCCAATCCGCTCAGGTCTGAATAGAAAAAATAGACATATATATGGAGGAAGAGCAAAGTCTCTCTCTGTGCTTGAGCTGACATATCCATCTTCTTCTGCCCTTGTACCTCAGCACTCCTGGTTCTCAGACTTTAGGACTCAGACCACAACTGACACCATTGACCCCCCCAATTATATATCTCTATGTAAACGTACAAACACACACACACACACACACACACACACACACACACACACATATTCTATCGATTTTGTTTCTTTGGAGAACCCTAACTAATACAGCGTTTCGTCAAAAAATAAAAAGTAGAACTACCATATGATCCAGCAATCTCACTTCCAGGTATTTATTCAAAAGAATTGAAATCAGGATTTCAAAGAGATATTAGCACTCCCACGTTCATTCCAGCACTCTTCACAATAGCCAAGAAGTGAAAACAACCTAAATGCTCATGGGCAGACGAATGGATAAAGAAAATCAGATATATATACACAGTAGATTATTACTCAGCCTTAAAAAAGAAGGAATTTCCAAAAAATGTGATGACACGAATGAACCTTGAAGACATTATGCTAAGTGAAATAAGCCAGTCACAGAAGGACAAATACTGCATGATTCCACTTATATGAGGTATTTAAAGTAGTCAAACTCAGAATCTGAGAATGGAATATTTGTTGCCAGGGGGCTTTGGGGAAAGGGAGAAATGGAGAGTTACTAATCAATGGTCATGAAGTTTCAGTTATGCAAGATGAGTGAGTTACAGAAATCAGCTATACAACAACATGCCTATAGCTAACAATACTGTACTGTACACTTAAAATTTTGTTAAGAGGATAGATGTCATGTGAAGTGTTTTTTAGCACAATAAAATAATTTTTAAGAAAAACAAAATTTAAATGCTTAGTACATCGAGAATTTATTCCTCATTTCTCCTGCGTGCATGTCATGGGTTGGCTTGAGGCTTTTCTTGACCTCCATACTCACAGGCTGATGAACAGCCATTATTTCAGATTTGCCTGTCTGTGGCAGAAGGAAAGAGAGAAATAGTAAATAGACATAACCCCTTAAAATTTCCACCTAGCAGTGATAGAAGTCACTTCTATTCACATTCCTTTATCCAAAGCAAATCACACCTAACTCCAAAGGGACAGAGAAAAGCAATCTTATTATTTGCCCTGAAGGAAAACCAAAAATATTTTATGTGACCATGACAGTTGCTATAGACTGTGTCCTTCCAAAATTCATGTGGAGAAATCCTAACCCCCTGTGTGATTGTTTTATGAGGTGGGGACTTTAGGAGGTAATTAGATATGAGGGTGGAACCTTCATTAATGGAATTAGTGCCCTTCTAAAAGAGACCCCAGAGCTCCCTTGTCCCTTCTACCCTATGAAGACACAGAGAAGACGGTCGTCAGTGAACCAGGAAATAGGCCCTCAACACTCACTGACTCTGCCAGTGCCTTGATCTTTGGCATCCCAGCCTCCAGAGCTTTGAGAAATAAACTTCTGATGCTTATAAGCCACCCAGTCTATGGTATTCTGTTACAGCAACTGGAATGGTCTAAGACAATAGCATTCCTTAGTTTAAAAGTATAACTATTGGCTAGTATTACTGATCTTCTTAAATGGGATTCACAACTATAATACAATTTAAATAAATATAAACATCTAAGGTCAAAGAAGTTATCTCTCTCACTACTCATAGAATCGATTGTCAGAACTCAAGCCTACAGTGCTTCAGCAGTCCTGCCAGTATGCAAGTCTTTAAAGCCTCTTTGCAAATCCAGGGAACCTCTCTTCCAGGAAAAGAAAGCTCTTCATTGCCACAGACTTTCTCAGTCGGGCCACAGAAGATCAGAAATACTATGATCAGGGCTGACTTTCCCCTTACACAGCTAAGTAGAAACCCAAGTAAAGCTTAATGTAACACCAAAATGCCCCTTGTTGCCATAACTTTCTTTTTCCATTCAGAAGAGTCCAGTTTTTCCTCCACAGATATTATCGAGTGCCTGTGTGCAATGCATAGTGCTAATAGCTAGAAATATAGATAGTAAACCAGCAGAGAAATAATGAACAACTAATTGCATAATTTATTATTTAATTTCAATTGTGATAAACTGTCACAAAATGCAGAAGTTGAGTGCAGAATCTAGTTTTGGATGATTTTACAATCCCAGTTCACTCCCTTCTAGCCATATGACCTCAAGTAAATTTACAGAAACATCTCTTCCTCTTGTCTTCCTCATCTCTAAATTAAGAATAATAGTACCTAATAAGGGAATAAGAATGTCTCCACTATAAATTTGTTGTGAGAATTAAGGGAGATAATATATTTAAAGTGCTTTGCACATGCCTGCCAGAGTTAATGCTGAAAAGACTTTAACTACTATCATTGTTTTTATCATTTCTTATTACAAAGGAAAAGTATTGGCAGCTATATCAGACACTAATAAAAAACACTTTTGCTAATAATTTCACCAAAATCAGAAAACTAAGAAAAATATGAATGCTAAAACAGGAAATACAAAACAAATTAGCATTTTTAGGAAAGGTAAAAGTCAGCATACTTAATGTAGCTAAAAATTTATAGGTGAATGGTGAAGTCAGTCCTGATAAATATCTCTTCCCTATATCTCATCTCATTTCTGGTTAACTAAGACTTTACTGAAAATGGGTGAAATGGCATCATCCTAATTTTTTTTTCATTTTCCAATGAAGCAAATGAGCCAGGTATTATTATTTTCAATTTCACTGAGGAAAATGACACACTTTCCAGGATCAAGTCTCGTAGGATTCTTAACTTCCATTTCGGTTATTACTACCACTAAAACGTAACTCATTGACTTAGGTAGTCAATTTCCAAATTTCTGGTTATCAGCAGAAAGATTACTACTATTTGTAGGGATGTTACTGGTCACAAAACACTCTTTAAGTACACTAGTTTATGTTTTCTTTGTAAAACCCTGAGAGGTAAGGACAGGTCACGTTAGTTCCCATTTTTCCAGGGAGGGAACTAATGCTTTTAGAATGTCAGTGACTTGCCTAAGATCAACTGTGGATAACAGACCCTGATTCAATCCAAGCTCTCTAATTGAAACACCCAATACTCATTTCATGCCTTGGAACACATATGCATTATTCAGGAAACCGCAGACCTCTGGGGAAGGGTAAGAAATATAGGCACAATTACAAAGAAATGGGGGACATGATTAACAATGGCTTTAACTCTACCAACTCTAGTTTAAATATTCATTGAGTTTAAGAGTTTTTTGATAGCTCTGCAAAATTGCAGTGTATTAATATAGTTTACCATCTTTTTTCTCCACCCTAGTCATAGTGGTTGAATTAATGTGCCTACAAATACAGACCACACACAGGTACGTGTTTGCATGGTATATCCCAAAAAGTGACCAAATGTCACCCAAGGCTGGGGAGATGCAGTTCAACTCCACGTTGCCACTTGCCTCACCAGCTTGCACTGGCTGCCAGGATGCTGCCAGGTGGGTCTTCATGTGCCTCCTAAAAAAACAGTGAAATTGAAAGTGGAGTCATCAAATATGCCATTAGTTCTAAAAAAAAGAAAATGGCATTATGTACCTAGCTGATACACTTAAATAGCCTTTTTATGCACATTTTTATTGGTTATGAATATTCATGAGATTCAAAGCTGATTGTCACCACTCATGCCCAAGATGTGATGGCCAGATCCAGACTGGCAGTATTCCCATTACTACAAATTGTGATTATACCCCATGTCCACCACCCAATTTTCCCCAAACTCCTTCCCCATCGCCCTTTCCCCCACTCTATTTTGTACCCCTTGGTATGTTCTCTCCCTCTACAAGTTCAACACACAACTGTGGTCTTTCTTTCCTTCCTTCTTTCTTTCTTAGCTCCCACTTATGAGTGAGAATATGCAGTATTTTTCCCTCTGTGCTTTGCTTATTTCACCCAACACCAGTTTCTCCAAGCTCATCCATGGTGTTTGCAAATGGGAGAATTTCATTCTTTTTTATGGCAGAGTAGTATTCCATGATGTATATATACCACATTTTCCTTATCCAGTCATCCATTAGTACAACTACTAAAATAGCCTTGAGTCACAAATAGAGTCTCTCTTAAGAGAACTGGAATTAGAGGTGAAAATAAGTACTTTAGACTGCACATTTGTCTCCTACACTCATGATAAAACTTTTTATCAAAGAACACTTCTAGAGATAGCAATAGCCTTTTCTCCTCAATTTATAAAGACTCTCAAAGTTTTGAATAAAGGAGAGGGAGATAATGTACCAGGCAGAGAGACCTCAAAAAGAAGAAAATGTGGCAGATCCAGGGAACTGGTAAATAGAGGAAAGGTTACCTAAAAATGCCTCCCGCCCCTGTCCATAATGCTAATGTCAGAGCATGGCACTTATCACACATCACCTTTAATGTAACTACTGCTGTACATTTGTCATTGTCCTTATCAGAACAGTCCAGTTTTTTACCAGTTTCTGTGGACCTTGTTTCCTCATATTAAATAAAGCTAATAACTACATTTTAAGGTTGCTAAAAAAAAAAATTAAATGAGAATATATAACCATAACAATGCCTGGCCCATAATAGGAATGTAATAAATGACAATTGCCATTTTTATTGTTATTCAGTTTTGAGACTTACCCAAAGGTAACAATTCTACAGAAAAGATAATAGCTAAAAATCAAACTCATAAACAAAATGCCGTGCTATAAATCAGAGAGAAAAGGCTAAATTTCTCTAGAACCTGTGCTCAGTCTTATTCCCTGCAGTCATCAGAGTCTTCTTACATAGAAAGAACTCACAAATGAACAGCTCCTGGACACCGATTCCATTTCCTACAAGCCTGCATCATTTTGTTTATATCAATGTGCTTCATGGAAATGTGCACACCTTTTATTTGTATGGTGCCTTATATTTTTAAAAATATTTTAAGATATTTAATCATCATTATAACCCTGTGAAGTGAAGTTAGAAAATCATTGTTATCTCTGTTTTACAAATGACGAAATTGGTGTCTAGAGTGGTGTAATGATTTGTCTGCAGTTCCATGAGAATTTATTGGCAGACTTACGAGTAAAGTCCGTGTCTCCTAATTCCTAGCTCTATGTTCTTCTACCTCACTCTAGACTATAAGCAGAAATGCCAGTAGATGGAGTTCTGTGCAGAAGTTTGCTCTTGGCTGGTGCCTGCTCGTCTTCTGGGCCTGTCTGACCTTGTTTATTCTAAGTGGCACTTCAAACAATCCCCATGAATTGTTCGGTTAGTGATCTCACTGCAGTGCCTGGGTTTCAGTCCTGTGCAAAAAAGGAAAACTCTCAATGTAAAGGAGGAAATTGAAGAGGAATTGCCTTCTGAAGAAGAAGGATATATTCCAAGGAATAGCAAGAGGAACTCTCTCGGGATGCCATCTCTGATTATAAATAAAACAGGTCACTGCAGTACAGGGCATCAGAGCCAGGGCAGCAGGTGGTAGAGGTCCCAACTGTTCCTGCAGCTAAGGCCTGCCAGGGTGAATGCATGTATAACACCCATCATAGCAGTTCTACAGCAAAAAGAGGAATGAACAAAATTATCTACTATCAGTAACACTCATAAGAGAATTTGATTACAAAAGTTCATTCTCACCAACAATTGATTTATTTCTTAACATAAAGTTTCCAGACGACTTAAGCAACAAAGAAATACTGTCTATATCCAGAATTACTAAGTGACAAAACACATACAGCTTAAGAGCACTGGCTTTGGGAACAAATCAATTCGGATACCAGGTTTATATCCATCACTTATTATCTGTGTGACTTTGGGAAATTTATTTGACCTCTCTAGGCTTTACTTTCCTCATCTGTAAATTTGGAATGAGAATGTTACCTACCTAAAAGTGTTATTGTGAGGATTAAATCAGTGTTTGTAAAGCACTTCATTCATAGTAAGCACTAATTTAATGTTTGCTATTATTACTATAACTTGTTATTAAAGTATTGTTTTAAGTACTAAGGTGTTGTTTTTAAGTATTAAGATATTGTTTTATATTTTTTCCAATATATACTGACATAAATATCATGATGAGTTCGAGCATTAAGATTAGGGAAACTCATAATTATTAAAACAAGGAAGTTGGTGTGTGACAAAATTTGTGTTTAAATTGATACTTTTTTAAAGCAGTATTTACTTAATAAGATTTAATCCCAGAAATAACAAACCAAATTGCTAGGCAATTATATGTGTTTGTAAACACAACTGCCAGAATATACATGAATATATTTAGCTATTATGTATCACCCAAAACAGTGTCTGCGAGAAAAAAAGAGTGGGTGAAAGACGTGGCAGAAAACACTTGTTTTTAAGATTGTGTGAAATGTGTTAGAAATCACCATGGAGATGTTGTAAACAGCCAGATAACCCAAGATGTAGAAAAAGTTTGGAATTAGAAGTCCTCTGGATTTTATAAAGCGGAATACCCTAGTGCCTCAAAGCCTCAATGACTGATGTAGTGTTTTCAGGGATAATCTCCCTTCTCAGATCCTGTAATTAAAATGCCATGATATATCAAAATTATTAAATCAGTCATTGCATAAAAGCTTCAGAGGACAAACATAAAGTCCTCCTTTTCTGCAGTTTAAAGAAAAAATTGTATACCTAATTAACCTGGCAGATAAAAAAATGTAAGAAAGAGATTTCTTTCAAATGAACTGGCTACCATTTCTGTTCCAGAGCTTCTCCATTCCTTCTGTAATAACTTTTAGAGGTTTTAGGCTATTAGAGGTTATAGGGCATAAATTCTCTAGAGAGGTATACTGTTAATTTTCCTGATAACAATAGAATCATTTTATACTATTTTATAAACAGAAAATGAATTTGGCCAATAAGAATAGTCTTTGGCTGATATTTGATACTCAGAAGAACCAGACATTTAAATAGTTCTAAGATACATCAAAATTTTGTTGGTTCCAGCAAACATCATATCTCCACAAATCATTTTAGTTAAAAACCCATAAAGGCAAATGTTAATGTAGAGAAAAAATATATTCTTTAAAAATCTAGAAACATAGCTAGAAGAGAGGATTTTAAAGGTTCCCAATGCAAAGAAATGAAAAATGTTTGAGATGATAAGTATGCTAATTACCCTGATTTGATCATTACACATAGTATACACTCACCCAATATCACATTGTAATATGATAAATACATAAAATTATTATGTGTCAATTTAAAAGTTAAAAAAAGAAAGAAAGTGCCCTATTTCTCTCTGCAATAACTGAAATGTAGATTCCAAAATGTCATACAGTATAAACTGACACTTAGAACTCATTTCTAAAGTGTGGAATTCCTGACAATCAGTCTATTTATAATTCTTCAGATACCACTCTGCTGGCCATCTGTGGGCACTCAACGTAAAGCTCCCTTTCCCATGACTTGATAAGTATTTAAGTGAGAAATCCCTGTCAATTCTGCACATCAGTGATGGAAGATTCCAGTGGAAATGCCGAGGGCCATTCTATCTCCCATGTCTGTAACTGAAATTCTGGCACACCCAAGTTTTTACAGCCCCTCACACAGAAATTTTGGAATCCTGTAGAGCCGATATCATGTACCCAACAACATTTTATTGGGGCGCTAGAATGGGCATGAGCTCTGATTAGGGGTTGCCAGACGGGAGAATAAGGAATATACAGTCATCCCCCCATATCTGCGGTTTTGCTTTCCATGGTTTCAGTTAGCAGTGGTCAACTGCAGTCCAAAAATACTAAATAGAAAATTCCTTAAGTAAATAATTCGCATGTTTTAAGTTGTGCACTGTTCTTAGTACCTCAGTGAAATCTGCCATCCCACTCTGTCCTGCCTGGGATGTGAATCATCCCTTTGTCCAATGTCTCCGTGCTGTCTACTCTCCCCACTCATTACTCACTTAGTAGTTGTCTACATTATCAGATCGATTACCACAGTCAAAGTGCTTTTGTTCAAGTAACCATTACTTTACTTCATAATGGCCCCAAAGTGCAAGAGTAGTGATGCTGGCATATGGTTATACTTTTTAAATTATTATTAGTTATTGTTGATAATCTCTTACTGTGCCTAATTTGCAAATTAAACTTTATCATAGGTATGTTTGTATAGGAAAAACATAGTGTTATCCACAATTTCAGGCATCCACTGTAGGTCTTGGAATATATTCCTGACAAGAAAAGGGGGACTATTATAGATATAATCTTTACACTAAATAACTTTTTTACCTAGTAACACAGGATGGTGTCAAAGTAGAAGGTGTTTTATTCCTTTTACTAAGTAGCTAGACAAAAAGTGAGCACAGAAATCAAGCTAGGAAACAAAGATCTAACTCTTTAATGACTTCTGAAATTTTTGAAGAGAAGGGGGGGCTCTGAGGTGCACTTTATCTTGGGAACAAAACAGAAACCAATTTGTAAGTAGGCAATAGCCTACTTGGTATAAGTTTTATAGGGGATACTAGGTATGTTACCTTCTTTAAAATGTCCCCACTATGTGTCATTTCTCTATTCTTGACACACTCTCTAGATGTAGACTATTCCTTACATCTTAGGAGAACCTCTTTAAAGTACAAACAACTTGAAAGGAGATAGTATTTTGTGTAACAGGGATAGTCAGTCCACTTGCCTTAATGCCCAAATAACCATAATCCAAATCTGCATTCTAGTTGACCTCAGGAATTACAGTATCTCTGCAAATCCCTAAGAAATGTGTATTATACAAACATGTACTGTCTCTTGTCACCTCAGGAACCTTCCACTATCCCTAAGCAGGTCACCTCTCAGCCTCTTTCTTACACCCCACTATAGAAACACAGACACAACTCCCCCCGCCCCACCTTCCCCCACACCAAATCACAGCTAATTTGAAGCTTTAACATTTAGTACAATGTTACTAAAAGTTTACGGAAAGGAAAGCATAGAAAGGAAAACTTGACCTATGCAGTATATTGGAAACTAGATATGACTGCTTTGGGCCACTCCCAAGTACCAGGAGTCCCTGATAAGTCCTCATTCCCTAAGTAACCAGGCTGCGCCTGAGTTTGAGGGACCAGCTCGGCAGCTCACAGTGGCTGTGCCCTTCAACCCACACTTCTCCACAGAGACAGGCTTCTCACAAGTGTGTGTGGGTTTTCGTGCTGGAGAGGGTGTTTATTTCTCCCACAGCCACAATAAGTACAATGTGCCAGTTAAAATATAGACTTGAAAAAGGAACACAGCCACAAAGAAGTCTGACTCAAGCTATATTATCATGTTGAGCAGTTTAGCTCCTCAGATGCCAAAGGTATCCATTTCAGAATAGGGTCTTGGCTTTTCCACGTGTACAGTTGGCCCTCCATATCTATCGGTTCCATATGGAAAATATTCAGGGGAAAAAAACAATAAAAAGCAACAATACAACAATAAAAATAGGGCCGAGCCCGTGGCACACTTGGTAGAGTGCGGCGCTGGGAGCGCTGCGACGCTCCCGCCGCGGGTTCGGATCCTATATAGGACTGGCCGGTGCACTCACTGGCTGAGTGCCGGTCACGAAAAGGACAAAAAAAAAAAAAAAAAAAAAACAATAAAAATAATACAAATAAAAACAATACAATGTAACAACTATTTTCATTGCATTTACATTGTATTAGGTATTATAGATAATCTAGAGATGATTTAAGGTATACAAGAGGAGGAGAGTAGGTTATATGCAAATACTAAGCCGTTTCATATCAGGGACTTTAGCATCCGTGGATTTTGGTATCCTCAGGGAGTTGAAGAACTAATCCCCCACATATACCAAGAGATGACTATATAACAAAAAGAGATTTTATCTAACCAAAGCAACAAAGTGTTTTTTCCTCAAACAAAAACACAAAAAATGTTGGCCATTTTAATATAGTAGGCCCTTTCCACATGCTCCTACCCTCAGCCATAAAAGTTGTTGAAAAATAATGGACCTTTCTCTTAGAGTTGCCTGCAACATAAATATTACCCAACTAAATCCTAATGAAAAACCTATGAAGCGGGTATTATTTCCTCATTTTTACAGAAGAGGATACGAGTCTGAGAAAGCCCAATAATTTTGCCCATAGTAACCCAGGCCCATCTTACTATAGTGCCTTAGCAGACAGCTAACAAGAATGGGACCGTGGTAATGACATGGGAAATGAGGTGTAGCTAGGAGGAAAAGAATGGAGCCAGACAAGGGCCACAGGATGACACCAAAGGTAAAGCCTACCTGTGACTGGGCCTGCACACTCCATCTTCAGACCTGCACCTGGGAGAGACAGCACAACCCATGCAACCAACGTCCTGACTGCCTGGCTTGAGTGTAGCTCTAATATGCTAATTAGTCCAAGCTGCCTCTTGAGGCATGAATATTTGGCATTCAAGACTTATTCATCTCTCCTAATACACTCATTTACTGAAATCATTTTTTCAATTATTTGATTGGTTCATGTTGAAGAATTCAGAAGTCAAAGCTCTAAAGTTATTTACCCTGATATGTGAAGGCCCAGTTTATGTCTTCCATCACTGCTGTTGGTATACACTGATTAGAGAGTCTCCAGACACAGGCCACCAGAGATGTAATTTAATCACATGCATTTCACGCATTTGTAGTGCAGCAGCAACTGGACTCATCAGCAGGTATGACTACAAACCTCTTAAATTAGTATCTCAAATAAAGAAATGGGACTTAACATTTATTATAAAGAATTTTAAGTGGAACCAAAAATTTCATCATACAGAAAGACAAATAAGGAAAACACTAGGATTGCCTTTGTACAGAAAACTCCTCTTAAAAATGAGTCTATTGAAATAAAAGTCCAAATTTTTAATGATGTATCAAATACCAATCACAAGTCTACTCTATATACTTCTAAGTTATTTTTTGTTGAAAAATCATCTTTTTATAATTTCAGTCATATATTAGTAAATCATAGCTAAATATAGTAGTTTTTCACAGATAAAAAATTACACTTTATGATTTTTATGAGACAGTAAGTTTGTAGATGTTTGAACGTACTTTCATAATTTTGTGATGTATTTTTTTTACCAATATACTTATTTTTTATACATATTTATGGGGTACAAAGTTGACTATCAATAGTTGTGTACAATGTGTGATGGTCAAATCAGGATAGTTAGCATATTCATCATTACAATACATAATCATTCTTTGTGTTCATTAACTAATTTCTCATTAACTCCCCTCTTCCTCTCCTTTTCCTCCCTGTTTCCACCTCTAGTAACCACAGTTCTGTTCTCTCCTTTTTTTTTTTTTTTAAGATTACCAGTAATGGGATCTTAACCCGTGACTTGGTGTTGTCAGCACCACACTCTCCCAAGTGAGCTAACCGGCCATCCCTATGTAGGGATCCTAACCCTTGGCCTTGGTGTTATCAACACCACACTCTCCCAAGTGAGCCATGGGCTGGCCCTCTGTTCTCTCTTTCTAAGAGTTCAATGTATTATTGTGATTGGTGTCTCTTTCTTTCTCTCTCTCTCTCTCTCTCTCTCTTATTCTTTATTTATTTATTTAGGAGTTCAGCTCCCACTCATGAGTGCGGACATGCAGCATTTCTCTTTCTGCTCCTGGTTGTTTCACTTAGCATAATTTTCTCCAGGCTCATCCACATTGCTGTGAATGGCAGAATTTCATTCTTTTTAGGGCCGGCCCGTGGCTCACTCGGGAGAGTGTGGTGCTGAGAATTTCATTCTTTTTTATGGCTGAGTAGTATTCCATTGTGCATATATACCACATTTTCTTTGCTCAGCCATCCATCAATGTACATTTAGGTTGGTTCCATAGCCACACTATTGTAAATTGAGCTGTGATAAACATGGGAGTGCAGGTATCCATTTGACATGATGATTTCCACTCCTTTGGGTATATACGCAGTAGAGGGATTGCTGGATCGTATGGTAGATCTATCTGTAGTTGTTTAAGGAACCTCCATACTATTCTCCATAATGGCTGTACTAATTTGCAGTCCCACCAAGGGGAGTCCCAGAAGGATTCCCCTTTCTCTGAATCCTTGCCAGCATTTGTTATTCTCTATCTTTTTGAAAAAATAAACAAATGGGCTTATATCAAACTAAAAAGCTTCTGTACAGCAAAGGAAATAATCAACAGAATGAAAAGACAACCTACAGAACGGAAGAAAATATTTGCAAACTATGCATCCAACAAGGGATTAATATCCAGAATATACAAGGAGCTCAAACAGCTTTACAGTAAAAAATAATAATAATAATAATTGAGTCAAAAAATGGGCAAAGGAGCTGAACAGATATTTCTCAATGGAGGACATACAAATGACCAACAAGTATGTGGAAAAATGCTCATCACTAATCATCAGGGAAATGCAAATCAAAACCACTTTGAGGTATCATTTCATCCCAGTTAGACTGGCTATTAAATCCCTAAATTAAAACTCAATATTTTGATATTAGTTGTGACTTTATAATGAGGCCATTAAAAAACTCCAGGAATTCTAGAGCTCTGTTGTTGAATATGCTTAACACTAAGTACTCTTAAGAAGTATAACTGTACATTTAAAAATGAACTCTTAAAAATGGTTAACATGCTAAATTTTATGTTATGTGTTTTTTACCACAAATGAAAACATTTTAAGTTAATCAAATAAAATTGAAATTTAAAAAAAAAGTTTTCAGTTAGTTTCAAAATTCATTTTTGAAATTAAAATTAATTAAAAATCAAAATGAAGTAATAACATTCCGTGCATCAAATGATAACCATAACAGAAATCATGATAATGTTAATTTTAAAAGACTGGTTTGAGAATGTTACCAGTTGTTACGTTGGGTTATGTATAAGCATCATCATTAAATTAGGTTCTGGACATTTTGTCTTAAAAAGTAGAAATAACAATATTTTTACAATATCTCCATTAAATTTCTAAAAAAAAATAAAGTTTATTATGTAAAAGTATATGCAGCATATACTTAATATTCACATGCTAGGAAAGCTTTTTCTCCGGAGACATTGAGTAATGTGTTTCTATTATGCTTAGCCTCAGTGCAGAGGAGATCATTGACGGTAAATGCAAAGCATGCAGAGCTATGACAGAGCAATATTGATTTTTGTAAAACCTTGGAAATAAAATATGAATATTTAAATTTTTGGTTGTGAAGCAATATAATTAACAAAATTAAACTGATGAGCACAGGAATCACAATATATTGTACAACTTACACAATTACCAAATTCTGCCATCTTCCAAACTAATTATTACAATGATTATAAAATGGTAGGAGCAGCATTTTTATAAACTATAAACAAATGGGCAAAAATAATTTGGGTTTTTTGAAAGAATATTTTGAAAATTTAAGTTCTCCTACCCCCAAATAAGCCATCTAATTAATTACAAAATTTGCTACAGGGCTCTTCTTTATCTGAAATCTCATGACTAGTCAGCCCCACACAGTAAGAGAGAAGTAATGTCTAAACTCTTGTGTTGTTTTGCTTTGTTTTTATTTATTTATTTATTTGTTTGTTTGGGGCTGCTAGCCAGTATAGGGGATCCAAACACTTGACCTTGGTGTTATAAGGCTGTACTCTAACCATCTGAGCTAACCAGTCAGCCATTGCTTTGTTTTTAATACCTGAGGATTAATACCTGAGAAAATTGTAATGTGCTAATTAGTTTTTAAATCTAACAGGTAAGAAGACATATAATTTGATACTGTTTTCTACAACTCTATTAACTAATCCACTTAACACTTAGCACCAGTAAAGAATATTTGAACCCTTGAGACCTGCACCTAAAACAAATCTGCCCTTGACGTAGCTGCAGTTTGTCCTGAGTATTGTCTGACAAAGCGTTAAAGCGAAAAAAGTAAAAACATAAAAAGGACAATGAAGAGCTTTTATGTGCAAAGAAGAATTCCTTGGAAATATGCTGTATACAGTTTGACCCTATGTGGTGAGAAATTCAAGCATTTCTCACATATTCTCAGCCTCATTGTCCTATTAAAGCACATGCTAGTACACTGATACTTGACTGAGGAAAATGCTGTAGAAAATACAGACATATAAATAATTTAACACGTAATCCTCTTTTGTTTATTGAACTAAATATAATCACTATAGAAAAAGTCAAAGAAATAAGAAAACACTTAACCAACTAAAAAGAGTCACACTGTCCAAAAACAACCATTATTAACATATATTAATGATGTGCTTTCTATCCCGATAGGTTAGTTTTGCCTGTTCTAGAATTACATAATTGGAATGTATGTACCTTTCTGTGTCTGACTTCTTTCACTTAACAGAACATGTTTTAGATTCTTTCATGTTTTGCATGTGCTAGTAGTTTCTTTTAATTCTGAGTAGTAGTCTATACTACAAATATACCACAATTTGTCTTTCCATTTTCCTAATGAATACCAAAGCTGTTTCTAGTTTGGGGCTATGATGAAAGACATGTCACCAACATGTGTTTGCATAGACATGTGTTTTCATTTCTCTTGAATAAATACCTAGGAATGAAATTGTGTCATATAGCAAGGGTATGATCACTTTTTAGAAAATACCAAACTGTTTCCAAAATTGTTACCATTTTGCACTCCTATCACGAGTGTATATATAGAGTACCTGATATTTCACAATGTTACCAACATTTGCTAGAATGTTTTTTTAATTTTAGCCATCCTAATGCGTATAAATGGTATCTCATCATGGTTTTCAATTCACATTTTTCTGTGACCAGTGCTGCTGAGCACTTCATGTTTTTAGGCTTCATTTTTATATAGTTTTTATATAGTATTTGCTCAAATTTGGGGCAAATTTTCTTATTAAGCTGTATCTTTTTAATATTGCATTGTACTCATGAGAGGTCTTAATATTTTAGATCTATCTCCTTTGTCAGATATATGTTGCAAATATTTTCTCCCTGTGACTTGGTTTTCATTTTGATGGCATTTAAGATGGAGTAGTATATATATTTTATCCTGTTAAGGAACCATACATCCATTCCTATTTTCTTGAAGGTTTCTTAGGAATGAGAGTTGGTTTTGTCAAAGACTTTTCAGCATCTGTGAGAAAATCATATGATTTTTCTTCCTCAGCCAATTAAAATGGCAAATTAAACTAGTAGATTTTCTAACATTAACCATCTTTACATTGTTAGTATAAATTCCACTCAGTCATAGCATATCCCCTTTTTAATGCAGTGTTGTAGTTTGCTAATATGTGATTTTTAACTTTTTTTTTTTCTGACCGGTAAGGGGATCATAACCCTCGGCACAGTGTGGTCTGCACCGCGCTCAGCCAGTGAGCACCGGCCATCCCTATATAGGATCCGAACCCACGGCCTCAGCGCTACCAGCACCGCACTCTCCTGAGTGAGCCACGGGGCCGGCCCATGATTTATAACTTTTAAATTAATATTTATAAGTAAAATCTATCCATAATTTTCTTTTTATGTTACATTTAGCAAATTTAATCATAGATGTTATATTTGCCTTGTAAGAAGAATATATATGTTTTTCTTTATTTTCTCTCTTAAGTAATTCATATAGCATTGACACTAACTGGTCTCTAAAGTTTTTAGAACTATTCTGTGAAATCATCTGGCCCTGTTTTTTTTAAGGTGTAGTTTCTCTATTTCTTCTATAGAAATGGGTCTATTTAAGTTCTCTATTTTTACTGAGATCAATTTTGACAAACTGCCTCTTCCCAAGAAAATATCTCTTTCACCTAAGTTTTTCATTTTATTTGCATAGATGTGCAGAGTAGTATCTTGTGATTTTTTTAAAATTTCATCTTTATCAATCATCGCTTTCTATTTGTCATTTTTTATTTCATATATTTTTCTCCCCTTTTTCTTCATTAAATTTTATAGCCTTTTTTTTTTTTACTTGATTTGTCCAAGGACCCAGGATTTTGACTTATTGATTTGATCTGCTTTTCTATTACCACTTCATTAATTTCTACTTTTTAATGGACAGTGTATATTCTTGGCTCCTTTGCTGAAAATCAGATGGCTGTATGTGGAGTTATTTATGGATTCTCTGCTCTGTTCCATTGGTCTATGTGTCTGTTTTTGTGCCAGTGTCATGCTTTTTTGATTACTATAGCTTTGCAGTATATTATGAAGCCAGGAAGAGTGATGCCTCCCACTTTGTGCTTTTTGATCAGGATTGCTTTGGCTATTCAGGATCTTTTGTGGTTCCATATGAATTTTTGAATTGTTCTTTCTATTTCTGTGAAGTATGTCATTGGCAGTTTGATGGGGATTGCATTGAATCTATAGATTTCTTTGGATAGTATGCTCGTTTTGAGGATATTGATTCTTCCAATCTATGAGCATGGGATATCTTTCCTTTCTGTGTGTCTTTAATTTCTTTAATTGGTATTTTATAGTTTTCATTGCAGGGATCTTTCACTTCCTTGGTAAAGTTTATTACTAGGAATTTTTTGTTGTTGCTATTGTAAATGGGATAGCTTTCTTGATTCTTTTTCTGCTAGTTCCCTTGGTATATAGAAGTGCTACTGATTTTTGTATATTGATTTTGTATCCTGCAACTTCACTGAATTTGTTTATCAGATCTAAGAGTTTTTAGTAGAGTCTTTAGGTTTCTCTATATGTGAAATCATGTCATCTGCAGACAGGGATAACTTGACTTCCTTCTTTCCAATTTGTATAGCCTTTATTTCTTATTCTTACCTAATTTCTCTGGCTGAGATTTCCAGTACTATGCTCAATAGAAGTGTTGAGAGTAGGGGTCCTTGTCTTGTTCCAGTTCTTAAGGTAAAAGCTTTTAGCTTTTACCCATTCAGTACGATGTTGCTGTGGGTTTGTCATATATAAACTTTGTTGTATTAAGATATTTTCCTTCTATATCTAATTTGATGAGAAATTTTATCATTAAGGATGTTGAATTGTATTAAATGCTTTTTCTGCATCTACCAAAATGATCGTTGTTTCTTTTTTCTTTCATTCTATTGATGTGCTGTATTACATTTATTGATTTGTGTATGTTAAACCATATGTTTGATGTGCTCTTGTGTTCAGTTTGCTAGTAATACAAGTTAAGGATTTTTGCATCTGTGTTTTTTAGGATATTGACCTAAAGTTTTCTTTTTTAGTTGTGTCCTTGCCTGATTAGGGTAATGCTGGCCTCATAGTTTGAGACTGGAAGAATTCCATCCAATTCAATTTTTTGAAATAGTTTAAGAAGTATTGGTATTAATTGTTTAAAATTGGGGTAGAATTCAGCATAAAGCCATCTGGTCCTGGGCTTTTCTGTGTTGGGAGAATTTTTATTACTTACCCTGTATCATTATTTGTTATTAGTCTATTTAGGTTTTCTATCTCTTCTTGGTTCAGTCATGGTAGGGCATATGTGTCCAGGAATTTATCCATTTCCTGTAGGTTTTTATATTTATTGGTGTATAGCTGTTCATAATCATCTCTGAGCCTCCTTTGTATTAGGGTGCTAAATATTGTCATGGTTCCATTTGCATTTCTGAATTTATTTGAGTCTTTTCTCTTTTTTTCTCAGTTAGTCTAGCTAATGCTTTGTTGATTTTGTTTCTCTTTTCAAAGAACAAACGTTTTATATGTTTGATTTTTTGGTATTGTATTTTTAGTCACAATTTCATTTATTTCTTCTCTGATTTTAGTATTTCTTTTCTTCTACTTACTTTGAGTTTAGTTTGCTCTTGCCTTTCTAGCTCTGTGAGGTGCATTGTTAGGCTGTTTATTCGAAATCTTTCTATTTCTTTGATGTAAGCCTTTATTTCTATAAACTTTCCTCTTAATACTGCCTTGGCTATATCCCATAGGTTTTGGTATGTTGTATTTCTGTCCTCATCAGTTTCAAGAAATTTTTTGATTTCCTTAAATCTCTTCTTTGACACAGTGGTTGTTCAACAGCATGTTTAATTTCCATGTATTCGTGTAGTTTCACAAGTTTCTGTTATTACTGATATCTAGTTTTATTTTATAATAGTCAGAAAAAATATTTTTTATGATTTTGATTTTTTTGGATTTGTCAGGACTTATCTTGTCACCTAACATATTGTCAATATTCAAGAATGTTCCATGTCCTGATAAAAAGAATGCGTATTCTGCAGCTGTTGGATGAAATACTCTGTATATGCCTATTAGGTCCATCTGGTCTATGGTGCCATTTAAATTCAATGTTTCCTTATTGATTTTCTGTATTAATTATCTGTCCAGTGCTGACAGTGGGGTGTGAAAGTCCCCAGCTATTAATGTGCTGGTGTCTAACTCTCCCTTTAGATCTGATTATATTTCCTTTATATATTTGGGTGCTCCAGGGTTGGGTGCATATATATTTATAATTGTTATATCCTTTTGCTGTATTGATCATTTTGTTATATAGTGCCTTTCTTTGTCCCTTAGTACAGATTTTGATTTAAAGTCTGTTTTATCTGATACTAGTATAGGGGATAAAACTTTTTGTTTTACATTTACATGGAATATCTTTTTCTATCCCTTCACTTTTAGTCTACATGTGTCTTTTTAGGTTCCTAGTAGGCAGCATATGGATGGGTCATGTTTTTTCACCCACTCAGCCAGTCTATGTATTTTAATTGGAGCATTTAATCCATTTACATTCGGGCTTATTACTGTTACGTGAGGTCTTACTCCTGTCATTTTGTTGGTTGTTTTCTGATTATTTTGTGTATCCTTTGTTCCTTTTTTCCCCTTTTAATGTTTATCCTTGCAATTTGGTGGCTTTCTTTACTGATTTGGTTCCTTTCTCTTTCTAACTTGTGTATCTACTCTACCAGTAAGTTTTCCATTTTCAGGTATTTTTATGATGGTTGTTATTGTTCTTTCTTTTCTAGATGTAGAAATCCTCTAAGCATTTCTTGTAAGACCAGTCTGGTAGTGATAAATTCTCTTAAATTTTACTTGTCTGAAAAACACTTTATTTCTTTTTCATTTCTGAAAGATAGCTTTGCTGGGTATATTCTTTGCTGAGAATTATTTTCTCTTTTAGTACTTTGAATATATCATCCCATTCTTTCCTAGCCTGTAGGTTTTCTACTGAGAAGTCTGCTGGGGATTCTCTAATAAGTGACTTGATGTTTTTCTCTTGCTGTTTTTAGAATACTCTCTTTGTCTCTCACTTTGGATAGTTTGATTATGTGTCTTAGAAATCACCTATTTGGGTTGAATCTATTTGGGGAGGTTTTAACTTCCTGGTTTAGATGTTTGCATCTTTCCCAAGACTAGGGAAGTTTTCAGCTGTTATTTCTTTAAATAGGTTTTCAACATCTTTTTTTGTTTTCTTCCCCTTCTGTAATGCCCATGATTTGAATATTTATCTACTTAATACTACGCCATAGATCTTGTAAGCTTTGTTCTTTTTTTATTCTCTTTTCTTTTCTTTTTTCTTTTCTTTTCTTTTTTTTTCTTGTCTTACTGTGTTATTACAAAACTGCTGTCCTCAAGATCAGAAATTATTCCTTCTGCTTGATGTAGTCTATTGTTGAGACTTAAATGATATCTATCTCTTTCTTGAATTTCTCATTCAGATCATGAATTGTTGTTCTGATTTTTTTGAAATGTTTTTCTGTATTCTGTTGTATCTCAGTGAGTTTCCTTAAGATAATTAATTTGAATTCCTTTTTTGGCAAGTTGGTAAATTGCTGATTCTTTGGGATCAGTTGCTGAAGCATTATTTTGTTTTTTTCAGTGGCATCATATTACCTTGTTTGTTTCATGTTTCTTGTTTCCCTGGTATTGATATCTACGCATCTGGTGGAAGAGTCACCTCTTTGAGTTTTGTAGAGTGGCTTGTACATGAAAAGACTTTCACCTGCAAATGCATCCAAAGGTGTCAATTGGGTAGAATGCAATGGCCTTGTTGCAGATCAATGCAGTAGTGTAGACTCTGTATAGTTTCCTCAGCTGTATTCCACTTTCCTTATGTCTTGAGTGACTCAGCGACCTATGCTCTGAATGTTTGTGGCAGTGGTGGCATGGCTTTGCTAGGGAGGTATTGCTGGGTTGGTTCACAGGCTGAGAATATTTATAGTGGGTCAATTGTTTCAGCAGCTGGCTCACCGGGGATGCAGTTGCTGGAATAATTTTCAAGCTGGTAGTATGGATATATGTTGTGTCAAGGTCTCGAGGACTGGTTTGCCAGTGACAAGATCACTGTGTTGCTTCTCTGAACAGGGGTAGGCCCACCAGAGACACATCAGCCAACCTGTTTCTCACTCAGATGCATGTGTGTGTGACGGCTCAAAGACTTGGGGGTGGGTCTTCCACGACAGCTGTGCTGTTTCTCTGAGCCAGGAGCATGGGTGCACTTTGGCTTGGCTAGCTGAGTGCAGGTCTGCTGGTGACCCTTCTGCTCTACCAATGTGAGGGCCCAATGTGAGGTTGTGCTTCTCCCTGCAGTTCAGGAGCTAGACTGCCTTCTTGGGGCCCAATGTGAGGTTGTGCTTCTCCCTGCAATTCAGGAGCTAGACTGCCTTCTTGGGGCCCAATGTGAGGTCGTGCTTCTCCCTGCAGTTTAGGAGCTAGACTGCCAAGAGCAGAGCTGTTGAGCTGCTTCTGAGGAAGTGTGCAAAGCCATTAGGCAGGGCTGCAAAGTGGAGGGACCCATCCAGCTGCTTCGGGGTTGTGGTTGTACTGATAGATAGGACTGCAGTGAAGTGGCCCATCCAGCTACTGTTGGGTGGTGGTTGGCACTGGTAGACAGGCCTGCAATGAAGTGACCCAACCAGCAGCTTCTGAGCGGTGGGCAAGGCCACTAGGCAGGCATGCAGTGAAGTGACCCATACAACTGCTATTGAGTGGTGGGTGGGGCTACTAAGCAGGTCTGCAGTGAAGGGGCCAGTGTAACTACTTCTGGGACTGTTGAAAAGGCTATTAAGTGAGATTGTTTAGGACAGAACCAATTGGCCACTTCTCTGGGAGAGGCAGATGTACTTTATATCCACTGGCCTGAGGGAGTATTCATTAAGGTAGAGACCTGTGAGCTGTTTTTCTGGGTTGGAGGCTCAAGCACACACAACTCAGTCAGCTGGGGGGCTGGGAGCACAGGGAGAGGAATGGGGGGGTCCACCTGTGGATGTTCTGCCTGTCTGATCTCTTGCCACGGATGTGGGGGAATGTCAGTTCAGCAAGACTATGGTTGGTTCCCCAAACTGCAGAAACAGAGTCACAGCTACTGTGAGCCCAGACTTTAAGATGCCAGGATTAGGCCATTGTAGCCTCTCTTGTGAGTGCACTGGGATGAGAGCAGAGCCTTAAGGCTAGGGAACTGCCATGGCTACTTGCCTCAGGGCAGGGTGTACTCCTGGAACATCTCTGGTTTAAGGATGGTGACGTCCTGCATCAGCTTGGGTCATGAGGTGGACCCTGGGGAGTGCAAAGTTTGTGCTAGTGTTCTAGAGTGATGCAGTGTGTGTGTTCTAGGATGCTCCCTACACTTGGCTTCAACCTTGTCTGCCAAAGGATCTGCAAGCATCTGTGATGAGGGTGGGGTTGGTATGGATCCTCTGCCTATCTTTCTGACACAAAGCAAAACTCTTCCTGTGCCAATCCCAGTGTTGGAGATGTGGCAGCTGAGGTTGTGTGCCTTTTTCTCCTCTGTATGCCACCATCCTGGGCTTTCATGCTCCACAGGGATCTCACCAGTCTCCTGCCGCACTCCTATGCTCTCTTGCCAATATTTAGCTGTCTGTTAGTTGTTCTGGTCTTTTTTTGTGAGAGGAATGCACGCTGGACACCTCTAGTCTGCCCTCTAATGTTTTTGATGTAGATAATTAGATCGTTGATTTTTAGTCTTGCCTTTTATCTAACATGTTTCCTTATAAGCACTGTTTTGTTTTCACCCACAAGGTTCGATGCCTTATTTTTATTATCATTTACTTCAATATATTTTCTAATTACCAGTGTGACTTCTTCTTCTGATCCATGAATTATTTAGAGGTGAATTATTTTTTAATTTCCAGGCATATGCTGACTTTTTAGTTATCACTATGTGATTGGTTTCCAGACTAATTCCTTTATGATCAGAGAACATGTATTTTATGTTTTTTTTTTTTTTTTTTTTTTTTTTTTTTTTTTTTTTTTTTTTGTCGTTTTTTTTTTTTTTTCGTGACCGGCACTCAGCCAGTGAGTGCACCGGTCAGTCCTATATAGGATCCGAACCCGCGGCAGGAGCGTCGCCGCACTCCCAGCGCAGCACTCTACCAAGTGCGCCACGGGCTCGGCCCTATTTTATGTTTTTAGTACTTTGAAATTTGTTGAGACTTTCTTTATGACCCAGCATTTGGTCAATTTTGATAAATTTTCTAAGCATGCTACAGTTGTTAGAATCAGTGCCCTGTAATATCAACTTTGCTAATTGTTTTGTTCAAATATTCTATAATCTTACTGATTTGTGGTCTGTTTGTTCTATCAGATCCTGAGAGAAGTTTATTAAAATTCCCCACTATGATTGCAAATTTCTTTTTTTTTAATTTTTTTCTGTATTTCTTTGTTTTTGTATATTTTGAGATTGCATTATCAGGTACATTCAAATTTAGAACAGTTACATCCTTCTGGTGAACTAAATCTTTTAGCATTACATAAGTAATGTTTTTGCCTTTAAGTACATTTGGTCTAATCTTAATATAGCTAAACCATCTTTCTTTGGCTAAAGTTTGCATGCTATACCTTTTCCATCTTTTTATTTTGATCTTTCTATATGCTAATACTTTCAATATCTCTTCTAACCAGTATATTGTTTGACTTGGTTTCATTATCCTATATAACAATATCTGTTCTTCAATTTATATTTATATAATTACATTTTTAAATCTAATATCTTATATTAGTTTTCTCTTTGTTTCATGTAAATATTTTTTTCTTAACTTTCTTGTAATAATTGCTATTATCCTTCCCTCATGGTCTTAGGTATTACATTAATCTTTTACCTGTTTTCTGTAAGGTTATTAAATGCATCGTTTACTTATTCAAGTCTAATATATACCAACACTTGTATCTCTTCCCAAACAATGTAGGGGCTTTAGAACTCTTTAATTTTATTTACTCTCTCTTTCTACTTATTGTGGCTTATTTTAATTCCATATATATTTAAAGCCTTAAAAGACACTATCACTTTTGTTTGTGTGATCAGTTTAAACTTACATCTATCTACCTATGTCATTCTTCACAGAATCTTACGGGAATGTCTGCTGTTGATGGCTTCTCTGTTTCTGTTTGTCCCAACACATATCTATGTTGCCATAATTTTTGAAGTTTATTTTAACTGGGTATAAAATTTGAACTCAGCAGTTATTTTCTCTCAGCAATTTGTAGTCAATTGGTTTCCATTGTTTTTTGTTTTTGTTTTGTTTGAACAGCAGTAAGTTTTACTGTTGTCCTTTAATTGTAATATGTCCTTTTCCATTTGGCCACTATTAATACTTTTCTTCTTTTCCTAAGATTTTTCTTTCTGGTTTTTGGGGGTTTTTTTGTACATTTTGCTATGATATCCCTAGTTGTATTTTTCTTTTTATTTATTCTGCCAGCTTTTGTAGGGCTTAAATTTGTAGTTTGTTGCTCTTGATCATATTTTTTAAATTCCCAATCATTAATTTTTTTTTTATTGAATCAAAATTGATTATAAAAATTTTGGGGGTTCAACATTGAGATATGTTGATCAAATCAATATTAATAGCATATATATTGTTATAAATCATACTTATTCTTTATGAGCCATGTCCAACCTCTCCCCATCCCCCCTTCTTCCCCTCTCCCCTCTCTAAGTACCCTAGATTTCTTCTCTCCTTCTGAAAGAATAATGGTTACTCTGTTGATTTGTTGCCTAGATGATCTGTCCAATGCTGAGAGGTGTGATCAGGTCCCCGAATATTATCACAGAACAGATGCTTCTTCTGTCACTCTGAAATGGGCTTTGTGGAGAGAGACATGCTTTTCTTTTCTTTATCTCTGCTGGTGACTCTCCTTGTGTCAATATATGCCAGTGGCTGTTGGACCATCTGCATGGTGGTTGTGGCATCCAGCTGCTTTCTTGGCAACCATGGTTATAGTGGTGGCTGTGGTGGGTCACCCACATGGAGGTGATGTTTTTGACATGCTCCTTTGTGCTGGCAGTGTGCCTGGTTGTGAGAGGGGTGTCTGGTCTCCAGCTCCATACCTCAGGTTCCCAAGCAAGGCCTCAAGGCACTGGCAGTGTGCCTGGTTGTGGAAGGGGATCCAGTCCCTGGCTCCATACCCTGGGCCCCCAGATGGAGCCCCAAGGCACTGGCAGTGTGCCTGGTTGTGAGTGGGGGGTCCAGTCCCCTTCTTCATGCCTCAGATTCCCAGGCAGGCCCTGAGGTGCTGGCACAGTGTGGCTGGTTTTGGGAGGGGGGTCCAGTCCCTGGCTCCATGCCTTGGGTCACCAGGTGGGCCCCAAGGTGCTGGCACAGTGTGCCCGCTTGTGGGAGGAGGGTCTGGTACCCGGTTCCATACTTTGGGTCCCAGGGCAGGACCTGAGGTGCTGGCGCAGTGTACCTGGCTGTGAGAGGGGAGTCTGGTCCCCTTCTCCATGGTTCAGGACCCTGGATGGGCCCAGAGGTGCTGTCTCGGTGTGCCTGGCTGTGGGAGGCGGATCTGGTCCCTAGCTCCAAGCCTCATGTCCCCTGGTAGGCCCTAAGGCACTTGGTGGTGTGCCTTGGCCAGAACTAATTTTTTGTCCTTTGCTAACTTCTAAAACAGGGGAACTTCCTGTGGGAACCAGTACTTAAGCTGTGTGTTGAGTTAAATTGCTGCTTTGCTGCTGTTTCCCTAGGGAAGTCTTTTTGTGAAGCTCAGGGTTTAGTGGTTGACCTTGTAGATACTTCTGGCTCTCCAGAGACCTGGTGCACCTGGGTTGTGTAGAAACTCCAATTTGGGCCTGGGTTTTTTCAGCAAACTGCACCCCATGCAATTCTCCATTCCTGACCAGTCTCCTCTGAGTGGTCCTGTGCTGATTGGGGGGTGGATTGGCTGTCCTTGCTGTGTCCCAGTGTTCCCCTGGTGGGCCTGTCTCCCCTACTGCCCATGCCCCAAACACTTCCCACTGCCCTGCACCTGTCCCTTGTGATGACTCACCAGCCTCTGAATGGCTCCCCTTTTTCAGTTGTTCTGGCTCCTTGCTCCTGCATGGGTCCACGGGAACCATATTAGTGGTCTTGCTGTCCTGGGGGCCACCAAGGCCCTCTTCTCCCCTGCCTCCTCCAAGTAACTCCATCTGCAGGGCACAGCTGCAGCTTCTGCTGGCTCCCGCTTCATGCGCTCATCAGCTCTGGCCTTAAAGCAGCCGCGGCCCAAAACGCTTAGAGGCAGTTTTTTCTTTCTCTCATTATGGTTTCTCCTGCCTTCATGTCACTAATTTTTCTGATATTTCTTAAATTCCTTCTGGGGTTCTATTCATTATATTTTCTATATCTCTTACATTTTTTCCACATATTTTATTATTTGGTCTCTCCATGCTTCAGAATGATAATTTCATCCATTCTTTTGACCTGTTATTTAGTTCACTAATTCTCTCTTCAGCAACATTAATTTGTTTTTAAACTCATAGATTTATTCTGAATGTCAAATAATGACTCTTACAGTTGTATAATTTCCTTTTTTGTTGATCTTTGCTATTTGCAGTCCTCTGTGAGAGTTCTCAAACTTTTTTATTTCAATTAATATACTGGGCATTGTTGTTTTAAAGTCTTATATGATAACATTGTTATCTGAATCATCTCTGAATCTTTTCCTATTTTTTATTGTTTTTATTTGGTTTTAGCCACATTATCTTATCTCTTCATATGCCTGGATATTTTGATTGAGTGCCAGACATTTTATATGTCAAATTATAGAAATAATTTAAGGCACAATATATTATCTTCCTCCACTGAGAACTTACAATTGATTCTTGTAAGTTCTTAATACAATAATAGAGATTGTAACCGAGGTGATTTGAAGTTGGACTTACGTCCCCATGAGAGTTAGTCTGTCTCTACTTTCCCTTTCTAGTCGTGTGTAGTTTTTCAGAGTCTCAACCCAAATTGGGGGATTAGACACAGGAAAGGGGAGCAGTTAGTGGAGCTCCTTCTCCATTTCTCCCCCTAGTCTCATGAGATTGCCAAAAGGTCTGTTCATCATTTCAACCCTTTGGCCATGACTTTTAGAACTGACAGATACCCTGTTGAGAAAATCTGCCCAAAGTCCAAGTTTACCATTATATTAGTCCGTTTTTGTTGCTTATTACAAAATACCTGCAACTGGCTGATTTATAAAGAAAACAAAATTTATTGCTTACAGTTTCTGAGTCTGAGAAGTCCGGAATCCATCCAGGAGTCTCACATTGCAAGATGGTGGGAGCAGAGAGAGCAGAGAGACAGACTCTCCTCTTCTTTTAAAGCCCTCAGAACCACGCCCCTGACCACCATTTTTAATCCATTCACTACTGCACGGTCCTACAATCCAGTCTCCTCTTAAAGGCTCCACCTTTCAATTACCATAATAGGATTTCCCACCCTCTTAATAGTCACAGTGGGGGCTAAGTTTCTAATACATAAAACTTAGTGGACATAATTCAAGCTTCAGTGAGTTTTGGGGGACATAATTCAATCCACTACAACCAGGCTCACATTTCTTCTAGATTTCAACCCTGTAATTTTTTACTGACTTGTATGCTTTAAAAAATATACATGAGGAGTCCAGCTTATAGCAATGGTAGACTGTATATTGTATAAAAGCCTTCCCATCATGAACAACTAGAAAAGCTAGAAAATGTATTTTTAAATCTATTTTCAGGTATCTAAGAGCTAAAAACTTGCTCCAAACCCCACAACTACTAACCTGCATCATCTATGCTCATATATTCTGCCTTTCCTCTTGTTACAATGAATATACTTTCCTAACTCCTAAGGCAAACCTCTCCACTTGGGTCACTGAATTCCATTCCATTTCACCTACACCCAAGAGCCTAGCCCCAGAAATTATTGCTTCTTTCCTTTAGAATAACAATATATCACTCTATTCTCATTTGCCTCAGAATACAAGTGTTGTGATATAATCCCATCATAAAAATAAACACTTATCCAAAGCATTGCCCATATTCATCTTCTCCACTTACATTCATCACATTCTCTCTTGAACCCGCTCTAATCAGTCTGTTTTCTTATTATCTCACGAAACTTTTTATAAAGGACATAGTGACCTCAAAATTCCAAATCTAAAAGCCTCCAATCTCATCTCATTTGACTGATTAGGATAAAATCTAAAGCCTTATGATGGCCCACATGATGAGACCTTTCTCCCCACCTGCCTGCCCCTTTCTCTCACCCATCACACTTACCTCCCTAACACTTACCTCTTCAGCCACACTGGCATCCTCGCTGTATTTCCACTAGGACAACTACCTGCCTCAGAACCTTTCCACTTGCTGTTCCTGCTGTCAGAGTCCTCCCCTAACCACTCTTCCCCCGCCCATATCTGCATGACTTTCTTCACTTCATTAAGGTTTTGTCTCAAATGACAAGTTATCAAAGAGGCCTTCCCAGGTGACGTTATTCAAAATAGCATACACTACATCATTGTCTGGTCCCATTGCCCTGCTCTATTTTTATTTTTAGTATTTATCACCTTCCGACATTATATATGTATAAATAAAGTATGTAGTCTCATATATACATTTTATATATGTGTGTGCATATATGTATATAGTCTTTCCCACTAAAATGCATCTTCCGTAGAATACTGACAGGATCTATTTCTGTTCAGAACTGTGTCCCCGGGGTACTTAGAAAAGCATCTGATACACGGTTACCTCAATGAATATTTACTGAGTAAATGAAAATAATAATAATAATAATTTCAGCCAGTCATTAGGACCTGGCCAGAAAATTTGGTGATCTCTGCTATTACCCAAATTTTGTTTCACTAAATAGGTTAAAGCAATAGAGCTTATATCTATTAATTCTCCACTTCCCCAATTAAAACTTAATAAATATACTGATGGGGGAAAATGCAAGTAATTCTGACTTAGAAGATTTGGGAATGGCACAATGAAAGGGAGACCTACTTCTGGTGGACATGAGTGTGCAGGGAGAACTCTATAATGAGTCTGAACTTCTAAAACGAGTGGTCTGCTGTGGCACCCACCCCCGCTCAGCTAACATTGTGAGCTTCAACTTGAACCCTCATAATCTACCCAACAAATAAAATACAGAAAACAAGTGGTGGTAGAGAGTAAGAGCAGGCAAGTCATGGTCCAGGAGAAGGTAGGTCACATTTGTTACCAATCATACTAAAAGAGAACCCTCCAACCATGAGAGTATTTTATCTTGCATGCCAGGGTGAAAATGAAAGAAGCACATGGGTAATTGATGCAATCTTTATTTTTTCCTTTTCTGTCTATAATACCCAAATAACAAAAGTCTTTATTTAAAAGGGAAATCATTTTAGTTTGCTGCAGTTCTGCAATTTAATGGCACCTATTTCTTTGGATATGATTATAGAAGGACCTGAAGTAACACTTCAGGTTGGAGGGGGGATTTCAGGTTGGATTGCTACCCATATTTATCTTTCCTAAAATACAATTTCCTTACTCTGAAAATTACAACACCTCTGAAATGTCGCAGCCTTATTTAGACAACAAAAAAATAGAAAAGTAGTTTTATCATTCTTAAGAAATCTTTTACGCCTTCTTAATATGCAGTACTAGTTTAATAGCAGCTGACAAAGGTGTTGAGGGAGGAAAGAAGGAAAGGACTAGTCCAATGATCAAAGAAATTCTTGTGATCTAAATTAATTTTATTTTAATTTTTAAGGAGACTAGTGTCTCAATATTTTGATAAAAGTTTTAAGTGCAATTGTAGGTGTGCATAAAATCTATTGTAGGATGTTGGAAATAAATATTTACATTTCAGATGCCTCAAGTCTTCTATTAATACAATACTCCCAATGAAAACAGAAAGGAACACATACCATATCAGCATAACAAAGCCACTAAGTTAAAATATAAAAATATATGCCCAGCCCTATAAAATTTTCTCTGAGAAATGGGAAAACAGTCAATCACTGAAACTTTTTCTCTCTGAGTCACAATGACTATAATAAAAGGATATCATTTCTCTTAAGTATCATCTGTGGAATATCCACAAATACCTATAATAATCTAAATAATAGTTTTTGTATATACAATAGAGTATGTATACTGCTCTGAGAACAAGCTCTGTCCTTTACTCTGTCATTCTCATGTGCTCTTGAAAGAATCTCAAGAGGTTTCTAACTTTTATTGAAGAAAAAAATATCTATGAGAGATCCCCAGAGGTATTCTCAAAACAAAACAGAGAAAAAGAGGGATAAAATCTGGAAAGACTTCTGAAGCCTAGGGAAAAATAAGTCGGTGTCATAAAATCAATGACCTGACAAGACTAAAAATGTTATTTCTCTCTTTAAGTCCCAATGCTAGGTGAGCTTTTATATTGTAATTCTTGAATTCGGTGAAAAGAATTCTAGAAATGCTAAAATACAAATAAGTATAATTTCAGAATACTTTATAGATTCTCCAAACTGAATTTTCTACCTGTAAATTCAAGGTTGACTTTTCAAACAAGAAAATATACCACAGTTCCTGGGGTGAATTTTTGTATCACTTTTAAACAAATTTTGATTCCACAGAACTATGAACGTTTTGTCACATCTCCATGTTACTGCTGCAGTTTAAAGACTTAGAGGCTAAAAGAGTTTCACATTTGTTGGGAGTTCTTTGATCTCAGTTGAGTAAAATCCAATTAGAATTTAGGGAAGATCAGGAGGTGGAGGAAGTAAACATATGTGGCATATTTCTGTTTCCTCCTGAAACTCCATCAATACAATAGAAAAGAATTTTTTGAGAGGGATAAACACTCAAAGATAAGTGGGAAAGAAGACAACGCCAAAGAGGTCACATTTCTTGCCAGGCATATCCATAGTAAAAGAAAACTCCTGGCCCATGAGCGTATTTTACATAAGAGATGTTAAAACATTTGGGGCAGAATGAAGGCAGCTGTTGGAGCAGTAATTGACACAACAAAGAAAAGAAGTACCTTAAAGAATTGAAAGTGATTGTCCCTTGGGATTAGGACAGGGACTGACAGGGAGGACTCCCGTTTTTCTTAATAGCCTTTTAGCACCATTTACTTTATAGACATTTATTACCTCATGAAAGTAAAAAATAATGTGCTAAATTAAAATTAAAAGGAGATGAAAGGACGAGTCGACACCAGTTGACGATCCACTGGAGAGAGCTTGTTTATTAGGCGGCACACACACACATATATATAGGGCTTTAAGGGAAAGCTGATTGGTTTAAAATACAATCCCTACTTAGCATACCGCATGGGGCTTGGGGTGAGCTGATTGGCCTGTGATTCGTGCCGCCCGCGGGAAGGAGAGTACGGAAGAGAAGGGCAACCAGCGCCATGATGGGGTGCGGCCGAGAAGGGCTTATGTGATCAGGGTGTGATCCCTTGGGGCATTTGGGTTCTTACAGGAGAATTTATAGGAAGGATAATAGCACTTCTCATGGACTATGAAAGATTAAAAAAAACAATCTGTGGGAAGGTTAATGTCCTTAGTGCTGTTAGATCCACCACTTTCTGGTTGTCCCCAATTTGACCATTTGGTATGTAGTCCATGGCCCCCTTGCCGTTAGGGGGAGCAATGTAACTACTACCAGCCAATGATTTGTGAAAAGAAGTAAGTGTCATTTCTGGGCTTGCACATTTAATTATTGGTGAGAGACCCTCCAGAGTTTGCTCATTTCTCTATGGTATGGTGAGCAAAATCATGTGAGAAGGATCTGCTCCTTACGCCTTGGTCCCTATTTGACTGTAATGGGCAAAGCCTTCCACTGATACATTTTAGATATGAGCACAGGCAAGGCTTCTGACCTAAAAGTGAGGAAGAAAGTGCCCTTCAGGTTACAGATGCAGTGGGATGGAAAGGTTAGGAGCTGTGCTTGCTGCTAAACGAAGGGAAAGGAAAAGACATCCATAGAAAAGCAGAAGTGAGAACTGAGAGAGTCTCTGATTCTGACTGTCCTTCAGGTCCTACTGTATGCCTAATTGTATTAGGATGGTCAACATTATTTGGCACTAACTAACAACCCCAAATCACAGTGGTTTAAGTAACATCGTACTGGCTTATTACTTGTCTGTGCTCTTATCTACCATGGATGTAGCCAGGGCATGGGTGTTTTTTAAAAATCTTCCCTGGTGGGGTTAATTGAGAATCATGCACACTAGGTGCTCAAATATTTGTTCAATGTTGTTTGCTCTACAAGGCATTTCTAAGACTCCACTAAATGTTTCATTTACATGCAACTTTAATCTTTAACTTTAGGGAAAGCCTATAGGTGGCCGTTTAATAAGATACATTACTCTGCTGTACCTTGAAAGAAGCAAATGGTAATAGACAAGGAGCTCAAGGCTGAACAAAATTGACTACAGTTTATCTCTTTTCTCTCTCACGTAAGAACCACTGCCTTAAAAATGAGAAAAATTTCCTATCTTAAAAAGTTGAGGGTAAAGGATACTGAAGACATGTTTGTCTTGTTTTTTCTCAAATTCGTTTTTAATTTCTAGCTAGCTGGCTGATTATACCTTACCTCCACTATGATAATGTGCTGAATAATGAATGCCCATTTTGTTTAATAGAGCAAATAATATTTGCTTCTCTCCAGACATATCCCTGAAATGTACAAGGGGTTTAGGAGAGGAATACATGTGTGTGTGTGTGTGTGTGTGTGTGTGTGTGTGTGTGTGTGTGTGTGTGTGTGTGTGTGTGTGAACTGCTTCTAGCATTGGGTAATAACCATATTGAATCAGCATTTCTCTTAAAGATGTAGTTGAGATTTATGCTGTTTCTTACTTGTAATTAACATGTTCAATACATAGTGAAGATTTGTAGCAGCCCCATGTGTTGCCCATTAAGTAACATTTGTTGTCAATAGGATATTTATTACCATGATTAGTAAAACTCAAGAACAACTTCTTAATCCCTTCGGGACCTTATGCCTCATCTCTAAGCAGGTGCCCTGGGTAATTAGTAGTATGTGAGTGGTATGGCCTGTCAAAAAATTAGAATTGTTTCAGAAAGGATAGTTGATCAAATCTGGATGCTAAATTATATTATTTGAAATACTCCATTTTCGTACTAACTGCATGTAACTATTTGACAACTCAATTTCAATGTTCTATGTTAAAACATGTAGTTATCCCTAGCCATCATTGAGAGCACAGATTATCTCTTCTTTGGAACTCAGCTTCCAGGTTTGCACAATGAAGAATTGAAATAGTTCAATTTCATATTCCCTTAAATTTCACAATTTCGTGTTTTTAAGAAACATACTAATTTAAAAGACAGGCAAAATAAAACAAAAAAAGACAAATTATTAATCAATTTTTTTTACTCTTGTTGGCCAATTTTGTTTTCCTGTGCAACACTCAAAGGCTACTGTTATGGCTAATGGACATGTTTGTTTCACTTTTTAATTAGCTATTGTTGATAGTAGCTATTATGAAAGTGCTCCAGAGACCACTGAGACCCCCTTTGAAGGGTTCTCAGGTCACAGTAGTTTTTATAATAATACCAAGTTGCTTTTTGTCTTGATTGCTCTCATTGTCTCCTAAGCATACCGTGGAGTTTTCCGGAGGCTATGTGATACATGCTATCATGACAGATTAAGTGTGGAAGCAGAGATGAGAATCCAGCTGCATCTACTAAATCAGAGATTTGTATATAAAAAAGAAAGAAAAGTAGAACAATACCACTCTTAACGCTGGATCCTTTTTCTGTTTGGGAACAAACAGACTATTTCGTAAGAAGTACGTTATTTGTGTGACCATATATAATATACAATGGATTTATATTTAATTTCTAATATGTAAGTATCAGTAGATATAACTCACATAAACAAAGGGTCTGTGGGGACCTCAGAAAAATTTTAAGAGTAGAAAAGGGTCATAAGACCAAAGTTTGAGACCTTATGACTTAAAATATTAGAAATAATTGTGTCTCGTTCGTATAATTTATTTGTGACTGTGCATAACATTTTCAAAAACAGTTAACTCATTTTCCAATCTAACTGGATTGTTCCTGCCTTCAGCATGACAAATCTATGTCATCGAGGCTGCCATTTTTCTTCCACAAACACTTACTTAGCCTGAGCTATGTGTAAACTCCCCGAGGGCAGAAGCCATGTCTGTTTTACTAACCATGGATTCTGACACTAGTATTTACTGAATAAACAAATAAGTTGATGCTATGCAAAGCACAATGTGAAATCGCTTCTGAACTTTTTAAAGAGACTAATCCTAAATGTAAAATAATAAATAAATACATTAAAAACTCCTCCCTTGGTTAAAATCAACTGCTTTCTATGCCACAATCCCCAACCTAGACAGTTGACACAGCTGGAGAAAGGCACACAAGGAGGATGACTACTCTCACTTGAAATTTCCAAGTATCAATTTGAATTAGTTTCTTACGGGAACCAGGCAATCATACTTTATTTCATTAGGTAACTATGATGCATCTCCTCTTGTCTTTTCAAACATGCAACATCTCCTCCCAGATCCTTGCTCTCAGGTGATGACTTAGTTTCCCATTTCACCACTATTATCTACAAGTCCCCTCTCTTCCCTTACTCTTTGAAACACAAATGATCTGACTGTATCCCACTAAGAACCTATTCCCTCACACTTACTCAAGGACATCATCCAGAAATTCCCCTTTGATGAATTGTCTCTCTACCAAAACATCCTTATCAGCATAAAAATTTAACTATAACTCCATCTTTCTGCCACCTCTATAATACAACTTCCTTCAAGGTTGTTGACATTTGCTGCTTTCAATTCCTCTCCCCCCAGTCAGCCTTTCCTGCCCCACCCCAAACTATTTTTGCTGATGTCACTGATGACCTCCAGGTTGCTCAATTTAATGTTTAATTCCCAGCTCTCCTTTCACTTGATTTTTCTGGTATATTTCACACAATTGATCACTCACTCCTCATAAAACACACCTTCGACATCTGGCTTCCAAGTCACTTTACTTTTCTGGTTTTGTTTCTGCATCATTGGTTATTTCTCAGTCCCATTTACTGATTGTCCTCATTTTCCAACCTCCTAAAAGTGAAATGCTTCAGAGTTCAGACCTTGGACCACTTCTCTTCCCTATATTACACCTGCTCACTTATTTAGTCTACGGCTATAAATACTATTTATTTATTTATTTATTTATTTATTTATTTATTTATTTATTTATTTATTTATTTATTTATTTATTGTCTTTTTTTGTGACCAGCCGCCCAGTGAGGGCACCGGCCATCCCTATATAGGATCCGAACCCGTGGCAGGAGCACTGCTGTGCTCCCAGTGCCGCACTCTCCCGAGCGCGCCACGGGGTCGGCCCTTAAATACTATTTACTATTTACATCTTAGGACTCTTAGGTTTGTAACTCTTGACCAGACTACTCCCCTGAACTTTACATTCTCATATCCACCTGCCTCCTCAAATTTTCCATTTGGATGTCACATAAACATATTAAATTTGACTTATCCAAAACTATCTTCCCTCCAAAATCTGCTCCCCACCCACCCACTCCCCACTGTCTTTCAAGTCTCCATTAATGGTAACTCCATCCTTCTCATTGCTCAGGTCAAAAACTTTGAGTCATCCTCAATTATTTTCTTTCTCTTCCAGCTCACATCTAAAATGGCAAGAAATCCTATTGGCATTGCCTTTGATTGGTTTGAGGAGGAGAGGTGACCTAAACATTATCAGTATGATGTAAAATAAAACATAGAAGTAAAGTTAAGTAAGGTGGGGATTTTTCATACCTGTATATCATGTTAGTGCAGATGACAGAAACTTAGATATTGGCCTTTTAAGTATATATCAGTAAATATGATACATAAAAATACCACAGGGCTATTTAATATTTGGGTAGGTGAAAAGAGATCGTCCTAACTCAAAACCTCCCACATATCTAGGGTATTTGAGATTTCCTTGATCATTATACATTGGCTATTTAAGTTTTGTAATGACAAATAAGCTAATTATCCTGATTTGATCATCACACATTGTATACAGGTATTGATATTCATCCCTATATCCCACAAATATGTATAATCAATTACATTTTTAAAAATTTACACATGTATACATGAATCATAATCATCAATAGTATCATTATAATATGTTGAAACATCATCAATATTAACAACTACATTATAAATTGATACCCCCCAAAATTCTTGCTTTAGGAAGTAAAAAAAAAGTAGGCTTACCTATGGATGTAATGTCCCAAGATTATTTATTGATTGCACTATATTCACTTGTTTAAAAACTCCAGAAGGAAGAGACTGGTCTCAGCATCAGAATTAATTGTGCGACCCTCGAGAAATTACTTTGATTTTATCTTATGGTCCCTGTGAATTGTGTAATTAATCAGGTTCATTTTTTAAGTTGGCTTCTTGGAGTCAAATTCATAACTCATTAACAACTTTATAGATTATTAGGTTACGCATATAATAATCACTGTAAGTTCCGATCTATGTTCCATATTTTCTTTTATTTATTCTTTCATTGCCATTATTTACTTCTGTAATTTTGGTATATTTTCTTTATTATCACAAGCTGCCTTTTATTCATTCCAGAGTAAGGTGGAGGAACAAATATGTAACCAAGCCACTAAATAAATGCATGCATACACACATATATACACACGTGCATAAGCACAGAAGGGTTATTTGGAACACTAAAAAGGAAAATGTTTAAGATGGCTCATCTGTGTTTCTGTGTCAAAGAGAATTCTGAGAAAAGATTGTGAAAATTGGTATCAGTAAGAAACAAGAATGGTATTTATTACTTATTCCAGAATTAGTTCAGAAGGAAAGGGATTCCTCCTTTAAGAGATTTCTAAGCACAAACATATTGGATTACCAGCCAGAGGTTCATGAAATCAAAGAACTGATGTGATATTATTCAACCAACTAAAACAGAAATAGTCATTAATATGCATGATCTTTCTGGTCATGATAATTCTTTTTTACTAAGACCTAACTTAAATCTATTCAGCACAAAATTTATAGCAACTGATATGGACCAAACAGCAAGACAGAATTTTCATGTGGACATGACTTATTTCACTCTATGTCACACAGTTATCCAGGCTTTTTGTCTTTTTTATAGAAGAAGATGAATTCTGTCATCAGATGAGCCAGAAAAGGATTAGCCATCTGAAAGACAAATATGGATGAAACTCCTTTCCTATGTGAGTTTATTTAGTGCCAGTTGTTTCGGTGACTAATTTTGTTCTGTTTTGTTAAATAATTATACCATATGATTTGCAGGCTGCTTATGTGTTTTCTGAGGTTCTGGGGCAAATGAGAAACATTTGAGCACACAGAGAAGGAAATGAGGAGTGGCAGCTGCCTGCCATGTCTGATGTTAGAACCAAATAATCTATGTCAGGAATTGAAAACAGACTTGGTTTCTCTAGATTGAGTTACCTATTCTTCAAGCCAAATATTAGTAAGCAAAGGATTTTTGGCATTTCAGCCCAAGACCCCAGCTTAGAGAACAGTGATTCCTGAGTATCACAGGGAGCTAGACATAATAGTTAATCTTCGTTTAAAATTAAATAATTTTAGCCCCTGTTTTCTAATATGTTTCATAATAAAATAAAATGGAGGCACTAAGTATCTCTTAAAATGTGTATCAAATGTAATCAACTTCAGAAAATAAATTCTTATATGTTAACATTTCAGAAGTCTTTGGTGAATTTTACCTCTAAAAATGTCAGCTTTGGGATTTATACATAGTATTTTCCTATCCTCTTCAAACATTTTAATCATTTAAATGAAACTTCCATGGAAGTGATTGACTGAAGTTGGTTTTATTTTTCCTCCCAGGAATTACCAAAAGAAAAAGACATTATTAGCACATAGCCCACAATCATCTGACGGCCAGAGTAAGAAGCAAAACCATTTTCAAGCAGCCGCTGATAAAGGGCTAGACTCATTAAAGTGAACTCAAAGGCTCTTGGCTAAGTGGGAAAACATTTTAAAGGATCAAATCTAATAAACTAATGAGAAAGCTAAATGACTGCCATATCTACTGTGCACCAATTCAATTCAATGCTGCTCACATGGTAAGCCTTTTAGCCTAACACTTGACAAAATAATTACCTCATTAAAGCAAGAGTGTAAGTGTAGTTTAGAAATCTTCATGGACTCAGATATTCCCAAGGAAAATAAAAGCTTTATATAATCTATTTTCCACTTAATAAGACAAAATTTAAGCTTAAAAACATCATCAGGTTTTTTGGAAATAAAAGCATATACATAGAATTTTTTAAATCTGACAATATATGTTTCAGTTTGTTTTATCTCCTACTGTATTTATAATAGTAGCAGAATTCTAAGCGTTGCTTTCTTAATGGAGTGCAATACATATTACGATAAGATAGAATAATAGGATCTAGTTAAGGTTGGAATGAAAAGGATCCTTCAGGCAAGGGATTCTCAACCTTTGCTGCACATTAGAATCACTCAGGAAGCTTTTAAAATTACTGGTGCTGACATCTCATCCCCAAGATTCTGATTTTATATGGAATAGAGGCAATGTCTAGGCAGCAATACTTTTTAAATGCTTTCCAGGTTACTATAACATTTAACCAGGAGTGAGAAATCACTGTTCTAAGTAAGTGACCATATCATGTACGGGGAAACTTTTGAGAGGAAAAGGGTCCCATTAATAATTACACCTGGATTAAAGAGTAAAGAGCCACTGTCATGAAAAACCAAGAGGTATGGTCACTCTACCACATATCGAATGCTAAATACATCTACAGTGTTTCTGATAAGAAATAGTTCAGTGCACACTTCATTACCTGCATGATGAGAAATTCTTTGTCTCCCAAGACAACATCTTAGATCTTTTGACAATTTGAATATACTCTCTGCTAGTTATACCCATTATTTCTTGAATTCACACATAAAAGCATAACCCCTCTTCCACAGACAGATGTTTGAAGATATATAACATGTTCCAGCCTTAGTGACCACATTTTCTCTTCTGAGGTCAAATTTTTTCACCTCCAAATTAAACACCCTTCAGATTTTCAAGATTTGTCTTATGTCATGGTTTTGAGTTTTCTCATTATCATAGTTGCTCACATCTGAAGACTCTCAAGTTTGTTTATGACATCTTACAACATAGAGCCAAATCCTCTAATGATTATTATTTGATACACATATATATGCAAAATTCATGTAAAGATTTGATAGAAGAGTAATCACCTGAACTGCTCAAACCTCTTATCCAGCAACCTAGAGTTGTAGGCATCCTAATAAATAGGCCTTATGGTTATAATGAAGAAAAGGGTTCATGAGTCTGTAACTTGTTTATCCTCAGGGATGCCTAAGGCAATTATGATCCTAATCAGAACTCCTTAGAAATAATGACTGATGGAATTTGCTGGCTTAAGGATTTACGAGAGACCTGAGGGATTGCTTTGTAATGATTTCTTATCTGGAAATACCTGGTCTGTCTAGATTATTTATTGTAAATTAACCTCTAATTTATGGGCTGCAGGTATGCTGAATAACGAACATTAGTTATTTGACCAGACAGGTCTATGTGCTAGCAAGATATAAAAAGTAAGAGATTCCAAAACTCAATGACTTCCCTCTACTAACTTGCCTTATATGCACAGTTAGATTTACTCATTCCAAAACTAAACTGCATCCCAGTACTAGAAAAGAAGCTCAAAGAGCTATGTTTGAAAGAGTCAAGCCTCCCAAGTATGCTTATTTCCTTTGCTAATCACTAGTAAAACACAGTGCTTAGTAATTTCCTGTGGGTCTAACAGTTTTGGTCTTTGGGATTTCGGTTTTGCTACATTGCTAGGGTATTCTTTTTAGGTTCCAGGTGTTCACTCTGAACAGTGTGCTGTCTTCATTGTCTTTGGATGAAGTCTCTCTGGTTAACCCCTTTATATTAATATTTCCTTTGAAATAAAAAGTTTGCTTTCAATTCCAACTTTCCCTCTGGACATTGCTTTCTTTTAATGGCTTTATTGAGATATTATTCACATACCATATCATTCACCCATTCAAAGTGTACAATTCAGTGTCTTTTGGTAAGTTCAGAGTCGTGTAACCATCCATACAATCTAATTTTAGAACATTTTATCACTCCAAAAAGAAATCCTGTACATATTCCTCCACTATCCACCCACTACCCCTCCCCACTAATATAGGCAACAACTAATCTGCTTTCTGTTTTTATAGATTTGCCTATTTTGGATTTTCATGTATATCAAATTATATAATATGTGGTCTTTTGTGACTGGTGTCTTTCATATAATGTTTTTGAGGTTCATCTTTGTTGTAGCATGTGTCCATACTTCATTTATTTTTATTGTTTAATATTCCATAGTAAAGAACTACCACATTTTATTTCTCCATTCATCAGTTAATGGACATCGTGTTGGGTTATTAAAATAATGCTGCAATACACATTCATGTACAAGTTGTCGTGTAGACATATGTTTATATTTCTCTTGGATATGCACCCAGGTGTGGAATTGCTGGAACACATGGTAAGCCCATGTTTAACATTTTGAGAACTGCTAAACTGTTCTCCAGGCATCTAATATATTTACATTCCCACTATAAATTTATGAGGGTTATAATTTCCACACATTCGCATCAAGATTTTTTATCTGTCCTTTTTTATTATTGGTGTGTTGTGTCTCAATGAAATTTTGATTTACATTTCTCTAATGGCTAATGAGGTAGAGCACCATGTCAAGGTGCTTATTGGTATTTACATACATATTCTTTGGAGAAATGTCTTTTCAGATTATTACCCACTTCTGATTGTGTTATTTGTCTTTTTATTATTGAATGTAAGAATTATAAGAGTTTATTTTATATTATGGATACATGTCCCTTATTAAATATATAATTTGAAAATATTTTCTTTTATTCTGTGGTATCTCTCCCCTTTCTCAATTGTGTCCTTTGAAGCACAAAAGTTTTTAATGTTATTATAGTCCAACTTATCAGTTTTTTTCTGTTGTCCTTGTGCTTTTGGGATTATATCTTGGAAGGTTTGCTTAACCCAACATCACCAAGATTCACTTCTCTCTTTCCTTCAAAGAATTTTATAGTTTCAGCGGTCATATTTCGATCTATGATTCATTTGAAGTTAATTTTTGTGAATGGTATAAAGAATAGATCCATCTTCATTATTTTGTATGTAAACATCCAGTTGTCCCAGCACCATTCTTTTCTGCAATAAATTTTCTTGCCCACCTTTTTGAAAATCTATTGATCTTAAATGTGAGGGTTGATTTCTGGACTTTTAATAATATTCCATTGATCTATATGTCTGTCTTTATGCTAATACCACACTGTCTTGACTACCATACTTTTGTAGTACATTTTGAAATCAGGAAGTGTGAGTCCTCCAACTTTGTTCTTTTTTCTCAAGATTGTCTTGGTTCTTCTAGGTTTCTTGCATTTGCACATGAATATTAAGATCAGCTTGTCAGTTTCTCCAAAAAAAAAAAAAAGTCCTCCAGACAGCTGGAATTTTGATAGGGATTGTGATAAATCCGGAATCTGTAGATCAATTTGGGGAGTATTGCAATCTTAACTATACAAAGGTACTTCAAAAAGTTCATGGAAAAATAGTTTAAAGATAATACAAGCCTTTTCATAAACTTTTTAAGGTACCCTCATGTAAGGAAAATGGAGTTAGTTTAGTCAGGCCCTCTCACCTCATATCGGCTGGGTATGATTCAGCATATCCGTTGGAAACAAGTAGTGTTAGTGCGCATGTGTGCCCATGTACCCCTTGGCTCATTGCCACTATTGTGTACTTTGGTATATGAGACAACAGCTTCAAACTGCTGGTGGCAGAGCTCATGTCTGAAAGAAAGCATGTCCACTTTGCTGGCGTCTACTCAGTTTTTCTTTTGCTTACCTAACTCACAACCTGCACAGGAGTGGGTTCTGGGGTCTGTGACCCAGCCCAACACCTCATATTAAGACTTTCCATCCATGAATATGGTATGCTTTCCATTCATGTAGGTCTTCATTAATTTCTTTCAGCAAATTTTTCAGTTTTCAGTGCACAAGTCATAAAAACTTGTGGCTAAATTTATTCCTAAGTGATTTATTCTTTTTGATGCTATTATAAATGTAGATACCATTGTAAATCTTATTTTGAATTGTTCATTGCTAGTGTATAAATATACAATTGATTTTTGTGTATTGATCTTATGCCCTGAAACCTTGCTTAACTCATTTATTAGTTCTAAAAGCTTTTAGTGTATTCTTTAGTATTTTCTATGCATAAAGTCATATCATCTGCAAATAGAAATTATTTTACTTCTTCCTTCTCAATCGGAATGACATTTTTTTTCTTGCATAATTGCTCTGGCTTGAATATCCAGAACAATGTTGAATAGAAGTGGTGACAGTGGAAAGTCATGTCTTATTTCTGATCTTATGTGGAAAGCATTTGGTTTCATCATTAATACAATGTAAACTGTGGGATTTTTGTAGATATTTTTTCAGGTTAAGGAAGTTTTCATCAATTTCTAATCTAATAAAACTCTTTTCATAAAATTGTGTTGGATTATGTCAAATGATTTCCTTTGTCCATTGAGATGACTGTGTTGTTTTGTCCTTTATTTTATGCATATGGAGTGTTTCATTAATTAATTTTCAGATATTAAACCAACCTTGCATTTCTTGGGTAAATTCTACTTGGTAATGGTGTATAAGTATTTTTAAATGTTACTGAGTTAGGTTTACTAACATTTTGTTGAGGAATTTTTGGCCTATATTTATAAGAGATATTGGTCTGTAGTCTTTTCTTACAATGTCTTTGTCTTATTTTTGGTATCAGGGTAATACTAGCCTCATAGAATGAGCCAAAAAGAATATACTTTCTTCTCATTCATTAAAATTTAATGTTATTGATATGTTTGAATTTAAGTATGTCATTTTAATTTGTTTTCTATATGTCTCATGTCATTTTTATTCACTGTTCTTAATTTACTGATTTCTTTTACATTAACTGAATAATGCTAATGTAATACTTTAATTCCTTTAAAATTTTTTCATAATATTTTTCAGTTATTTTCTTAGTGGTTGCTGTAGGCCTTACAATATGTACCTTAATTTGTTACATTCTGTTTCATATTTATATTAATATACTTTCAGTGGGATTTAAAAACATTTCTCCTATATGGCTTTGTTCCTCCTCTGTTTCTTTGTACTATTAGTTTTATATATGTATATATATGTTACAATTCCAACAATCCATTGCTATAATTATCAATCTATACAACTTTATGTCTTTTAAAGAAGCTGGGAGATGAAAGAAGAACAAATGTAATTTTTATTGAAGTGTAGTTGATTATATATATTTGTGGGGTATGGAGTTGAATATCAATACCTGTGTACAATATGTGATGAACAAAGCAAGATAATTAGCATATTCATCATTACCTAACACAATCAATCTTTGTGTCCATTAACCAATTTCTTGCTAATCCCCCGTGCCCTCCCCCTTTCTCACATCTAGTAACCACAGTTCTGTTCTCTTCTTCTGAAAGTTCAATGCATTATTGTGATTGTTGTTTCTTTCTTTCTTTTTTTCTTTTTTCTTGCTTTATTTTTTTATTTCTTTATTTATTTTCTAGTTCCCACTTATGAGTGAGGAAATGTAGTATTTCTCTCTTTGTGCCTGGCATATTTCATTTAACATAATTTTCTCAAACCTCATCCATGGCAATGTGAATGGCAGAATTTAATTCTTTTTATTGCTGAGTAGTATTCCATTGTGTATATATAGCACATTTTCCTTATCCAGTTGTCCTTCAGTGGATATTTAGGTTGGTTCCATATCTTGACTATTGTGTATAAACAACCTAATAAGTAAGTGTTTATTGCAATAAACCTCCTTCTTAGTACTGCTTTCACAGTATCCTATAGGTTTTTGGTAAGTTGCACTTGTATTTTCATTTATTTCAAGGAATGTTTTGAATTCCTACTTTATTTCTTCTATGACCCATTGTTTGTTCAGGAGCATGGTTGTTTAATTTCCATGTATTTATATTTCCAAAGTTTTATTTCTTTTTTATTTCTACTTTTTTGGCACTGTCTGAAAATATGCTTGATATTATTTCAATCTTTTTAAATTTGTTGGGACTTGATTTGTGAGCTAACACATGGTCTATCCTTGAGAATATTCCATGCGCTAATGAGAAGAATGTATATTCTGCTGTTGTTGATTGAAATGCTCTGTAAATATCTGTCAAGTCCATTTGGTCTAAAGGGCTTGATGGAGTTTGGATATGTTACCCCCTCCAAAACTCATGTAGAAATCTGATCCCTAATGTGAAAGTGTTGGAAACTGATTGAGTCATGGGGGCAGATCCCTCATGAATGGATTAATGCTCTCCTTGGGGGAGGGGGGATTAATGAGTGTGTTCTCGCTCTATTAGTTCCCATGAGAGCTTATTGTTTATAGGACCCTGGCACCTCTTACTTTCTCTCTTGCTTCCTCTCACCATGTGATCTGCTTGTACCCACTGGCTGCCTGCCACTTTCCACCATGAGTAGAAGCAGCCTGAGGCCCATGCCAGATGCAGCTGTCCCAGAATCATAAGCCAAATAAACCTCTCTTCTTTATAAATTACCCAGTCTCAGGTATTTGTTATAGCAACACAAAACCGACTAAAACAGTGCTGTTTATTTATTTATTTTTTTTTTAATTTTATTTTGTCGATATACATTGTAGCTGATTATTGCTCCCCATCACCAAAACCTCCCTCCCTTCTCCCTCCCCCCCTCCCCCCAACAATGTCCTTTCTGTTTGCTTGTTGTATCAACTTCAAATAATTGTGGTTGTTATATCTTCTTCCCCCCCCTCCGGTTTGTGTGTGTGTGTGTGTGTGTGAATTTATATATTAATTTTTAGCTCCCTCCAATAAGTGAGAACATGTGGTATTTCTCTTTCTGTGCCTGACTTGTTTCACTTAATATAATTCTCTCAAGGTCCATCCATGTTGTTGCAAATGGCAGTATTTCATTCGTTTTTATAGCTGAGTAGTATTCCATTGTGTAGATGTACCACATTTTCCGTATCCACTCATCTGATGATGGGCATTTGGGCTGGTTCCAACTCTTGGCTATTGTAAAGAGTGCTGCGATGAACATTGGGGAACAGGTATACCTTCGACTTGATGATTTCCATTCCTCTGGGTATATTCCCAACAGTGGGATGGCTGGGTCGTATGGTAGATCTATTTGCAATTGTTTAAGGAACCTCCATACCATTTTCCATAGAGGCTGCACCATTTTGCAGTCCCACCCACAATGTATGAGAGTTCCTTTTTCTCCGCAGCCTCGCCAGCATTTATCGTTCAGAGTCTTTTGGATTTTAGCCATCCTAACTGGGGTTAGATGGTATCTCAATGTGGTTTTGATTTGCATTTCCCGGATGCTGAGTGATGTTGAGCATTTTTTCATATGTCTGTTGGCCATTTGGATATCTTCCTTAGAGAAATGCCTACTTAGCTCTTTTGCCCATTTTTTAATTGGGTTGCTTGTTTTCTTCTTGTAAAGTTGTTTGAAAAGCTAGAAAGGAATGGGATGATTAAAACAGTGCTGTTTAAATCTGATATTTCTCTGCTAGTTTTTGTCTAGATGATCTGTCCAGTACTGAGAGACGCATGTTAAAGACCCTAACTATTATTGTGTTGGGGTCTCTCTCTCCATTTAGATCCAATAACAATTGCGTTATATATCTGGCTGCTCCAATGTGAGGTGCACATATATTTATGATTTTTATGTCTTTTGCTGCGTGGATCCTTTTATTATTATATCATGTCATTCTTTGTCTCTTTTTATAGTTCTTGATTTGAAGTCCAATGTATCTAAGTATGGCTATTCCTACTCATTTTTGGTTTCCATTTGCATGGGACAACTTTTTCCATCCCTTTGTTATTAGTCTATGTGTGTCTTTATTGTGAAGTGAGTTTGTTGCAGGCAACATGTAGTTGGGTCTAGTTTTTTAATCCATTCAGCCAGTCTATATCTTTTTTTTTTTTTTTTATCTTTTAAGTTGGGAATTGAATCCAATTATATTCTGGGGTGTTACTGAATGGTTTTGCCTAATTCCTGCCATTTTATTTATTTTTTTATGGTTGTTTTATATTTCTTTTATTACTTTCTTTCCCTTTTATTGTTTATCTTTACTGTTGGGTATTTTTTGTAGTGATAAGATACATTTCTTTCTTTTCTCATTTGCATATCTGTTCTATTAGTGGTTTATTCTTTCTTGTGTATTTATGGTGATATATATTGCTCTTTTGATTCCAGAAACAGAACTCCCTTGAGTATTTGTTGAAGGGCCAGTCTTGTAGTGGTGAATTCTCATGGTTTTTCTTTGTGTGGGAAAGACACTATTTCCTCTTCATTTCTGAAGGAAAGCTTTGCTGGGTATAATATTCTTGGATGGCAGTTTTTTCCTTTAGCACTTTGAATATATCATCCCACTCTTCCCTGGACTGTAGAGGTTCAGTTGGGCACTTTGCTGTTAGCCTGATGGGATTCCCTCATATGTGATTTGATGGTTTTCTCTTGTTTTTAGACGTCTTTGGGTTTGACTTTTGACAATTTGATTGTAATGTGTCTCTGGCAGCTCATTTTGCTGTTCAGTTTGTTTGGGGATCTTTGAGTGTCTTGAATCTGGGAAACCATATCTCTCTCATACTTGGGAAGTTTGGTGCTATTATTTCATTATATAGGCTTTCAATGCCTTTTCCTTTCTCTTCCCCTTCTGGTGCACCCATAATATGGATGTTTGTGTGCTTAAGGTTGTCAGATATATCTCTTAAGCTTTCTTCATTTTTATAGATTTTTTCTTTTTTCTTTTTTTTTTCTTTTGTTCCAACTGTGTTAATTCAAAAAGCCTGTCTTCAAGTTCAGAAATCCTTTCTTCCACTTGTTTTAGCCTGCTGATTATGCTCTTGGTTATATTTTTTATTTCATTGAATGAATTCTTCAGTTTCAGGATTTCTGTTTGGTTCTTTTTTATTGTTTCTATCTCTGTTGAATTTATCTTATATGTCCTGGATTGGTTTTTGTCTGTTTGTTTTGTTAGTTTGGTTTTTGGTTTTATGTGTTTTTTGCTTCGTTGTGATTGCTATCTATTTTTCCTTACATCATGTTGTTTCCTTAACATTGCCATTTGGGATTTCTGTTCAGGTGATTCACTAGTTTCCTGTTATTTATGGTCTGCTGTTAGAGAATTGTAATCTTCTTTTGGGGGGGAGTCATGTGGTTTGGGTTGAATGTTCCCACAGTAACTTTTGAGGGTAGGAAATCCTATTATGGTAATTGAAATGTGGGTCCTCAAAGAGGTTATTAGATTGTAGGACCATGCCATAGTGAATGGATTAAAAATGGTGGTCATGGTTGTGGTTTGGAAGGCTTTAAAAGGAGAATGAATGAGGTTAGTGCCTCTCTCTCTCTGCTTCCACCATCTTGCAATGGGTGACCCTGGAGTCACTATTGCCACCACCAGATGTGTCCCTTGGACTTTGGCCTTTCCAGCCTCAGAAACTGTAAGCAATACATTTTGTTTTCTTTATAAATTACAGAGTTCCAGGTATTTTGTTATAAGCAACAGAAATAGACTATACATCATGTTTCAGTGTTTTTTCATGCTTCTTGTATCTCTGCATTGATGTCTGGGCATCTGGAGGTGTAGTCACTTCTTTTAATTTTTGGAGTGGCTTTTGAGGGGAAAGATTCTTACATCTAGAATTGTTCTATATTGATAATCGAGTTGGGTACTGTAGGTTTTGTTTTGGGTGTGCATAGTAGTAACTGTAAGCTCACCCCCTGCACCTTCTCTGCTGGTGAAGATAAGCCACTGTGTCATGCAGGACTCTGGGCTCCTGGGGAAGGTGGGCATAAATCTACGCAGCTTGCACACCCCCTACATGTTCTCCACTGTGTTGGCAGGCTCACTGTACATGGCAGACTACTGATTTCCATGGAAAGAAGGGTGTGGATCCACATGACCAGCACCAGTGTCCTGAGTCAGGCAAGGTTCTGAGCTCCCATGGGAAGGAGAGCATGGATTGAGGTGGCTGGCTCACTCACCCACTCTCCAATGGTGAGTGTGGTTCCCCTATGTCATGTGGGATTCCAAGCTCCCCGGTAAGGAGGACATGGATCCAGGTGGCTAGCGCCTTCACCTCACTCTCCCTTGAAATGGATGGTTCTCCTATGTACAGAGGAGCTCTGAGCTCCCAGGAAGGAGGGCATGGATCCAAACAGCTGGCATGCTCCCCATCACTCTCCATTGGTGTGGGGGTGTTCCATATGTTGTTAGTGACTCTGAGCTCCTGAGGGGGAAGGAGGGAATGTGTCCAGGCAGCTGGTGTGCTCCCACTCTTTCTGCTGGGGTGTGCAGGGCCATTGGGTCAGCAGGACCCTGAGTTCCCCTGGCTCATATTCAAAAATGGCAATATCCAGCAGTGGCCTGGGACTGTGTGGGGTGGGAGTGACTCTGCATTCAGTTCCCCTCAGGAATAATACAGTCTTGTGGGCTCTTGGCCACTCCACCTGTTCCACACACTAGACTCACTGTCTGTGAAGGCAGTGGGGTTACTTTGCAGCCTGATTTGCAGGTGTCTGGAGTGGGAACACCAGCCTCTGGCCCCCTTACCTACCTCGTCCCAGCAGTGTAGCATTTCTCCAGCCTCAATGCTGGTCCTAGTTGGGTGCTTCCTATGTTGCTGTTTTGAGTTTCCAGATCTTGGAAGATTTTCCTCACTGTGTAGCTGGATTCCATTCTTTTCTCCAGGACATAATACAGATGACTACCTATTTGTTGCTTTGGACTTTTTTTTGAATTAGAGGTAGGTGCTGGCCACATCTAGTCAGCCATTTGCCAGGGAAAAAAGAGTTCTAAATAGTCTTAACAATTAGATGTGAGGAGAAGCAGGGAAGATTACCTTTTCCTTTAAGATGACATTCAATAGTTGGCATCATTATCAAGACTGCATCTCCTTGACAGAATTCCAATCTCTCCCTCACAGCCTACTAGGTACTTCAGATCACAATTATATGTTTATACCTTGTTGTATTAATCTTATTTACCATCTGTAGTTTTTCATTTGTTCCTGTAAATTCTAGTTACCATTGGTTTTGTTTATTATTTCAATACAGTTTTGCTCTCACTCACTTCATTTGTGTTATTATATAATGTTACATTTTTTGTATTAGCTCAACAATGCAATCATATACATATTATTTAATGTAAGTGTTTTTAAATCAGTTTAAAAATAAAGGAGAAGAAATTTTTAAATATACTGTCTTTTATAATTACATACATAGTTACCTTTATTGGCACTCTATTTTGTTAGGTTGATTTGAATTATTGTATGAGTTCACTCACTTTTAGCTGAAATAACTTTAATATTTGTCGTAAAACAGGTCTGCTAGCAACAAATTTTCTCAGCTTTCATTTATCTGGGAACATTTTTATTTCACTTTTATTTTTTAAAGTTAGTTTTATTGGATTTAAGATTCTTGGTTGACAGGAGTTTTTTTTTTTTTTTCAGTTTCTTTTTTTTACTTTGAATTTGACATTCCATAGCCTCTCTCTTCCATTGTTTCTGATGAGAAGTAAGCTGTTACTCTTATTAGGATTCCCTTCAAGTGCCAAGTTGTTTTTCTATTGCTGTTTTAAAGACTTTCTCTGTTATTGTCTTTCAGTATTTTCACTATGATATGTCTAAATGTGAATCTTTGTATTCATCCTACCTGAAGTTTCCTGAGCTTCTTGGATGTGCAGATAAATATCTTCCATCAAATTTGGGAAGCCAGCCACTATATCTTTGAATATTTTTTCTGTCCTTTTTTCTTTCTCCTCTCCTTGTTCTACTCCAGCTATACCTACATTATTGCAGTTAATGACATTTTTTATGAGACTCTGCTCATTTTTATTCATTCTATTTTTTTTGTTTGTTTTTGTTCTTCAAGTTCCATACTCTCTAATGATTTATCTTCAAAATCACTGATTCTTTCTTCTGCCAGGTTAAATATACCATTAAGCCTCTCTATTAAATTTTTTTTGTTTGTTTTTTATAGTTTTCAACTACAGAATTTCTATTTTGTCTTTTTTTATAACTTTTTCTCTTTATTGATATTCTTGATATAAGACATTGTCATCATTCCTCCCTTTACTTTTTAAGGCATAGTTTCCTTTTGTTCTTTAAACATTTATAACAGTTGCTTTCAAATTTTATCTGCTGAGTATAACACGTGGATCCTCTCAAAGGCAGGTTTTGTTACCTTTTTTATTTCTCTGTTTAATTCACAGTTTCTTGCTTCTATGCATATCTCATAATGTTTTATTAAAAACTGGCCGTTTTATATGCTATTGAACTCTGGATGCATATTCTCTTTTTCTTTAGAGCCGGCTGATGTTTGCTAGTTTATTTCTTTAGTTACTTAGCCAGACTACTCCAGTGAATTCCATTTCCCCCACAGTGTGCAGTCTCTGATGTCACTCCTCAGGGGGTGCAATCTTGGGCATGCACAGAGACATCTTAGGTTGAAAGTTCTTTTTAGGAGGACCCTTCTATACTGTCTCTTTCTCTGATATCTCTATTAAGCTGCATACTTCAATTGGTATCCCACCAAGCTCTTAGCCTCTACTAATTGCCAGCTGACCAATCTACTTTTTTTTTCATTGATTCCCTGGACGTAAGTTGTTCCATAGTGTGATCTAATTAAATTTAGGCCCCTTTGCCAGAGTAATCTTTGAAACCAGCCTTTGAGGATTGTTCCAAATCAAGAATCATCATCTCTTGCCCTGGTTATTAATATTAAAATTCTACCAAGCCTACAGTTTCATTTCCTATTCTCATGGCAATACCAGCCTCCTCTTAATTTCTTACCACTTGCATTAACCATGTCTTCTGTTTTCTGTATTCTGGTGTTTTGACATCTTGAGGCTTTGTTGACAATGGTGAGATTGCCCATCCCAGGGTTAATCAGTTCCTTGATACAGTTAACAACTTGCCTGGGAGCACACTTGTCAAATGCAAACCAACAAATCCAGAGCCCATACACAATCTACTTGCTTTATTAGGTTCTCACACCAACTCCACAATCCACCTGCCCTGATCATCCTACATCCAGGTACCAGAAATTAAAGGGCATTCTGAAACTATTCAAACTAGCCAATTCCAACCATGTTTACACAGTCTCACCCATTTCTTCCCACACAAACTACGATAAAGGTTCTTTCCCACTCTTCCACTGATCCCTCTGGTCCTGACAAACTCCAGAGCTTTCCGATGTGACCCCTTTGTATGGTGTGCCATGCCTCTCTTTCAAAGGATTTGTGAGTATAATAAACTTCTTCTTTTGTGACAGTCATTTCTTGTGTCTCCCTGTCCTTGATTAGAATAAATCCCAAGTACTCTTATAATACCAACAAAATATCATATCTTCTCAATAGCACCCTTAAGTTTGAACTATTCCAAATGAAATTGGTTCCCTTGGAGAGAATTCTGAAGCTCTCTGCTCTTATGAGTTCCTCTCCTCCTGAGATAAACCTCTACATCCCTGCACCATAGAGCAATTTCCAGAGTATTTAAATGGTTGTGTTTTTTTTTCTTTGATAATCTTTATCTGTTACAGTTGTTTCATTGGGAAAAGGGTTTCTAGAGTGTGTCATGAACCATTACAGAAGCTACCTCTCAGGCATAGTTTCTGCATTTCCTTGGCTTCAGTCTTTGATCTTGCAATCTAGTTTGTATCTACTTCTGGCTCTTAGAAACCTGTCTGTGTCTAGAGCTCTGTCTTGTACTTGTCGAGGAGAACAGTTTTACACTCAATCCCCTTAATCAGCTTGGGCTGCTATAACAAAATACCACATATTATGTGGCTTAAACATCATACATTTATTTCTCACAGTTTTGGAGGCTGGAAAGTTCAAGATCAAAGTGCCAGCAGATTCAGTTCCTAACGATAGCCCTCTTTCTAGCTTGCAGATGGCCATCTTCTCTCTGTGTCCTCTTTTGTGTCTCTCATGTGTCCACATGGGGGGGAAGTGGCAGGGGGAGCTCTGGTCTGTCTTTTCTAAGAACATTAATCCCATCATAGGGCCCCACTCTCATGACCTCATCTAAATCTAACTATCTCCGAAGTCCTCACCTTCAAATACCATCAATTGAGGGGTTATGACTTCAACATATAAATTGCTGGGGGGTGGGGAGGACAAAAACACCTCCAATTATATTTAATCAGATTTATAGTCAAACCTCTTTATAAAACATTCTATAAATACTATACTATTTGGCCCTTTCTTTGGTAGCACTTACAATCAGTGAGGTTTGAGAATACTTGAAGTTACTTCTATACATACACTTCCAATGTTCACTATGCATTTGAAATTATGTTTGAAATTTGCTTACCTGATTTTTAAAAAATAAATGTTATTAGTCCTAGCATAAATATGTTAATCTGTATAGAAGGCTGTGAGCATCACCACAGGTTCATGGGTTTAAATGCTAGATTCACAAAAATAAAGGCAAGGAACCCATATGGTCCCATATCATCATATATTAAGACTTAAAATACTTCTAAGGGAACTAATGTTATCAATGTGTTATAAACAAGAGTTTAAATTAAATAGCATAGATTCTAAATATATTATGAATTTAGTGATGAAGATTATTATATGCAAAAGGTGGCTAAGAAATCGAGTCTTAAATGACCCTGTAAATCAGGTGACGTTGTCTTGCATCTTGCTTCACTACTTTCCAGTACTATGGTTTTAGGGAAATCACTTCTTCTCTCCAACTCCTGGTCTCCTCATCCGAGAAAGGAAATGACAGTACTTAGGTCAGAGGGTTCTTTGAAAGATAAAAAGAGATGAGACACCTGGAAGCACAAACATAGTGCCTGACATGTGATCAGCATTAGTTGAATTAGAGGATAACAACTGGACTGGACTGGCAAAAAAAGGGGAAAAAAGCAGATTTCCAGGGAAAGTGAAAAATAAATGTAAAATATAAAACTTTATTTAAGGAATGAATAAATAGGCTTGTTTTTTAGTTAAGGCACATCAAAAATTCTGATAGTTTTGTCAATTCAAATAACCAACCCATTGCTTCCTCAGTCATATCGGAAATATCTTCTTTGGAAATATTTGCTAAATCTGAGCCAGTTCAGAATATTTTTTGGCAAGAAGGGTGGAGACTATTGGGACCATTTTGTCTATTTCAGATCCTTACTTAGAACCCTGTGAAATGTTACATATTCAAAATGGAATTCAAAGCATGTAACTATATATACACTCATCAGTGATTTTCCGAATTGATTGTCACCTTTTCCTAATTTTGGATTGTGTTTTCTATTTCAAAGTGAAATGTTGCATGCCTAGTATTTTTTTTTTCTTCTTCAAATCTGGATGCCCAACTGTCTAACTTCTAAAATTTTACATTGTACAGCAGGATGAACATGTTTTTAGAAACAATTTTTAAATTTGGATGTAACTTATTTTGCCAAAGCAATGAAGTCTTTATGACAGAAGAGAGATGCTTGCAACAAACAGAGAAGGAAGAATGAAATCTTTCCAAACACAGGCACTTTATAAATTACCTAAAACATGAAAGGATTGCTGAAGCTGTCTTTTCAAGAGCTCACAAATTCTCCTTGGTTTTTTGTATGCTTCATATTTTAAATTTTGCTACTGTAAGCTGTGTTTAGAGTCACATTATTAAAATGCAGCCACAAATAAGCAGATTCTTGTGAAAGATTCAAATCCATAGCATTGCTAGATCACAAATAGTCCCTACAGTAGTGTGTAATTAAGAGAATACAAATTCTGGCACTATTTAGACTTAGTTTAAAATCTGGGTCTTCTATTCACTAGCTGTGTGGTTTTGAATAAGTCACTTCTCACCCTAGAGTTTCTCAATCTGTCAAATGGGGATAATAAAAAATGATAACCACACAGCGTTTATAAGGGTCACAATAGGTAGTAAACATAAAGTGGAAATTGAAAGAAGCTCATTAATTATATCTATTATATTTATTAGAGAAAGAAACTGCTGGTCATTTAGAGCATATGGAAAATTTGGGGGGAAGACTACTGAGAAAGTGTGGTAAATTTTAGCTCAGAGACCCAAAATATAAAGATAAATAATTAGGTAGTATCACAAAACAATCCATAATAGAGAACTAAATAAATAGAACAGGCAACAAGTCTGTAGGAGTAATTTTTCATAATATAAAAACATCACGGCTTTATTTAGTGAAAATCAGTTATTACTTCATTGACTCCAGGAAGGTTTTTATAGAGGCAAATGGCAAAATAAGGGATTCTTTTGCCCATGGGCCATGGGAAAACAAGTTTGAGAATCATTTTTGACATTAAAAAGATGAGCCCAGCTTTCAAAGTCTAAATAATTCTTGGTAAACGCATGCGGGAGAGAAATTTTATATTACCACATTAATTCTTCCCCCACCCCCCAGCTCTCTTAACAGTGTTTTAAAAGGCAATATGTCACATTCAGAATGGTTAATGTGGTAAGCTGAATAAGGAAGGACCCCATAAAGGAAATTCTATGTCCTTATCCTTAGACTATGTTAATGCTACATTACTCAGCCCATAAAATATATATATATATTTTATAATAAAATATATAGTGCATATGTATGTGTGTGTGTGTGCGTGTGTGTGTGTGTGTGCATGTGTGTGTGTGTGTCTGTGTGTGCATGCAGATGTGATTAAGTTACGGGTCTGGAGATGGAGAGATTATCCTGGATTTTCCAGGTGGGCCACACTGCAATTACATATATCCTTCTAAGGGGAGGCAGAGGGAGATTTGATACAGAATGTAAAAAGACCATGTGATAGAAGCAGAGGGAATTAGATTCAGAGAGAGAAGATGTTCGTATTAGTCTGTTTCCACTGCTTATAACAATGGGAACTGGGTACTTTATAAAGAAAATACTTGGAACTGGGTAATTTATAAAGAAAATGAAATTTATTGCTCACAGTTTCTGAGGCTGGCAAATCCAAAGTCCGTCTGGTGGAGGCAACAGTTGCCCAGGGGTCTCACATCGCAAGGTGGTGGAAGCAGAGACAGAAGAGAGAAAGACAGACTCTCCTCTTCTTTTAAAGCCCTCAGAACCACACCCCTGACCACCATCTTTAATCCATTCACTATGGCACGGTCCTACAATCCAATCACCTCTTCAAGGCTTCACTTTTCAATCACCATAACTGGATTTTCCACCCTCTTAACAGACATGGTGGGGGCCAAGTTTCTAATACAGAAAATTTGGGGGACATAATTCAAGATTCAACGAGTTTGGGGAAGACATAATTCAACCCACTACAATGTTACACCACTACCTTCAGAGGTAGAGGAAGAGGCCACGGGCCAATGAATACAAGACCCTGGAAAATGCCAGGAAATCAATTCTCAACTTGATCCTCTGGAGAGAGCATGGCCCTGTCAGCACCTCAGTTTCAGCTCAGTGACTCTGCTTTTGAACTTCTGTCCTTCAAATCTGTGAAAGAATACATAAGCCACCAAAATTTTAGTAATTTGTTATAGCAGCCACAGGAAACTAACACAGTAAATAAAACACATGTGTTTACATCTTCTGTCTCCCAAATCCCCATTAACCTTAATAAATTAAAAAGTTATAAAACTATAACAACCAAGAAAATAGGAGGGAGGACTATCAATGGACAAGAAATGTCAACAAATTTCTGGTAGGTGATAAATGGACAGAAATATATTCAGAGAAGTCTGTATTGTAAAAGGACATAGCTGCCAAGAAGAAACTAAGAGAAATTCCAAAATCAGAGATAGAAGTCACGGTGATGGGTGGAAAGAAGGCGTCAGGCACAGGACTCAGGAGATACATCTCCTGCAGGTCTCTGCATTGTTTATTCAAGCTCCTCAAGCCCCTCTCCATTTCTACATTCAGGATGCTCTCCTGTGAGACACTCATGCCCGGTTCCAAAAAAGTTCTCATTTTAAATAAAATTGAGTAAACCTTCCAGAGAGAACCAGGACAACTAGCTTGAATGTTGGTATACAGAGTAAAGTCTTAGCATTCTGGCATGTGGAAGAACTCTCGCATAGTAACTTCCTGCCCTTTCAGGCTAGAAGAAATCCTGCTCTCATGCCCAGACATAGAATCAACCCTCCATCTTATTTCTTCACTCTTAAGTTTGAGCAGACAAAAACATATTGCAATACTTTGAGGAAAGCCTGCATGAGGAAGTCTGAGATAGAGAAATTGGCCTAAGAAATAAACATTTATCAGGAAACGTAACAGAAGTTAAATTACAACTTTAATTAGAACTACATAGATATCAAAGATGTGCAAGAAAAGGATGTCATGTATAAGGAACAGAAGAGCAGACAAAATTATGATTGCCAAAAAAGAAAAAAAAGAAGAAAGAAAATACAGAATTGGAATATAAAAATTAATGAAATCTTCCAGAGTGTATTACAAAAGAATAAAGGCAGAAATATGAGAGGAGGGCAAAAGATGAAATATGTGGTTAATATATAAGATGGGACTTTCAACATCAAATTAATAGAAATTCCAAAAAGGAAATGTAGGAAGGAAATTAAGAAAGGATGTACAGAAAATCTTCCAGAATTAAACAAAGCAGTGAGTCTTCAAGTTTAGAGGCTGACCAAGTACCGATCAAATCAGATGTACTTAGACATATCGTTGTGAAGTTTTCTGACATCAAGTATCCTTAAGGTTTCCAGAGAGAAACATATTTTTTAAATGTTTTTTAAAATATCCACAATCAAATTGATGTCAGACTTCCCATAAGCAATATGCAATGCTTGAAGACAACAATGTTCTGTAGAAAAATGAATTTCAACCTAGAAAAATGAACAGCAAAATAACCAATCTACTGGGAGAGGGAAAAATTGCATACATCTTCAAGATGCAAGGATTTAGAAAATTTATCTCCCACCCTCACTTCCCTAGGAAGTTACTTGAAGGTGTAACCTAAAAAATAAGCAAGAATACACAAAAGAGGAAGGCATGAGATTCAGGAAACAGCAGCTCGATGCTCAGGAGAAGAGTGAATAGAAGTCCCAAGATTGCAACTGCATAGATCTGGAAAGTAACCAGTCTATACAGGAGCAGGATGAAAAATCTCTGGGAAATGAAGAGAACACCATGAAATAATAGTTGCTATAAAATAAAAGAGAGACTAGAAATATCATGAATAGCATAAAAGTTAAAACATGCAAGGAAAAAAGACTACTCAAATTTCACAAAATAAAATTATGTAAGAAAGTTATGGTATATTAGTCCATATATGAAGCAAAACATCAAATTGGAATAACGAGTCAATGAGAGTCAAGAGGAATAGGATGGGCTACACTTAGCAAAGAGAATAAATATGAATTGGGAAAATATCATGCTTAAGTTTCTTCTATCAGCAATCACAAAAAAAGATACTCAAAAAAACAGAAAGAAATGCATAGTTAAAATATGAAGAAAACAAAAATTATATCTTTTTTTAAGCAATTTGTTGAGTATGAAAAGAGATTCATCATTTAAACATGATGTTAAGAGTACTCTCCTTTGGGTATCCCCCAAATAATAAGTAACGTATACAGTAAAAATGTACATGGCACTATGATAATATATCATTAAACAGGTCTGTAGTAAATAATAGTTAGATCATCATGATGATTTAAACATAGTTTATCATTCCAACTTTTAGAATCAATCTATATACAAAACATGAAAAGCTTAATTATGGCTACAAGAAATATAAATATTATAAATTTTGGTGAGGTAGAAGTAAAAATGTCAGAAGTTGGGAGGTTGTTTGTGTAGGGAGATGTGAAATGCGAGGAATGATAAGATACTTATACCAATCATGTTAGAGTCAAGAATTCTCACAATAATTTAAGGAACAAATGGAGGTTTAAATACATTATTTAATGGAGGTTTAATATATTATTTAAAGTGAGTTGAAGTTATATTAAAGAAAACAAGAAAAAATAGTATTGGAAGAAAAAGTGTTGATATAACTGAATTAGATTCTAGTCTATCAGAGGGAGAAGTCAATACATATATCCTAAGTGGATAAATTTTTTTAAAAAACTGTAGTACATTACTTAGCAATATATTAATGTTAATTAGATACTAATTTTGGATATTACCAACAAAAGAGCTTCATTTTTTTTATGTTAAAAATTAAATAAAATCTCTGAGAAGAAAAGACCAATTGTTAATACTCGGTCTTCATGGTCAATACACAATCCTTTGCATTTCCCCAGATTTAAACATACACACAATACATTGTGGAGTCAAAAAGACCCCAGATGCCAGAACTAATTAGCTGTGTGACTTAGGGCATCTTCAGTCTTCCAAGTATTAACATGCTGGCCTGAAAATTGTATAATACTATCTGTTGTAAGAATTAAATGAGATTGAATATTCAAATAGTTCAGTATAGTTTCTGGCCCTGGAAATCTAAAAGAATATATTTTTTTGCAAAGTCCATTCCCTTGTTGTGCAGTTGGTAACACAAAGCTGGAACCTGAGGTCCACACCCATTTACATTAGCTTGAGAACAGAATTCCCGAAGACTATAAAAAGAGTCTCAAACTTTGTTTATTACCTAGACTTTATAAAACATGATCAGAAATATTGAGAGAAGCATTTGTGGGAGAGCATAGGAGGGCAGCAGCAGACTAGTGAAATCCCTGTGGAGCACAAAAGCCCAGGATGGCAGCATAGAGAGGAGACGCCAAGATGCCACGTCTCCACCACTGGGATCAGTGCAGGAAGGACTTTCCCTTGCAGGGAAAAGGCAGCATGAGGGCCACACCACCCCCCATCCACACCATAGAGGCCTGCAGATCCTTTTGAAGGAGGATTCCACAGCCTTGCAAGCACACAGCCAAGTGTGGGGAGCTGCCTAGAATGCACTGCATTGCTCCAGAACAGGAGCACATTTTGTGCACTCCCTACCCCCGCCCTTATGATCCAAGCTGATGCCATATAGAAGCAATCCTAAAATCAGAGCTACCGCAGGAATATGCCCTGGCTGGGGGCCAGCAGCCACTGCCTTCTTCACAAGGGAGGCTACAATGCCCTGATCACAGCAGTTTAAAGCCTGGGCCCAGGAGCTGTGATCCCCATCCTGCATGTCTGGGAAGCCAATCCCAGGCCTACTGCACTCATGCACCCTCACGTCTCAGGCCAGAAATCAGACAGGCAGACCATCAAAACCACCAGTAGGCTGACTTCTGTGTGCCCAAGCTCCCAACTCACAAAAACAGCTCACAGGTGCCTACCCTAACAAACACACCCCTGGGCCAGTGGAACTGAAGTGCATTTGTGCCTACCCAGAGAAGCAGCCAAGCAGTCTTGCCCTCAACAGTCCCAACTAGCATCCTCACCCCCTGCCTGGGAAGCAAGTGGCAGGGCCGCCTCTCTGCAGGCCCAGCTTGAGGCGTTACCCATTGCCTAAGAAGTGGTTCAACAGCCACGCCCTTGACAGACCCACTCCCAAACCACCAAGTGAATCAAAACCCCATACCTCACACCTTGACCCAAGAAGTGGCTCAGTGGCCTGACTCCCAGCAGATCCACACCCGCTAGCTGAGCCAAAGCTTGTCCCACACCCTCAACTCAGAGCAACACCCCTATGTTGCCCCCTGGTGGACGAGCCCCTGAGTCTTTGAGCCATCGCATACACATGCATTCGAGTGAGAATCAGCCCGTCTGATGTGCTCCTCATGAGCCCACTCCCCCATCAGAGAATCAGCATGGTGACCCTGCCACTGATGAACCAGTCCCAGAATCCCTGACATACAACATGCCCACACTCTCATCCTGAAAATCAATCCAACAATGCTATCCTTAGTGAGACAGCTCCCAAGAGGACCCATAGTGAGCACATACAAACCCCCAGCCTGAGAACCAACACAGCAAGCCCACCTCACCCCACATAAAAAGGGCTGTGCCATCACCACAGTCACAGACCTCCCAAGCATACGCTGCTGAGGCATGCTCAGGCTTAGTGAAAGTGGGTTACAGCTGAAGAAACTACAGAGTCCACACTACCACACCCATCCAGAATAAAGCCATTATACTCTCCCCAATCAATACTCAAAGACATATTTGCAGGTAAAAGTCCTTCCCTTTGCAAGCCAATCTACAAAATTCAGAGGTGACTATTCCACAGATGCACAGATGTTAAGTCAGCAAAACAGGAAATGTGAAAAAACAAGGAAACATCACACCACTAAAGAAACATAATAACACTCCAGTGACGGATCCCATAGAATTAGAAATTGCTGACTTGCTTGAAAAGGAATTCAAATTAAAACTTTTAAGTAAACTCACTAAGATATGGGACATTACAGATAAACAATTTAACAAAACCAGAAAAACAATTTATGATCTGCATGGGAAATTTAACAAAGGGATATATATCATTAAAAAAAGCAGAAGTTTTAGATTTGAGGAATTCATTAAATGAAATGAAAAATACATCAGAGAGTCCAAACAAAGACTATATAATGCAGAAGAAAGACTTTCTGATCTAGAAGACAGCATTTGAAATAACCCAGGAAGACAAAAAATAAAATAAAAAAGAATAAAAGGCAATGAACAAAGCTTAAGAGATTTATGGGATACTGTTGAATGAACATAATTCGAATTATGTGCATTCCAGGAGAAAAAACCAAAAAAATGTATTGAAAACCTGTTTAATGAAATAATAGCTGAAAACTTCCCTAGGCTTGAGAAATGTATGAGCATCCTAATCCAGGACGTTCAGTGGTCCCTATATATAAATTCAAACCAAAAACAACCTCTCCAAGACAGATTGTAGTCAAACTGTCAAAAGTTAAAGACAAGCAAGAATTCTAAAAACAACAATAGAAAAGTGTTATCAGCTAAGAACTAGAACAAGACAAAGATGCCTTCTCTAACTACTTCTATTTGACATAGTACTAGAAGTCATAGCCAGAGAAATGAGGCAAGAGAAAAAATAAGGGGCATCCAAATTGGAAAGAAGGAATTTAAATCGTCCCTGTTTGCAGAGGACATGATTTTATATGGAGAGAAACCTAAAGACCCTTCCGGAAAACTCCTAAACCTGATAGACAAATTTAGTGAAGTTGCAGTGTACAAAATCAACATATAAAAATCAGTTGCATTTCTATACACCAACAACAGATTTGCAGAAAAAGAAATCAAGAAAGCAATCCAATTTACAATAGCAACAAAGAAAGTAAAATACCTAGGAATAAATTTAACCAAGCAGGCAAAAGATCTCTACAAGGAAAACTATAAAACACTGACTAAAGAAACTAAAGAAGACACACAAGAAAAATGAAAATGTATCCCATGCATGGACTGGGGGAATTAATATTGTCAAAAATGATCATACTACCCAAAAGGATCTACAGATTCTATGCAATCCCCATCAAAGTACCAATGACATAGTTCACAGAAATAAGAAGAACAATTTAAAAATGTACATGGGACAACAAAAGATCCTGAATAGCCAGAGCAATCCTGAGCAAAAAGCACAAAGTGGAAGGCATCACTTCTCCTGACCTTAGAATATACTACAAAGCTATAGTAATCAAAAAAGCATGGTACTGGCACAGACACAGAGACCAATGGAACACAACAGAGAATTTAGAAATAAATCCATGTACTTATAGCCAACTGATTTTCAGCAAAGGAACTAGAAACATACATTAGGGAAAGGATAGTCTTAGAATAAATGGTGATAGGAAAATTGGAGATCCATTTGCACAAGAATGAAACTATACCCCTATCTCTCACTATATATTAAAATCAACCCAGATCTGATCAAGATGGCGGCTGGCGCGGAGTAGCTGAGGTGGAAAAGGTGGCCACTGGGCCTCAGGCAGCTGGGAAACTGGTGGACCTTCCTCTGGCCATCTCTTAAGGGAGGACTGCTGCTGCTGGCCGGTCGTGGGGGCTCAACGCCACTTTGCCCCCGGCAGGAGAGGCTGCCTCATTTACAGGCAACAGCTTTGAAGTGTGGAGCAGGAAAAGAACTGATTCTTAGCTGCAAAAGCGAGTCTTGAAACAGGGAACACGGCGCCAGGGCTGCTGTGGATGCAGCCAGGATCCCGGAGGCTGGGGCCGCACTGAAGGCGGCCAGCTGCCCTATTCAGGATTCGAGGTTTCAGGCCGGCATTAAAGAAGATTCCTGGGAGCGCCCGAGCGGCGCCGCGACTGAACAGCCCGAGGCGGCAGCGCCGAGAACACGGAAGGCAACAAACCAGAGACAGAGCGAGCGCCCGACCTGGCACAGCACTGTGAGTGATCCCTGGCACAGCTCTGTTCGGGGGGTGGATGCCCACGCGGCTTCCGCCTGCACCACCAGGCCACTCACTGCCCCGGTGCTGCCTCCATTTTCCCAGGTGCGGGCAGCTCCGCCCTGCTCGGCCATCACTGAGCCCATTTGCTTGGCCTGGCGCGGGGCTTTCCGGACCCTGCGGGCCGGCCTCCTCTCCCACTCCCTCCGCGGTTCTCTGGCGGGGCTGGGAGTGTGGGGCGTCCCGACCAGTGTTGGGAGGGCTAGGAAGTACGGGCGGGCCGACTGTCACTCCACCACACCCTGGACTCCGGCCCCGGTAAACTTCCTGTTACTGGGAGGCAGATACCATCTCTGCGACCACCAGTTTGGAAAAAAGCCTAACGAATTTCTGGTTGGGAATAGTGTGGTAGGAGAGTTCCCAGGTCCGCTTGAACCTGCCGGAGAGCAGGTTGCAGGCGGGCACTAGACTCGGTTTATACCGGGGGGATACAAAGGTGAATAAGACCCGAGAAAGATCTACACAGTGCTACAAAGGCACCCAGAGAGACCGGTCGTCTGTGCCTAGCAGAAACCTGGTAGACTTCCTGGGCGAGGCGGTGCTGAGCAGGGTCTTGAAGGCCCAGCTGATAGACGAGGGGTGCAGAAGACACACCCCAGCCCAGCACAGTGTGCACAGAGGGGGGAGACGTGCGGCCAGGGAGGCGGAGACACGACAGAAACCACACACCCGATGGGGTCGCCACTGCACGATCTAACAGCCTGGGCCAGAGCTCACGGAACGGGGAGAAGTCCTGTACAGAAAGTGAAAGCTCAACAGAGATCACACACCCTGTGGTACGTGATCCACCAGCCCAGCAGAGTACAAGCTGACCAGAAAGGTGGATCCCCGGAGAAGCCCAAGACCCGAGGCAACCACACACACAAGACACTAGAGGCCAACTGAGCAGTCACGGCGGGAGCCATACCAAATTGGCAACCACAGCAACATCCTAGTTAGTCATTAGTCTCAAACCGGTGGACTGTGAAACCCCCTGCCACAATGAATAAACACCAAAAAAAAGACACCAGAAATACAAAAAATCAAGAAAGTACACCACCAAAAGTTAATAAATCTCATACTCTAGATCCTATAGAACAAGAAGCCCTTGAAATAACTGACAAGGAATTTCGAGTGATAATTCTAAGGAAACTGAATGAGATACAAGAAAACTCAGCTAGACATCATGATGAAATGAGGAAAAGTATACAGGATCTGAAAGAGGAAATATACAAGGAAATCAATGTCCTGAAAAAAAATGTAGCAGAACTTGCTGAACTGAAGAAGTTATTCAGCGAAATAAAAAACACAACGGAGAGTTTAACCAGCAGGCTTGTCGAAGTTGAAGAGAGAACCTCTGAACTTGAAGATGGGCTGTTTGAAATAACACAAGCAGACAAAAAGAAAGAAAAAAGAATCAAGGACATGGAAGAAAATCTGAGAGAGATATCAGACAACCTCAAGCGCTCAAATATCCGATTCATGGGTATTCCAGAAGGGGAGGAAAATGGAGATTCCATTGAAAACATATTCAACAAAATAGTGGCAGAGAACTTCCCAGGTATAGGAAAAATCACAGATCTTCAGATCCAGGAAGCTCAACGATCTCCAAACGTATTCAACCCAAAAAGGCCTTCTCCAAGACATGTCATAGTCAAATTGGCAAAACTCAGAGACAAAGAGAGAATCTTAAAAGCTGCAAGAGAGAAGCGTCAAATCACCTATAAGGGAGCCCCAATCAGGTTAACATCAGACTTTTCATCACAAACCCTAAAAGCTAGAAAGGAATGGGATGATATTTTCAAAATACTAAAAGACAAAGATTGCCAGCCAAGAATACTCTACCCTGCAAGGCTATCCTTCCGAAATGAGGGGCAAATAGTATATTTCTCAGACAAACAAAAACTGCGGGAGTTCACTACCACAAGACCACCCTTACAAGAAATCCTCAAGGGAGTACTGGGTTTGGTTCCTGAAAAATAACTACCACTGCCATAAAAACCTAAGAAAAATCTAAACCCGCTAGTACAATAAAAATGGCATTCATGAAGAGAAAACAAGCTAACAAAAACACTATCTACAACCTAAGGAACCAACAAACAAAGAAACCAAACAGTAAATCAGAAAGCAAGGAACAAAAGACACCTAAGACAACCAAACAACCAATAAAATGCTAGGAATAAATCAACACCTTTCAATAACAACTCTTAATGTTAAAGGCTTAAATTCCCCAATTAAAAGACACAGACTGGCTGACTGGACCAAAAAGCAGGACCCAACTATATGCTGCCTACAAGAGACCCACTTCACCCATAAAGATTCACACAGACTAAGAGTGAAAGGATGGAAAAAGATTTACCATGCAAACAGAAAAGAAAAACGAGCTGGAGTGGCTATTCTTATATCTGACAAAATAGACTTTAAACTAAAAACCATAAAAAGAGACAATGAGGGACACTACTTAATGATAAAAGGACTGATCCATCAAGAAGACATAACAATCATAAATATGTACGCACCCAATGTTGGAGCAGCCAGATTTATAAAACAAACTCTATTAGACCTAAAGAAGGAAATAGACACTAATACCATAATAGCAGGGGACCTGAACACCCCACTGTCAATATTAGACAGATCATCTAGGCAAAGAATCAGTAGAGAAACACAAGATCTAAACAAGACTCTAGACCAATTGGAATTGGCAGATATCTACAGAACATTCCACCCAACAACCTCAGAATATTCATTCTTCTCATCAGCACATGGATCATTCTCCAGGATAGATCACATATTAGGTCACAAATCAAGTCTCAATAAATTCAAAAAAATTGGAATTATCCCATGTATCTTCTCAGACCACAATGGATTAAAACTAGAAATTAATAACAAACAAAACTCTGGAAACTATACAAACACATGGAAATTAAACAGCATTCTACTTAATGACATATGGGTCCAAGAAGAAATCAAGCAGGAAATCAAAAAGTTTATTGAAACTAATGAAAACAATGATACATCATACCAAAACCTGTGGGATACTGCAAAAGCAGTATTGAGGGGAAAATTTATTGCATTAAATGCTCGCTTCAGAAGAATGGAAAGATGGCAAGTGAACAACCTAACACTTCACCTTAAAGAACTAGAAAAACAAGAACAATCCAATCCTAAAGTTAGCAGATGGAAAGAAATCATTAAGATCAGAGCAGAACTGAATGAAATTGAAAACCAAAAAACAATTCAAAAGATCAACGAATCAAAAAGTTGGTTTTTTTAAAAGATAAATAAAATTGACAAACCATTAGCATGGCTAACAAAAAAAAGAAGAGAGAAGACTCAAATAACAAAAATTAGAAATGAAAAAGGCGATATTACAACTGATTCATCTGAAATACAAGGAATCATTCGAGACTACTATAAACAACTATACGCCAACAAATTTGAAAATCTGGAGGAAATGGATAAATTTCTGGACACACACAAGCTCCCAAAACTAAACCGTGAAGACGTAGAAAATTTGAACAGACCAATAACAATAAAGGAGATTGAAGCTGTTATCAGAAGGCTCCCAACAAAGAAAAGCCCAGGACCAGATGGATTCACAGCAGAATTTTACCAAACATTCAAAGAGGAATTGACACCGATTCTTTACAAACTATTCCAAAAGATTGAAACGGACGCAAATCTCCCAAACTCATTCTATGAAGCAAACATCATCCTGATACCAAAACCAGGTAAAGATATAACCAAAAAAGAAAACTACAGGCCGATATCCTTGATGAATATAGATGCAAAAATCCTCACTAAAATACTAGCAAACAGAATACAGCAACACATACGAAAAATTATTCATCACGATCAAGTGGGATTCATCCCAGGGATGCAAGGTTGGTTCAACATACGCAAATCAATAAATGTGATACACCATATTAATAAACTCAAACACAAGGACCATATGATCATCTCTATAGATGCTGAAAAAGCATTTGATAAAGTTCAGCACTCATTCATGACAAAGACCCTCTATAAGTTAGGTATAGAGGGAAAGTATCTCAACATAATTAAAGCCATATATGACAAACCCACTGCCAATATCATCCTGAATGGGGAAAAGCTGAAAGCTTTTCCTTTAAGAACAGGCACTAGACAAGGATGCCCACTCTCACCACTCCTATTCAACATAGTGTTGGAAGTACTAGCCAGAGCAATCAGAGAAGAGAAGGAAATAAAGGGCATCCAGATTGGAAAAGATGAAGTCAAACTGTCCCTGTTTGCAGATGACATGATCCTATATATCGAACAGCCTAAAACCTCTACAAAAAAACTGTTGGAATTGATAAATGATTTCAGCACAGTAGCAGGATACAAAATCAACGCACAAAAATCAGTACATTTCTTTTCTCCAATAGTGAACATGCAGAAGGAGAAATCAAGAAAGCTTGCCCATTTACAATAGCCACCAAAAAAATAAAATACTTAGGAATTGAGTTAACCAAGGAGGTGAAAAATCTCTATAATGAGAACTACAAACCACTGCTGAGAGAAATTAGAGAGGATACAAGAAGATGGAAAGATATTCCATGCTCTTGGATTGGAAGAATCAACATAGTGAAAATGTCCATACTACCCAAAGTGATATACAAATTCAATGCAATCCCCATCAAAATTCCAAAGACATTTTTCTCAGAAATGGAAAAAACTATTCAGACATTTATATGGAACAATAAAAGACCACGAATAGCCAAAGCAATGCTCAGCAAAAAAAATAAAGCTGGAGGCATAACACTACCTGACTTTAAGCTATACTACAAAGCGATAATAACCAAAACAGTATGGTACTGGCATAAAAACAGACACACTGACCAATGGAATAGAATAGAGAATCCAGAAATCAACCCACACACTTACTGCCATCTGATCTTTGACAAAGGCACCAAGCCTATTCACTGGGGAAGGGACTGCCTCTTCAGCAAGTGGTGCTGGGATAACTGGATATCGATATGCAGGAGAATGAAACTAGATCCATACCTCTCACCGTATACTAAAATCAACTCAAAATGGATTAAGGATTTAAATATACACCCTGAGACAATAAAACTTCTTAAAGAAAACATAGGAGAAACACTTCAGGAAATAGGACTGGGCACAGACTTCATGAATACGACCCCAAAAGCACGGGCAACCAAAGGAAAAATAAACAAATGGGATTATATCAAACTAAAAAGCTTCTGCACAGCAAAAGAAACAATTAAAAGAGTTAAAAGACAACCAACAGAGTGGGAGAAAATATTTGCAAAATATACATCTGACAAAGGATTAATAAATATCCAGAATATATAAGGAACTCAAACAACTTTACAAGAAGAAAACAAGCAACCCAATTAAAAAATGGGCAAAAGAGCTAAGTAGGCATTTCTCTAAGGAAGATATCCAAATGGCCAACAGACATATGAAAAAATGCTCAACATCACTCAGCATCCGGGAAATGCAAATCAAAACCACATTGAGATACCATCTAACCCCAGTTAGGATGGCTAAAATCCAAAAGACTATGAACGATAAATGCTGGCGAGGCTGCGGAGAAAAAGGAACTCTCATACATAGTTGGTGGGACTGCAAAATGGTGCAGCCTCTATGGAAAATGGTATGGAGGTTCCTTAAACAATTGCAAATAGATCTACCATACGACCCAGCCATCCCACTGTTGGGAATATACCCAGAGGAATGGAAATCATCAAGTCGAAGGTATACCTGTTCCCCAATGTTCATCGCAGCTCTCTTTACAATAGCCAAGAGTTGGAACCAGCCCAAATGCCCATCATCAGATGAGTGGATACGGAAAATGTGGTACATCTACACAATGGAATACTACTCAGCTATAAAAACGAATGAAATACTGCCATTTGCAACAACATGGATGGACCTTGAGAGAATTATATTAAGTGAAACAAGTCAGGCACAGAAAGAGAAATACCACATGTTCTCACTTATTGGAGGGAGCTAAAAATTAATATATAAATTCACACACACACACACACAAACCGGGGGGGGGGAAGAAGATATAACAACCACAATTATTTGAAGTTGATACAACAAGCAAACAGAAAGGACATTGTTGGGGGGGAGGTGGGGAGGGAGAAGGGAGGGAGGTTTTGGTGATGGGGAGCAATAATCAGCTACAATGTATATCGACAAAATAAAATTTAAAAATAAATTAATTAATTAATTAAAAAAAAAAAAAGAAACAAGTCAGGCACAGAAAGAGAAATACCACATGTTCTCACTTATTGGAGGGAGCTAAAAATTAATATATAAATTCACACACACACATACACACACACACACACACACAAACCGGGGGGGGGGAAGAAGATATAACAACCACAATTATTTGAAGTTGATACGACAAGCAAACAGAAAGGACATTGTTGGGGGGGAGGGAGGGAGGGAGAAGGGAGGGAGGTTTTGGTGATGGGGAGCAATAATCAGCTACAATGTATATCGACAAAATAAAATTTAAAAAAAATAATAATAAAAAAAAATAAAAATAAAAATAAAAATAAATTAAAAAAATTTTTAAAAAAATCAACCCAAAATGGATTAAAGACTTAAGACCCAAATTATAAAACTTCTAGCAGAAAATACCGGGGAAACACTTCAGGACATAAGACTGGGCAAGGATTTTTATGAATAAGACTTCTAATGCACAGGCAACAAAAGCAAAGTTAAACAAATGGAATTATATCAAACTTAAAAGCTTCTGGACAGCAACAGAAACAATCAACAGGGAGAAGAGACAACCTGCAGAATGGGGAAAATATCTGCAAACTATCCATACAACATGGGACCAAAATCCAGAATATACAAAGAACTCAACTCAATAGTAAAAAATAAAAATAAAAATAATCCAATTTAAAAATGGGCAAATGAGCTGAATATACAATTCTCAGAAGAAGACATACAAATGGCCAACAGGTATATGAAAAAATGCTCAACATCATCACTAATCATCAGATAAACGCTAATCAGAACCACAATGGGATATCATCTCACTCCAGGTAGAATGGCTTTAATCAAACACAGAAAATAAATGCTGGAGAGGATGCAGAGAAAGGGGAACTCTTACACATAGTTTGTGGGAATGTAAATTTATGCAGCCATTATGGAAAATCGTATGGAGGTTTCTCAAACAACTACAGATAGAACTACCATATGATCCAGCAATCCCATTACTGGATATAGATATATCCAAAGGAAAGGAAACTAACAAATCCAAGGGAACCTGCACTACCATGTCTATCGCAGCTCTATTCGCAATAGCCAAGATTTCTGGAACCAACCTAGATGTCTATCAATGGATGATTGGATAAAGAAAATATGGTATGTATACACAATGGAACACTACTCAACCATTAAAAAAGAATGAAATTATGCCCTTTGCAGCAGTATGGATGAGCTTGGAGGAAATCATGTTAAGTGAAATAAGCCAGGCACAGAAAAAGAAATATTACATGGTGTCACTCATATGTGAAAGCTTAAAAAGTTGATCTTATAGAAGTAGAGAGGGGAATAGTGGTTACTAGAGACTGGTAAAGGGCGAGGGGACAGGGGACAGGGAGAGAGGAGTCAATGGATACAAAATTGTAGAGAGATAAGAAGACTAAGATCTAGTGTTCCATAGCAATGTAGGAAGACTACAGTCAAGAACAAACTACGGAATAACTTCAAGTAGCTAGTCGAGAGGATGCTGAATGTTCCAAACATAAAGAGGTGACCTATATTTTAGGTTGAGGTGATGTATATGATAAATACCCTGAGAGAATCATTGCACACTGTATAAATGTACCCAGATATCATTTTGTACTCCATAAATTTATAAAATTATCATGGGTCAATTAAGAAAAAGTAAATTAAAAAGAAAAAAATTGCAGAAACAGAAATACATGAGAAATACATTAGAGGTTACCAGAAATGCGGGGGGGGAGGGACACGAGTAATGAGAAGTTATTATTTAATGAACACAGAGTTTATGTTTACAATAACGAAAATGTTTTGGAAATAGATAGAGGCATTGGTTGTTCGGCATTGTGTATGTAATTAACTCTACACAGCTGTATGTTTAAAAATGTTTAAAATGGTAATCCTCATGTTACATACGTTTTACCACAATAAAAAAGAAATGGAAAAGAAAAACAGTCAGGGAAAGCTAAGGGTGGACCACCTTAGCATAAATCTGTAAAGTAACTGAGATAATCATTCTAAGAGCTTCTAATTTAAAAAGTATGAACAGCTAACCTTGCTTACTAATGATGTCAAAAATGCGTGGTTCTGTAACAACCCTTGTTTACTATTGTATAGACTCCATGAATGTATAGCATTAGTGCCTATATCCAGCAATTAATAATTTCTACTGAACACTAAAAAGTAGTGTTTTCCAGGTTTTCATGATATGGTAGGAAAACATACAAAAAGGCACACCGAGCAGTATGTGATAAGTTACACATGATCATCTTCAGCCCTAGACTTGTCCGTGAGAGTTATAATTAAGATCTCCATCACTACAAATGAAGGAGGATGTTGCAATGGAAATAGCATTAGCATTGATGTCAAGAGGCCTGGTTTATGAGCCAACTCTTCTGGGTGACCATGCTACATTGTCACTTAATGCCTCTGAGCCTCAAGTTGTTCATTGGTAATATATCACCTAGCCCAACTACCTCAAGAGCTGTTGTGAATGTTAAAATGAGCTGACACATGAGAAATTGCTCTTGAAGGACATAGAGACTCTTGCTGAGAAGCCGCTCCCAGCTGTGTCCGAAATAGTTGCTAAATGTTCATTGATTTCTACAGAACAGATCCTCGAGTTATCCTGCTCTCATTTCACGAGCTGATTTTAGCCTTCTTTGCTCTTCCTTACAGCCCCCTCTCCTCCTGCAGCAGTTACAGAAAACAAGATTACATCAGCAGAATGGACTTTTTTTCATGGAAACAAAATTATCTTTTTTAACAGCTTTTTTTATTTCCTGCAAAATAACTGGTCAGTTATTTTACTCTTCAAAAGTATCAGGTCCATGAACAATAAAGAAAGACTGAGGAACTGACACAGACTGGAAGAGAATAAAGAAATACAATGACTAAAATTTTCTTCCCCTATGTGTGTAAATGCCTTAGGCCAGGAAAAGGCCAGAAATACAGCTTAGGACTGCTGACTGCCAGCTCATTACTCTTGTAATATGATACAGCATATCTGTCCACTCACAGATGACCAGAACAGGGAAAAAAAAAGGCATTTCCAACTGGGAATTAAACAGCTCATTACTAGCCTGGCCATCCTGCCTCTGCTCTCTCATTGGTTATTTGTCAAGAGGTCAAATTATCTTAATTACATCATCCTGATGGTTCTGGATTGTCGGATGTCAGCTTTCCCTTATTCTTTTCCCCTTCCCCTACACTCCGATGTTTAATGTCATTGTATAAAGTCAGAAAATATTTATTATATATCAATAAATATAGAGAAGTTGTTGTTGACCAATATTATAGATCTGCCGTGGTTATTTTACATTAAGAATTATTTTCTTTAGCTAAGTGTATATGCTGGTAGTACCATGAAACAAGGCCAAACTTTGCAAACTTGAAACTAGGAAGACCACATTTTTGTCTGAAGCTCCTCAGAACTAATGCCTTCCAAATCCAGAGAGGCAGGCTGAACTTTGCTTAGATAACGGTATCAGTACAAACTCTTATAGCTGCATGTAACATCACATCTTTGTTTCTATGCAACCAAAAAGACAGAAATACAACTTATATTTGTAATGCAGAAACTTGCTATCTTCAAGATCATTTATTGTAATAATTTCATCACTTTATATAAGCCTATAGGCTTAAATTAGTCCCTGGTTGATTACAAAAAAAAAGTAAAGGGTTCTAGTCCGCTTCTCTTTCAATCATTGAATAAGGTTCTAACTACACATTGAGCATCATTTAAAGGAAGAAAACTAAGGCAAGATTTCTTCCCTAAAAAATCTTACAATATAATGGAGAACTCTAACACACTCATAAATATCTAAACCAAACTGTCGTAATAAGTGTTATAAGATAGGGATTTTTACACTTGCTAATTTCTTCATTTATTTATTGTAATTATTGAATGCCTATTATATGCCAGAGACTGTACTAGCCATAAGGACTCAAGCATGAATGAGGTGTTACTTCTGCCCCCCAAGATTACAATCTAGTAAAAGGAGCAGACAATAAGAAACTGATTTTACATCATCATATGATAAATACTATATTAGATATTTAGATACAATATATGGCAATACATGAGAAAGCCATTTGGGCCCTGTCCTAGACAATTCCCTCTACTTGAAACGCGTTCTCTGCCACTCACTTTGCAAACATACTCTTTTATCATCCTGGTACCTCCTTGCTCTGAAGAACTAAGATCAATGCTAAACTTCTCTGACACCACCTTTGCTACACACCTCAGGCAAATTTAGCTGCTCTATCCTCATACACCTAACCTCATGCTTAACAAATAGGAAATCTGTAACCTTTTTTCCTTTTTTAAGGAATGACTCTGAAGTGAGAATGCTGATACTTTGTTGTATCATTAAGTTTTTCCAAAACCTGTACCTTTCACCTTGAAGAGCCAAGAAATATTAGCTACTAACCATATGCGGACACTGACATTTAGTCGTTACTAAATCTAATTCTTCATGATGTCTAAGCTATATAAATTAAACCTGACAAAAGTACAACTTTTTTCCAGGTTACTAGGGGACCACTCAGTATAACAAGTTAATACATCCCATTCAGTAGCTGGCACGTATTGCCTGGTGAGCCACTAGACAAACATCAAGGGCTTACGAGGTTAATACTAAATGTTTGGCTCTTTCCAGTTCTGTGAATCTTAAAGACAGAGCCCTGTCCATACTATCATACTATCATATCTGTCAGGCTCACTACCACACAAGAATTTCCCATCCTTCCTGTTCACTAGATTGCTAACTTCCATTAAATATCTGCTGATTGAGAGGTGGTGTTAAACATCAGTTGCTTAAAGAAATATTAGGACTAGAGCAATACCCTCTTCACCAACTCTCTCCTTGTTAAATATTTTTCTTGTTGAGTCTTTAGCTTTCTTTTCTCCTTTTTTTCCTTGAAAGCCTGACTTTATTATCTTTTAATGTTTATAGTGCGTGCAAAGTCTTGAAATTATATTAAATTAACAAATTTACAGCAGAGTTTTTGCAGATCAAAACATTTACTTAAAATATTCAGAAGCATTGTTCCCTCTCTTAGAAAGTCGATCTAATTGTTCTTCAAGAATCATTATATGATATAGTGGAATACACACACACACACACACACACAGTTTTTCATTCAGATTTTCTAAGGTGAGAATTGTACATACAAAACAAAGACAAGAGTATCAATATATTCACAAAATTTTAAATGCAAAATTTATCTAGAAGCCATAAAGCGTTATAATTAAAAATTAAACTAAAAATCATGTAGCCTATATCTGTGCTTCAGTTACCTATTGTATGTAACAAAATGCTCCAAAACTCAGTGGCTTAAAACCAGCACTTTTGTATTTTCTCTCACATTCCTGTGTGTTGATTGGGTCAACCGGTGATTCTCACTTGGGGTCCCTCATCAGATTCAAATAGCAGCTGGGGCTGGAACTGTCTGAAGCCCATCTCACCTAGACATCCAAGATAGCATCTTCACTCACATGTCTTCTTCTCGGCTGATATGGTTGACTGGAAGAGCTGGAGGATGTCCGTGATCTCTATTTCTCTCCAGGGGCCTCTCTGCTTGGCTAGTTTGAGCATTCATTCACAGCATGAGAGTGCTTGTTCCAAGAAATTTAGGTGAAAAGCTGCAAAGCATCTTATGACCTTGCCTCAGAGGTCCTGCAACATCACTTTTAACCTAGGGCCATGGCAGATTCAAAGAGAATGAGTACTGAGAGTCATAGCTCAAGGGTGAGCCATCTATGAAAACCAGCTAGTGTAACCTTTAATGGTATTTGCTTAACAATAGTGATACCTTAATTTAATTTTGAATTATATGTCAAATGGGTGGTGCCCAAAGGTTTGGCAGAGAATATAAATGGACAGATCACTCAATGGATTCTGTAGGATGATGTCTCACAATGACAACTCACATTTGCAAATGAAAATGCATTTGACTTTTAATTTTCTGTATTTTAAATAATTCAAATAAATAAAATGTATATATAGTTCTTAACTCCTCTTTTCGGTCACTATTATCAATCACCATTGTTTTAAAAATACTTCTATAAAGAAGGTAACAAAAAAGTATTTGTTACGTACTTCAATAAAAAGGTTGTTGTAAGAAAAGAATGTGATGCATTTGAGTTTTGCCTCTTTTGCTTTGGTGTAGATTCTAAAAAGCAGTGGGGAGGTTAAAAAGTGTTAGACAATAACATGCCCAAAAGATAGTAGAAAAAAATGAAGAGACCTATTGCTTCCTGTGACGACAAGAAACACAACAAGATAGGCAAAGACCTGAGGGAGCCATATACATCAGAGGAAAACAATCTCTACCACAAGAAAAGACATTCTTCAACTCTAAGCTTTTATATGTCTCTGCTGAAAAGGCCTATGTTGCTTACAGTTGAGATCAGTACGACTATGCATACTACTAATAATATGACTTATTCCAGCATTCCCTATTTGGTTAAAATTTATAATTTTATTTGGACCTTACTAGAGATATGATTCTGTTGACTAATCCACTTCTGTCTTAAAACAAGCAGATTATGTTTGTCAGTTTTTGAATGTTATCAGGTTAATTCAAGTTAGGAAAGCTAATTGGTTTAGTATGCTATTTCTAAGAGGAAAAATTATTCCAAACCTAAGATAGACAGTAGAGATGTGTGCTATCCCACGCTACTAGAAATGTCTTAAAGTGTTTAGAGTCAACAAAGTCTCCTCACGGAGGTATGTGCATCAGCTCCGGGCACGAATCAGACACCCCTTGAGTGTCCACCGTTTAGAAACTCTGATGCAAGAACAGAGTTGGTGGGTTGCCTGAGAACAAAGATTGTATTGTTTTGTTTTGTTTTCTGAGATCATGGTAGAAGAAAGAGCTAACTAGGTAAAATAACATACTTCAAGCTGGTCTAGTTATGGAGGCCGCACTAAACCTGAAGATTATTCATCATGCTGTGTTTGAATTAATCTTTACAAAACTTTTCAAGATGATAATTTAAACATGCAAGTGTGCAGTATTCCAAGAAATGAGAGTTTAATGTGCTGTATTGATTCTTCTGTAACTTTCAGGAATTCATATGCTGTGTACAATCACTAATGCTTCAATGACTAAATTATATCTAAGCTGTATGACCATCATTCTCTTTTCCTAATAAACTCATATTACCCTCCATTGTTTAATATGAGCAATAGAGTTTCAACGGAGAAGATAAACCATAACATAGACAGTTTGTTGAGTATGGTATATTTTGTATATTTTCAGGAGCAATAAATATATTGTTTTTCTTTTTTGACACATCCACTTTCAAATTAAGTAATACTGCTTAGATACTTCACTATCTATAGCAATAATCTCACCAGAATCCATGATTCTTTTTATTACTGGTTATTTAGGTATAAGATGTTGGTTAGTATTGATCAGAAAATAAATGTTTTGCATTGAAGGAGACGAATATATCAGGATTAGTTTTGGGAAATGGAATGTATTAAGCCATTGAATTCCTGTGAATATTTACAAATCTCTATGTCATTCTTGAGGAACAGATAATTAAAGACAAGAAGATTGCAAAATATTTACTATCTTGTGACTCTGAGGTAAGCAAGGAACGAAGTTGGAAATTGACAATGGAGCAGGGAACGCAGCTGACAGTAAACTGTGAGGCTTAATTCCTGGTCCTGGTAATAGCACCACCTCCTTATAATAAGTACTTTATGAGAAAAGACTTAAGCAAATGAAGTGATTATGAATTCGAGAAGGAGAAATACATGGTCTGGATCAAGGGTTGTCAAATTACTGATACTGGCCTCTCTTTGTATGGCCCTCAAGTTAAGAATGTTTTTCACACTTTAAAATAGATTGTGCAAACAAAATTAAAAAAAGGAGGAGGAGGAGAAGAAGAAGAAAGAGGTGGAGGAGATCATATGTAGCCCACAAGGGCTAAAACACTTACTTTCTGGCCCTTTGCAAAACGTTGCAGATCCCTGGTCTATATCACTCTATCTTGAAGGAGGCCTGCAGCAGAGGGGTCAGGAAAGGTTAAGGAGAGGTACACACAATAAGAAAAGTATACGAACACAAGAAGCACAGACTCAGGTTTTGCATAAAGGCTTTGGGCTTGGGCTTGCAAATGACTTAGGTATTGTATACCTATTGTATTTCTGGCTCAATCTGGTTGTAGTCAGTCTAAATAATGATATAAATATCTGTAGAATCAAGCTGCCTAAGGACAGCGGTCTGGGAGATTATTCTCTTAAATTTCTTCCTCACTTCTCTTTGGAAAAGCCTGGGGACATGTAAACTACAGTTCCCAGACTGCCTTGCATCTAAGACTCTAGATGAAAATTAGGTTCTGCTCTTTACCCTCAGATGAAATTTGAAAAATAGAAACTATTATTCCAACCTGCACACAAGGTTATGGTGGCATGGTGGTTAAGGCAGTTTTTGGTGTCTGGAACACTTTACTGTGCAGTCACCAGTTTCATGAGTGCAAAAGGCAGTTGTGATAGGAATCATGGAATCAACAGTAACTGACAGAATTCTGTCTATTTGGTGCACAGCTATGAGCTACCCTTGAAATTCTTTACATACCCTTCAATCCCTTTATTGAATCCCTTTCTATGTGAAATTGGAGCTATGCTTCCTGTCCTAACCTAATTGTGGCAGTTACTGAGTCAGCTGCTATTATCTAACTACACTTGCCTCCCCACTCGTTGCAGTGATGAGAATGATGAAAATGCTCTTTTCTTCCTCTTCCTTGATGACTTGATAGAGTTAAAAATATACACCTTTTTGGATCCCCAGCCCCAGCGAATGCGCACCAATCAGGGAGGTGCCCACCCAGAGAGGCCCAAATCCTCGGAGACTGCATACCATGCAGTGCCAGCATGCAACCCAGCAGATAGGCCTCTTTACCACCGCCTGACTCCATCCTAGCCCCGCTGAGTGCATGCCAATCAGAGAGAAACCAAGATCTGCGGGGACTATGCACCCTGAGGTGCCGGTGTGTGACCCAGCAAGTAGGCCTTGCCACCACTACCCAACCCCATCCGCAACCCGGCCAAGAACGTGCTGACCAGAGAGGTGCCTCCCCTGAGAGGTCCAAGATCTGAGGTGACAATGCACCTGAGGCACTAGTGGGCAACCAAGCAGACACTGAGACAGCCACACGAAATTGGCAGACCCAGCAGCATCCTAGCCAGACAATACTGTCAAACCAGTGGACTGTGAAATCCCCTGCCACAATGATTAAACATCAAAGGAAAGATACCAGAAATGTGAAAAATCAAGAAAGTACACCAGCAAAGGGTAATAACTCTCAAGATCTAGATTCTATACAACAAGAAACCCTAGAAATGTATGACAAGTAATTTCGAGTGATAATTCTAAGGAAACTAAATGAGATACAAGAAAACTCAGCTACACAACATGATGAAATGAGAAAAAGTATACAGGACCTGAAAGAAGAAATGTACAAGGAAATCAATGCCCTGATAAAGAATGTAGCAGAGCTTGCCAAACTGAAGAATTTATTCAGCGAAATAAAAAACACAACAGAGAGTTTAAACAACAGGCTTGCAGAAGCAGAAGAGAGAACTTCTGACCTTGAAGATGGGCTGTTTGTAATAACACAGGCAGACCAAAAAAAAAAGAAAAAAGAAAAAAGAATTTAAAACACTGAAGAAAATGTAAGAGAGATATCAGACAACCTTAAGCACTCAAATATCCGAGTCATGGGTATTCCAGAAGGGGAGGAAAAAGGAGATTGCATTGAAAACATATTCAACAAAATAGTGGCAGAAAACTTTCCAGGTATGGGAAAAGACACAGATCTTCAGGTTCGGGAAGCTCAAAGATCCCCATAGAAAAGCATCAAATCACCTATAATGGAGCCCCAATCAGACTAACATCAAACTTTTCATCACAAACCCTAAAAGCCAGAAAGGAATGGAATGATATATTCAAAATACTAAAAGACAGAGATGGCAAGCCAACAATACTCTACCCTGCAAGGCTATCCTTCTGAAATGAAGGGCAAATAGTATATTTCTCAGACAAACAAAAACTGCGGAAGTTCACTGCCACACGACAACACTTAGAGGAAATTCTCAAGAGAGTACTGGGTTTGATACCTGAAAAATAACTACCACTGACAAAAAAATTCAAGAAAAATCAAAACCCACTAGTAAAATAAAAATGGGAATAATGAAGAGAAAAAAAGTTTATGTACAACCCAAGGAACTAACAAATACAGAAAAGAAACAGTAAATCATAAAGGAACAAAAGACACTTAAGAGAGCCGAACAACAATCAATAAAATGCTAGGAGTAAATCAACACTTTTCAATAATACCTCTTAATGTAAAAGTGTTAAATTCTCCAATCAAAAGACATAGACTGGCAGTGGATTAAAAAGGAGGATCCAACTATATGCTACCTTCAAGAGACCTACCTCACTTATGAAGACTCACATAGACTAAGAGTGAAAGAATGGAAAAAGATTTACCATGCAAGCAGAAATGAAAAATGAGCTAGACTAGCTATTCTTATATCTGATAAAATAGTCTTTAAACTAAAAACCATAAAAAGAGGTAATGAAGGCCACTACATGATGATAAAAGGATTGATCCTTCAAGAAGACATAACAATCATAAATATATACGCACCCAATGTTGGAGCAGCCAGATTTATAAAACAAACTCTATTAGACCTAAAGAAGGAAATAGACACTAATACCCTAATAGTAGGGGACCTGAAAACCCCACTATCAATATTGGACAGATCATCTAGGCAAAGAATCAGCAGAGAAACACAAGATCTAAACAATAAAGTAGACCAATTGGATTTGGCAGATATCTACAGAACATTCCATCCAACAACCTCAGAATATTCATTCTTCTCATCAGCACATGGATCATTCTCCAGGATAGATCACGTTAGGTCACAAATCAAGTCTCAACAAATTTTTAAAAATTGGAATCATCCCATGTATTTTTTTCAGACCACAATGGATTAAAATTAAAAATCAATAAAAAATGAAATTCTGGAAACTACACAAAGACATGGAAAATAAACAGCATTCTACTTAATGACATATGGGTCCAAGAAGAAATCAACCAGGAAATCAAAAAAATTATTGAAACTAATGAAAACAATGATACATCATACCAAAACCTATGGGATACTGCAAAAGCACTACTAAGGGGGAAATTTATCACATTAAAAGATTACTTCAAAAGAATGGAAAGATGGCAAGTGAACAACCTAACACTTCACCTTAAAGAACTAGAAAAACAAGAACAATCCAAACCTAAAGTTAGCAGATAGAAAGAAATCATTAAGATCAGAGCAGAACTGAATGAAATTGAAACCCAAAAAACGATACAAAAGATCAATGAATCAAAAAGTTGGTTTTTTGAAAAGATAAATAAAACTGACAAACCACTAGCATGGCTAACTAAAAAAAGAAGAGAGAAGATCCAAATAACAAAAATTAGAAATGAAAAAGGTGATATTAAAACTGACTCCTCTGAAATACAAGGAATCATCCGAGACTACTATAAACAACTATATGCCAACAAATTTGAAAATCTGGAGGAAATGGATAAATTTCTGGAAACACACAAGCTACCAAAACTGAGCCAAGAAGATGTAGAAAATCTGAACAGACCAATAACAATAAAAGAGATTGAAGCTGTTATCAGAAGGCTCCCAACAAAGAAAAGCCCAGGACAAAACGTATTCACAGCAGAATTTTACCAAACATTCAAAGAGGAATTGACAACAATTCTCTACAAACTAGTCCAAAAGATTGAAACAGAGGCAATTCTCCCAAACTCATTCTATGAAGCAAACATCATCCTGATACCAAAACCAAGTAAAGATACAACTAAAAAAGAAAACTACAGGCCAATATCCTTGATGAATATAGATGCAAAAATCCTCAATAAAATACTAGCTAACAGAATACAGCAACACATATGCAAAATTATACACCACGATCAAGTAGGATTAATCCCAGGGATGCAAGGTTGGTTCAACATATGCAAATCAATAAATGTGCTACACCATCTCAATAAAATCAAACACAAGGACCATATGATCATCTCTACAGATGCTGAAAAAGCATTTGATAAAATTCAACACTCATTCATGATAAAGACCCTCTATAAGTTAGGCATAGATGGAAAGTATCTCAACATAATTAAAGCCATTTATGATAAACCCACTGCCAATATCATCCTGAATGGGGAAAATCTGAAAGCTTTCCCTTTAAGAACAGGAACTAGACAAGGATGACCACTCTCACCACTCCTACTCAACATAGTGTTGGAAGTACTAGCCAGAGCAATCAGAGAAGAGAAGGAAATAAAGGGCATCCAGATTGGAAATGATGAAATCAAACTGTCCCTTTTTGCAGATGACAAGATTCTACATATTGAAGGGCCTAAAGCCTCTACAGAAAACCTCTTGGACTTGATAAATGATTTCAGCAAAGTAGCAGGATTTAAAATAAACACACAAAAATCAATAGCATTTCTATTCTGCAATAGTGAACATGCAGAAAGAGAAATCAAGAAAGCTTGCCCATTTACAATAGCCACCAAAACAATAAAATACTAGGAATTGAGTTAATCGAGGATGTGAAAAATCTCTATATTGAGAACTACAAATCACTGCTGAGAGAAATTAAAGAGGACACAAGAAGATGGAAAGATATCCCATGCTCTTGGATTGGAAGAATTAAAATTGTGAAAATGTCCATACTACCCAAAGTAATCTACAAATTCAGTGCAATCCCCATCAAAATTCCAATGACATTTTTCTCAGTAATGGGAAAAACTATCCAGACATTTATATGGAATAACAAAAGACCACACATAGCCAAATCAATTCTGAGCAAAGAAATAAAGCTGGAGGCATAACACTACCTGACTTTAAACTATACTACAAAGGTATAATAACCAAAACAGCATGGTACTGGCATAAAAACAGACACACTGATCAATGGAATAGAATAGAGAATCCAGAAACCACCCCACACACCTACAGCCTTCTGATCTTTCACAAAGGCACTAAGCTTCTACACTGGGGAAGAGACTGCCTCTTCAGCAAATGGTGCTAACTGGGTATCAATATGCAGAAGAATGAAACTAGACCCATACCTCTCACCATATACCAAAATCAATTCAAAATGGATTAAAGAATTAAATACACACCCTGAAACAATAAAACTACTCAAAGAAAACATAGGAGAAACACTTCAGGAAGTAGGACTGGGCACAGACTTCATGAATATGACCCCAAAAGCACGGACAACCAAAAAAAAAATGAACAAATGGGATTATATCAAACTAAAAAGCTTCTGCACAGCACAAGAAACAATTAACAGAGTTAAAAGACAACCAACAGAGTGGGAGAAAATATTTGCAAAATATACATCTGACAAAGGATTAATATCCAGAATATACAAGGAATTGAAACAACTTTACAAGAAAAAAACAAGTAACCCAATTAAAAATGGGCAAAAAAGCTAAATAGGCATTTCTCAAAGGAAGCTATACGAATGGCCAACAGACACATGAAAAAATGCTCAACATCACTCAGCATCTGGGAAATGCAAATCAAAACCACACTGAGATATCATCTCAGCCCAGTTAGGATGGCTAATATCCAAAAGACTGTGAGTGATAAATGCTGGTGAGGTTGTAGAGAAAAAGGAACTCTCAAACATTGTTGGTGGGACTGCGAAATGGTGCAGCCTCTATGGAAAATGGTATGGAGGTTCCTCACACAATTGCAGATAGGTCTACCATATGACCCAGCTATCCCACTGCTGGGAATACACCCAGAGGAATGGAAATCATCCAGTTGAAGGTATACCTGTTCTCCAATGTTCATTGCAGCACTCTTTACAATAGCTGAGAGTTGGAACCAGCCCAAATGTCCATCATCAGATGAGTGGATATGGATAATGTGGTATATCTACACAACAGAATACTACTCCACTATACAAAAAATGAAATGCTGCCATTTGCAATGACATGGATGGACCTAGATAGAATTATATTAAGTGAAACAAGTGAGGCACAGAAAGAGAAATATCACATATTGTTACTTTTTTGTGGGAGCTAAAAACTAATAAATAAATACACAAATAATCTGGGGGGAGGGGAGGGAAGAAGACACAACAATTACAATTCCTTGACATTGATATGACAAGTGAACAGAAAGGACATTGTTCAGAGGGAGCGGGGAGAGGAAAGAGGGAGGGAAGTTTCGGTAATGGGTCACAAGAATCAATCACATTTTATATTGACAAAATAAAATTAAATTTAAAAAATAAAAATAAAATAAAATAAACCTGAGCTGCAAAAAAAGCCTTCCCTATGGAATCAGCAGCAAAGCAGCAATTTAGCTAAACCACATGGCTCAAGTACTAGTCCTCACAGGAAGCTCCCCCATTTTAGAAGTAAGCAAAGGACAAAAAATTAGTTCTGGCCCAGGCACAGCACCGGCGCCTCGGGCCCACCAGAGCACTTGAGACATGGAGCCTGGGACCAGACTCCCCTGCCCACAACCAAGCACACCACCAGTGCCAAGGAGCATGCCAAAAACATCACTCTATGGGTGGCCCACCACAGCTACCACAGTAACCACAGCTGCTGCAAAAGTGGCTAGATGCCACAACTACCACACAGATCATCCACCAGCCACTGCAGTGCATTGACACAAGGATAGTCACCAGCAGAGACCAAAGATAAGAAGAAGATGTCCCTCTCCACAAAGCCTATTCCAGAGTGACAGGAGAAGTATCTGCTCTATGATAATATTGGGGGACCTGATCACACTTCTCAGCACTGGACAGATCATCTAGGCAACAAATCAACATAGTAACCATTACTCTTTCAGAAGGAGAGAAGAAATCTAGGGTTATCAGTGGTGGGAGGAGGAAGCGACAGTTGAACAGGGAGAGATTGGACAAGGTACATAAAGAATAAGTATAATTTGTAACAATATACACACTAGTAATATTGATTTGATCAACATATGTCAACATTGAACACCAAAGATATGTATAATCAATTATGATTCAATATAAATTTGTTTTTTAATTTCTGTCTGTAACACTATAACTTATTTATTTCACAAATATATACTAAACACCTACTTTTTGCCAAGAAATATTCCAGTAGATGGGGATAGAGTGGAAAAGAGAATAGGAAACACACGGTGTTCCTTCCCTGTTGCCTGGCTAGCAGATCTTGACACATTATCGAGATAGAAACAAACCCTGCCACCACCAAAAACAAAAACAAGATCAACAACAAAAAAAAACTGACCTTTTGCAAGTGACTGAACTTTTGCCAATGTGGCAGGAATTCCTAATAGCTACTATGTCTATGGAACTTGCTTGAAAATGTAATCAGTAGCTAATTGCTGTTATGAAGCTGGAAAAAGAGTACTCTGACCTCTTTAAAGAAATTTAAACATTTTTCCTTTATACTGCCTTTTTTATCACCTTGTTTATAAACACAAAATCTGTGCCAATTATAAAGCTTTGCAGACCTCTCCCTACTATATGGAATTTGAATAGGAATGACAGAAGCAGGCAAGAAAATGGCATTGTTTAATAAAAACATATTTTATCTTAGCCAATATATCCCATAAGCAGAGTGTCAGGGGTTGGATATTTCCACATCTAGTTGAATATCAGATATCAGAGCCTGTCAATGCTCCTGCAAAGACACCTAGAAAAATCTGATAAACTAAAGCTCTGGAGGAGAGAGAGCATTTCTTAGGTGAGCTTGCAGTCACCTAGGGGCATTTATCAACTGAGAGTGGGCTGAGGATTAGGTTTATCCTAGGCAACAGTCTCTGCAGGGGGAAAAGAAAAGCATAAACACTTTAGAGGCCATATGGAGATGGAATAAAAAATTCCAAACTTGAGGGGCCTCAAATGCACTGTTTTTCCCAAAGGACATGTGCTGAGATTTGGAGCTATGTTGGAGGCCAGGAAGTTAGAAAGACAGCTGTGAAAGGCCATGGTAAATCCCCCACAATCTAATAGGACAGAGGAAACATATGTTTTAGAGAGTGGGGTCTTCCTCATTCACATGCCAGTCTCTTCCTCAAGAAATTTGTCATATTTTAAAGTTGTGTGGGTTGGAGTCTGGAGCTCTGGCCTAGGAAAATCAGAAGAACAGAGTTTAATCTTCTGAAAACACTCAAGAATATAGACAGGCACTTTGAAGGCACTTAATCAAAAGCCTGGGAGTTCCCTTGAAGAAACAGAGGTAAATTGGACCTTACTAAAATTATAACCTCTCTTTAAGTACAGTTCAGTTCCTGATGGGCTTGGAGTAATCAACCCCTAATCCTAAATGCTAAGCAAACAAAAGCGAAACACCTCTCTACTGTATAATAAGGTCTTCTGGAGCCTTTATAATTTGCAATTTCTGGGTTATAATAAAAATTACTGATACGTGAATGAGCAAGAAAATATGACCAACCATGAAAATAAAAATAGGCAATAGAATAGAGCCACTGATAATCCAATCAAGAACTTTAAAATAACAAATTAATATGTATTTTAAAAATAGAGAAACTCAACTTCCAGTTTCTGGTCTGGCATGTTAGAAGCTTGGAAGTCATCACTTCCATTCACACAAGAAAAACACTGAACAAACTGAAAACTAACAAATCTTCTTAGTCTTAGACCCGTCAGAGGACTGAAAGCATAGGGCCCACCACTGCCCCTATAGTTGGAGAGATAGACAGGCAGATATAGAGAATCACAACTTACTGGAGCTGAAGTCCAAGAGAAGAAACCACCACTTGAAGCATTGCTGGAATAGAAAAACCTAAAGTATAATTCAAAAGATTTCTAGAAGATTAGTGTGAACAAGTCTGAGAGTTAAAAACTCCAGGGGGCCCAGTATTGGGGGCCCCCCACACTTTGAGTTTTTCCCCCAGGACTCCTACCAGGCTCTCAAAGTGAAGACTGGAGAAAAATCCCCACATGATTCTGGCAGAGAAAGAGGAAAGTAGCCATTTTGAAATAAGCTCAGAGCATTCTGTTCTTCTTAGTAAGACCTGTCCTCAAAGGCAACTATTTCACCAGAGCTTAATTGACTTACGTTTCACCAGAGCCTATCCAAACTGGGGAGAGGGAAATGTCCAGCTACAGCCCGCTCTAGCCTTTCAGTTGGGGGAAGCAATATGCCCAGCTCCAGCTTCTCTATCCTTCCTATCTTTCCTGAGGAGGGGCAGGGACTGAGAAACACTTCTGAAGGTCACAGACCAGGGGCAGAGGCTCCCTAAAGACCAGCAACCTAACTATAAGATTATAGAATGCTTCCTCTCCCCCCACATCTTACCACCACATCAACAGGGCTCCTATATAATAACGGGAATACAGCTAAAGCACTGCATATCAGACATTATTTACAAAGTCTCTAGTAAATCCCGAAGACAACAAGGGAAACAGAAACAAAGACGAGAAAGGAAATTTTAGCCTGTGACACCTAAAGCTATAGCAAACAATAAACACAGCCTAACCCCTAGCCAGATAAACATAAAACCTCATACTAAAGGCCTATTTACTACAGTTATATTTACCCAGGACATTATGTACAGCTTTCAACAACAACAAAAAAATCACAAGGCATACTAAAAGACAAAAAAGATAGTTTGAAGACTCAGAACGAGCCCTAGAAACAGACTCCTATACAGAAAGGATGTTGGAAATATCAGACCAGGAACTTAAAACAACTATGATTAACATGCTAAGGGCTCTAATGGAAAGAGTGGGCAACATGCAAGAGAAGATGGGTAATGTAATCAAAGAGTCAAAAACTCAAAGAAAAAAATCAAAAAGAAAGGCTAGAAATCAAAAAACAGTATAACAGAATTGAAGAATGTCTGTGATGGCATCATCAATTGACTGGACATGGCCAAAGAGAGAAAAAATTGAGGCTGAAGAAGTGTCAATAGTAATTTCCAAAATGGTGCCGACCCTGTGGCTCACTCAGGAGAGAGCACGGCTCTGCGAGCACAGAGGCTGCAGGTTTGGATCCTATATATGGATGGCCGGTGCGCTCACTGGCTGAGTGCGGTGCGGGCGATGCCAGGCCAAGGGTTATGATCCTCTTACTGGTCACAAAAAAATAATAATAATAAAATAAAAAATTTAAAAAAAAGAAATTTCCAAAATGGAAATGCAGTGAGCAAAAAATAATAAAAAAGATAGAATTGAATATCCAAGAACTATAGAACAATTATAAAGGCTGTAACATATGCATAATGGGAATATCAGAAGAAGAAAAAGAGAAAGGAACAATGTAAATATTTTAAGCAATGAGTGAGAATTTCACAAAATTAATGTAGACATCAAACCACAGAGCCAGGAAGCTCAAAGAACAAGAAGAATACATACCAAAAAAAAAAAAATCTGCATTTAGGCATATCATATTCAACTATCAAAAAAAAAAAAAAAAAGAGAGAGAGAGAGAAAAAAAAATCTTGAAAGAAGCCAGAGAGGAGGGGAAAATATCAGACTTCTCTTCCGAAATCTTACAAGCAAAAAGTAAGTGGAATTAAATATTTAAAATGTTGAAAGAAAAAGCCACCAACCTAGAATTCTGTATTGAGTGAAATTATTCTTCAAAAGTGAGGGAGAAATAAGGACTTTGATAGACCAAAAAAAAAAAAAATGGAAGAAATCTGTTATCAGTAGACCTGCCTTTCAAGTAATGCTAAAAGATATCCTCCAGAAGAAAAGAAAATGGTACAGATCAGGAACTTGAATCTACATAAAGAAATAAAGAGAGCTAAAGAAGAAACAAAGACAAAATAAAATATTATATTTTTCATATTCTTGATCTAACAAACAATAGTTTGTTCAAAATAATAATAGCAACAATATATTCAGTGATTACAGCTCATGGATAAGTGAAGTAAATGACAGCAATGTTATAAAGGATGAGAGAGAAATTGAGGAATACTGTGTTGTAAGGCACTTTACCCATGAAGTGGTATAGTATTATTTGAAAGAGGATTTGAATTATGGGTAAATATATACTGCAAACTCAAGGACAACCACTTTAAAAAGAAATAATAATAATAATAATAATAATAGAGGGATAATTGATATGCTACAGGAAAAGAAAAATGGAGCCATATAAATTGCTCAATTAAAACAAGAGAAGGCAGAAAATAGTGGAAAACATAAGAAACAAAGAAAAAGGGCAATGAATATAAACACTCTCAAGTATAGTAGATATCAATTCAACTACATCAATAATCATTTTAAATATCTATGATCTAAAAATATCAGCTAAAAGGCAGATGCTGTCAGATTCTAGCTTTTAAAAAACAACTCTTTATTATCTACAAGAAACCCACTTTGTATATAAAGACACAGATAGATTAATAGTAAAGGAATGTAGAAAGACATACCATGCCAACATGAATGAAAAGGAAGCTGAAGTAGCTGTGTTAATTTCAGACAAAGCAGACTTTAAATCAAGGAAAATTCTTAGGGATAAAAGAGCGGCACTACATAATAATAAAGAGGTCAATTCTCTAAGGAGACATCAAAATCCTTAATAACTATGTATCTGACAACAGAGCATTGAAATACATGAAGCATAAACTGATAAAACTGCAAAAAGAAACAGATGAATCCACCATTATAGTTGAAGACTTCAACATTCCTCAATCACTTATTAACAGATCCAGCAAGCAGATAATCAGTAAGAACATAGTTCAACTGAACAGCGTCATTAATCAGCTGGCTCTAGTTGCCTATTGAATAGTTCATCTAATAATATTAGAATATACATTGTTCTCTAAATCTCAATAGGAGCATTCACCAAGTTAAGCCACATTTTGAGCCATAAAACCCACCTTACCAAATTTCAAGAGTAGAAATCATACAAAGTATGCTCTCAGATCACAATGAAATTAAACTAGAAATCAATAACAGTAAGTTAGCTGAAAAGACCCAAATATCTGGACATTAAAAAACACACTTCTAAATACACACAGGTCAAAAAATCAGTCTCAAGAGAAATTTTAAAATAATTTGAACTAAATGAAAAAGAAAGTACAACCCATCAAAATTTGTGGGATGCAGCAAAAGCAGTGCTTAGAGGAAAATTTGTAGCATTAAATGCACACATTAGAAAAGAAGATCTAAAATTAATAATCTGGGGTTCTACTTTAGGAAAATAAAGAGAAAAGACAAATAAAAACCTAAAGCAATGAGAAGAAGGGAAATTATAAAAATTAGAGCAGAAGTCTATGAAATTGGAAACAGGAAAACAAAGAGATAATTAATTAGTACAAAAGCTGGTTCTCAAAAAGATCAATAAAATTTAAAACCTCTAGTTAGGTTAACCAAGAAAAATGAGAGAAGACACAAACTATTAATGTCAGATATGAAAGAGGGGACATCAGCACTGATCACATGGACATTAAAAGGATAATAAAGGAATAATATAAACAACTCTATACCCACAATTAGGTAATTAGATTAAATGGATCAATTCCTTGAAAGGCACAATCTACCAAAACCTACACAAAAGAAATACGTATCTGAAGAGACCTATATCTGCTTTAAAAAATTGGCTCAAAGTTGAATAAATTTCCAAAAAGAAAACACCAGGAGCAGGTGGTTTCACTGGTGAATTCTACCAAACGTTTAAGGAAGAAATTATTCCAATTCTTTTCAATCTCTTCCAGAATACAGAAGCAGAAGGAACACTTCCTAACTCATTCTATGAGGGCATCATTACCCTAATACCAAAATTAGATAAAGACATTACAAGAAAGGAAAACTACAGATCAATCTCTCCCATAAACATAGGCACAAAAATCCTCAACAAAATATTACCAAATTGGATCCAACAAGATATAAAAAGAATTATACACCCTGACCAAATGGGATTGATTCTAGGTATGTTAGGTTGGTTCAATATTGAGAAATTAGTTAATGCAATTCATCATGTCAACAAGCTAAAGAGAAATCATATAATCATATCAATAAATACAGAAAAATCATTTAAGAAAATCAAATACCTATTCATGATCAAATCTCTCAGCAAACTAGGAATAGAGGGCAACTTACTTGACTCAATGAAGACATCTACAAAAAATCCTACAGCTAACATCAGTACTTAACAGTGAGAAACTAGAAGCTTTCTCCTTAAGGTCTGAAACAAGGAAAGGATGTCCCCTTTCACTACTCTTATTCAACACCTTACTGGAAGCCTAGATAATGCAATAAGACAGAAATGAACATAAAAGGCATATAGACTGGGAAGAAAGAAATAAAACTCAGAGTTTCCCAAGATGGCTGACTAGAGAGGTGTGGCACTAGTCCCCTCCCCATAAAAAGAGACCAAAACAACAAACAAACATATATTTTGACCAGAACAACCGAGGAAACATGCTGCAGAGCACCAGGAGGGTGATGAGATCCTTGTGAAGTGTGAAAGAATGGAATAGCACCAAAGAGATCAGAGCAGGGCATCCAGCCTCTGTCCCCTTGCAAAGAAAAAGATCCCAGCTGTTCCAACCACCACCACAAACACCAGTGATCCCCTCCTCCAGAGAGTCCCCAGAGCCTTTTGGGACCCAGGCCCAGTTGGAAAGTAGCTAGGAGTTACTGTAGCTGTAGTCTTGTAGTGAAAGCCAAAGGAGATTAAAACCGCTCCTCCCCTGAACCGCTGAGACACAGCACTGTCTGGGAGCTAAAAACCACAGCAGGAACGCACCCTGCCCTGGATCTGGTGAGTCTGTCTCCCATTGTCTGGAGGCCCTGCCTGCATTCTACTGTGCTCACATAGGTACTGGTGGGACCAAGGCACAGACTGTCTGGAGCCTAGGACAGACAGAAAGACCAAGACCCCGGCTTCTGAATTCACCCAGTCCACCTTCCTCCAGGTGAGCAGGCAGACTTGCTGAGCAGAAAATCTGCTAAGTGCAGTGGTTCCCGACATCTGCAGCCCACCTTTGCACAGCCTGCAGGGGCCAAACCCACAAATGCCCACATGGTCCACAGCTAGCCCTGCGGCAGTCCTGACTTACCCTGCAACCCTCTTCATACTCACACGGGTGCCAGCAGGACCACAATCTCAGCTATCAGGAGCCTAGATTCCTAGGCCACACCCAGCGAGTCTGACTCCCTTTGTCTCTGGGTCCTGCCTGCATTCTACTGCACTCACACAGGTGCCGGTGGGACCACAACTCAGGCTGCCTGGAGCCTAGGACAGACAGAAGACTGAGACCCCAGAATCTGAACCCACACAGCAACCCTTTCCTCCCAGGTGAGCAGAAAAGTCACCATGGTATGTGGCCCACTGTGGGGAAAATAGAATAATTTAGTCAGGCTCCCTCAGCTCAGGTCTGGCTGGGGGGGTCGAGCAGCACATTTCCTGTAAACAAGTTGTGTGAAGGTGGAGTTAGTGTGCATGTGCACCCATGTATCTTTCTAGTTAATTGCTTTTGTATGTTCTGCAATTTTGTAAAGCAGGCTGGCTGGCAGAAAGCTCTGTCTAACAATAGAACATGTTTACTCTCCTGGCAGCTGTTCATTTTGTTTTTCTTTGGACTTTGCTGATAGCAGTTGAGTTTCTGAGTTTCTCTATGTGGACTGCTTAGCTCATAGTGTTGAGTGTGCTGAATAAAGACTATTCCTACTTCAACCAAGGCTCCAAGGACCTTTTTGCCAGTTAGCTAGCTCATAGACCTGTGTGTGAAGGGTTTGTGAATGGGTTCGAGGGGTCTGTGAGCTCCAGACCCAGCTCTAGCTCTACACCCACCCTACACAGCCTGCAGGGGCTGAACCCACAAGTTCTTGCATGGCCCACAGCTAGCCCAGTGGTAGCCCTGACTCCACCCACCCAGCAACCCTCCACACATTTGCACAGGCACTTGCAGGACAACAACCCCAACTGCTTGCAGCCTAGACCAGAGAGAGAGACCAAAACTACAGCATCTGAGCCCATGTAACCCTCCCTCCCCACCCCTGGGCAGTCAGGCTGACCAGCTGGGCAGGGAAGCCATTACTGAGCAGTTGTTCCCCACATTTGCATTTACCAGCCCTGCATAACACTCAATCCTACTGAATCCATGGGTACCAGTGCCAACAGCCAGGCCAGCAGTGGCCTCTCCTCCTCCCACAGCCCTGCACAGATCTAGGGAGCTGCTAGGTCCTGCAACATCTGTGCAGGCTTGCTTCAGACCCTAAAGCCAATCTAGTGGCCCTGTACAGAGTGGCCAGGTCCTGCTGCAACAGTATGCACTGCCCACTGACCAACAGGGAAACAGGCAGGAGTTTTGATGCCCCAAAGCAGACATCTACAGTGCTCCTATTCTTGGCTCCACCCTTGCAGGCTTGCATCATGCTCAATAGCTGAACAGGTAGCCACCTACAGAGCTGTCAGACCCTGTGACAGCTGTGTATACCTACTCCCAAACCAAGAGCTGATTGTGTAACAGGTTTTCCTCCCTACAGCACTCCTCCAGAGAGCCTGTAGCATCCATGCAGGCTTGCTCCATGCTTAACAGCTGAACAAGTAGCCCTCTACAGAGCTGTTTGGACCTGTTGCCCCAGTGTATATCTGCTCCCAGACAGACAGAAGACCAGGTAGGCTCTCTGACACCTCAAGACAAGCCTCTGAAGAACTACTGACCTCAGCTGCACCTTTGTAGGCTTGCATCGGGCTCAACAATTGATCAGGTGGCCACCTTCAGAGCTGTCAGGCCCTGTGGCACCTTTGTTCACCTACTCCCGAAACAACAGCTGATTGGGTAACAGATTTTCCTCCTTACAGCACCCCTCAGTTACACAACACAACAAAATGAGAAAATCAATCCAGAACATGAAGGAAGAAATTTACAAAGAGATATATACCATAAAAAAAGAATGTAGCAGAATTCCTGGAACTGAAAGATTCATTCCACAAAGTGAAAACTACAATTGAGAGCATAAAAAGCAAGCTAGAGCAATCAGAAGAAAGAATTTGTGATCCTAAAGATGGTCTTTTTGAAATAAAATGAGAAGAAAAAAATTTTTTTTTTTAATGAAGAAAGGCTAAGAGAGCTAGAAGACAACCTTAAGTGCACAAACGCCTGAATCATGGGTGTTCCAGAAGGGGAGGAGAAAAGTAAAGGCATTGAAAATGTATTCAATGAAATAATAACTGAAAAATTCCCTGCTCTTGGGAAAGATACATATCCAAATCCAGGAAGCTCAAATGTCTCCAAATAGATTCAACCCAAAAAGGTCTCCTGAAGATATACTGTATTCAAACTATCCAAACTTAAAGACAAAGAGAGAATTCTCAAAACAGCAAGAAAAAAGCATCAATTCACCTACAAGGGAGTCCCCCATCAGACTAACAGCAGACTTCTCAGCAGAAACTCTACAGGCCAAAGGATAATGAGATAATATATTCAAAGTACTAAAAGAAAAAAAAACTGCCAGCCAAGAATACTATACCCAGCAACATATTTCCCAGACACTCAAAAGCTACAGGAGTTCACAACCACACAACCAGATCTACAAGAAACACTTAGGGAGTCCTGAATCTGGAACCCAAAAATGATACGCACCACCATTAATACACAAGAAAGAACAAACACCACTGGTAGAAAAGATATGCAAACAAAAAAAGAAAAATAAACTATACCACACCACCTCAAAAAAATAATAAACACTGAAGAAAAACAATAAAAGTGAAAGAAAAGAACAAAAGATCTTTAAATCAGCAAAAAGAAATGCAATTAAATGTCAAAAGCAAGACAGTACCTTTCAGTAACAACCGTAAATATAAATGGATTAAATTCTCTACTCAAAAGACACAGATATATGATTGGATTAAAAAACTAGTCCTAAGAGGTTTTCAAGATGGCGGCGGCTGCGGCGGCTTGCGCGGAGTAGCTGAGGTGGAAAAGGTGGCCACTGGGCCTCAGGCAGCCGGGAAACTTGTGGACCTTCCTCTGGCCATCTCTTAAGGGAGGACTGCTGCTGCTGGCCGGTCGTGGGGGCTCAACGCCACTTTGCCCCCGGCAGGAGAGGCTGCCTCATTTACAGGCAACGGCTTTGAAGTGTGGAGCAGGAAAAGAACTGATTCTCAGCTGCAAAAGCGAGTCTTGAAACAGGGAACACGGCGCCAGGGCTGCTGTGGATGCAGCCAGGATCCCGGAGGCTGGGGCCGCACTGAAGGCGGCCAGCTGCCCTATTCAGGATTCGAGGTTTCAGGCCGGCATTAAAGAAGATTCCTGGGAGCGCCCGAGCGGCACCGCGACTGAACAGCCCGAGGCGGCAGCGCCGAGAACACGGAAGGCAACAAACCAGAGACAGAGCGAGCGCCCGACCTGGCACAGCACTGTGAGTGATCCCTGGCACAGCTCTGTTCGGGGGGTGGATGCCCACGCGGCTCCCGCCTGCACCACCAGGCCACTCACTACCACGGTGCTGCCTCCATTTTCCCAGGTGCGGGCAACTCCGCCCGGCTCGGCCATCACTGAGCCCATTTGCTTGGCCTGGCGCGGGGCTTTCCAGACCCTGCGGGCCGGCCTCCTCTCCCACTCCCTCCGCGGTTCTCTGGCGGCACTGGGGGTGTGGGGCGTCCCGACCAGTGTTGGGAGGGATAGGAAGTACGGGCGGGCCGACTGTCACTCCACCACACCCTGGACTCCGGCCCCGGTAAACTTCCTGTTACTGGGAGGCAGATACCATCTCTGTGACCACCAGTTTGGAAAAAAGCCTAACGAATTTCTGGTTGGGAATAGTGTGGTAGGAGAGTTCCCAGGTCCGCTTGAACCTGCCGGAGAGCAGGTTGCAGGCGGGCACTAGACTCGGTTTATACCGGGGGGATACAAAGGTGAACAAGACCCGAGAAAGATCTACACAGTGCTACAAAGGCACCCAGAGAGACCGGTCGTCTGTGCCTAGCAGAAACCTGGTAGACTTCCTGGGCGAGGCGGTGCTGAGCAGGGTCTTGAAGGCCCAGGTGATAGACGAGGGGTGCAGAAGACACACCCCAGCCCAGCACAGTGTGCACAGAGCGGGGAGACCTGCGGCCAGGGAGGCGGAGACTCGACAGAAACCACACACCCGGTGGGGTCGCCACTGCACGATCTAACAGCCTGGGCCAGAGCACACGGAACGGGGAGAAGTCCTGTACAGAAAGTGAAAGCTCAACAGAGATCACACACCCTGTGGTACGTGATCCACCAGCCCAGCAGAGTACAAGCTGACCAGAAAGGTGGATCCCCGGAGAAGCCCAAGACCCGAGGCAACCACACACACACAAGACACTAGAGGCCAACTGAGCAGTCACGGCGGGAGCCATACCAAATTTGCAACCACAGCAACATCCTAGTTAGTCATTAGTCTCAAACCGGTGGACTGTGCAACCCCCTGCCACAATGAATAAACACCAAAAAAAAGACACCAAAAATACAAAAAGAAAAGGAAGTACACCACCAAAAGTTAATAAATCTCATACTCTAGATCCTATAGAACAAGAAGCCCTTGAAATAACTGACAAGGAATTTCGAGTGATAATTCTAAGGAAACTGAATGAGATACAAGAAAACTCAGCTAGACATCATGATGAAATGAGGAAAAGTATACAGGATCTGAAAGAGGAAATATACAAGGAAATCAATGTCCTGAAAAAAAATGTAGCAGAACTTGCTGAACTGAAGAAGTTATTCAGCGAAATAAAAAACACAACGGAGAGTTTAACCAGCAGGCTTGTCGAAGTTGAAGAGAGAACCTCTGAACTTGAAGATGGGCTGTTTGAAATAACACAAGCAGACAAAAAGAAAGAAAAAAGAATCAAGGACATGGAAGAAAATCTGAGAGAGATATCAGACAACCTCAAGCGCTCAAATATCCGAGTCATGGGTATTCCAGAAGGGGAGAAAAATGGAGATTCCATTGAAAACATATTCAACAAAATAGTGGCAGAAAACTTCCCAGGTATAGGAAAAATCACAGATCTTCAGATCCAGGAAGCTCAACGATCTCCAAACGTATTCAACCCAAAAAGGCCTTCTCCAAGACATGTCATAGTCAAATTGGCAAAACTCAGAGACAAAGAGAGAATCTTAAAAGCTGCAAGAGAGAAGCGTCAAATCACCTATAAGGGAGCCCCAATCAGGTTAACATCAGACTTTTCATCACAAACCCTAAAAGCTAGAAAGGAATGGGATGATATTTTCAAAATACTAAAAGACAAAGATTGCCAGCCAAGAATACTCTACCCTGCAAGGCTATCCTTCCAAAATGAGGGGCAAATAGTATATTTCTCAGACAAACAAAAACTGCGGGAGTTCACTACCACAAGACCACCCTTACAAGAAATCCTCAAGAGAGTACTGGGTTTGGTTCCTGAAAAATAACTACCACTGCCATAAAAACCTAAGAAAAATCTAAACCCGCTAGTACAATAAAAATGGCATTCATGAAGAGAAAACAAGCTAACAAAAACACTATCTACAACCTAAGGAACCAACAAACAAAGAAACCAAACAGTAAATCAGAAAGCAAGGAACAAAAGACACCTAAGACAACCAAACAACCAATAAAATGCTAAGAATAAATCAACACCTTTCAATAACAACTCTTAATGTTAAAGGCTTAAATTCCCCAATTAAAAGACACAGACGGGCTGACTGGATCAAAAAGCAGGACCCAACTATATGCTGCCTACAAGAGACCCACCTCACCCATAAAGATTCACACAGACTAAGAGTGAAAGGATGGAAAAAGATTTACCATGCAAACAGAAAAGAAAAACGAGCTGGAGTGGCTATTCTTATATCTGACAAAATAGACTTTAAACTAAAATCCATGAAAAGAGACAATGAGGGACACTACTTAATGATAAAAGGACTGATCCATCAAGAAGACATAACAATCATAAATATGTACGCACCCAATGTTGGAGCAGCCAGATTTATAAAACAAACTCTATTAGACCTAAAGAAGGAAATAGACACTAATACCATAATAGCAGGGGACCTGAACACTCCACTGTCAATATTAGACAGATCATCTAGGCAAAGAATCAGTAGAGAAACACAAGATCTAAACAAGACTCTAGACCAATTGGAATTGGCAGATATCTACAGAACATTCCACCCAACAACCTCAGAATATTCATTCTTCTCATCAGCACATGGATCATTCTCCAGGATAGATCACATATTAGGTCACAAATCAAGTCTCAATAAATTCAAAAAAATTGGAATTATCCCATGTGTCTTCTCAGACCACAATGGATTAAAACTAGAAATTAATAACAAACAAAACTCTGGAAACTATACAAACACATGGAAATTAAACAGCATTCTACTTAATGACATAGGGGTCCAAGAAGAAATCAAGCAGGAAATCAAAAAGTTTATTGAAACTAATGAAAACAATGATACATCATACCAAAACCTGTGGGATACTGCAAAAGCAGTATTGAGGGGAAAATTTATTGCATTAAATGCTCACTTCAGAAGAATGGAAAGATGGCAAGTGAACAACCTAACACTTCACCTTAAAGAACTAGAAAAACAAGAACAATCCAATCCTAAAGTTAGCAGACGGAAAGAAATCATTAAGATCAGAGCAGAACTGAATGAAATTGAAAACCAAAAAACAATTCAAAAGATCAACGAATCAAAAAGTTGGTTTTTTGAAAAGATAAATAAAATTGACAAACCATTAGCATGGCTAACAGAAAAAAGAAGAGAGAAGACTCAAATAACAAAAATTAGAAATGAAAAAGGCGATATTACAACTGATTCATCTGAAATACGAGGAATCATTCGAGACTACTATAAACAACTATACACCAACAAATTTGAAAATCTGTAGGAAATGGATAAATTTCTGGACACACACAAGCTCCCAAAACTGAACCGTGAAGACGTAGAAAATTTGAACAGACCAATAACAATAAAGGAGATTGAAGCTGTTATCAGAAGGCTCCCAACAAAGAAAAGCCCAGGACCAGATGGATTCACAGCAGAATTTTACCAAACATTCAAAGAGGAATTGACACCGATTCTTTACAAACTATTCCAAAAGATTGAAACGGACGCAAATCTCCCAAACTCATTCTATGAAGCAAACATCATCCTGATACCAAAACCAGGTAAAGATATAACCAAAAAAGAAAACTACAGGCTGATATCCTTGATGAATATAGATGCAAAAATCCTCACTAAAATACTAGCAAACAGAATACAGGAACACATACGAAAAATTATTCATCACGATCAAGTGGGATTCATCCCAGGGATGCAAGGTTGGTTCAACATACGCAAATCAATAAATGTGATACACCATATTAATAAACTCAAACACAAGGACCATATGATCATCTCTATAGATGCTGAAAAAGCATTTGATAAAGTTCAGCACTCATTCATGACAAAGACCCTCTATAAGTTAGGTATAGAGGGAAAGTATCTCAACATAATTAAAGCCATATATGACAAACCCACTGCCAATATCATCTTGAATGGGGAAAAGCTGAAAGCTTTTCCTTTAAGAACAGGAACTAGACAAGGATGCCCACTCTCACCACTCCTATTCAACATAGTGTTGGAAGTACTAGCCAGAGCAATCAGAGAAGAGAAGGAAATAAAGGGCATCCAGATTGGAAAAGATGAAGTCAAACTGTCCCTGTTTGCAGATGACATGATCCTATATATCGAACAGCCTAAAACCTCTACAAAAAAACTGTTGGAATTGATAAATGATTTCAGCACAGTAGCAGGATACAAAATCAACACACAAACTCAGTAGCATTTCTTTTCTCCAATAGTGAACATGCAGAAGGAGAAATCAAGAAAGCCTGCCCATTTACAATAGCCACCAAAAAAAAATAAAATACTTAGGAATTGAGTTAACCAAGGAGGTGAAAAATCTCTATAATGAGAACTACAAACCACTGCTGAGAGAAATTAGAGAGGATACAAGAAGATGGAAAGATATTCCATGCTCTTGGATTGGAAGAATCAACATAGTGAAAATGTCCATACTACCCAAAGTGATATACAAATTCAATGCAATCCCCATCAAAATTCCAAAGACATTTTTCTCAGAAATGGAAAAAACTATTCAGACATTTATATGGAACAATAAAAGACCACGAATAGCCAAAGCAATGCTGAGCAAAAAAAATAAAGCTGGAGGCATAACACTACCTGACTTTAAGCTATACTACAAAGCTATAATAACCAAAACAGTATGGTACTGGCATAAAAACAGACACACTGAACAATGGAATAGAATAGAGAATCCAGAAATCAACCCCCACACTTACTGCCATCTGATCTTTGACAAAGGCACCAAGCCTATTCACTGGAGAAGGGACTGCCTCTTCAGCAAGTGGTGCTGGGATAACTGGATATCGATATGCAGGAGAATGAAACTAGATCCATACCTCTCACCGTATACTAAAATCAACTCAAAATGGATTAAGGATTTAAATATACACCCTGAGACAATAAAACTTCTTAAAGAAAACATAGGAGAAACACTTCAGGAAATAGGACTGGGCACAGACTTCATGAATACGACCCCAAAAGCACGGGCAACCAAAGGAAAAATAAACAAATGGGATTATATCAAACTAAAAGGCTTCTGCACAGCAAAAGAAACAATTAAAAGAGTTAAAAGACAACCAACAGAGTGGGAGAAAATATTTGCAAAATATACATCTGACAAAGGATTAATATCCAGAATATATAAGGAACTCAAACAACTTTACAAGAAGAAAACAAGCAACCCAATTAAAAAATGGGCAAAAGAGCTAAGTAGGCATTTCTCTAAGGAAGATATCCAAATGGCCAACAGACATATGAAAAAATGCTCAACATCACTCAGCATCCGGGAAATGCAAATCAAAACCACATTGAGATACCATCTAACCCCAGTTAGGATGGCTAAAATCCAAAAGACTATGAACGATAAATGCTGGCGAGGCTGCGGAGAAAAAGGAACTCTCATACATTGTTGGTGGGACTGCAAAATGGTGCAGCCTCTATGGAAAATTGTATGGAGGTTCCTCAAACAATTGCAGATAGGTCTACCATACGACCCAGCTATCCCACTGTTGGGAATATACCCAGAGGAATGGAAATCATCAAGTCGAAGGTATACCTGTTCCCCAATGTTCATCACAGCACTCTTTACAATAGCCAAGAGTTGGAACCAGCCCAAATGCCCATCATCAGATGAGTGGATACGGAAAATGTGGTACATCTACACAATGGAATACTACTCAGCTATAAAAATGAATGAAATACTGCCATTTGCAACAACATGGATGGACCTTGAGAGAATTATATTAAGTGAAACAAGTCAGGCACAGAAAGAGAAATACCACATGTTCTCACTTATTGGAGGGAGCTAAAAATTAATATATAAATTCACACACACACATACACACACACACACACAAACCGGGGGGGGGGAAGAAGATATAACAACCACAATTATTTGAAGTTGATACAACAAGCAAACAGAAAGGACATTGTGGGGGGGGAGGGGGGGAGGGAGAAGGGAGGGAGGTTTTGGTGATGGGGAGCAATAATCAGCTACAATGTATATCGACAAAATAAAATTTTTAAAAAAATAAATTAAAAAAAAAAAAAACTAGTCCTAATTATATGCTATCTACAAGAGACTTACCTCAACTGTAAAAACACACACAGACTAAAAGTGAAGAGATGGAAAAAGATATACCATGTGAAAAGAAACCAAAATGAGGAGGAGTAGCTACTGTTACATCAGATAAAATAGACTTTAAGCCAAATACCATAAAAAGAGACAAAGATGGCCATTATATAATGATAGGGGGATCTATACAGCAAGAAGACAAAACAATCATAAATATGAATGAACCAAACACTGGAGCACCAGGATATATAAAGTGAAAACTATTAGACCTAAAGCAAGAGATATACTCCAGTATAATAATAGTTGGGAACCTGACAACTCCTCTCTGACTGCTGGACAGATCATCCAGGCAGCAAATCAGCAGAGAAACACAAGATTTAAACTACACTTTACACCAATTGGACATGGCAGGTATCTACAGAGCATTTCAACCAACAACTACGAAATATACATTCTTCACATCAGCACATGGAATGTTCCCCAGGATAGACCACATGTTAGGTCACAAATAAAGCCTCAAAAAAATTAAACATTGAAATCATTTCACTTATCTTTTCAGACCAAAATGAATTAAAACTAGAAATCAAAAACAAGTCAAAATCTGGAAACTACACAAATACATAGAAATTAAACAACATGCTCCTGAATGACCTATGAGTCCAACAAGAAATTAAACAGGAAATCAAAAAATGTCTTGAAACTAATGGATATAAAGACACATCATACAAAACCTGTGGGATAAAGCAAAAGCAGTACTAAGAGAGAAATTAATTGGAGTAAGTGCTTACATGAAAAGAATAGAAAGATTTCAAATAAACAACCTAACACTATATCTTAAAGAACTAGAAAAACAAAAACAATCCAAACCCAATATTTGTAGATGGAAAGAAATAATTAAGATCAGAGCAAAACTAAATGAAACAGAGATTAAAAGAATGATACAAAAAATCAATTTTAAAAATTTGGTGTTTGGGGATGATAAACAAAATAGACAAACCATTAGCTAGGCTAACTAAAAAAAAGAGACAGAGAAGACCCAAATAAGAACAATCAGAAATGAAAAAGGAGACATTACAATTGATACCACAGAAATACAAATAAACATTAGAGATTATCACAAAAAACTTTACATAAACAAATGTGAAAACCTGGAGAAAATGGATAAGTTTCTCGACACATACAAATTACCAAGACTGAACCAAGAAGACATAGAAGACCTGAACAGACCACTAACAAGCAATAAGAGTGAGACAATAATCAGCAACCTCCCCACAAAGAAAAGCCCAGGACTGGATCCCTTTTCTGCTGAATTCTAACAAACCTTAAAGAGGAAATAATAAAAATTCTCTTCAAACTATTTCAAAAAGTGGAAACAAAGCCATTCTCCCAAACTCATTCTATGAGGCTGGTATCACCCTGCTCCCAAACCAGACAAAGATACAACAAAAAAAGAAAACTACAGGCCTATATCTTTGATGAACATAGACACAAAAATCCTCAACAGAATATTAGCAAACAGAATATAGCAACACATTGAAAAAATTATATACCATGATCAACTAGGATTCATCCCAGGGATACAAGGATAGTTTATCATAAGCAAGTCAATGAATGTGATATACTACATCAACCAAATCAAGTACAAAAACCACATGATTATTTCAACAGATGCAGAAAAAGCATTTGACAAAAATACAACATCCCTTCATGATAAAGACTTTCAACAAATTAGGTGTAGAAGTAAAATATCTCAGCACAATAAAAGGCATATATGATGAACCCACTATCACTATCATCCTGAATGAGGAAAATATGGAAGCTTTTTTCTTAAGAGCGGGAACAAGACAAGGATGCCCACTCCCACCCTATTTAACATAGTATTAGAAGTATTAGCCAGTGCAATTAGGCAAGACAAAGAAATAATGGGCATCCAGGTTGGAAAAGACAAAATCAAACTGCCCTGTTTGCAGATGATGTGATCCTATATATAGAAAAACCTAGAGACTCTACCAAAAAAACTTTTAGAGCCAATAAATGATTTCAGTACAGTTGCAGGATACATAATCAACACACAAATATTAATAGCATTATTATATTCCAACAATGAGCTAGCAGAAAAAGCAAGTCCATTTCCAATAGTCACCAAAAAAAAACACCCAGGAATCAATTTAACCAAGGAGGTGAAAGATCTCCATGATGAGAACTGCAAATCACTGCTAAAGTAATTAAAGATGACACAAAAATATAGAAAGACATTCCATGCTCTTTGATTGGAAGAATCAAAATTGTGAAACTGTCCATATTACCCAAAGTGATCTACAGATTCAATGCAAATCCCATCAAAATACCAGTGCTATTCTTAATGGAAACAGAAAAAAATCCTAACATTCACATGGAACGAAAGACCCCCAAATAGCCAATGCAGTCCTGAGCAAAAAATAAAGCCAGAGGCATTACACCACCTGACCTCAAATTATAATAGAAAGCTATTATAACCAAAACAGCATAGAACTGACAAAAAAAACCCAGATACTTGGACCAATGGAACAGAATAGAGAACCCAGAAAGCAACCAACATACTTACCGCCAACTGATCTTTGACAAAGGCACCAAGAACATACTCTGGAGAAAAGACTGCCTCTTCAACAAGTGGTGCTGGGAAAACTGGACATCCATATGTAGAAGAATGAAACTAGACCTGTATCTCTCACCATATACCAAAATCAACTCAAAATGAATTAAAGACTTAAATATATGATCTGAAACTTAAAAAAAAAAAAAAACTAAAAGAAAACATAAGGGAAACACTTCAGGAAGTAGGACCAGGCAAAGACTATAGGAACAAGACCCCATGAATAAGACCCCAAAAACACAGGTGACAAAAAGAAAAATAAACAAATGGAATTAAATCAAACTAGAAAGCTTCTGCACAGCAAAAGAAATAATTAAAAGAGTGAAAAGAGGGGCTGGCCAGTGGCTCACCTGGGAGAGTGTGGTGCTGACAACACCAAGTCAAGGGTTAAGATCCCCTTACCAATCATCTTTAAAAAAAAAAAAAAGAGTGAAAAGACAACCTACAAAATGGGAGAAGATATTTGCTAACCATGCATCTGACAAGAGATTAATATCCAGAATATACAAGGAACTCAAACACTTCATGGTTTAAAAAATAATAATAATAACCTAATAAAAAAATAGGGAAAGGAGCTGAATAGGCATTTCTCAGAAGAGGATAAACAAATGGCCAACAGACACATGAAAAATGCTGACCATCTCTCAGCATCTGAGAAATGCAAATCAAAACCAAACTAAGATATCATCTCACTCCAGTTAGTCTGGCTGTAATCAAAAAGACAGAGAATAGCAAATGCTGACAAGGACACAGAAAAAGGGGAATCCTCCTACACTGTTGGTAGGACTGTAAATTAGTGCATCTATTATGGAAAACAGTATGCAGAGTCCTCAAACAACTACAGATAGATCTGCCATATAACCCACCAATCCCACTGCTGGGTATATACCCAAAGGTATGGAAATCACCATGTTGAAAGGATACCTGCACTCCCATGTTTATCACAGCTCTATTTACAATAGCCGAGAGTTGGAACCAATGTAAATGTCCATCAATAAATGACTGGATAAGGAAAATGTGGCATATGTACACAATGAAACACTACTCTGCCATAAAAAACAAAGAATGAAATTCTGCCATTTGCAGCAACATGGATGAACTTGGAGAAAATTATGTTAAGTGAAATAAGCCAGGCATAGAAAGAGAAATCCTGCATGTCTTCACCCATCAATAGGAGCAAAAATAAATAAATAAAAACATAAATACATACATTTTTTAAAAAATAAAGCTACAACAATCACAATAACATGTTGAACTTTCAAAAGGAAAGAACAGAACTGAGGTTACCCGGGTGAAAAAGGAGAAGGGGAGGTTAGTGAGAAATTGGTAAAGGGCCACATAAAATGATTACACTGTGTAATGTTGAATACATTAATTACCCTGATTTGAGCATCACATATTGCACACAGGTATTGATATTCAATGTAGTACCCCACAGATATGTACAATCAATTATGTTTCAATGAAAAAAAATTAAATAAATAAAAAGAAGAAACAAGCCAGGCACAGAAAGAGAAATACGACATGTGCTCACTCATTAGTGGGAGCAAGGAAGGAAGGAAAGAAAGAAAGAACTACAATAACAAACTTTCAGAAGGAGAGAACAGATACATGATCACTAGAGTTGGGAAAGAGGAGGGGGAGGGGGATTAGGGATAAATTGGATAATGGACACAAAGAATAATAATTTTTTTACGAATTGTAATGATGAACATGCTAATAATAATTATTTGATCATCATATATTGTACACAAATACTGATAGTCAACTCTGTACCCCATAAATATGTGTAATCGATTATGTTTCAGTTGTTAAAGTAAAAAAAGAAAGAAAAATCTTTGTTCACAGGAGACATGGTGGTCTATGTAGAAAAATCCCAAAGAATCAACCAAAAACTCTGGAACTAATAAGTGATTATAGAAAGTTTGCAGGATATAAAGTTAATATTCAAAATCAATTGCTTTCTTATATACTAGCAAGCAACAATTGAAATTGAAATTGAAATTAAAAACACAGTACCATTTAAAATAGTAGTAAAAAAAATGACAGCCAGGTATAAATCTAACAAAATTTGTATGAGATCTATCTGGGAATATTACAAAACTGTGATGTAGGAACTCAAAGAAGATCTAAATAAATGGAAAAATATTCCATGGTCATGAATAGAAATACTCAATATTATTAAGATGTCAGTTCTTCACAACTTTGTCTATAGAGTCAATGCAATTCTGATCAAAATATGAGCAAGTTATTTTTTCGATATATACAAACTAATTCTAAAGTTTGTATGGAAGGGAAAAGAACATGGAATAGCCAACACAACACTGAATAATTCAAACAAAATCTGGAGACAGATACAACCTTACACTTTTCACAGACATTAACTCAAAATAGATCATAGACCTAAATATAAAAAGCAAACCTATAAACTCCTAGGATATAGCATAACAGAAAATCTAGGTGTCTTTGTGTTTTGCAACGACTTTTTAGATATAACATCAAATGTGGAATATACTATAAAGCATATGTACTTCACAGGGACTGGTTTTCTAAAGCTTTGCTGTTTCAAATATTGACCTTGCGGAGGACTGGAAATTTTCCTCAGGCTATAAGTCTCTGGTATGAGATAAAGATTTATGGCACAGCAAGGTTGCTCGCTCAAAGACAGATTAGTTACTGATTGATATCTAAGTTGCTGGATAACTGCTAGAGGGAGAAAGAATGTTTGCTAAGATCAAGCTGTTGTTGATAGGACCACTTAATTGTCTACTGGAATGTCATCAGTCTTGTTTCACTGAAAGTTACCAGTCTTTATTGTTAAACTATAATCCCACCTATGTTCTCTTCCTGTAACTTCCTGGTCTGGAAAATAAACTCAGGAAGAGAACCCCAATCCATGGTTAATTTCCTGAGAAAGGGTTGCCTCTCGCTGGAGTGTTTCCAGGGAAGTTAACCATTTCAGGGCTTCTCATTGCTCACCAGAGATGTGCTTTGAGTAATCCTTTGCATCTCCATCACCCAGGAGAAGTGGGTTGATAAATCCGTGGAGGGTGAAGCAACACAAAGCAACAATCAAAGGCATGATCCATGAAAGAAAAAATTGAGAATTTGGATCTCATTCAAATTAAAAACTTCTGCCCTGCAAAGATACCAGTAAGAGAATGAAAAGAAAAGAAACAAACTGGGAGAAAATCTTTGCAAAATACAAAACTCTTAAAGAATTGACATCCAAAATGTATAAAAAACTCAACAATAAGAAAACAACCCAATTTTAAAAATAGCCAAACACCTGAAGATGCCTCACCAAATAAGATATGGAAACCACACAGGTGGCAAAGATCCTCACTTTCATCAATCATTAGGGAAATACAAATTAAAACTAAATGAGATAACCACTACATATCTATCAGAATGATGAAAATTCATAAAATTGACAATATCAAATTCTGGCTAAATGCTGTGTTAGTCCATTTTCTTTCCCTTATAACAGAATACATCAAACTGGGTAATTTATAAAGAAAGAAATTTATTTCTTACCGTTTGGAGGCTGGGAATTCCACAGTCCAGGAGACACATCTGATGAGGGAATTTTTCAGGGGGGAGTCTCTGCAGAGTCCTGTGGTGACCAGAGAATCACTTGGTGAGGATGGCATGAATAAGAGAGCTAACCTGCTCACTTCCTCTCCTTATAAAGCCATCAGAACCACTCCTAATAATCCATCAAAGCATTAATCCATTAATGGATTAACCCATTCATGAGAGCAGAGCCTCACAATCCAATCATCTCCTAAGGCCCCCCCACAACACTGCCACACTGGGGATCAGTCTTTCACATGAGATTTTGAGGGGATGAACAATCAACCCATATCAAATGTGAAGCAAAAAAACTCTCATTCATTGCCGATAGGAAGCAAAATGTTACATCTACTTTGGAATGTAGTTTGGCAGTTTCTGAGAAATAATGCAACCAGCAATCATGCTCCTAGGTATTCACCCAAATGAGTTGAAAACTCATGCCTACATAAAAACCTGCACACAAATGTTCATAGCTGTTTTTTCTATAATTGCCAATAACTGGAATCAACCAAAATGTCCTTCGATATGTGAATGGATAAACAAATTATGGTACATATATAAAATGAAATATTATTCTGCAATAAAAAAATTATCAAAAAAGTCATCATAATGTGTAAATATTGATTCATCAATTGCAACAAATATACCCCAGGAATGCAAGATATTATAATAGGGGAACCTGTAATCAGAGAAAGAGGAAATTTATAAGAACTTTCTGTATACTGTCTGCTCAACTTTCTGAAAACCTAAAATTTTTCTAAAAATTAAAATCTATTAATTACTAAGAAGTATGTTATTCTAAATTAATCTCTTGCTAAACACTTATAGTAATTATTGAATATAAACTATGGAGTTCATATTACTTATAAAATGTCAAAGTAAACCATACATACATAAATACATATGCCCATACCTATAGTTCATCATATCTACTAGGCTTTTTTTTCTTCTTAAGCAGACTTCAATTTTTTTGGTTTTTGGCAGCTGTCTGGCATGGAGATCTGAAAACAAACTTCAAATTTTTTAATTCTTGCATATTTAGGTGCAAGGAATTAATATAGCATATATTGTCTATAACTCCTGAGGCTTTGACTAACAAATATTATTAGCTATTTCTCTATTATTACTGAATCAAAGTAAATCACATCATTTCTTACAAAATTTAAAAATCACCCATAATTTTCCACATCTTTGAACATGAAGATATTGGTCAACTTACATGCATAATTGAAATTGTTGCAGTGTATAATCTGACAAATAGAGAAAATTCAGAAAAAGAAGTCACAGAAACTACTAAAGCCATGAAGCAAAAATATAAGAAAAACCAAAACAACAGTGTGTATTATTGGTAAAGAGTGAGAAAAGGTATTTAATTTTCCACAAGAACAAATGATTTAAAGAAATGACAGGAAAAACATTTTTAATCCTTTGACTTAAAACATCACATATTTTTTCATAACATTAAAAAAATTGAAAAGTAACAAGGGAGTCTTTCCTTTTATTCTCTAAATTTTTTATTGTATTTACTTTGGAACAATCTCAAATTTACAGAAAGTTGACCAGCACAGTCAAAAAAACCTTTTTTCTTCAGCAATGGAGCATAGTAAATTGGCCATCTGATGCTACATCAGCCCCCAAACAATGTATACTTCCTACAAACAAGGACCTTGTCCTTCGCAACCACAGTATAATACCAAAAATCAAACAGTGAATATTGATCTCATGCTAACATCTAATCTTCAGAAACCATTCAAGTTTCACCAATTGTTCCAATAATGTTCCTTATAACAAAAGGATATAATTCAGAATACGGCGTTGCATATATTTGTAGTGTCTCTTTACAGTCCATCAGACTGAAACAGTTTCTCAATTGTTCCTTGACTTTTATGACCATGACATTTTAGAAGATCACAGGCTTGTTATTTTGTAGACTGTTATTTAATTTGGATCTGCCTGATGTTTCCTCATGATTAGATGTGATAATACATCTTTGGCAGGAAAATCACATAAGTGATGTTTTCTTCTCATTGCATCCTATCAGGTGGCACTTGATTTTGATTTACCCCATTACAGATGATATTCACTTTGATCACTTGATTAAACGAGTGTCTGCCAGGGTTTTCCATTGTAAAGTAAGCTTTTTTCCCCTTCATAATGAATAAACATTTTGTGTGGAAGTGCTTTGAAACTATGGAAGATTCCTGTTCTTCACCATGAAAACTGTTAATGTATTCATTTTTATCTGTATGGGTTCATGGTTTTCTGTTTTATTCAATGGGCTATAATCTATTTTTATCACTATTTTAATCAACTTTATTAAGATATAATTACATATAATAAAATACAGCTGTTTTAAATGTACAGGATAAGTTTTCAAGAATGTGTGCACCCTTGTAACATCCACTGCAATCAAGACATGAAAATTTGTCATCACCTTAAAAAGTTTCCTGGTATTATTTTGCAGTCAGCCTAGCCCTACTCAACCAGTGCTCTGTTTCCTGTCAAAATACACTGGTTTTGCCTCTTAGAGTTTTATATAAATGGAAGCATACAGTGTGTACTCAACACATACTGTTTCTGAGATTCATCCATGTTGCTGCATGTATCAGTTGCTCATTTCTTTTTTATTGCTGAGTAGTGGATATACTACAATTTGTCTATTCTCCAGTTGATGGACTCTTTGGGTTTTTCCATTTAGAGAATACTTTGAACAGAATTGCTATGAACATTTGTGAACAAGCCTTTATATGGACATATGTTTTATTTGATAAGAGTTTATTGAACTTTATAAGACTACCAAATTGTTTTCCAAAGTAGCTGTGCCAATTTCTTAGTCCCACGAGCAACATATGAAAGTTCCACTTGCTCCACATCCTCATGAACATTTATTTTTTATTTTATTTTTTTGTCTTTTTTGTGACTGGCACTCAGCCCGTGAGTGCACCGGCCATTCCCATATAGGATCCAAACCCCCGGCGGGAGCGTCGCCGCGCTCCCAGCGCAGCACTCTCCCGAGTGCGCCACGGGCTCGGCCCTCTCATGAACATTTAGAATTATAGATTTATAACCAACCATTCTTATTAAGCATATAGTATATCTCATCATGGTTTTAATTTGAATTTCCGTGATAACTAACGAGGTTGGACATCTTTTTATGAGCTTTTTGGAAATTTTTACACTTTTTAAAGAGTATTTTTATACTTTTTTTGCCCGTTTTTATTGGATTATATGCCTTCTTAATACTGTGTGTTAAGAGTTCATTAAGTATGGTAAATATATATGCCTCAGTGAATTTATGTATGTATAAATATAGGATAAATTCTTACAGATGTAGTTGCCAGGTCAAAGAATGTACATTTTAAACTTTTGATAAATTTTGATTAATTATCCTCTATAGAAATTGTACTAATGTGTAATTCCCTTAGCAGTGTAGGGGAGAGAGCAAAATATCAATATTATAAGGCTCAAATTGTTTTTCAAATATTGTAGGTATCATCTCACTTTATTTATTAAATGTGTTTCTAAAAATGTGGATATAATACACTTGGGGTAAAATTCTTTCCACATTATTACCACATATGCAAAAATCACTAAAATAAAGGAATGTAGAACTGCAAAATTTTCAGGAGAAAATTTCTTAACACAAAAACAAAAATTACTATTACTTTGGAAAGTTTCTGGTAATAGCCAAAACCAAAATTGCAAATGGGCTTATAACAAAAAAATATTATAACATGTCCTAACATATGAGTATATGTATTCAACTTACCTGACTAACACTGTAAATATATTATTTGAAAAAGCTTCTCCTTTTTCAAAATACTGATAAAATTATAATACATTACCATTTAAAAATAATAAATATATGTGAACACCAAAGATAAATGTTATGGTAGTGTAAAATAGATCAAGATGACAGTATAATTCAAAATATAACTCTTTATTGGTGCAAAACTTTAATTTGGGATGATGAAAAAGTGTTAGAGAAATGTACCTACTGACACTGACCTATACACTTTAAAGTGGTTAAAATGGTGAATTTTATGTTACGTGAATGTTATTGCAATAAAAGAAAAACAGAAAAAATATAACTCATGTTATTTCAATATTTAAGATTTCAGTATATCTATATAGATTTAAATTTCATACCATCTAAAAGCTTTTAAACTTACTAAAATAAAAACTAACAAAAGCCACTTCGTTTCCCTAAATTTTTCCTGTAACCCTTTGTTTGAATTTTATATCAATGTACTTATTTCATATTTCATTAGGCAATATAGTTATTGCTAAAAATGCTTAAAAGCTACTAAGAAGCAAAGAATATATACATATTATTCATTATTAGTCATTATTCTACCACCTCCTACTCCAACTAATCTATTTTTAAAACATGGATTTTTATATGTGGAGTTTTTAAAATAAAGATCTGTGTTATTGTTAAAATGCTTTGTTTGAGCTTTCTTAAAATGTCATGGTTCGATTTTCCGTTTGTAAACTTCTAAATTCTTTATTCACAAGGAAGGCTCATCATTTTCAAGAGAAAAAGGTCACCATATGAAATAGTCAGGGTTCTGACTAAATAAAGATTTATAAAGGCATCACAGATTTTATTCATTGCAATTATATTGAAAGCTATTTCTCACAGAAAACAAACAGGAGGGATTATCTCCCTCACCAGAATATCATCCAGCTTTTATCAAAAACTAATTGAATTTTATATAACTTTATTATCAATGCTAAAGGTTACAATGTCCAAATATAATAGTAATGATAATGTTTAATTTGTAGTTTTTAAGTCTCCAAAGAGTTTCCATATGCATTCTTTTGATGAAGCAATCCTGCGCCACAATATCAGTGGATTTTATGTGTATATTTTACAGATGAGATAACTGAGATTTAAATAATTTCAGTGGATTACCCAATATCTCACACTAAAAGAACTCCACCTTAAACCAGGATTCTTTGTGTCACCCCCGCACTGTCTCCCACAGGTATGGTGGTAGACTACCTTAATTCTTAATTTTCAGTTTATCACCAGTTACAACCTGTATCATTAGCAATAAAGGAGGCTGAAAGAGTGTGTGGAATTGCTCGATTTCACCATTACCAGTGGAGGAACACCTCAAAGAACATATCAGATTGGTGGCCACTGGCAAACTTTTAACATAGGCTCATAATAGGCTCACAAAGTCCGGGACGGTTGACCTACCATTTCTGCATGTATTTTCCCATTTCATGCTTACAACACACCCATGAGGTAGCAGATAAGGCAGATGTTAACATGCCCATTTATTTGGTAGATGGAGAAACCAAAGCTTAGGGAAGCCAACAGATTCCCAAAGCCATATATTCAATTGTGTGGCATAATTGAGTCGGGATATAATACTAATGATGCCCAGGTCTTCTCAGTCTAAATACTTAGTTATTTTATTGCATTAATGTGGAAGATAAATAAAAAGAGAGTGGATTTCATTAGTAACATTTTCTAAACTTTCTAGAAACTGCCTAATGATGGAATCTCATGTTTAATGTATATGTTCCAATCTGAAGTTTTCAATTTTCACTTCTAAAAACTATAGTTTTGACAAAATTTGTACCCAGATAACTCTGCTTGAGATAGTTGAGCTGAATTCAAGAAATCTTTTATTTTCACAGCAGACATCTGTAATGCCTAAGCTCTCAAGCTAGTTAGTGAGTAAATAAACTCAGTGTTTTCCTTTTTTTTTTTTTTAAGGATAAAAATGAAGCATTTTCTCCTGAGAAATGTGAGAAGCTGAAATATTTTCTGCCAAATAGAATGTTATTAAAAAGGTGAGGTGTGTGTAACAAAATTCTGAGGTACCTTTATATATTACTAGAGATTGAATTCCCCCCTCAGTAATTACATAAATCATGTTTATGGGATGCTGCTGTTCAACAAATGAATAAATCATAGATGCTAAGTGCTGAGTATACCCATGTTCCATGTACAGGTCCTGTGGTCCCTGTTGGAATCTTGTTCTTTTGAACCGCGTATTCCAACCTGTGGTTGCCAAGTATTTTTATGTCTTCAATAAACTATACCGAACCGAGCTATTATTACTGAATTGCAGACTATTAGAAGCCGAATGTAGCTGTTGGTGTATCACCATGGGAAATAAAAACTTATTATGTTCATTTTGTACATAACCTAGACAGTTGCATTTGCAAGCAATCAGTGTTTGCAGGGGTTGTTTCAGATCTGGAGAGGTTGCACAGAAGGCCTCATTGTGGTTTCTGTGCCTGCTTGGGATTCCTAAGCTACCTGCCAAAGAATTAGTTATGCAGGAATTGAAAGATCAGAGTCGTTTTCCAGGCTGCAACAATATCTGCTTCAATTGCTTAAAATCATCTTGTCCTTCAAGCACACAAAAGTAGACCCTATGTAAAAACAGTAATAATAACAAAATAAAATAAAGCAGTGGAGGATGGGCAAGAGTGGTGTAGATGAATTGCATGAAGTGAAAAGCAACAGTGAATTTTATACTATAGGCATTTCATCACCAAGGAGACTGAAAAAGCAATATAATTTCTAGAGAAACATTAATTTAAAAACATTTTTCTAAACAGAAGGAAAACAATTGTTTTTCCCAACACAATATCTGTTGCATAAGTAGTATGACTACTAGCTAATATCTATGCCTCCGTTAAGTGGAAGCCAAAAGTAGACATAAAAACGAGGCCCAGATTAGAGCAGATATCTACTTAATTATTGAAGTCTCTCCTAGCCAAAGAGCTATCAAAGCCATAGCTAAGTAATCCAATATAGCACAAGGTTCCTAAACCAGGTAATACGTATCGAAAGATAACTATACAAAATTTGGAAGCTTCCTCAAAATTTATCTTATTCTCTCCTGAAAGAATAAAGTTCATCTTTGTATTCACTATTTAAAGAAAGAACATTAATCTTCTCCTAATATAAAAATACATTACCCTAGTTTTTTCTACTGCTTAGGTGACCAAAGTTGTTGGCTTCAAAGGGAATATGAAGCCCATGCAATAATGTTTTATTTCTTCTAAATACAAAAGGATTTGTATTCAAGCCTACTGACCCTGTTATTACAACAAGCTAAATCTATCACTTTTACAATACTAGGTTCTCTCCAAAGGTCTTGTTCAAAATGACTAGCCAAAAGGCAACAAATCTAAAGAGATAGGATATGACACTTTCCTTTTATTAGGAGAATAAACAATATCCTAAAAAGGAAGGAGACAAACATGAAGTAGAAATTTGAGTGTCTAGCCCATATCAAAAGAATCCTAACATTTTTGTGTGTGGCTTTTGCATTAATATAGAGCCCACCGAGGTACTTCTAAGTGATTTGGGAATAACAATTCCTTGTCCACCTGTCATAGGCAGAATAATGCCCCACCCACCCTTTCCCCATGAACCCATGATTATGTTACCTGACATGGAAGAGTGGATTCAAAGCTGCAGAAGGAATTAAGGTTGATAGTCAACTGACCATAAAATAGGGAGGTTATCCTGTATTATCCAGATGAACCCAATGTAATCATAAGGGTTCTTAAAAGTGAAAAGGGGGGTAGAAAGTTTGGTCAGAGTGATGTAACGTGAGAAGAACTAGACCTGACATTGCCGAAGATGAAGGAAGTTGCCACAAGCCAAGAAACACAGATGGCCTCTAGAAACGGGAGAAGGCAAAGAAATAAATTCTCCCCTGGAGACATTTTGATTTTATCTCAGTGAGACCCATGTCAGACTTCTGACCTACAGAATTGTAAGATAAAAAAATTTGTGTATTAAGCCACTAAATGTATTGTAATTGTTACAGCAGTAAAAAGAAACTAATATACCAACCAAATTAAGATACCTTGAATGCTTCCTTCTCCAAACTGCTAGAACACTTTAAAACTTATACCAAAGCATAAACTGTCTGATATTTTTTTCTTATTATTTTATGAGTACTCCAAGTGATTTGGAAGCTTAACAAGAACCAAACACAGATTAAATTCAATTTTTTTTATTTCCTATTCATTTAAAACAGTATTGGGTATGTGCTGGGTACTCAAAAATCTTTACAGATTGCCTGGGTTAATCTAAACTAAATCTGATTGTGTGAATCTTAAGAGGCTCACTGGTATGATTGGATCCAAATATCTACCAACTTCCTCCAAAATTACTGATATACCTTGTACAAGGGGTCTTCAAAAAAGTTTATGGAAAGATTTGTATTATCGTTTAGTTCTATTTTTCCACGAATTTTTTGAAGTACCCTTGTAGATGCTGAAGACTATAAAGGGAAAGGTTCAATGAGAAGCTGAAGTACAGAAACTTAAAGAGATGTTTACATTTTCACAAGCAAATCCGAAGTTGAACAAGGAAATTTGCTGACTTGCATCCTAGAAGATGATTGGCTACTACACTTGGCTCACTTTCTCTTGTGTTATTCTGAATATCATTTTCTAACATTTCTTTCCCCCTCAAAATAATTCCTGTCAATAATCAGTTTATTCAGACTCTAAGTATGCAAATCCCATGTTCAAAAGCACAGCCATTTTAGCTTTGTGCTCCACTTCCTACCCTGTATTCTTGTGCTGCTGAAAACCTTGCTGATGCTATGGAAGGCAGGACCTTCTGCCATAGCTCTAGTCTCTTCCTATCTCTCTAGGCTCAACTGCCCCCAGCCTCCACCACTCCATTCAAGCTCGGTGATACCACTGTGTGGGGTCCCATTCACATTACAGTTGCATGTATCTGTGATATCGGTCATACTGTTTTCTTACCTGGAAGACCCATTCCTCTGTGCCTAAATTTGATTAACTTCTTGTATTAAATCAAGTAATGTGGGCTGCTATTTAAAATATGTGTATCAGTTGCTTAGCACAATAAAAGTTTCTCTTTTTGCCACATCTAATGTGAAAAAAACATCTATGCTCAGTCAAGTGGCACTTTTGGATCATTCTCTATCCAGATCCTTGCTTCATGTGGTTCCACCATCTCCCAGGGAAAGGTTAGGAAACTTTCTTCTGTAAAGAAACCAGACAGTAAATATTTTGGGCTTTGCAAACCATGTGGTCTGTTACAATTACTCTGCTCTACCATTGTAGCACTAAAGCAACCATAGACAACATGTAAACAAATGAATGTGTCCATATTCCAAAAAAAAACTTTACTTACAAAAAAGAGGCAGCAGGCCAGGATTTGGCCTCCAAGCCATAGTCCAACCCCTGGTCTAGGGCCTTAGAGTTCTTTGTCCTCTGCCCACATTTAATGGGCCAGAACTCAATTCCATGTTCCCGCTTACGGGGATGAGTCAGGGTCAAGGAGTTGGTAAAGGTAGCATAACTGAGTGCCTACCAGAGGAAGAACTAGCTTGGTGAACTCTAGAATTCTCTTCTACACCCCTGTTTATCCTTTGAGAAGTCTTTTTTGAGACCTGTGCATACCACTACTGTAACACTTAAACATACTGTAATTGTCTGTATCTCCCCTACTAAACTATTAGCACCTACAGAGCAAAGATCCTGACCAATTTACATCTGCCTATTGCTGGGATAAATTGGAGACCCGAATTATTTCTTAAGAATGGGCAAATTACCCAAAGTCAGAAGCAGAGTAAAACAAGATCTATAAAACAGAGATTTCCAGTTGGCAGTTTTCTGTCAGTCATTAATTAATTACATGGTCCTGTGTTCAAATACCTGATTAATTTCCTTACACAGTCACTTAGCATTGTATAAGTTTGCAGATTCTCATGTTAACTCCCACTTTTTCCTATTAAGGATGTTATTCATACCTATATGCCTCATTTTTAATAGTTATCAACCATTTTTAATTCTGATTTATGCAATCTCAGACGTGTCTCTGCTTAGCCAAGCAAGAGACACCTTTCAAAATAAAGTATTAAACATTCACAAGTTGCGTATCTCTGTCTTATCCACATTCCACACCGGTTCTCAATCATGTCTACAGCTCTAGAGCCCATCTCTGGATACATCAAAACCAAGACACTGCTCAAGGGTTTCTCTTCTCCCCCCTGGAAATTAGAGTCTTCTGGAAGAACAGGGTAGGGCTTAACTCATTCATCCATTCAATAGTGTTTGCTGGGTATCCATCATGTGCCAGGTACTGTGTTAAAAGCTAAGGATACACAAAGAACAATATAGTCATAGCCTCTGCTCTCATGGAGCTGCCAGTCTGGTGTGCAGCAACTCCATATATTTAGTACAATAAGACCCTGTGCAACTCCTGCTGCTGCTCCCTCTGGAGGAAAATTGTTCTGATGGGAGCTGATGAGAAAATTCAATGATTCCCTAAAATCTCATCACTGTGATTCCTGTATTGCAAAGATTAGGATATTGTTGTGGTCAAGCCACAGAAGTGGGATGGACCCCCACCAAAACCTTGGTTCAGATGGCAAGACTGATAAGGCCGTACATATACCAAGAGAGTATAAATATATTTTGTATGAATATGCCCACAATGAAGCTTTCTGGTGAGACCAGGGTCAAGCACGTCTGCAAATGGCTTGAGAAATCAAGGGGAAGTGACTGGCTTTGGCTTTTGTTGGGGCCAGGAGGTGGGGCTACAGTGAGGCTTCCCATAGGTGGAGGGCTTTATATGCATAAACTTCCCCCTCAGTTTAAAGAAAAGAGTGCACATCCTTTCTTGCCAGATGTGGAACAAGAGGGAAAGAGGAAGGTGTGGATTTTGAATGCTGTCAGCAAATAGAAGTCAGACCGTTTATTGTAGATATTGTCATTACTTTGTAATAATGGTAATAGCCCTAATAACAAACAAATTCTCTGACAACAAAGCTGTTTTAATAAAGCCAATCAATCTACAGTGACTGGAGGAAGAAAACTCATGTCTTAGCAGTGGATCAGTAGGTAATAATTTTGGCAGATAAGAGAGAAAAGTTAGTAGGAGTGATAGAGCCTAACTGAGCGGAAGGTTGGTATCCTGGCAAAGGAAAAAGTTCTTCCCATGTACGTGTGTTAAGGAGTAAGTCTGGTGCTAAACAAGGCAAGAAGTGGTACATATACTCAGACACACATATATACACATATTTGCATACACACACATATATAGACACACACACACATACACATACATACAAACACATACCAACCAGTGAGGACCTAAGAGGATAAGAGAACAAAACCTGCCCCACCTAGAAGTAAGGAAAGTAGAGAGTATGTCCTAGTTAAGGGGGAGGAAATCTCCTTCTGAGAAACTGTTATGCTTCCTATATTATTGATACTTCCAGTGATTTACTTAATCACAGAATATCAGTGGAATGCATATTTTAACTATTGAAACTTTAACACACATGTAACTCATGCATCTTTGCCTCGTAGCTATTGTTCGGTATTAAAATTGCACCATTTAGGACAGGCTTTAACAAGAAGCTGAAATTTCTACTTCTGCCAAGATGAAGTAACCCTTACAACTAAAAAACCCCAGATATAACCCAACAGACAAGCACAGGAAGGCTCTGAAAGCTGGAAAGCAAGGAACCTCAGGGGCCTTGGGGAACATCATGGCCATGAGTTTTCTGAGTTTTCTGTTGGCTCCATGCATTCCAGACTGCTGCAGGAGCCTCAGAATTGCCAACAGACACTAAGAAAAAGGAATTCCAAGAAAAGCCTGTTTCTCCTAGCCAAATAACTGGGAAAAGAGCACCCTAAAACCAGAAAGCCTTTTCAGCAATACCAGCTCTACTCCAGCCAAACACCAACAGGAAAACCACACAACCCCTGCCCAGTGGTTTCAGAGGAGCCAAATGAGGAGTTGATCCTGGTTTCTTTGCCCACTGGAAGCAGGTGGTGATCCAATTCCCCACCAGGGTAAGGGTCCAGAGGTGAGCAGAGCCTCCATCTTCACCAAGACCTAACGAGGCGGTTCAAGGTAAAGCTAATTACCACCAAGCTTCACTGCCACTCCCATGTCAGCAGGGCCTCATGAGGCCTCCACCTCCACCCAGCACCAACCTGTGACCAACACCATGCAAGGTGAGGCTTTCTAAAGAAAGCACTCCACTCTCCTTCCCTTCTGAGGTCAGAGAGGCCCAGGAAGGAGCCCAGTCTCCACCACCATCAAGCGTCAACAAAATTGAATGAGGTGGTTCAAGGGGGCAGGGGAAAGTCAACACTCCAGCCCCCTTTCCACAGTGTCAGAGGAGCCCAGTGGGAGCTGAGCTTCTGTGCTCACCCTGCAGCAACAAAGCAGCCTAAGTCAGCCCTCAGCTTACCCTTGCCTGGTGGCAATGGAGCCCAATGAAGGGTTGATCCACTTTCACAGGGAAGTTGTCAGTGGGACCGAGGTGGTTCCCGAACTTCCAACCTGCCCTTCTGCAGTGAGGCAATGTGAATCAGCACTCCACTTTGGTCAGGGTGGTATTGGCAGGGCCCAGAGGGAAGCTGAACTTATGCACCCACCAGTCTCTCAGGGTTACACCTTAACCAGAGGACTGCCTATTAAGAAATGAAGACTAAATAGAATCCACGGTCTCATAATATAACTCCAAAATGTCAGGGATACAATAAAAAGTCATTCATCATATTCATCATACCAAGAACCAAAAAAAAAATGAGTGAGTAAAGACAAAGAACACCAACACCAGATGAATCTAATATTGGAATGATCTGATGTAGGTTTTAAATCAGCTATCATAAAAATGCTTTAACAAGGAATTAGTAATTCTCTTGAACAAATGAAATAATAGAAAATCTCAGCAAAGAAATAGACATCATAAAAAAGAACAAAATGGAAATTACAGAACTTAAAATACAAACCAAAATAAAAACTCAATGGATGGGCTCAATAGTAGATGGAGCTAACGGGGGACAGAATCAGTGAACATCAGTCCAGATCAATGGCATTTACCCAATTTTAACATCATAAAGAAACGGGCTGAAAAAATTTAACAGTAAACCCACCTGTTATCTTCCATAAAAATAATTGCAGAGACTTTGGGTCACGATGGCAGAATAGGCAGTCCCCAGCATCACTCTCTCCCACAAATCACCCAATTTACAACTATAAAAGAGCAACAACAGCCAAGCTGGGGCTGCTAGAGCTCAGGGGAAGAGGAGGAGAGACCTATGGAGTGCGTGAAGGCAGGAGAAGCCATAGTGAGAGAAAGAAAAAACTGCTCTGACTGTTTCAAGCTCCGGCTGCTTCCTGGCTGGAGCTGCTCAGAGCACGGAGCACAGAGCAAGAGCTGGCAAAAGCTGTAGCTGTGCCCTTTGGATGAAGTTGCTAGGAGGCATTGCGGGGGGAGAGGGCCTTGGTGGCCCCCAGGCCAGCAAGACCACTTATGGGGTTCCCATGGACCCACATAGGAGCAAGGAGCAACAACAACTGAAAAAGAGGAGCCACTCAGAGGCTGGAGAGTCATCACAAGGGACCGAAGCACGGCCTGTCCCATGGGAAGTGTTTGCAGCACAGGCACTGGGGGAGACAGGCCCACCAGGGGAACACTGGGGCACAGCAAGGACAGCTGATCTGCCCCCCAATCAGCTCAGGACCACTCAGAGGAGACTGGTCAGGAATATAGAATTGCATGGGGTGCAGTTTGATGAAAAGACTCAGGCCCAGACTAGAGTTTCTACACAACCCAGGTACACTGGATCACATGAGACCAAAAGTACCTATAAGGTTAACCATTAAACTGTAAGCTGCACAAAAAGCCTCCCCTAGGGAAACAGCAGCAAAGCAACAATTTAACTAAACCGCACAGTCCAATTACTGGTCCCCACAGGAAGTTTCCCCATTTTAGACATAAGCAAAGTACAACAAATTAGTTCCAGCACAGAGTTTAAGTGGTGGGGACAGCAAATAATCCAACACAGAACTGAAAGAAAAAACAAAGTATCCACAACCAGAGACAAAGTTTGATATGAACTAGTAAAGGTCTCATTTCACCAAAGAACACCTATAACACCTAAAAGTACTGGAAGTCCCCTGGGCTACCAAGCCAAGAAGTGGGGAGGTCCAGGGATCTCAGCAATGCCCCCCCAACACCCACAACCAGTCCAGAGAGTGGGGGATGAGGGTCTCGGGCATGCCCCCGCAACAGGTACAACCAGCCCAGTAGCAACCACCGAGCCACCGCAGGAAGTGCCCCGGGCTCTCCCAAGCCAGGGCAATGTGGGGCCTTGGGCTTCAGCCAGGCCCCCCCAACACACACAGCCAGCCCAGTGACAACCACCAAGTCGCTGCAGGAAGCATTCTGGGCTATTTTAAGCCAGGGCAGTCGGGGGCCTCGGGCTTTGGCCACACCCTCCCAACACCCTTAGTCAGCCCAGTGGTGATCACCAAGCCACTGCAGGAAGTGTCCTGGGCTCTTCTGATCTGGGGTAGAGCGGGGCCAAGGGCCTCAGCCATATCCCCCCCGAACACCCGCAGCCAGCCCAGTGATGACCACCAAGCCTCAGTAAGAACGGCTCCAGGTTCCCAAACTGGAGTGGTGGGGGATAAGGGCTTTGGCTACACCCCCCTGACATGTGCACCCAGCCCAGCACTGACCAAGCCACTGCTGGAGGCCCCCAGTCTCCTTTGTGGGAAAGAGGGGGGTGCCACAGGCCTCAATCCCACCCCGCCCCCTTCCTCCTTCTTCCATCCCATTTCCTTCCCATTTCCCCTCTCCCCCTCCCTCCCAATTGCTCAACTGCTCTGCAACATCTTAAAATGTAAAATAATAATATTAATAAAACTACATTTTCTTTAAAAAAATAAAACAAAGTAAAAATAATTGCAGATGCAAACTAGGTTTGTTTCAGCCACTCAGTGATAGCAGTGTTTCTGCTTGACTGTCCTCAGTTTGGGGACTTTTCCTCAGGCTTGTTGCCTTGTGGTCACATGATGGTTGCTGCAGCTCTGGGCCTCACACCCAATGACCGAAGAATTTTTCTTTGGTCTGTTTTTTGGATGAAGTTGTTGGTTTTGAGAGAGAAAAACCTTTCCCAGACACCCGTTTTATGACTACTTTTTGGACATTTAAACATATACACATGCTCTGGGTGCAAGAGAGACTGCAAAAGCAAGCATCTGGCATTTACAGCTTATTCTGTAGTGGGAGGTAAACTCTGCCAGTGGTGGGGGGAGGGGGAGACTTGGGAATGGCTTTTGGGACAGAACCAACAAAGTTTAACACATAAATTAACCTTTTAAATTGTCACTTTTTTGATGTGTGTTCAGCTGCTTTGTTTCATTCAATTTTAGTTTATTGTGAACTAGAAATTATGTATTATTGTCTTTTACATAACTTTTAAACTAATGTTTCTGGGCCATTTTTTCAAAGCTGCTTTTCATTGAATTTTCATATGCCCATTTAAAAGCAAAATTTCAGTAAGGTAAAATAAAGTTAATCTTACAGTTGATTCATTTCAGTGCATTAACCTCAATTCTCAATTAAGAATTATGTATCATACTGTTTTTACAAAGGTTTTTACTGATGTTTCTGAACCATTAATTAAATGCTGGCATTCAATGAGTTTTCATATATGCACTTAATATGAAAATTTCAGTAAGGTAGATAAAAGATGCAATGGGATCTGCTTTATCTTAGTGAATTAAACTTTATTCTTCATAATAATAAATAAATAAATAAACAAATAAATAAATAAGGTGTTACTTTTCAAGTTCCTAAAAGAAAAATTAACAAATTATTCCTTTCTCTTCCATTTCTAATGCCACAAAAATTGTCTCAAATTGTTCTTAATACTTCAGTCCATAGGATCAGCCATAGTTTCAAGAATGCCTTTGATTACAGCATTGCTCCTTCCCAAACACCATTGTAGTTCACCATGACCTTTTGTACCAAATGGGACAATAGTTCACGAATTTTTACATTTCTCCATCACAAAAGTCTCGCTCTGGCATTCCCAAAGATTATTACTCAAATCCCTCAAATCCATTTCATTTCAAGGGTTTTATGGATAATCACACTAAGGCAAAACACACACACACACACACACACACACACACACACACACACACACACACACCCCAAAACACAGAAATTATAAAGACTTTTTAAAATTATAAAGAAATTATAAAGTTATAATTTGAAGAAATTATAAAGACTATGAAGTTCTTATAGTCGTGATATTTTGTCTATAGCTCCTCATCACCTAACATTAATACTAACCTAAGAGTGAATCTTAGCACACTACCCTACTCCTACTGACCCAGGGCCCCCTCCACCACTGTGTCACAGGTTCCAAAGTACAACGCAGGCTGCCTTTCCTGAACTGTTAATCTAAAGAAGAAAGAAACCCCCTTGTCTCCAGTGGGTAATTTCTTCTCTAAAGAAATTCAGACTGGTTGACAGCAATTTCGGTGAGTTATTCCGAACTACAATAATATCCTCAGATCAGCACTTCACAGGACTACTCTTAATAAATCACACACTTTCCTTTATTTAGTCCCATTTTCCATAAATAAAAAATAAATCCTTCTTTCCCTTTCTCTTTTTCTACTACATGCATATGTGATATCAAATATCAGATATAAATGAAAAGCTGGTATCAGGAGAACTAAGAAAAAAAATCACACAATTTGTTTTCTCACAAAAATATGACACCCTTCACTTTTTAAGGTCTCCTGCTTAATCAGTCCATATGTTCATTTATTCATCTAACAAATATTTATTAAATGCCTATTATAAATTGGCATGTGAACTTGTTCCCAGTAAGTGAGTCAGCTGGAGATGAAAATGGTAATACATTTAAGTGTCAATATGGCATGTCATTACTCGTCTGAATAAAGGCAGCACCAGTAACCACTGTTGTCAGAAAGCATGTGATGTGTATGGACAGACATCAGGAGGCAGACATGGGGTGGAGGAAGGGGCATATGTCCACCTTGCTCTTCAGTAACCATAAGCCCTCAGAACTGGGACACTGTGTTCCTCTTCTATAACTCCATAAAGCTTTGAAGTGTGTCTTGAATGCATCTTTCACAGAACAAAATATTTAGATTGAATTTCTGACAATTTTTTAAAAGAAGACTTTTTACTATTCGTATGAAAGTTTACATAGAATAACGCATTTATTAGTAAAAGAAACTAAAATTTAAAATTCAGACAGGTACCCTGATATTTACGGGTTTGAACATCACAGACAAACAGCCTTTAAGAATAAGTAAAATGTTGTCCACTAAATTATACACCAAATATCGTTCAAGTGAAGAAACATACCAGATTACATTTCCTGTGCCAAGGGCAGGGTTTTTAAGGAAAATACTAAGAACAATGTTAGTTTGAAGCAGCCTCAGCATGATGCCCAGAACAGAGTTTACAATATAAGAGCAATGGGTCTTTTTGATATTTCCTCCCCTAAAAATAGAAGATAGTTTTCTTGTAAGAATGCATTACCATCTACACTGTGATCAAATTTTAAAGGTCACAAATCCTTGTGTAAAAACTGTAACTTTATTTTCTGTATTTCATCTTGCTCTGGGGCTTCCATTCCCATAATGGCAGCAGGTGGAGGGAAGAATAAGGAGAAAGATTTTTTTTAATTGCCAGTTAAAAGTAATTCAGTCTCTCTAAGTTAAAAGAGTCTCTTCAGGTAAATATGCACTCTAATCTAAGTTCATATCCCCCTCAGAGAAAAGTTCCAACCATCTCTTTAGATCCTCTCATCCCCTTCATTCTCTGTGTGTTGGGACCTGGGTACAAGGGTTTAGCCAAGAAGGGCTTGTGGTCTTTATTCTGACCTTGGGGACATTACCGCATCCAGAAAGATATCTCCTGCCATACTGAGGCTCTAGCCAAACTGTGCACAGGAACGGTGAAATGTGTCCCATTCTGTTTCCAGGCGTCAGGCTGCACACAGTGCTGAGGTCACTGGCCATTACCATTGCCTCCCACAGCAAGATGCCTTCACTCTGCCACCTCCCCATCAGGTCCCAGGTTTCCCAATTGCTCACCACATCCTCATTCCCCCAAAGGGCACACTTAGAATATCCTATAAACTGCCCCCAAGTGGTGAAGAGTGGGAGTAGCATCTCTGCAGAAGCATCTCAAATCAAACATGGCACTTCCCTCCAGAAGTGGGAAAGGGCTTCAACAAGTCATCTAGGAATGGTCCCTGAACCTATGAGGATCTTTCCACTCTCCCTATCCTCCTCCTAAGAGTTTCAAGGTTACGTAGTTAGAAGTAGGAAAGCTCTCTTCCTGTCCCTCTCTCCTTGAATACTCCCACTTCCAAGTCAAGGCTAGATGTGCTTCTCTTCTCTTTTTTGTCCAGCGGAAACTACCCTTAAGTCACCTCCTCCTCCCCCTCTAGGTGGCCTTCAGCTAAAGCTAGAATTTTAGAAAGTCTGCAGGGAAAGGAGTTAGATTGTGGGAAGGATAAGATACAAGAGATAAAATATGATTGCATTACACCTCAATCAGAACATGCTTTGTGAGCTTTGAAAGAGTCTCAGAAAGGCACTCAGTGAAAAGAGCTATGGGTGTCCTTCAATTTTAATCACTTAGTGTTTCAAAACAGGGGTGTGGCCACCATCATTAGGAAGTATTTCTCTAGATTCTCTGAAAGCAGGAGCCTCTCCCAGAGTATTGGACAGTTAAAAGTTGTAGATTTGCCATTTCCTTGGGAGTTAACCATATTCACCATACCAAAGGGTAGAGCTACACTGAGAGATTCAGTTCTCAGGAAATTTTCCACTATGATATGAAAATTTAGTCTGCTAGACATGGTTGCCAGTGATGACTCTACCATAACGTTGGTTAAAAAAAGCAATTAAGTGGCAACATATTTCTCTTTATTTTTAAAATACAGAAAATGATAAAATAATCTAAGGCACCCTAGAATCAGAAGCTATTAATATTTTCATATTTACTCAAGTACAGGTAAAGATTTTATTTGTTTCTCTTCCAAGTTCCATTTTTCTCCATCCCCAAAGGATGTTTCATAAGGAATTTAAGTGTTTTTAAAAAATTATATTCAGTAAAAGTATAAATTAGTATCTATATATTATTTTTAAATAAATGTGGTCAAACATATAATGGTGTGTGCAAAGCTTGTAGAGTCACACTAACAGACTATAGTATTCTATTACAGGAGAATACCACAACATATTTCCCTCATGATAAAGATTTATATTAGTTTTCAGTGTTTTAAGTTTAAAAATTAATTCTATATTTAACGACCCTATACTTGTCTCTCGTACATACACATACTTTTCATAGTGTGATAGCAATTCTCACATTAGCCAATACTACATGAGTATTTTCTTTCTGAACATCTTTAGTACTAACAAACTTTTAAGTATAATCAATTTGGAGTAGGTAAATAAAAATGGTTTCTCATTGTTATAGTATGCAATTATCTAATTATTAGTGAAGTTAACTATTCATGCTATTGGCTATTTGAGCTTCCTCTTCTAACATGAGTATCCTTTTCTCATTTTTCCATTATGTTGTTTGTGGTTTTCATAGTGATTGAAAGTTATTTGTGTTTTTAATTTATGTTGCAAATCTTTTCCCAGTTGGTGGCCTATTTTTAAGTTTTAAGGCATTTCTGTTGTAGATAAATATTTGATTTTAATAAAGCCCAATGTTTCAAGTTTTTTCTTTACAGATCTTACTTTTGTACCCTGTTTGAGGGATCCTTTCTTATTAAGATATATAGATATTTTCTAATATCTTCTAAAAGTTTAGTTCTGGTTTCACATATTTTGGGCTATAATATATCAAGGGTACTGTGTGTGTGTGTGTGTGTACACATATATATATGTGTATATATATATATGCTTCTGAGCTCACTTTTCTAGCTAATATATTAATTTTCCTATTTCTGTACCAATACCACACTATCTACTGCTTTATAAATCCTGATATCTGGTAAAGTGAGGTGTATTCATTTATTTCTGTTGGTTATAACAAAATATCTGGAACTGGGTGATTTATAAGAAAATGAAATTTATTGCTTACAGTTTTGGAAGATGGGAAGTCTTAAGTTCAGAAAACACATCTGGTGAGTGGCTTTACAGCAATGCAGGGGTCTCACATGGCAGAAAGTAGCGGAGCAGAGAGAGACTTTCATGTGCTGACCTTTTAATGCCCTCAGAACCACATCCCTGACCATTATTAATCTATTATCAATCCATTCACCACAGCATAGTCCTACAATCTGATCACCTCTTCAAGGTCCCACCTTTCAATTACCATAGTAGGATTTCCCATCCTCAACAGTTACAGTGGGAATTAAGCTTCTAGTATATGACCTTTGGCATCACAATTCAATCTATTCACAGCATTCCACCCCTGGATCCCAAAGTTCATGTCCTTCTCACAGGTAAATACATTCATTCCATCCCCAAAGTCTTAACCTGTTTCAACTCAAAAGTGCAAGGTTCAAAATCCCATCTGTGAAATCAAAACAAGTTATCTGCTTCCAAGATACAATGGTGGGACAAGTGTAGGGTACATATTCCCATTCAAAAGGGGAGAAATAGGCCAATAGAAAGTGTGACAGGTCCTAAGCAAGTCCAAAACTCAGGAGGGCAGGCATTAAATCTGACAGCTGGTGAATCATGTACTTTGACTCCATGTTAGATGTCCTCTGCACGCTGGTGTGGGTCTTGGGTCCCCCTGTCCTCAGGCTGCCCCACTTTTATGGCTTTCCTGGTCTGAGGTCATGCTTCAGCTCTTGCAAGCTGGCATTGCACACTGGTAGCTCCACAATTCTGGGGTCTCCATGGTGTTCTTGCTCCCATGTCTCCACTAGGTATGGAACTGATGGAGTTTCTCTGCCGCAACTCCAACCCGACATTTCCACTCAGCATTGCTCTAGTGAATGCTCTATGCAGTGATTCCACACCTGTCTCAGATCTCTAACTGGGCCCCCAGGCTTTTCCATACATCCTTTGAATTCTGGATGGAGGCTCTCAAGCCTCCACAGCTCTGGCATTCTATGAGCCTGCAAACTACCACCACATGGATGCAGCTAAGGGTTCCACCCTGTATCTTTCAAAGCTGCAAGTCCAGCCATGCCTGGGGCCAATTTAGACACAGCTGGGACAGCCAAAGCAGCCAGGATGCTGGTGCTGAAAGCAGTTTCCAGAAGTGGCCCTGGGCAGTGAGCCTGAGGAGGGTGATTCATGCCATTTGCCTAAGACCATTCTTTCACCCTAGGCCTATGGGTCTGTGATGGAAGATGCAGCTGCCAAGATTTCTGAAATGCCTTCAAGATTTTTTTTCCCTCTCTTCATGATCCCTTTCTTCTGTAGTAATCTCCTTAGTAAATGGTAGCTGGGCTGTGCCATTGCATTTTTCTCTTGAAAATGTTCTCTGCTTATCTCCCACAGGGCCAGGTGGCAAATTTTCTAAATCTTTATACTCTGCTTCCCTTTTAAATTCTGGTTTTATGCCATGTCTTTTGCCACCATAACTCAGCCTAGACTATTACAAGTAGCCATGCAGATTCCTGAATGTTTTGCTGTTCAGAAATTTCTTCTGCCAAACACCCTGGGTCAGCACCTTGAAGTTCCATGTTCCATAAAACTTTGGGGCATGAACAGAATGTAGCCAAGTTCCTTGCCAGTTCATAGCAAGGGTTATCTTTTCCCTAGTTTCCAATAAGTCCCTTCTCATTTCTGAGACCTGCTTGAAGTAGTCATTATAGTCCACATTTCCATAAGCATTCTGGTCACCACCATTTAGCCAGTCTCTAAAATGTTCCAAACTTTACCTGGTTTTCTTTTCTCAACTCTCACCAGCATCTAGGCCTTTTCTAGTCTGCCCCTCCAAATTCTTCAACAACCAGTTCCAAAGCCACTTTCACATTTTCAAGTATTCGTTGTAAGCAACAGCCCACTTCTCTGGGACCAATTTTATGTATTGTTCCATTTCTGTTGCTTATAACAGAAATACCTAGAACTGGGTGATTATAAGAAAATGAAATTTATTGCTTACAGTTTTGGAGGCTGTGAAGTCCAAAGTCAGGGAAAACATCTGGTGAGGATCATTTTGGTGGTGGCTTTACTGCAATGCAGGAGTCTCACATGGCAGAAAGTGGTGATGCAGAGAGAGAGAGACTCTCGTGTGCTCTCCTTTTAAAGCCCTCAGAACCATGACCCTGACCATCATTATTAATCCACTCACTAGAGCAATGGTCCTACAAACTAATCACCTTTTCAAGGCCCCACCTGTCAATTACCATAATAGGATTTCCCAGCCTCAAAAGTTACAGTGAGAATTAAGTCTCTAATATATGAACTTTGGGAAACACAATTCAATAAATCCACAGCACAAGGATGTCTTTGTATTCTTGTTGTAACAAGAACTTGCATGGTTATTCTTAAACTTTTATTTATTTATATAAATTTTATATTTAGTCAAAGTCTACGGAAGTTCTGTTGGGATTTCGATCGGAATTTCATTAAATTTACAGATTAATTAGGGAGGGAAGAAGCAACATCATAATGATATTCTTCCCCTCCTTAAACATATTAAAATGCAACATGTCACAAAGTTTCTTTTTATATTGTTTAATACCGTACAACAATTTTCTCCATAAATCCTTTGAATGGTTTTCGCTAAATATATTTCTAGTTCCCTAAAGCATTTGTGAATGATATAATGGTACTTTTTTCTAACTTTTTGTAGTGAATTACAGTTGATAAGTAAGAATATTCTGATTTTATATTGTTTTGACTGGTTTTGTATGTTCATTTTTGTATCCAACAACATTACTGACATATATTTTTAATTCTAATAGTTTATAGATCAAATTTAATCCTTTTTTTGTGTGTGTGTGTGTGGCTGGCCAGTATGGGAATCTGAACCTTTGACCTTGGTATTATCAAAGCTTTAATCTTTTAAAAATAGATTAGCATATTTTCTGCAAATAGGGATAATTTTGTCACTCTCTCTCCAATCACTACAATTATTTTTGTCATTCTCTAAATTATTTGTGCCTTCCCTCTTATATTATAAATCAGACATGTCTATTTTATTCTTTATCCATCGTCTTTATTGTGTTTTCTATCTCATTAATTTCTACTCTTTATTTTCTTCTGCATTTTTTGTGCTTTGTTTTATTATTTTTTCTAAATTATTGTCCTAAATGGTCAAATTATACATTTTCATTCTATCTTGCTTTTAAATAAACATATTAAAGGATCAAAATGTTCCTCTTAGTAATGCTCTAGCTACTTTCCACAAATTTTACTATATAGTGCTGTAACTGTCATTCATACTGAAAATTTTATACTTTTCATTGTACTTCTTTTTTAATTCATGTTATTAGTTAGACGAGTATGTGATTATTATTTTTATTTATGTTTTACTTTAATTATTTTCAAATTTTTCCCAATCATTGTTATTTTGAGTGTGTTATATGTGTGTGCACAGGTATGCATGTGTGAGTTTCTGTTATTAGTTATATTCATGTGGGTATTTGTAACTCTTTTTTACTAAAAATCTCATTTTCCTCTTACATCAGTCATTTAACTATTTGTTTTATGTTATAATATTACAAAATGGCAATAATTGTACAATCTATTATTGCTAATAATAAATATGCTCAAAAAATTTTAATATTTTTGAGATGTTTTGTCCCTGGAATATATACAAGTAAAGATTTGCAGTCAGATTATTTTGTCCAAAGGTTAGTTGAGCTAATTCTGTTCTCTACGATTATAATATCAAGTTGATATGTTTGGGGGTTTATTTGTATTCAATTTGAGAATTTACTTCTCGATTCCTTCTGTTAAATCTATTTTGAATATAAAATATGAACATTATCCACAAATTAAAACCACATTTAGAAGAATTCATTCATCTCTTTCCTCTTTACCTTATTTCCACATATCCCCTAAAGGTAACAATGTCAATTGGGAGAGCTGAGACACAGTGGTAAAAGTTAAAAGGCTTGAAAAGAGTGGTGAATTTGCATCAATGATCTTCACTGTTTCTTCCCTCAGGAAAGATTCTAATAAGTGCATATAGAGGCTTAGAACAAGACTTGGCCACAGAGGTCTAATGCTGCAGTACAGAAAAACTAGTACATACTGTGATGGTTGTACAGGGTTGTAGTGGCAATGTTAGAGACCCTAGAAAAAGGGAGAAATGACAGGTTGAGTCTAACCAATCTTCAAACAAACTTCAAATCACATCAGCCTAGCAGAGAAAAGGATGAACCATCTCTGCTCAATGTTATGAAAATAACATTATTTGGGTTGTCTACTGTTCTTAATACACAATGTCCAGCATTCTATCTAAAAATCACTAGGATGTAAAGAGTTATGTGCCTATAACCCATAATCAAAAGGAAAATATAGAAAATAAAATCAGACCCTCAGTGTTATTGCAGTTAACAGACAAGGACTTTAAAATAACCTTGATTGATATGTTTAATAAAATAGGGCAAATATTGTACCACATAGATGAAAGATGAAGAATTTCAAGAGACTACAGGAATTTATTATCCTGAAAAGAATCAAATGAATATTCTAAAACTAAAATATTATACACTAAAAATAAGCACTCAGTAGATGGGTTGAACAGAAGATGGGAAACAAGTGAGGTCAGGACTAGCAAACTGGAGGACGGGTGCAATTGAAAATATCCAAACTAAAACATAGGGGGAAAAAAGAATGAAAAATAAAACATGAAAAAGTGTAAGACTTAAATACAACACAGTTCAAAGATCTAACATTATACAAACATGGTTTGAGAAAGAGAAAACTAGGAAGAATTGATATGTTCAAAAATAAAGACCAAAAACTTTCCAAATATGAGGGAAGACAAACCATCAGTTCGATAAATTCAGCAAATCCAAAACAAATATATACAGTACAAACAATTCACATTACAGCCCATCAGAATAGGATAATCAAGAACCAAATACAAAGAGAATTTTTTTAAATAGCCATAGGAAAAATACATTTCCTTGGGTACTTGCTCTCACTCTCAGAGGTAGCAGCTTCTTCCTACTTTGCTATTAATAAATTTTTCAGAATCTCATCTTTTCTTGTTAGTGATTACCTACCATATTTGTTTCTTTTCATTGCTGTAACAAACTACCACAAGTTTAGTGGTTTACAACACAAACTTCTTATCTTGCAGTTCTGTAGGTCAGAAATCAAAAATCAGTTTCACTGGGCTAAAATCAAGGTGTTATCAGGGCTGCATTCCTTTTGGTGACTCAGGAGGAGAATCTATTCCTGTGACTTTTCCAGCTTCTCAAGGCTGCCTGCGTTCCATTGTTCATGGCCTGTCTCCCATCTTCAAAGCCAGAAGCATAGCATTTTCAAACTACGACCCCTGATTTTGTCATCACATCACTGTCCTGCCTCCCTTTTTTCCTTATAAGGACCTTGTGACTAGACTGAGTGCACCTGGATAATCAAGCATAATCTTCCCAAATCAACATTCTTAACTCAATTTCCTCTGCAACATCCTTATTGTCATATAAGGTAACATATTCACAGGTTCCAGGAATTAAGATGTGGGTATCATTGGGTGGTCATTACTCTGCCTACTACAACTACCTTTTACTAGTTAATAATTTGTATATTAAATCTTTTTTGTTAAAATTATTTGAACTTGTTAAGACAAGTGAACAGATAGGATGTGGGGGGGAGAAGAGGGGGAAGGAAGAGGAACGGGTAAAGGGTCACAAAAATCAACTACAATGTATATTGAGAAGTTGAAATAAATAAATAAATAAGTAAGTAAATATAAATAAATAAATAATTAGAATTTTTAAAAAATTATTTGTGTAGTTTCTGCCACCTGATTGGTCCCTGATACATAGAGAAAACAAAGAATAAAATGGTAGATAGGAACCCAAATACATCTTTAATTAAATGTAAACTAACTAAATACTCCAAGTAAAAGGCTGAGATTCTTAGACAAGGTAACAAGTAAATAATAACAAGTAAATAAGTAAAACTATCTGCTGCTTATAAGAGGTATAACGTATACATAAAGATAAACAGGAGTTGAAATTTAAATAATTTTTTAAAGTGTTGAAAATGCTACAGTAAAAAAAGTTGGTAAAGTGATATTTATATGTTTTTAAAAAGTAAAATGAGAAGCAAAAAGTGTCGCTAGACAAAAAGAGAGAGATTTCATAAAGATACAGGGCTCAATACAGCCAATAATGATAAAACTCACATTCCTTTTAAAAAGCACAATGAGACATTTAACGAAGATACCTATAATAAGACATAAAATAAGCCTTCATAAATTTCAAAAGATTGAAATCATCTTATCACCATATTATTAAACTAGAAATAAATAATAAAAACTACCAAGTGCTTGAAATTAAACAATACATTTCTAAGTAATCCATAGATCTAAGAAATCAAGACAAAAATTGGAAAATATTTTACACTTAATGGTAATGAGGATACTGAATAACAAAACTTGTAGGATGCAGCTAATGTGGTGATCAGAGGAAAGTGTATCCTAAATACAAGTGAGTATATTAGAAAAGAAAAAGGGTTAAAAATTATTTATCAAATATTTCACTTCAAGGAGCTAGAACAGAAAGAGAAAATCAAAACCAAAGAAGTGTAAAAAAGAAAATAATAAAAATCAATAAAATAGGAGCCGAGCCTGTGGCACACTCGGTAGAGTGCTGCGCTGGGAGTGCGGCGACGCTCCCGCCGTGGGTTCGGATCCTATATAAGAATGACCGGTGCACTCACTGGCTGAGTGCCGGTCACGAAAAAATGACAAAAAAAAAAAAAAAAAATCAATAAAATAGGAAATGGATATAAAAGAGTCAAATTTTTTAAACTTTTCTTTGAAAATGTTTATAAAATTCATAAACTCCTACAAAATTAATCAAGAAAAAAGTAATAGAAACCACAAATTACTGATAACAGGAATAAAAACAAAGATATTACCACAGATCTTAGAGACAACATGCAGATCACAAGAGGATATCATGAAGAAATACATGCCAATAAATATGCCAATTTGAATAAAATAGATTCCTAGAAAAACACATATTACCAAAATTTACAAAAGAATAAATAATCTTTAATGTCTACTATCAAGTAAATTGAACATTATTTTAAAATCTTCTGACACACACAAATTCCCATGCCTAAATGGCTTTAAAAGTGAATTCTTTAAATATTTTCAAAACTAATTTCTTATACAAAATCAGAGGATAGAAAAAGAACAAATACTTTTTGACACTTTTTTATAAAAGACAGCAGATCCTTGATCCAAAACCTGATAAGAACGTACAAGCAAAACTCCTAACCTCACTCCAGTTAGAATGCCTATTATCAAAAGGACAAAAGAAAAGGGAACACTCACACCCTGTCTGCAAGGATTGAAGAAAATGAGTATGTGAAGAAAAGGGAACACTCACACACTGTTGGTGGGATTGTAAATTAGTGCAGCCACTATGTAAAACAGTATAAAATTACCTCAAAAATTTTAAAATAGAACTATCAAAAGACCCAGCAATCCCACTACTGCATATATATCCAAAGGAAATGAAGCCAGTATGTCAAAGAGATATCTGCACCCAATATTTATTGCAGCACTATTACAATAGCCAAGACATTGAATCAACCCAAGTATCCAACAACAGATGAATGGATAAAGAAAATGTGGTATATATACACAGTGGAATACTGTTTAGTCATAAAAAGAATGCAGTCCTGTCTTTTGCAGCAACATAGATGGACCCAGAGGGCATAATGTTAAATGGAATAAGCCAAACACAAAATGACAAATACTGCACGATGTCACTCATATGTGGAATTGAGAGAGACAGAGAGAGAAAGAGAGAGAGAGAGAGAGAGAGAGAGATGATATCATAGAAGCAGAGAGTAGAACAGTGGTTACCAGAGACTGGGGAAGGATGGGGGAGGTTGGTCAATGGGTAAAAAGTTACAAATAGATAAGAGAATAAATTCTGGTGTTCTATCACACAGTAGAGTGACAATAGTTAATAGTAAGGTATAATACATTACAAAATAGCTAGAAGATCCAGTTTTGTTTTGTTTTTTTTTTTTTTTTTGACTGGTAAGGGAATCACAGTGCTTGGCAAGGTGTTGTCTGCACCATGCTGAGCCAGTGAGCACACCGGCCATACCTATATATGATCCAAACTCACACCTTCAGCACTACAAGGCTCACTCTCCCATGTGAGCCATGGGGCCAGCCCTAGAAGATCCTGTTCTTAAAGGAAAAGCTTTCAGCTTTTCCCCATTCAGGATGATATTGGCAGTGTGTTTATCATATATGGCTTTAATTATGTTGAGACACTTTCCATCTAAACCAAACTTGTAGAGAGTCTTTATCATGAATGAGTATTGAATTTCGTCAAATGCTTTTTCAGCATCTGTAGAGATGATCATGTGGTTCTTGTGTTTGATTTTATTGATATGGTGTATCACATTCATTGATTTGCATATGTTGAACCAACTTTGCATCCCTGGGATGAATCCCACTTGAGCATGGTGTATAATATTGCATATGTGTTGCTGTATTCTGTTAGCTAGTATTTTATTGAGGATTTTTGCATCTATATTCATCAGGAACTAGACAAGGATGCCCCCTCTCACCACTCCTATTCAACATAGTGTTGGAAGTACTAGCCAGAGCAATCAGAGAAGAGAAGGAAATAAAGGGCATCCAGATTGGAAAAGATGAAGTCAAACTGTCCCTGTTTGCAGATGACATGATCCTATATACTGATCAGCCTAAAGCCTCTACAAAAAACTCTTCAGGCTGATAAATGATTTTAGCAAAGTTGCAGGATACAAAATCAACACACAAAAATCAGTAGCATTTCTATTCACCAATAGTGAACATGCAGAAAGAGAAATCAAGAAACCTTGCCCATTTACAGCAGCCACCAAAAAAATAAAATACTTAGGAACTGAGTTAACCAAGGATGTGAAAAATCTCTATAATGAGAGCTACAAACCACTGTTGAGAGAAATTAAAGAGGACACAATAAGATGGAAAGATATCCCATGCTCTTGGATTGGATGAATCAACATCGTGAAAATGTCCATACTACCCAAGGTGATATACAAATTCAATGCAATCCCCATTAAAATTTCAATGACATTTTTCTCAGAAATGGAAAAAACTATCCAGACATTTATACAGAATAACAAAAGACCATGCATAACCAAAACAATTCTGAGCAAAAAAAAATAAAGCTGGAGGCATAACATTACCTGACTTTAAACTATACTACAAAGCTATAATAACCAAAACAGCATAGTACTGGCATAAAAACAGACACACTGATCAATGGAATAGAATAAAGAATCCAGAAATCACCCCACACATGTACAGCCATCTGATTTTTGACAAAGGCACCAAGCCTATACACTGGGGAAGTGACTGCCTCATCAGCAAAAGGTGCTGGGATAACTGGATATCCATATGCAGGAGAATGAAACTAGACCCATACCTCTCACCATATACTAAAGTCAACTCAAAATGGATTAAAGAATTAAATATACACCATGAAACAATAAAACTTCTTAAAGAAAACATAGAAGAAACACTCCAGGAAGTGGTACTGGACAGAGACTTCATGAATACAACTCCAAAAGCATGTGCAACCAAAGGAAAAATAAACAAATGCGATTATGTCAAACTAAAAAGCTTCGGCACAGCAAAAGGAACAATTAACAGAGTTAAAAGACAACCAACAGAGTGGGAGAAAATATTTGCAAAATATACATCTGACAAAGGATTAATATCCAGAATATACAAGGAATTCAAACAACTTTATGACAAAAAAACAAGTAACCCAATTAAAAAATGGGCAAAGGAGCTAATTAGGCATTTCTCAAAGGAAGATATACGAATGGCCAAAAGACACATGGAAAAATGCTCAACACCACTCAGCATTCGGGAAATGCAAATCAAAACCACTCTGAGATACCATCTCACCCCAGTTAGGATGGCTAATATCCAAAAGACTGTGAATGATAAATGCTGGCGAGGTTGTAGAAAAAAAGGAACTCTCATACATTGTTGGTGGGACCACAAAATGCTGCATCCTCTATGGAAAATGGTATGGAGGTTCCTCAAACAATTGCAGATAGATCTACCATATGACCCAGCTATCCCACTGCTGGGAATATACCCAGAGGAATGGAAATCATCAAGTCGAAGGTATACCTGTTCCCCAATGTTCATTGCAGCACTCTTTACAATAGCCAAGAGTTGGAACCAGCCCAAATGTCCATCATCGGATGAGTGGATAAGGAATCTGTGGTTTATCTACACAATGGAATACTACTCAGCTATAAAAAAGAATGAAATACTCCCATTTGCAATGACATGGATGGACCTAGAGAGAATTATATTAAGTGAAAAGAGTCAGGCACACAAAGAGAAATATCACATATTGTCACTTATTTGTGGGAGCTAAAAATAAATAAATAAATACACAAATAAACTGGGGGGAAGGGAAGAAGACACAACAATCAAAATTCCTTGAAGTTGATATGACAAGCAAACAGATATGAGTTTGTTGAGAGGGAGGTGGGAGGAGGAGGAGGGAGGGAGGTTTCGGTAATGGGCCACGATAATCAACCACATTGTTTATTGATAAAATTAAATTAAATTTAAAAAAAGAGAAACTTTTGATTAGATTTTTAAGTTAAAAAAAATAGCTATAAGAGAGGCCTTTGGATGTTCTTACCATAAAGAAATGATAAATGCATGAGGTGATGGATTCACTAAATACCTTGATTTCATCATTATACAACATATAATGTATTGAAACATCAAATTATATCCCATAAATATGCACAATTATGTGTCAATTAATTTTTTTGAATTCTAAAGATTAATTTAGCAAATAGAATACAGTGATATGTAAGAAGAAAATACATTACAACATGAGTTTTTTCCAGAAATTCAAGGGTGATTTAACACTTAAGAATAAATTTAATTATGAATTTACTTACGTGATCAAGTCAATAGAAAAGCATTTCATAAAGTCAACATCCTTTCATGATACAAAAATCTCAGCAAGTTAGAAATAGAAGAGAATTTTGTAAGCTGAAAACAGTATTTAACAACATCTTATATCAAAAATTAGCTTAATGGTAAAATATTTCTCCTGAGATTAGCAGTGAGACAAGAATTCCTGCTGTTGCCACTTCTTTTCAACATTGTGCCAGACACAAAATCATGCAAAGAGGAAAAAAAGGAAACAAAATCCATGAAGTTTGGATAGGAAGAAACAAACCTATCATGGTTTGCCAATAAGATAGTTGTGTGCATTGAAAATTCAAAAGAACCTGTAGACATTTTAAAATTAATAAGTGTATTTAACAACATCATTGGATATAAGGTTAATATATAAAAATTAATTACATTTAAATATACCAACAAAAATTTGAAAATAATTACCTTAAAATTACTATTTACAGTAACACAAAAGAAAGATCAAATACCAAGGGAAATATAACAAAAAGTATTCACTTGCAAAATGATTTTGTCTCTTTAACTCATTTCTTTATCAAGTTTCATCAGTTCTTGTTTCACAGTTTTTCTGTCCTTACTCAGTTTCTGAGATGGTTAATTTCTTTTATTTGTTTGTTTGGCAGCTGGCCTGTACAGGGATCTGAACCCTTGACCTTGGTATTATAACACGATGCTCTGACTAAGCTAACTGGGCAGCCCTCTAAGATGGTTAATTTCTGATTTATGATGTTCAGTTGTAATGCCTCCTTTTTCATTTCTAATTTTTGTTTCTTGGCTCTTCTCTATTTTCTGAATTGAGCTAGTGGTTTGTCAATTTTTTTATTTTCTCAAAAACCAAAGTTTCGTTTCATCAATCTTTTGTATTGTGTTTTTAGTCTCTGTTTCTTTTAGTTCAGCTCTGATCTTTATTATTTCTTTCCATCTACTAACTTGGGGGTTGGATTGTTCTTGGTTTTCTAGTTCCTTAAGGTATAATGTTAGGTTGTTTACATGAAGTCTTTATATTCTTTTGATGTAAACAATTATTGCAATAAACTTCCTGCTCAGAACTGCTTTTGCAGTGTCCTGTATGTTTTGATATGATGTGCTTTTATTTTCATTAGTTTCAAAAATGTCTTTGATTTCCTGCTTAATTTCTTCTTTGACCCATCAGTCATTCATAAGCATGTTGTTTAATTTCCATGCATTTGTATACTTACCAAAGTTTTGCTTATTATTGACTTCTAGTTTTATTTTGTTGGAGTCTGAAAAGATATATATGATTTCAACTCTTTAAAATTTGTTAAGACTTGACCTGCGGCCTAACATGTAGTCTATCCTGGAGATGTTCCATGTGCTCATGAAAAGAATGTATATTCTCTGGTTGTTAATTGAAATGTTCTATAAGTGTATGTCAAGTCCAATTGGACTAAAACATAGTTTAAATCCAATGTTTCTCTGCTGATTTTTTATCTAGATGATCTGTCCAGTGCTGAGAGAGGGATTTTGAAGTCCACAACTATTACCATATTGGGTCATCTCAATAAAATTTGCTTTATATATCTAGGTACTCTGATATTGGGTGCATATATATTCATGATTGTTATATCCTTGCTGAATTAATCCCTTTATCATTACATAATGACCTTCTTTGTCTCTTTTTGTAGTTTTTGGTTTAGTACATTTTATCTGACATAAGTATAGCTAATCCTGCTCATTTTCAGTTTCCATTTGCATGCTATATCTTTTTTCATCCAGTCACTAATTTTGTGTGTCTTTACAGGTGATATAAGTTTCTTTCAGCCAGCATATAGTTGGGTCTAGTTTTTTAATCCATTCAGCTGATCTGTGTCTTTTAAGTGGGGTATTCAACCCGATCCATTTACATTGAGGATTGTTATTGAAAATATTGCTTTACTCCTGTCATTTTATTGAGTTTTTATGTTAGTTTTATATATCTTTTGTTCCTTTATTTCCCTTTTATTGTCTTTGTTGTTTGTTTGTTTGTTTTGTAGTTACAAGATATAGTTTCTTTCTCATTGGTGAATCTGCTCGACCAGTGAACTTTATTCTTTCTCATGTATTCATGATGATTTTTATCATTCTTTAGATTCTAGGTGCAGGACTTTCTTGAGGATTTCTTGTAGGGCTAGTCTTGGGGTGGTGAATTCCCACAGTTATTGTTCATCTGGGAAACACACTATTTTTCTTTCATTTCAGAAGAAGAGATTTGCTGGGTATAGTATTATAGGCTGGCAGTTTTTTTCTTTTAGTGCTTTGAATATATCATCCCATCCTCTTCTGGCCTGTAAGGTTTCTGCTGAGAAATCTGCTGTTAGTCTCATGGAGATTCTCTCGTAGGTGACTTGATGCTTTTCTCTTGCTGTTTTTAGAATTCTTTCTTTGTCTTTAACTTTGTAGAGTTTAAATACAATGTGTCTTCAAGAGGACCTTTTTGGGTTGAATCTATTTGGGGACATTTGAGCTTCCTGGATTTGGATATTTTTATCTTTCCCAAGAGGAGGGAAATTTTCAGCTATTATTTCATTAAATTGGTTTTCAATAACTTTCCATTTTCTTCTCCTTCTGGAATGCCCATAATTCAAATATAAGTTCACTTAATATTATTACACAGATCTTGTATGCTTTGTTCATTCTTTTCTTTCTTTCTCTCTCTTTTTTTTCTTCCCATGTTGTTATTTAAAAACAACTGTCTTCAAGATCAGAAATTCTTTCTTCTGCTTGATCTAGTCTATTGCAGAGAGTCTTGGATGTATTTTTTTATATTATTCAGTGAATTCTTCAATTCAAAAATTTCTGTTTGATTTATTTTAATGATATCTATCTCTTTCTTGATTTCTCATTCAGATCATAAATTATTTTTCTGTTGTTGAATTGTTTGTCTGTATCTCAGTGAATTTCCTTAAGATTATAAATTTGAATTCCTTTTCAGGCAAGTCAGCAATTTTTGAGTCTTTGAGATCAGTTACTGTAGCACTATTGTATTTCTTTGGTGGTGTCAATGTACCTTGTTTCTTCATGTTTCTTGTTTCCCTGCATTGATATTCCTGCATCTATTGGAGCAATCACCTCTTTGAGTTTTGTAGAGTGGTTTATATAGGGAAACACTTCCACCTGCAAATGTGTCCTAGGGTGTTGATTGGGTAGAATACAATGGATTTGTTCTGGATTAGTGTAGTAGTGTAGACTCTATATAGATTCTTTAGCTGTAAGTTTCACCATGTCTGCAAGTGACTCAGAAGCCTATACTTTGGAGATTTGTGGTGGCAGGTGGCAAACTTTTCCAGGGGAAGGTTTGCTGGATTGGTTCACAAGCCAGGGGTGTGTGCATGCACGCTGTTGGGAGTTGGGTCACTGGGGATGGTTTTGCTGGATTGATTCTCAAGCTAAGTGTGTGGGCATGTGATGTGTCATGGTCTCTGGTATTTGTCTGCCAGAGGCAGGGTCATCACAGTGCTTCTCTGACCAGTGATGGGCCCACCAGAGGCATGTCAGCCAGGCTGTTTCTCACTCAGATGCATGTGTGTATGATAGCTTGATGACTCAGGGACGGATCTTCCAGAGGCATGATAGCTGGCTGTTTCTCTGAGCCAGGGGTATGGGTGTGCTTTGGTTTGACTAGCTAGGGCTGCAGAATGTGGGCCTAGCCAGCCACTTCTTAGGAAATGGGCAAGGCTGCTAGGCAGTCCTACAGAGAGAGAGCCAGCCAACCTTCTCTTGGATGGTGAGCAAGGCCTTGAGGTATGGCTACAGAAAGGGGGCCCTTCCAGCCACTTCTCAGGTGGTGGGTCAGGTCGAGAAACCAGCCTGTCAAGAGGGGGCCCATCCAGCTACCTTTTGAGCAGTGGGTGGTGCCACTAGGAGGCACTTTTGATGGTGAAACCACCTGGCTGCTTCTCTGCAAGGATGTAGATGCACTTTATTTCTGTCAGTTTGAGGGCATATTCATCAGGATAGGGACTCATGAGCTGTTTTTCAATAGTGGGGGCTCAGGCACACAGAACTCAGCAAACTGGCAGTGGGGGTGTTGAGGTAAGGGGAGCAGTCAGCCAGAGGTGGGTCTGCCTGTCTGATCTCTGGCCAGGGACATGGAGGTGCATCAGTTCAGCAGGCCTGGGGTTGGTTTCCTATACTGCAAAACTAGTCACAGTCACTGTGGGTCTAGACTTCAAGCGGCAGGGATGAAGGCATTGTAGCCTCTTATGTGAGTGTGTTGGGATGACAGCAGAGATTTAAGGCTGGGGAAGCACCATGACTATTATCCTCAGGGCTGGGCACATGCTCCCAGAATGGCTCTGATTTGAAGATGGCACTCTACTGCATTGGCTTGGGCCAAAATTTGGGGAGTAGGGAGTGCCCAGTATTGCTCCTGCTCTAGAGTGTTGCAGGGTGCATATTTTAGGCAGCTTCCTACACTTGGCTCTGGGTTTGTAAGGGCTGTGAAATCCTCCTGTGAATGGATCTCCAGGCCTCTGTGGTGAGAATGAGGGTTGATGTTCCTCCTGCACCAGTTCTGGTGATGGAGATGTGGCCTCTGAGGCTGTGTGCCTCTCTCTCCTCTCTATGCTGCAATCCCAGGCTTCCACGCTCCACTGGGATCTCATCAGCCTCCTGATGCACTTCTATACCTTCCTACAGATGCTCCTGTCAGTATTTAGCTGTCTTTTAGTTGTTCTGGTACTTTTCTGTGGTAGGAACTCACCCTGGGCACCTCTAGTCAGCCATCTTGCCTCGACTCCCTGTATCTGAGGTGTTTTTTGATCATCAGGTTTTATTCATACAAACAGGCCAGCTGGCAATGAGAGGCTGTCCGCAGACAATTAGAAAGATATACATTTTAAAGGTCGTTGTTTTTATTGTCATCTCTTGGTAAAGAGCATGTCATAAAGACACAAGACTTCAAATAGGCATTGCAGGGTCATTGCAAGATACAATAGAATGACTTGGTGGGGGAGCCCTAATGTTTCCCTTCGATATTTTCCTCTATCTTCTCCTGAACCATGATAAGGGTGAGAACTGGACACAGTAAAGGAATATATTTCCCTTTGTTAGTGATTCTGTATGTCTGTGTGTACAAGTGGGAATCATAACATTTTTTGCACAATAGAACACTAATTATTGAAGACTCTAATGAACAGAGAGACTTCAATAAGTCCCGAAGGCTACAGTCTCACACACCCTATCTAAGGAAGAATGGGTAACTTTTTTAATGGGTACATATTTGCATTCTAGGGCCCTTTCTGACTAGTTATCAAGAACTAATAGAAGGAAAGATGGCATTCGGTCATGTTTTTAAACTCACTCACTTTTAGACGGTTTATGGCTCCAGAAAGTTGGTAGTGCGATTAGAGTACTAGGTCAAGTGTTTCTGTTTAGACAAGGACATTAGTGGTCACAAATTATGATTATGGGACTTCTAGCATAGCCTATCTTTATGAAATTACGGTGGTATTCCAGAGCTCAGGTGACCTGTAAAACACTTCCACAGTCTTCTCGAAGAGACACCAATAGCAGAATTCAAGGTCTGGAGAAGAGGTGAAGTATGTTTATGTCAGGAAACCTCTAGGTAAGTTCTGAAAACAAAATGAGAAGAGAATATAGCTACCATTGTAGTTCAATGGCCAACCTTAATTTCAGGAAGAGAACATTTTCCTTTTAGCAAAGCATATTTTACCATTGATATTTGCACAATTTTACAGACTTAGGAGGTGATTTACGGGAAGAAAATGTTAGCTAGAACTAGCTTGCTTTTCTGAGAGGTCAAACTGAGTTTTCAGATAAACTTTTCTGTGACAAAAAGCCAATATCAGATATAAATATTCTTTTCTGTTAATTGTATTATATATTTTTGTCCATTATCTACCAGTCGTTTTCATGGAATGGGTAAGAGAGAGGTGTGTCACAAAGAGGTCCCTGTGGCATATTACCCCTGAGTTTCTTGTCTGCTCCTTTGGATAGATTGTGGCCTGCCATAACCCTTTAGTCTACACCTGGACACAGCATTTCTTTCATGCCTTGGGGGATGCAGATGGTGGCAGAGAGGAGTAAAAGCAAAAATAAGCTCCACGGTTACCATATTTGCTATTGTTTTCACTGTAAAACAACATGTAAGAGACTGCTGTCATTCAAGTTTCTCAAAAATACTACTTTTTTCTCATCTAGCCCAAGCTCTAAAACATTAAATAGTAAGACTATAAAACTTAATAAAAGAAAATATGGGAGAAGGCATTCTTTGTGAAGGAACATCAGATTTCACAGGTGAAATTGAAAATCATATTCCAAATAGCCCATTTTTCTTTTTAAAATGAGATGCTACTTCTCACCTCTTGAGAATTATAAAATGTCATTCCTACCTTGCTATTTTTCTTTCTACTGTCTTTATTTACATTACCAAGTGAACGCATTTTTAATTAACTGCAAACATCATGGGGGGACAGGGTACCAATATGTCATGCTAAATCAAGAATTTTTAAAAATTCTAATTCTGGATTTCTTTCTTCTAGAGGATTCATAATTCTTGAGTATAAAATATTTTTGAAGTCACAGAATCTGCCTAATTACAAGAAGATCCTGGAGCACTATATTCAGATGTGCAGAAAACAGCTTCATGGGTAATGGTGATGGTTCTTCCCCCAGAGAGAACAGGAGATTTAATCTTTCCTGTCAATTCAAGGTTAACTTGATTTAGACACGGAAAGTAAGAAGGAAGCGAAGGTTTGGCTATGGATCCAACTACCTTATCATGGAATAAATTATCTGCAGTTGGAAGAAAATGGAGTTTGGAGGCAGTGGGTGAGGGGGACAGGCAAAATTTTGGAGTTCCCTTAAAGCACTACGTACTGATATATAGATAGGTACAGGTATAGATTTATATTTTCTCACCTACATTCTTCGAGAACAAGGATCATGGATTAATCATTTTTGCATCTGCCCTAGTTTCTCTCCACAGGTGATTTCATCCATTCCCATGACTTTAAATGCCAGTATTGTATAACTTGTAAATTTATATCACACAGAGCTCACTTTGTTGAGCTCCATGCTAGTCTATCTTAACCACCTGACATGTGGATATTTAATAGGAATCTCAAAACTAACATATCCAAAACAGACTTCTTGATTTTCCCCTGAAAACCTGCTTCCCACAGCATTTTCCATTTCTGTATACGGAACCACTACCCAATTACTGATGCAGCCCCAGATGCAGACGTCATCCTCAATTCTGACTTTTCTCTTGTATCACCACCCATTCATGCAGTTCAGCAGCAACTTCTACTGGCTCTATCTCCAAACTATTACATGCATCCATCCACTCTTTTCCATGTTCACTACAACCATGTTTATCAAAGCATGATCACTTCTTGCCTCTTCTACGGCAGCAGCATAACTGGTCGCCCAGCTATTCCAAACATTTATTTAAATTGTAAACCAAATAATGTCATTTCACTGCTTTTTGATTATACAGAGAAAAAAAAAATTCAAACTCAGCACCCTCATCTACAAACCCCTACATAATCTAACCTTGACCAACTCTTCATGGCCTAACATCAGTAAGTAAGACCACAGCAGTAGGCTTCAACACCAGTGCGGGCAGGGGGGCTCAACTCAGTTTTTAAAACTGTTGAAACGATTGAGGCCTGCACAGGCCCTGTCCTGTCCATGGTTTGGGGCTGTTATCTCCCTCATGAAGCAAAGTGGATGGTTTGTCTTCTAGGAAGAAAACATAGATTTTTCCTCTGAAACAGCCTCCTACAGAGCTGGCTTTTGCATTTGCCTGGAATAGGAGGGCAGGGATTGAGGCCTCACGAGTCTGGGTTTTCAGTTGAGGTTGAGAGAGAAGACTGGGACTGTAACCAGAAAATTCCAAGTGGAATGTAGCTACTTCCAGAACTTGTCACTATTAACCCAGTGTGGGCTTCATGACAGTTGTATAAGTGGTTTCCTTAATAACAATGATAAATGGTTTCCCCCTCCAAAATTAAAAACTGCTGAAAGGCCTTCAATGAGGGAGAATGTGCTTAGGGGGAGCAGCAGCCCTTACTTATTCTCAGTTACATTTCTCTAAGACTGAGTGATTTTCACCTGTAACACAATCAACTCTGAGAAGAAAAAAATTCTAAGAGAGTATAAATGAAAAAAGCCAAGCAGCCCAAACTGCAATTCTTCTCTAGCAGAGAGCATAGGATCGTGAGCAGAATTAACCTAGAGCTGAGCAACTGTTCTAGAACTACACAGCATCCACCCCACCATTTCTTCACCACAGAATGTTAACCCTAACCTGTGGCCATTCCTTACCAAAACTTACCTCCTACAAGGAACTTGTGAAACTGACCAAATTCAACATTTCATTTCTCTGCAGTGTCCCCATAACCGCTATGGACCAGTTTATACTGCACTAAAAAGTTCACTACAACAGTACCTTGCAAGCTCTTGCTAATATTAGCTATAAATCTGATGGATCTTAATCAAATTCTCCAGATAATTTATTGCCTGAACCATGAAAAATGTGGCCTAAAACAGATAAACTTTTACAAAACCCAGACCAAGAGTGAAACCTTTCTGGATGTGGCTTCAATGTGCATTTATTCATAGTTGGTTTGTTGCTTCCCAGATGCTCTCATGGTGGTTTGAGTTTCTTGAGGTCTGCTCTATGATTTCTCCTGGACAGTCCTTGGCAGCATAGCTGATTAGCTGCTTTCAAAAGTATAAATCATAGCAAACATTCTTCTCAAAAGAAAGAATATATTAGTCTTCTAGGGCTGGCATAACATAGTACTGCAAACTGAGTGGCTTAAACAACAGAAATTGACTTTCTCACAGTTCTGGAGGCTAGAAGTTCAAGATCAAAGTACCAACATGGTTGGCTTCTGGCAAGGCCCCTCTTCCTGACGGATAGGTGGCTGCCTTCTTGCTGTATTATCACATGACCTCTTCTCTGTGCACACTTGGAGAAAAAGAGAGATCTCTGGTGTCTCTTCATCTTATTACAAGGACACCAGTTCTATTGAATTAGGGCCCCATCTTTATAACCTCATTTAACCTTAATTACCTCTCTAGAGGTCCTATCTTCAAATACAGTCACATTGAGGGTTAGGGCTTTAATATATAAATTTTGGTGAGACACAATTTTGTCCGTTAAAAAAGATTTTGCAATATTAAGAAAGGTGTCTTAGCAGAACTGCTCAACTAATACCAAATAATCCAACAAACTGAACTATGAATCTATAATGATGTCACCAGTTGTACTAATGAACATGAAAACTGAGCTGAACTATGTAGACAGCATTGCAAATCTAGTTAATGCCAGTCAGAGCAAAACAAATCACAATTCCAGCTTTAAATGAAAGGTTGTGCTATATTTTTTACTGTGAAAATCAACACTGATCATAAACTAGGTATAAATTAAGTTCATGAGCAGAAAGTTTTATTTTTTTTTGTTTGTTTGTTTGTTTTGTTTTTCCCAGAGAGAAGAGGGTCATTTAATTCACTGCAGGAGTAATTTGCTTAATAGTACTCCAGAATCTTACTAATTACAGAGTGACTCTGTTGATGTATTTAAGTGCACAGAGCCCCAAATATCTCATAAGTCAATAAAACTACGTAAACAACACTGTTTTGTCCTGAATTAGGCATGTTAAACATCAGCAAAGTACAAATTCTCTAGAATATGTGCTGTGAAACTGCACTCCATTCCAAGTATACTGAGCAAGGGAAGCTAGCTGGCTTACATTTTTTCTTTGCTGATTCTGTGTTGTAACACAATTGTTCAACCATACTAATAACTTCAACAGTATCCAAAGCCACCTCTTTGAATCTATGAAAGCACTAGAGTTTTGCCAAGCTATACCTCTTTAATTGGAGTCAAATAGCTACTTCTTCCACACTAAGATTCACCAAGATTCTGTAACCTCATTTGCTTAGCTAATGAGAACAGTATGTCACTGTAGATGGAATTTATCTGAAAATTAAAGCAGAAAATGCAACTGAGCTTTCTTTTTCTAGGGAGGGCTACTTTGAAATCCAGTAAGGACTTAAATTCCCTGATTAAAAAGGAGGTAGTTTAGGTTTCCCTGGTATTTCCAGCATAAATATTCTTACATATTCAAATGATGGGGCTAATACATGAAGTCAGTTGTAATTGGGAAGGCTGTTCACTTGGTTATGTAACCCTACCTTCACTCTTAGGTTAATGTTACAGCTGAAAACTGGCATGTCTAAAAATAGCTACTAAAATAACCCAAGCATCAGGCAAGAATTTGAAGCTGAGGAAGGTATTACGTATCTGCTTATAAAATAGAACATCAAGAATTTCTTAAAACTGTACTAAGACAGTCATTTTTCAGTCGGGAGTTTGTTGAGGTTCCCTGAGGGTATTTTGTAAGTAAAATTAGGCCATCAGTGCCTGTGAAAATTATGCACCTTTCCACACATTAATTTACATGAAGATAAATAAATTTCTGAATCTAGATCAGGCTCTCTGTCTCTGAACTGTAGTGTCAACTTTTCCTCTCAGCAGAGCATTTCAACAGCCATCATCACAAATTCTGAGGTCTCATCTGTGCCAAACGCTGCTCTAGGTGTTGGAGTTAACAATCTAATGAAGGAAACAGACAGTAGGTAAGTAAAAAGCAGACTAAATAATTTCAGATGGTGATTCATGCAACCAAAAAATAAAAGAGACAAATAAGTTAACAAGTGATGGAGCAGGAGAACAATCCAACAAATAGGGTGGTCGAGAAAGCCCTCTCGAAACATCAGACATTGAGGCTGAAAACTGAAGAAAGGAGCCATGTGAAGATACAGGGAAGAGCTTTCCAGGCTGGCAAAATTCCCTACAGTGGATACAACATGGCATTTTTTAAGAACAGTAAGAGTACCAGAGTGGCTGGAACTCAGGGGAAAAGGCAAGAGTGATAGGAAAAGAGTTGAGGTTAGAGCACTAATTTAATGACATTGAATAAGCAACCCTAATGTTTACAGGTAGGAAGGACGCTAGTGAAAGATATAATTTCTAACTTTGTATGTAGGAATAGGAAGAAGCAAAAATGGAAATTCAAGGACACTAGAAGAACAGAATAACCTCTTGTGCTGCCCTAATATTATGTTTATTTTTCTTTCTAAAGCCAGGGTGAACAAACTTTTTATTTCTAAAGCAGGGGACAATAAAAGTCCAAGTAGTAAATATTTTAGGCTTTGCAGACCATAAAGTGTCTGTTGCAGCTATTCGGCCCTGCTGTTTTAGCCCAAAGGCAGCCATAGATAACACGTGAATAAATGAAGGTGACTGTGTTTCAATAAAAATTTATTTACAAAAAGCAGGAAGTGGGCAGGGGGTCAATTTGCTGACCCCCTAATTCTTGACTCTTTAAAGAATCACACGTCTGTGTAGTTTTCATCTATATCAAAAATATCATCATTTTGAAAGATTTTAGTTCCACACGTTTAATATTTAAATTAATTTGCCCATTCTCAACTAATACACAGTGTCAAGGAGAGTCCCACACTGTATTTTCATTTTCTCCCTTTCCCCATCATTCAAACAGATTGGTCCTTGGTAATTGTATCCTTCATTTCAAAACTCTTGTTACTAGGCAATAGATCATTAACACAGCACACATATCTTCCTAAAGCCTAGATGAGGAGCTTAATGAAGTATGCAAAATAATTACGAAGAGAACACAGTTTCCTTAATCCATTATGGTATTATCAACAACTTAATGGTAGGATATTTCCATATATGCTACATGTTGGGTAGGTGTTAATAAAATTCTGTATTTAAAGACATCATTATATCAGGGAACGATTATGTGTTTGCCACAGTCAAAATATGCAAAACGGGATGAAATTCCAAATTTTTAAAAATAATAATTGAGTCTCAAGCTATGAACACAGAAAAGTGGATCAGTTCATTCAGTTCATATATGAGAGTTAGGCCACAATAGATCCATTAAGTGCTGTGTTTCTTGCTCCAAAACACCATTCTTTTCACCCTCTTGTTAGATTGGGCTCTTTTTTTTTTTTTTTTCCTGTGGCAGCTGCTCAGTACAGGGATCAAACCCTGGACTTTGGTGTTATCACCACCATATCAACTGAGCTAACGAGGCAGCACTTATCGTCTCTTATTTCTCATCTAGCAGATCTTACCTATAATTTCTAGAACAATCTCTAAATACTATTTTCACAATAGTACAGCTTTGCTGAAAAATCTTAGAATAGCCTGAAAATATTCCCCAAAAGATAACCATTGCTTACTGATACTTTCTTTAATTTTTAAAATTTTTTTATTGATTATATATATTTGTGAGGTACAGAATTAAATATCAATACATGGGTACAATATGTGGTAATCAAATCAGGATAATTAGTATACTTATGCTTACAAAACATACTCAATCTTTATAACCCTTAACTAGTTTTCTAGCCAACCTCCCACCTCCTGCACTTTTCCCCTCTAATAACCACAATACCATTCTCTAATTTGAAAGTTTAATGTATTACTTGGATTGTTTTTTCTTTCTTTCTTTCCTTCTTTCTTTCAGCTCCCACTTACGAGTGAAGACATGCAGAATTTCTCTTTCTGTGCCTGACTTATTTCACTTAACAAAATTTTCTCTAAGTTCATCCCTGTTGCTGCACATGGCAGAATTTAATTCTTTTTTATGGCAAAGTGGCATTCCATTGAGTATATATAACACATTTTCCTTATCCAGTCATCTGTCAATGGACATTTAGGTTGATTCCAACTCTTGGTTATTATAAATAGAGCTGCAATAAACATGGGAGTGCAGGTATTCATTCAACTTGACGATTTCTAATCCTTTGGGTATATATACAGTAAAGGGATTACTGGGTCGTATGTCAGTTCTATCTGTAGTTGTTTGAGGAACCTCCATACTGTTTTCCATAGTGGCTATACTAATTTACAGTCCCACAAGCAGTGTGGAGTGTTCCCCTTTCTCCGTATCCTTGTCAGCATTTGTTATTCTCTGTCTTTTAGGTAATAGCCAGCCTAACTGGGGTGAGGCAATATTTCAGTGTGGTTTTGATTTGCATTTCCCTGAAAATTAGTAATGTTGAGCATTTTTTTCATGTGTCTGTTAGCCATTTGTGTGTCTTCATATAAGAAATGTCTATTCAGCTCCTTTGCCTATTTTTTAATTGGGTTACTTGTTTTCTTACTGTTGAGTTATTTCAATTCTGTGTATATTTTGGATATTAATCCCTTGTCAGATGCACAGCTTGCAAATATTTTCTCCCATTCTGTAAATCATCTTTTTGCTATATTAATAGTTTCTTTTGCTGTGCAGAAGCTTTTTAGTTTAATACAATCCCATTTGTTTATTTTTCGTTTTGTTGCCTGTGCTTTAGGTGTCATGTTCATCAAGTTTTTGCTCAATCCTACTTCCTGAAGTGTTTCCCTTATGTTTCATTTTATGAGTTTATAGTTTCAGGTCTTATATTTAAGTCTTTAATCCATTTTGAGTTTATTTTGGTGTATGACAGGAAGTACAGGTCTAATTTCATTCTTCTACATATGGATGTCCAGTTTTCCCAGTGACACTTATTGAAGAGGAAGTCTCTTCCCCAGTGTGTGTTCTTGGTGCTTTTGTCAAAGATCAGATGACTGCAGGTGTGTGGGCTGATTTCTGAGTTCTCTATTCTGTTCCATTGTTCTGTGTGTCTGTTTTTATGTCAGTACCATACTGTTTTTGTTACTATAGCTTTCTAGTATAGTTTGAAGTCACGGAGTGTTATGCCTCTGGCTTTATTTTTATTTGTTCAGGATTGCTTTGGCTATTTGGGTTCTTTTGTTGTTCCATATAAATGTTAGGATTGTTTTTTCTACTTCTGTGAAGAATGTCATTGGTATTTTGATGGGAATTGTATTGAATCTGTAGATTGCTTTGGGTAGTATGGACATTTTCACAATTTAATTCTTCCAACGCAAGAGCATGGAATGCCTTTCCATCTTTTTGTGTCCTCTTTAATTTCATTCAGGAGTGATTTATAGTTCTCATTGTAGGGATCATTCACTTTCTGGTTTAAATTGATTCCTAGGTATTTCATTTCTTTGGAGACTATTTTAAATGGGTTTGATTTCTTGGTTTCCATTTTTTGCTGTTTTGTTATTGGAGAATAAAAACGCTGCTGATTTGGGGGTGTTGATTTTATATCCTGCAACTTTACTGAAATCATTTATCAGCTCTAAGAGTTTTTCGATAGAGTCTTTAGGTTTTTCTGTATATAGGATCATGTCATCTGCACACTGGGGTAGTTTGACTTCATATTTTCCAATCTGTATGCTCTTCATTTCTTTCTCTTGCCTGATTGCTCTGGCTAGTACTTCCAATACTATGTTAAATAGGAGTGGTGACAGTGGACATCCTTATCTTGTTCCTGTCAGGATGATATTGGCAATGTATTTGTCACATATGGCTTTTACTGTGTTGAGATAATTCCTTCTATAACTCATTTGCTAAGAGTCTTTAGCATGAAGGGATGTTGAATTTTGTCAAATGCTTTTTCTGTATCTATTGAGATAATCATATTTTTTGTCCTTGATTTGGCTGCTGTGGTATATCACATTTATTGACTTGTGTATGTTGAACCATATCTGGGATGTACCCCACTTAATCATGGTGTATAATTTTTTGGATGTGTTGCTGCATTCTGATTACAAATATTTTTAAGGATTTTTGCATCTATGCCAGCCAAGAATACTTTACCCAGCAAGGCTAACCTTCTGAAATGAAGGACAAATAGTATATTTCTCAGACAAACAAAAACTGCAGGAGTTTCCTACCACATGACTAGCCCTACAAGAAATTCTCAAGGAAGTACTGGGTTTGATACCACAAAAACAAACATCACTACCATGAACACACAAGAAAGAACAATACATACTCTGATTGTAAAGGGTCTAAATTCCCCATTCAAAAGACACAGACTGATTGACTGGATTAAAAAGATGGACCCAAAAATATGCTGTCTTCAAGAAACTCACTTCACCTGTAAAGAAACACATAGACTGAGAGTGAAAGGATGGAAAAAGATATATTATGCAAAGAGAAATGAAAAACGAGCTGGAGTAGCTATTCTTATATCAGATAAAATAGACTTTAAAGCAAAAACCATTAAAAGAGATAAAGATGGCCAATATATAATGATAAAAGGATTTATCCATCAAGAAAACAGAACAATCATAAATATATATGCACATAATGTCAGAACAGCCAGATTTATAAAGCAAACACTATTAGATCTAAAGAAAGAGATCTAACACCATAATAGTGGGGGACCTGAACACCCCACTCTCATCACTGGATAGATCATCTAGGAAAAAATCAACAGAGAAACACAAGATTTAAACGATAATTTAGACCTGTCAGACTTGGCAGATATCTACAGAACATTCCACCCAACAACCTCAGAATATTCATTCTTCTCATTAGCACATGGAACATTCTACAGGTTAGACCACATGTTAGGCCACAAAGCAAGTCTTACCAAATTCAAAAAAATTGAAATTTTTCCATGTATTTTTTCTGATCACAATGGGTTAAAATTAGAAATCAATAATAAATGAAACTCTGAAAACTATACAAACTCATGGAAATTAAACAACATTCTACTTAATGACATGTGGGTCCAAGAAGAAATTAAACAGGAAATCAAAAAATTTCTTGAAACTAAAGAAAATAAGGACACATCATAAGAAAACCTGTGGGATACTGTGAAAGTAGTTTTAAGGGTGAAATTTTTGCATTAAATGCTTACTTCAGAAGAATGGAAAGATGGCAAATAAATAACCTAACACTTCACCTTAAAGATCTAGAAAAACAAGAACAATCCAAACCTAAAGTTAGTAGATGGAAAGAAATAATTAAGATCAGAGCAGAACTAAATGAAATAGAAACACGAAAAACAATACAAAAGATCAATGAAACAAAAAGTTGGTTCTTTGAAAAGATTAGTAAAATTGACAAACCTTTAGCAAGACTAACTAAGAAAAGAAGAGAGAAGACCCAAATAACAAAAATTAGAAATAAAAATGGTGAATTATAAATGACAATTCAGAAATACAAGAAATCATTAGAGAATACTATACACAACTATATGCCAACAAATTTGAAAATCTGGAGGAAATGGATAAATCTCTGGATGCATACAAGCTATCAAAACTGATGCAAGAAGATACAGAAAATCTGAACAGACCAATAACAATAAAAGAGATTGAAGCTGTTATCAGAAGGCTCCCAACAAAGAAAAGCCCAGGAATGGACAGGTTCACTGCAGAGTTCTACCATATCTTCAAAGAGGAACTGATACCAATTCTCTACAAATTGTTCCAAAAGATTGAAACAAAGGCCATTCTCCCAAACTCATTCTATGAGGCAAATATCACCCTGATTCCAAAACCAGACAAAGATGCATCAAAAATAGAAAACTACAGGCCAATATCCCTGATGAATACAGATGCAAAAATCCTCAATAAAACACTAGCTAACAGAATACTGCAACACATATAGACAATTATACACCACGATCAAGTGGGATTCATCCCAGGGATGCAAGGTTGGTTCAGCATATGCAAATCAATAAATGTGATACACCACATTAATAAAAGCAGAGACAAAACCACATGATCATCTCTATTCATGCTGAAAAATCATTTGACAAAATTCAGCATCCTTTCATGATAAAGATTCTCTACAAGTTAAGCATAGACAGAAAGTATCTCAACATAATCAAAGCCATATACAATAAACCCACTGCCAATATCATCCTGAACAGGATTATCCTTAAAAACAGGATCTAGACAAGGATGCCCACTCTCACCACTCCTATTCATCATAGTTTTGGAAGTACTAGCCAGAGCAATCAGATATGAGAAAGAAATAAAGGGCATCCAGATTGGAAAGGATGACATTAAACTTTTCCTTTTTGCAGATGACATGATCCAATATATTGAACAGCCTAAAGCTTCTATTAAAAAAAAACTAGAGTTGATAAACGATTTCAGCAAAGTTGCAGGGTACAAGATCAACACACAAAAATCAGTAGCATTTCTATACTCCACCAGTGAACATGCAGGAAAAGAAATCAAGTAAGCTAGGCCATTTACAATAGCCACCAAAAAAAAAATTCTTAGGAATAAAGCTGACCAAGGACGTGAAAAATCTCTATGAAGAGAACTACAAACCACTGTTGAGAGAAATTAAAGAGGACACAAGAAGATGGAAAGATATCCCATGCTCTTGGAATGGAAAAATTAATGTTGTGAAAATGTCGATATTACCCAAAGTGATCTGCAGATTCAATGCAATCCCCATCGAAATTCCAATGACATTTTTCTCTGAGATGGAAAAAGCTATCCAGACATTTCTATGGAACAATAAATGACCACGCATAGCCAAAGCAATCCTGAGCAAAAAAAATTAAGCTGGTGGCATAACACTACCTGACCTTAAACTATATTACAAAGTTATAATAACCAAAACAGCATGGTACTGGCATAAAAATAGACACATGGATCAATGCAACAGAATAGAGAACCCAGAAATTAACCCATATGCCTACAGCCATCTTATCTTTGACAAAGGTATCAAGTCTATACACTGGGGAAGAGACTACCTTTTCAACAAATGGTACTGTGAAAACTGGATAATCATATGTAGGAGAATGAAACTATACCTGTATCTTTCACCACATACCAAAATCAACTCAAAATGGATTACAGAATTAAATATACACCCTGAACCAATAAAACTCCTTAAAGGAAACATTGGGGAAACACTCCAGGAAGTAGGAGTGGGTACAGAATTCAAGAATAGCACCCAAAAAGCACAGGCAACTAAAGGTAAAATAAATAAATGGGATTATATCAAACTAAAAAGCTTCTGCACAGCAAAAGAAACAATCAATAGAGTAAAAAAACAGCCAACAGAGAGGGAGAAAATATTTGCAAAATATACATCTGACAAAGGATTAATATCCAGAATATAAAAGGAACTCAAACAACTTTACAACAGAAAAACAAATAACCCAATTAAAAATGAGCAAAGGAGCTGAACTGACATTTCTCAAAGGAAGATATACAAATGGCCAACAGACACATGAAAAACTGCTCAATATCACTCAACATCCAGGTAATGCAAATCAAAACCACACTGAGATACCATCTCACTCCAGTTAGGATGGCTCATATGCAAAATACTGAGAACAATAAGAGCTGGAGAAGGTACAGAGAAAAGGGAACTCTCATCCACTGTTGGTGGGGCTGTTAAATGGTGCAGACTTTATGGAAAATGATATGGAAGTTCCTCAAACAATTACAGATTGATCTACCATATGACCCAGCGCTCCCACTGATGGGAATTTACCCAGAGGAATGGAAATCATCATGCCGAAGGGATACCCACACTCCAATGTTTATTGCAGCTCTATATACAATAGCCTAGAGCTGGAACCAGCCCAAATGTCCATTATCTGATGAGTGGATAAGGAAACTGTGGTACATCTACACAATGGAATATACTCTGCTATAAAAAAGAATGAAATACTACCATTCACAACAACATGGATGGACTTAGAGAAAATTATATTAAGTGAAACAAGTCAAGCACAGAAAGAGAAATACCGCATGTTCTCACTTATTTGTGGGAGCTAAAAATTAATAAATAAATAAACACACAAATAAATAAAAGGTGGGGGGAAGAAGACAGAATAACCACAAAAATTCTTTGAACTATTTAAGCCAAGTGCACAGATACGATGTGAGGGTGGAGGGGAGGGGGTGGAGAGGAATGGGTAAAGGGGCATGAAAATCAAGAACAATGTATTTTGAGAAGTAAAATTAAAATAAATTAAATTTTAAAAGAAGAAGATTTTATTTAAAGTTCTAAATCAAGAACATACATTTACTTTTTTAACAGCTTTGTTAAGATATAATTCACATGTCATACAATTCACCCATTTAAAGCATACGGTTTAATGGCTTTTAGTATATTCAGAGTTGTGCAACCATCACCGCAACCTAATTTTTTGTTGTTGTTGTTGTTATACATGCATGTGGGGTACAACGTTGATTTTCAATCACTGTGTATAACATGTGGGTGGTTAGATCAGGATAGTTAGCTTATTCATCACTACAATACACAATCATTCTTTGTGTCTTTTGACCAATTCCTCATTAGCCCCCCCTCCCCTCCCCTTTTCCACCTCTAGTTTTCTAAAACTTCAACATATTACTATGATTCTTGTTTCTTTCTTTCTTTCTTTCTTTCTTTCTGTCTCTCTTTATTGTTTGTTTGTTTATTAATGGATTCAGTTCCCAGTTATGAGCGAGAACATGTGGTATTTTTCTTTCTGTACCTGGGTTGTTTCGCTTAGAATAATTTTCTCCAGGCTCATCCACATTGCTGCAAATGGTAGAATATCATTCTTTTTTTTGGCTGAGTAGTATTATGTTGTATGTATGTATGTGTGTGTGTGTGTGTATATATATATATATATATATATATCTCAATATTTCCATATCCAGTCATCCATTGATGGACATTTAGGTTGGTCCCATCACCTAGCTATTGTAAACAGAGCTGCTATAAACATGGGAGTGCGACCTGATGTTTTCCAGACCTCTGGATATACCCCCAGTAGAGGGATTGCTGGATCATATGGAAGTTCTATCTGTAGTTGTTTAAGGAACCTCCATACTGTTCTCTATAACGGCTGTACTAATTTACAGTCCTACCAATAGTGCAGGAGGGTTCGTCTCTTTCCACATCCTTGCCAGCATTTATTCTCTGTCTTTTTTATAATAGCCATATTGGGCTGAGATGATATCTCAAACTGGTTTTAATTTGCATTTCCCTGATGATTAGCTTTGTTGAGCACTTTTTTCATATACCTATTCACCATTTGTATGTCTTCCTTTGAGAAATGTCTATTCAGTTCCTCTGCCCATTTTTTTAATAGGATTATTTGGTTTTTTGTTGTAAAGTTGTCTGAGCTCTTTGGTGCATTTTGTTTCCCAGACAATGCAAGAGGGTGGTGTCCTTCGTTGTGGCATTCATGGTTCACTGGTAGAATTCTCGCCTGCCAGTCTAATTTTAGAATGTTTTCATCACCCCAAAAAGAAACACCAGATCCAATATTTTCCCAACCCTCCATTCCATTCCCTGCCGCCAGCCCTGGGCAGCCACTAATCTACTTTCATTTCTATAGATTTGCTTATTCTTGGTATTTCATAGTAATAGAATCAGACAATATGTGGTCTTCTGTGACTGGCTTACACTTAATTTTTCCATTACCTTTCCAACCATTCTTGAAATGAACTATTTTAATTGACTAATAAGTTGTCTTTGCTAATAATTTATTTCCAATTTTTGCACCAGTATTGCGTTGCATATTGCCTTTTGTGCGACTTTTTGTTGGGCTTTGATAACAATGTTATATGTATTACTTCATAGAATGGATGCAGAAGCTTTCCTTCTCTATTTAGGCTCTGGAGCAATTTAAATTGCATTGGATTTATCTCCTATAAAACTGTCAGGACAGAGTACTATTTAGAAAATTAGCTCTTGGGTGACTTTCTTTTTTCTCTTTTTTTTAAGCACATGATCTTTATTATCTCTTTTTTATAACGTTTTATAATATTTAAGAAAACATAATTTTTTCTAGTAGCTACCTTTATATCTGCACTTTCCCTTTTTTTTATTGGTTATGAATATTCATGGGGTGCAAAGCTGATTGTCACCACTCGTGCCCAAGATGTGACGGCAAGATCCATACTGTCAGTACGCCCATTACCACAAATTGTGACTATACCTCATGTCCCCCACCCAATTATCCCCGACCTATCTCCCCATCCCCCTTTCCCCCAGTCCACTTTGTATCCCTAGGTAGGCTCTCTCCCTCTGCAGGTTCAATGCACCACTGTGGTCTTTCTTTCCTTCCTTTTGTCTTTCTTATCTCCCACTTATGAGTGAGTACATGCAGTATTTAGCCCTCTGTGCTTTGCTTATTTCACTCAACGTAAGTTTCTCCAGGCTCATCCATGTTGTTGCGAATGGGTCTGTATCTCTGCCTACACCTGGGAAGTTTTCTGTTATTATTTCCTTGAATAGGCTTTCAATACATTTTCCTTTCTCCTCCTCTTCTAGAATACCCACAATTCAGATGTTAAAGTGCTTGTGGTTGACTGCTATCTCTTAGGTATTCTTCATTATTTTTAATTTTTTTTTCCTTTTTTGTATCTGCCCGTGTTATTTCAAAAAGACCAGCTTTGAGATCTGAAATTCTTTCTTCTGCTTGCTCTACCCTGCTGCTGAAGCTCTCTGTTGTGTTTTTTTTTTTTTTTTTTTTTTTTTTTTGTCGTTTTTTCATGACCGGCACTCAGCCAGTGAGTGCACCGGTCAGTCCTATATAGGATCCGAACCCGAGGGGGGAGCGTCGCCGCGCTCCCAGCGCAGCACTCTACCAAGTGCGCCACGGGCTCGGCCCTCTCTGTTGTGTTTTTTGTTTTTTGCTTCACTGAGTGAATCTTTTATTTCTAGGAGTTCTGCTACACTCTTTTTTAAGGTATTAATCTCTGTAAAATTCCTCCTTCATATTCTGGATATTTTTTCTTGTTTCACTGTGTTCTTTAATTGAGTCTTCTTTTATCTCTTCAACTTTTCTTAAGATCATTGCTTGGAACTCTTTTTCAGACATTTCAAGAATTCCGTTTTACAGGGTCAGGAATTTGAACATTACTGTATTCCTTCAGTGGTGTCATATCTTCTTGTTTGTTTATAGTTCTAGTATTTTTCATTGATGTTTGGTCATCTGGAAGAAGACTTGCTTCTTCTATTACTCTTGGGTTGGCTATGAGGATAACAACTTCTTCCTCTATTTGCAGGCTCTACTGGTGACTCTTCTTATATCAATGAAGTCAAGTGAGCAGCAAGTTGCCTGTAGAAAGGCTGTGGCTGCTACTGTGGTGGTGAACTATCCTCGTAGCAACTGTAGGTGTGGCAGTGGCTATCTTACACCACCTTGGCTCCCCAGATTTCCATGGCCATAGACTGATTCCCTGGTGCCATGTGGGTCTTAGCTCACCTTGGTGGCTCTGGGCTGTGATTACTTCCCTTTCCTATGGGGCCTTGGACTAAGCACCAAGTGCTACATGGGTCTTGTCTCACCTTGGTGGCTGCTGGGCTGTGGGTGCTTCCCTTCCATCCAGGGCCTTTGACTGGGTCCCCAGTGCTGTGCTAGTCTTGGCTCACTCAGTGGCTGCTGGGCTGTGGGCACTTCCCTTCCCTCTGGGGCTTTGGCCTGGGACCCCGTTGCTGAACCGGTCTCAGCTCACCTCAGCGGCTGCTGCACTGTGGACAATTCCCTTCCCTCCCCTCCTGACTTCATTTCTTCTATGTTAATTAGCCTTTCAAAATTTTCCCCCTTTTCTGGAATCTGTTTCGATAAATTTTATTCTCCTGGAAAACTAGTCTAAGATATTTCAGATGTATTTGTAACGGGGTTTAGAAAACCAAGCTCTTATGTCATCTGCAACTGTGTTTATTTTCTCCCTTGTTTCTTATTTAATATATTTGCACTTTTTCCTTTTGTCTTGCCTAGTTATCTGGCATTTCTCTCTTATCTATTTTTTAAGACCCATCTTTGGGATACATGTACCGCTTTACCATTTTTCACTTTTCTAGCTTATCGATTTCTACATTTACCTTTATTAATTACTTATTCCTGTTTTCCTTTTGGTCTTTTTTTATCTCCTTTAATATTTAATGTTTAACATGTTTAATTCATTTACAATTGAGCTTTCTTATTTATTAACATAAGTACATGTGGCTCTGATTTATCCCGACTCTTGCTTGCACTGTAAACCCTACGTACTGTCACATAGTGTTTTCACTGTCAATGTGCTCTGCTATTTCATGTTTATGAGTTGTTTAAGAGAACGTTTCTAAATATCTACATGGTGGGACTTTTTGATTCTCTGATTTTATTGTTTGAATTTATTGCATTTATATCACACAATTCTATCTATTTTATGATAGTTAATGAGGTTTCCTTTGTGGCATATGATATGGTCATTTCTTGTGACTATCCTGCTGGTAGTTAAAAAGAAGGCATTTTCTCTATTTTAATGTACAAAATTCAATCAAATCTACCTTGTAGGTCTACCTCGTATTTATTTTCATTCTTCATTTTCTATGTTATTTTTGTCCACTTGATTTTTATTTATCCTCTTGTGACGAGAGAAATGAGAAAGGTAAGTTAAAGTCTTTTATGACTAACGTATTTCTATTTATCGAGCACAATACAGCATAATATATCTATTTCTCTAGCATAATATACCTAGCATTTCCTTTATGAATGTTGATTTTATATTATTTAGTGCCTAGTATTCATAACTATTGTATATTTATTGGAAATTGTTCACATTAGTATTATTGGTGCCTCTCTTTGGTATGTTTATCTTTTGCCATAAAGTATATTTAAATAAACCTTATTCTCACTGTTAGTCCTTCTGCCATAATTTTCCACTCATCACTTGGAAAACTAAAGTTAGTCCTCTCATAATTTCTTCCATAAAAATTCATGAAGACAATATTCCCTAAGATATAAGATATATCCCCTAAGATATATTTATCTGTTGTCTTTATACTTGAATGGCAGCATGTCTGAATATAAAATTCTTGGGTCACATTTTCTTTCCTTGAGGGATTGTAGCATTAGTATCAAATCCTGCTGTGCATCAGTCTGAGGACAGCTTTATGTTTTCCATTTTTATGTAATTTGATTTTATTGCCAGACTTCTTAAATGAATTTTTTAAATTTTTTTGTGTCTCATAACATTACTAAGAGATACCTCAATACTGCCTGCTTTACTAGTTGGCATAGGTTAAACTACTATAACAAATAGACTTAACATGTAAGGGCCCCAAAAGAATAGAAACTGATTTCTTACTCAGAGGATAAGTATTTCAGGTTAAGTTTTGGGGGACGGGGCTCTACTCCCCATAGTCATTCAGCACTGCCTTCTTTGACCATTGTGGTCACAATAGCAGCCCACTGGAAAAGGTAATGAGCATGCTGGAGTACCGATGGGACATTTTATGGACCATGTCTATTACCAGGACACATCACTTCTGCTCACATTGTATTGACTAGAATGCCATCACATGGCACAAAAGAGTCTGGAAAATGTGTTTGAGTGACCATTATCTTTTGGTAGACACCAGTCATTTCTGCCATAATCTTCTCCACCAGGTATCATATAGCCATGCAGATTCTACTGACCACACATGAAAAACATTCACCCCTCCCCAAGGGAGAAAACCCAATATTATTCAGTTAGTGCATCCAACTCAATGCCCAGGATTTCTGTGTGATTACTATCTTTGACATCAGGCCCAGTTCTGGTTCTTTGAGGATTGACAATCTATAGATTAAAAATACAAGTTATATAACAACTGCCTTAAAAAAAAAACACATCCAATAACAATAGTGGAATACAAACAAGAGAGCCACAATAAAAATCCACATTCAGGAAAGGAAATAATGAGAAGTACACAGTAGTCATAGCAGTGATGAAGTCCAGCCAGGCAAACATTGTGAGGTCTTAGTAAAGTTGGAAGTGTCTCAATTATACCTTGAACCTGCTCACAATGAGGTATTTTCTGTTTCCGTATCCTCTCACACCATCCTCTGGAAGATTCTTCCTTGCCCTGTCTCCATGGCCATATCTGAAGTAAGCACTGGAAAATATTACCTCCTTGGAAGCTGAACAGTGAAACAGATGTGTGTACTTTTAGACCCAGCCAATAATACCTTCCATGTTCCTCACTTCTTTCTATGGGCTGGAATGTCAATCAAGAAAACCAGAAAAAAGAGTTAATGATAGCATTGATTGAGCAAATAGGTCAGCAGCCTTTGATGGAACACAAGCCTGGGTCCCTGAATGACTGTGGGGAAGAGAAGTCCTCCTTCATTAACCTGGAACATTTGACCTGGGCCATTACAGTAGCAAGAAATAAACTCTTGTGTTTTGAACTGTTACATTTTTAATGTTTGTTACAGTAATCTAGCCTTCACTAATTAATATGAAAACAAGCAACAGGAATGAGATAATGCCATAACTCTGACTTAAAATATGTGGCACTGGTTTAGCAATTGGATAGTGGGTGGCAAGGAAACAGTTATTACAGGCTGGGAAGCTGGTGACCCATGTTATACTAAGGCAAACTATGAAGCATGTTTAATTCCACTGGATAGAACTGTCACAGCCACTTTCTAAGTAAGCAGGGATGTGTAATCTATCTCTCTGCCAAGGACTGGGAAGAATAAGTTTGATAGACAGCTAGCAGTTACTGCTGTGCTCATTCTGTATCAACTTTCTGAGATTTGGTGCACTCTCTTAGTCTGTAGATTCAATGCTTTTGTTTATGAAAAGTATTTTCAGAAATTATTAAATGTTTGTTCTGTTCCAATATTTCAGTTTTTTTCATCAGGGACTCCACTTATGCTTTTTTCCCCCTATATTTCGTTTGCTTTGGGTATGTTCCATATCCAAACTAACATTCAACCCTATTTCCCTATGTCCCTTGTTTTTCGTTTCTAACTTATTTGTCTAATGGAGTTTGAGTTTTTTGGTTTGTTGTTTTTTACTTTTTTCCTATGATCTGTCTACTCATATTTCATCTCTTCCTGTTCTCTCTACAGAGGTTTGTGCTCTAGTTTATTAGGGAAATTTCTTTATTAAATTTATTTTAATAAAGAAGTTTTATGAGGCAACATTTAGCAGCAGTTTTCCAGTCAGTTTCTTTATTTTTCTGTTCATTTCCTTCTTTTTTCTATTATATTGTTGTTTAGTTTATTTTTTGATCTCCCATTTTTTTAATGAGGTACGTTTTGACTCAATCTGTTCCTTTAAAGAGGTCCTTATGGGAAAGTGCCAGGAATACAGATGTTATTTTGACACTTGCCTTCTACGAATACAGCTTGCTTCTGTGATTCCTTATTAGTCTCTCCTCCTCAAAACCAAAATAAGTCACAGGAAGCTTCCTTCTCTGACCTGTGGACCCTGCACCCAATGCTGTGAATACAGGATTTTTTTTTGCAGTTTGGGTGACCACAATATCTTAGAGAAATATATTTTGCAGGTCCTTTTTTAAATCTGAGGCCATGGGCATACTTTTACCAATTTCTCTTGCAAATCTGCTTTATTTCCATTGTTTTTGGAACTCTTTTTACCTATGTTGTAGTTCAAAGTTGTAGCAGACTCCTAATTTTGTAGAAAGTAGTATTTGTTTCTTTTCTTATTCTCTTTGCTGCTTTCATGTTTTCCAGGAGGATAAGAGGGAAATGTTGACTTTACCCCATCATTGTCAAAGAGGCATTCTAATTAAAAGTTTATACTGTCAAATGCCACTCTGGTGTGAGTTTTAACAGACATAAAAGAGAAAAGCTATAAAAATAAATATATATTTCTGAATTCTGAACTGAATATTTCTGAAATTTTACATAAAACAGTCTGTAGAAGATTGTTATTAGAGCCATACTGTAGAACTGTTTTATATAATTGTTTTGTAACTGTCTGACTTGCAACTAATAGTTATTCCCAGGATATATACATTTATATAGCAACTCTGCTTAACATGGGGTAAGAAATCTCTGACTGAGTCCAATGTGATAAATATCCTTGGTCACATATTTTTCCTTTCCTTGTAACATGTATATATGTATGCAGTCATGTGTGTGTATATAGCTATTACCACAACCTCTCATAGTCTCCTCATTTAAAAAACCCACTTAGATCTTCTGAACTGCCCTTTTTTTAAGTAAAGGGAAAGCAATGGAGACAACTTTTGAGAAAATGACTGTTTTTGATTTTTTGCAAACTCAAGTATAGAATGATAGGATGTTAGAACAGAGAAGACCTTCAGACCTAAACTCATTCAACACTCCCCCTTTACAAGATAAGAAAACTGAGGTTCACAACAGCTAAAGTGTTTCCAAGGGCCCAAGCTAGTTAATAGCAGAGACAAAACTTGAACTCAGACTTCCTGATATAAGGTATCTTCTATTCACACCAAACTCTATCACCAATAATAAACAATTGGTTTATTTGGCAAAATTGGATTTAGAAACTTTTCTATAGAATCCTTTATTATAAGTGAAGATTAAACCTGTGTATGCACTATAATTTCCCAGAACAAAACACCAACCACTACGTAAGATATAGGGACAAAAAGTACCAGGCACATTCAGACAAACATATCTGTACAGAAGTCTCTTTCAGATACTCAGCTTTACAAGGGCTGCACATTGCAAATCCAACATATTAACCACACTACAGTAATTGCAATGTCAATATGATGTCAGTACATTTTTAAAGGCACTAATCGAAACATACAGCTAAAGTTGATCTCTGGTAAATTTAGGCAAACAGATTCAACTTGGACCTAATTAAAATGTCTTTTCTGCCAGTTAGGGAATATGTTCACATCCACTTTATCTACTTCTCAGCACTTGCCTTATTATACTAAAAGTTTCTAATTACCTCTGTTCTACCCATTCTCCTTGAACACTCATTTAATGATATTAACTTTTTCACTCATTCATTTATTTGTTCAATTATAAAAATCAGTTGCTCTTTTATTTGTTCATGTTCAATTTGTTCAGGAGGACGACTGGTAAAGGAGATGAGTCATGAGGCAGAAGAGATAATTTCCAGCTGGGACTAGTGGAGGGTGAGGAGAGGGCGTTTACAGAAATCCAAGAGGGCTCTAAGAAATCTGCCTCTGGAACCTGAGGATAAGGACACACTGAGATCATGATGGGTGGACATGCAGAGAGGCTCTTTTCTTTGTCTAACATATGAGAATGTACTTTACACACACACACACACACACACACACACACACACACACACACACATGGCCTTTTCTCACCAAAAGATCCACTCTACCATGAACTCTACTCTTTGCCCTGATATCTGCTTGTTACAACCAAATGCACTGTTTCCTACATCCAGATATAGGGATAACTATAGTCATCCAAGAAAAAGGCACCTCATCACAAACAATCTATGTCCAAGCATTTCCCCAGCTGCTGATGACTTCGTGATCCTTGAGATGTGGCCCAACCAAAGCTAATCTGATGTGGGGGGTAGGTCAATCTTTTGGATGTATTTGTTCCTTTTGTCTACACCCTTGTCAAGTCCAGCCAGTAATTGCCTTCACCTTCCTCTCTGGTTGTTAGTGACTAGAGGTACTCCTCATACACTGTGGACACCCAATTAATAAAAGCTTCCCATTCTGAAGGACTACAAAACAAGTAATTTTCCTTATAAAAGAAAACCTCCTTAAGAAATCATTAGTAGGGTGTTCTGAGGTCCATATTTTTCCCAACCAGCAATCTGACCCCTGGTCCCTTATCTGCCTGAACAATTATGTTGTAGGTATGACTCTGAGTACTGTGGTACTCAGAGAAAAGTGATTGGCTCCGTGAAAGCAAGAGCTCATGTATCAAGAAAGATTCATAGAACAGAGAAGGACTAACAGTCCAGGAAAAAGTAAAGACTGACCAAAGAACTCAGCCATGTTCAGAGAACTGACTAACTGCTTTTAGGGCTTAGGGATCAGGTGACAAAGCGAAGGGAAGAGACTACACGTTAAGAGACAAAACAGGTTAGGGCCTTGTTTAGAGAACCCCATGTGCCACACTAAATACTTTAGATTATTTTATTTTATTTTATTTTGTCAGTATACAGTGTGGTTGACTATTGTGGCCCATTACCGAAACCTCCTTCCCACCTCTCTCTCCCCGCTCCCTCCCAACAACCTCCATTCTGTTCACTTGTCATATCAACTTCAAGGAATTGTAATTGTTGTGTCTTCTTCACTCCCCCTTCCCCAGTTTGTGTATTTATTTATTTATTTTTAGCTCCCACAAGTAAGTGAGAACATGTGATATTTCTTTCTGTGCTTGAATAGTTTCACTTAATATAATTCTCTCTAGATCCATCCATGTTGTTGCAAATGGCAGTATTTCATTCGTTTTTATACCTGAGTAGTATTCCATTGTGTAGATGTACCACATTTTCCGTATCCACTCATCTGATGATGGACATTTGGGCTGGTTCCAACTCTTGGCTATTGTAAAGAGTGCTGCGATGAACACTGGAGAACAGGTATACCTTTGACTTGATGATTTCCATTCCTCTGGGTATATTCCCAGCAGTGGGATAGCTGGGTCATATGGCAGATCTATCTGCAATTTTTTGAGTAACCTCCATACCATTTTCCATAGAGGCTGCACCATTTTGCAGTCCCACCAACAATGTATGAGACTTCCTTTTTCTCCACAACCTCGCCAGCATTTATCGTTCAGAGTCTTTTGGATTTTAGCCATCCTAACTGGGGTTAGATGGTATCTCAGTGTGGTTTTGATTTGCATTTCCCAAATGTTGAGTGATGCTGAGCATTTTTCCATATGTCTGTTGGCCATTCAGATATCTCCCTTTGAGAAATGCCTATTTAGCTCTTTTGCCCATTTTTTTAAGTGGGTTACTTGTTTTTTCTTGTAAAGTTGTTTCAGTTCCTTGAATATTCTGGATATCAATCCTTTGTCAGATGTATATTTTGCAAATATTTTCTCCCACTCTGTTGGCTGGTTTTTTACTCTGTTGATTGTTTCTTTTGCTGTGCAGAAGCTTTTTAGTTTGATATAATCCAATTTGTTTATTTTACCTTTAGTTGCCCATGCTTTGGGGGTCATATTCATGAAATCTGTGTCCAGTCCTACTTCCCGAACTGTTTCTCCTAAGTTTTCTTTAAGAAGTTTTATTGCTTCAGGGTGTATATTTAATTCTTTAATCCATTTTGTGTTGATTTTACTATATGGTGGGAGATATGGGTCTACATTCATTCTCCTGCATATAGATATCCAGTTATCCCAGCACCTTTTGCCGAAGAGGCAGTCTCTTCCCCAGTGTACAGGCTTGGTGCCTTTGTCAAAGATCAGATGGCTATACATGTGTGGGGTGATTTCTGGATTCTCTATTCTATTCCATTGATCACTATGTCTGGTTTTATGGCAGTACCATGCTGTTTTGGTTACTATAGCTTTGTAGTATAGTTTAAAGTCATGTAGTGTTATGCCTCCAGCTTTATTTATTTTATTATTATTATTATTTTTTTTTTTTTTGGCTCAGAATTGTTTTGGCTATGCATGGTCTTTTGTTATTCTGTATAAACGTCTGGATAGTTTTTTCAATTTCTGAGAAAAATGTCATTGTAATTTTGATGGGGATTGCATTGAATTTGCAGATCACTTCAAGTAGTATGGATATTTTCACAATGTTGATTCCTCCAATTCAAGAGCATGAGATATCTTTCCATCTTCTTGTGTTCTCTTTAATTTCTCTCAGCAGTGGTTTGTAGTTCTCATTATAGAGATTTTTCACATCCTTGGTTAACTCAGTTCCTAAGTATTTTATTTTTTTTGGTGGCTATCGTAAATGGGCAAGCTTCCTTGATTTCTCTTTCTGCATGCTCACTATAGGTGAATAGAAATGCTACTGATTTTTATGTGTTGATTTAGTATCCCGCTACTTTGCTGGAATCATTTATCAATTCCAAGAGTTTTTTTGTAGAGGCTTTAGGCTGTTCGATATATAGGATCATGTCATCTGCAAAGAGGGACAGTTTGACTTCATCATTTCCAATCTGGATGCCCTTTATTTCCTTCTCTTCTCTGATTGCTCTGGCTAGTACTTCCAACACTATGTTGAATAGGAGTGGTGAGAGTGGGCATCCTTGTCTAGTTCCTGTTCTTAAAGGAAAAGATTTCAGCTTTTCCACATTCAGGATGATATTGGCAGTGGGCTTTAATTATGCTGAGATACTTTCCATCTATACGTAACTAATAGAGGTTCTTTCTTGTGAATGAATGTTGAATTTTATCAAATGCTTTTTCGGCATCTATAGCGATGATCATGTGGTCCTTGTGTTTGATTTTATTGATACGGTGTATCACATTTATTGATTTGCATATGTTGTACCAACCTTGCATTCCTGGGATGAATCCCACTTGATAGTGGTGAATAATTTTACATATTTGTTGCTGTGTTCTGTTAAGTAGTATTTTATTGAGGATTTTTGCATCTATATTCATCAAGGATATTGGCCTATAATTTTCTTTTTTAGTTGTATCTTTACCTGGTTTTGGTATCAGGGTAATGTTTGCTTCACAGAATGAGTTTGGGAGAATTGCCTCTGTTTCAATCTTTTGGAATAGTTTGTAGAGAATTGGTGTCAATTCCTCTTTGAATGTTTGGTAAAATTCTGCTGTGAATCCATCTGGTCCTGTGCTTTTCTTTGCTGGGAGCCTTCTGATAACAGCTTCAATCTTCTTTACCGTTATTGGTCTGTTCAGATTTTCTACATCTTCTTGGCTCAGTTTTGGTAGCTTGTGTGTGACCAGAAATTTATCCATTTCCTCCAGATTTTCAAATTTGTTGGCATATAGTTGTTCATAGTAGTCTCAAATGATTCCTTGCATTTCAGATGTATCAGTTGTAATATCACCTTTTTCATTTCCAAGTTTTGTTATTCGGATCTTCTCTCTTCTTTTTTTAGTTAGCCGTGCTAATGGTGTGTCAATTTTATTTATCTTTTCAAAAAACCAACTTTTTGTTTCATTGATCTTTTGTATTGTTTTTTGGTTTTCAATTTCATTAAGTTCTGCTCTGATCTTAATGATTTCTTTCCATCTGCTAACTTTGGGTTTAGATTATTCTTGTTTTTCTAGTTCTTTAAGGTGAAGTGTTAGGTTGTTCACTTGCCATCTTTCCATTCTTCTGAAGTAAGCATTAAGGCAATAAATTTCCCCCTGAGTACTGCTTTTGCAGTATCCCACATGTTTTGGTATGATGTGTCATTATTTTCATTAGTTTCAATAAATTTTTTTATTTCCTCTTTGATTTCTTCTTGGACCCATATGTCATTAAGTAGAATGCTCTTTAATTTCCATGTGTTTGTATAGTTTCTAGAATTTCATTTTTTATTGATTTTTAATTTTAATCCATTGTGGTCTGAAAAAATACATAGGATAATTCCAATTTTTTTGAATTTGTTGAGACTTGATTTGTGACCTAACATGTGATCTATCCTGGAGAATCATTCATGTGCTGATGAGAAGAATGAATATTCTGAGGTTGTTGGATGGAATGCTCTGTAGATAACTGCCAAGTCCTATTGGTCTAAAATGTTGTTTCTATCTTGTGTTTCTCTGCTGATTATTTGCCTAGACGATCTGTCCAATATTGACAGTGGGGTGTTCAGGTGCCCTGCTATTATGGTATTAGTGTCTATTTCCCTTCTTTAGGTCTAATAGAGTTTGTTTTATAAATCTGGCTGCTCCAACATTGGGTGCATATATATTTATGATTGTTATGTCTTCTTGAAGGATCAATCCTTTTATCATTATGTAGTGGCCCTCATTATCTCTTTTTATGGTTTTTAGTTTAAACTCTGTTTTATCAGATATAAGAATAGCTACTCCAGCTCGTTTTTCATTTCTTTTTGCATGGTAAATCTTTTTCCATGCTTTCACTCTTAGTCTATTTGACTCTTTATAGATGAGGTGGGTCTCTTGAAGGCAGCATATAGTTGGGTCCTCCTTTTTAATCCAGTCAGCCAGTCTGTGTCTTTTAATTGGGGAATTTAAGCCTTTTACATTAAGAATTGTTATTGAAAAGTGTTGATTTCATCCTAGCATGTTATTGATTTTTGTTTGGCTGTCTTAAGTGTCTTTTGTTCCTTTCTTTCTGATTTACTGTTTCTTTTCTGTATTTGTTAGTTCCTTGGTTGTAGATAACCTTTTTTTTTGTTTGTTTTCATTGATGCCATTTTTATTATACTAGTGGCCTTTGATTTTTCTTGAGTTTTTATGGCAGTGGTAGTTGTTTTTCGGGTACCAAGCCCAGTACTCCCTGGAGAATTTCTTGTAAGGGTGGTCGTGTGGTAGTGAACTCCCACAGTTTTTGTTTGTCTGAGAAATGTACTGTCTGCCCTTCATTTCGGAAGGATAGCCTTGTGGGGTAGAGTATTCTTGGCTGGCAATCTCTTTCTTTTAGTATTTTGAATATATCATCCCATTCCTTTCTGGCTTTTAGGGTTTGTGATGAAAAGTCTGATGTTAGTCTGATGGGGGCTCCCTTATAGGTGACTTGATGCTTCTCTCTTGCAGCTTTTAAGATTCTCTCTTTGTTTTTGAGTTTTGCCAATTTGACTATAACATGTCTTGGAGAAGACCTTTTTGGGTTGAATACGTTTGGAGATCTTTGAGCTTCCTGAATCTGAAGATCTGTGTCTTTTCCTATGCCTGGAAGTTTTCTGCCACTATTTTGTTGAATATGTTTTCAATGCAATCTCCTTTTTCCTCCCCTTCTGGAATACCCATGATGCAGATATTTGAGCACTTAATGTTGTCTAATATCACTCAGGTTTTCTTCAATGCTTTTAATTCTTTTTTTTTTTTTTTTTTTTGTCTGCTTGTGTTATTTCAAACAGCCCATCTTCAAGGTCAGAAGTTCTCTCTTCTGCTTCTGCAAGCCTGCTGGTTAAACTCTGTTGTGTTTTTTATTCATTGAATGAATTCTTCAGTTTGGCAAGCTCTGCTACATTCTTTTTCAGGGCATTGATTTCCTTGTACATTTCTTCTTTCAGGTCCTGTATACTTTTCCTCATTTCATCATGTTGTCTAGCTGAATTTTCTTATATCTCATTTAGTTTGCTTAGAATTATCACTCGAAATTCCTTGTCAGACATTTCAAGGGCTTCTTCTTCTATAGGATCTAGAGCTGGAGAGTTATTACCATTTGGTGGTGTACTTTCTTGATTTTTCATATTTCTGGTATCTTTCCTTTGATGTTTAGTCATTGTGGCAGGGGATTTCATAGTCCACTGGTTCAACACTATTGTCTGGCTAGGATGCTGCTGTGGCTGCCAATTTGGTATGGCTGCCTCAGTATGTGCTCGGTTGGCCACTGGTGCCTTGGTTGTGTGGTCACCTCAGGTCTTGGGCCTCTCTGAGTTGCTGCCTCTCTGGTCAGAATGCACTCAGCCAGGCTGGGGATGGAGTCAGGTGGCAGTGGCAAGGCCCACCTGCTGGGTCACACACCAGCACTGCAGGGCATGTGGTCTCTGCAGATATTCCACTTCTCCGGCTGGACGTCTCCCTTCTCCGTGCTCACTGGGCCGGGTCGGGGATGGAGTCCGGCAGTGCGGGCAAGGTCTACCTGCTGGGTCATGCACTAGCACTGCAGGGCATGTGGTCTCTGCAGATCTTCCACTTCTCTGGCTAGATGTCTCCCTGCTCCGTGTGCACTCGGCCAGGCCAGGGATGGAGTCAGGTGGTGGCAGTGAGGCCCACCTGCTGGGTCACACGCCAGCACCACAGGGTGTGTGGTCTCTGCAGAGCTTCCACCTCCCCTGCTGGACGTCTCCCTGCTCCATGCGCACTCAGCTGGGCCAGGGATGGAGTCCCAAATATTTTAGATTTTATCCTGTAGGCATTTAGGAGCAAGTAAAGGATATTTATTTATTTTTGGCTGGCCTAGAGATGTGAAAGGGAGGGGGGAAGGAAAGTGAAAGGTTGGTTAATGGATACAAAATTACAAATAGATAGGAAAAATAAGTTCTATTGGTGTACAGTCAAAGTAAGCATCTATAATTAACAATAATTCACTGCATATTATCAAATTGCTTGAAGAGAGGAGATCAAATGTTCACATCAAAAGAAATGATTAAGTTTTGCAATGATAAATATGCTAATTATTCTGATTTGATCATCACACATTGCATACATTTATTGAAATATAACTCTATACCCCATAAATAATGTATTATCAATATGTTTCAATAAAAAGTAAAGATTTTAATCAAGAAGTCAAATTTACTTTTTAGCAGCATTGTCCTTCAGCAAAGTAGAATGTGTATTGAAGGTGTAATAGAATGAAAGCAGGAAAACAAGTTTGAAGGTTTTTATAACCCTCATTCTTCAAATTCCTCTTCCTCTGAAAGAACGTCAATGACCTGAACTAGGACATTAGCTGTGCGAAATGGAGAAGAGAGGCCAGGTCCTACAGATGTTAAGACTTCCAGGACTAAGGCTTGGGTAGCTGAGAACTTGAGGCAGCCATTCACAGAGACAGGACATATAGGAAAAGGACCATTCTAGAGGACATTTAAATACAAATGTCCAGGAGATAGCTGTTTATACGGGACTGGGAGTTTTATTCTGTAGTAACTATATTTCCAAAAATTCCTTCCTCTGCATCTCTGAGTCTAGGTTAGGATTTGCCACAGAAAAATTTATGTGAAGCTTACATAAGTTAGAGGCAGTGAAGGGCAGACACCGAGTTACCATGGATTCCAGTTTGTCCTTGCTCTTCCCTGCTCCATGTCCAGCTCTTCCTGACAACTGGCTATGCTGACCAACAGAGCAGAAGCAGTGAGGAGCCAACAATCTGCCACCAACTACTACACTGACCCCTTCGGGGCTCCACTTCAGGAGCTACATGTCCCTTGTTTCTGTATTCACCACATACATCCAGTGTCAAATTGAATCTGTTTATTTTTTCTCTCTTCATTCCCACGGCCACTATCTTAGCCTATTATATCTCATCAAAAATTCTGCAATGACTGAATTAACTCTGGTTTAACTACTCTTTCTAGTACACATTTCACACAGTTGTTAAAGTGGTCTTTCTAGAATATAAATCTGATAACATCCATTCTTCTGCTCAAAACTCTTCAGTTGGATTCCATGGCCCACTGGAGGAAATAGAGGCATCATCTAATTACATAAAATGCCCACCATGATTTGATATCTTCCATCCATCCACCCGTGAAGCTTCCTGCATACCTTATCCTCCAATAACACTAAAATACCCCTTGTTTTCTTCACAATGCTTTTCATATGCTTGAAATGCCATCCATCTGCCTGGATAGGCTTCTATCTTCACCCCTACTTGTCTACCTTAAAAATCCATACTCTTCCTTCAAGTCTGTTATGAAATATTATCTTTTTCATGAACCCCAAGGCAGATTTAGGACCTGCTTTTCCTGTGTTCCCACTACACTTAGTATATGGCTAAAATGCATTTGCTATTTTGCATTAAAATTGCATGTCTGTCTCTACATTACACCATGAGTTTTTTTTTTTAGGCAGGAACAATGGATTTTATTCAATCATCTCTATATTTAGCTTAGTCCTGAGGAAGAGTGGCCCTCAAACATGTTCTTAATTGAAATTATAATACACATGAAGTCATGTAAATTACTGCCATCCTCATAAGGGATTTATAACCTGTTTGAGAACTACTACATATAACGTTTTATTAATAAACAAAATATCAGAATTGAATAATACAAAAAGGGGATAAGGAATTAAAACTAGAAGAAGGCACAAAAGTTACCAGTTCAGAAAATAAAGTCACTAGCTTTTGTGACTGAAGATAATGAGATTTGAACTTGAGCTTGAAGAATATGCAGACATCAGGTAGGCAGAGAGAGGAGGAAGGATGCCATGAAGCTTGTCACTCTCTCTGTGACAGAACAGATTCTAGAAAGAGCCACATGCAGCAAGTGAGGTATACAAGTTCCATGATGCTCACAGATTACATGCAAAAATATGTTATAAAAGAGAAATGGAATGTGAGCCTGCAGTCCCCCCCCCCCAAGGTTAAAGACAGTAAGTCAAGAACCTAGGAGGCTAGCACACAGCAGTGTTTTCTGAGCTGACTTTCTTTACCAAAAATAAATATGAGTTCTTTTTTAAAAAAATAAGATACCAAAGGGAAAAATCTTTCTGAGAGTTCAAACCATCATAACATATTTTTACTGCATTGTGTGGGCTGATCTTGCTCTTTGTGTGACCCTTCATGCAAAGGAATAGGAACAAGGTTCAGTGACTATGAAAAAAACTTGTAACATTGGAAACCATTTTCTCAAATCAGGAATTCTGCTGCAAATTTTAATTGACATTCATATGGCCTTCACGACATTCTCCCTAAGGTACACTTCCACTTATTTCCAGTCTTTCCCTATAAAGAGCATACTCCAGCCCCAAATACAGATTTCCATGTAAAACAAATGTAACATGATCATAGAAAGAAATACATCACAGAGGTTTGACAGCTTGAGGGAGCAAAAGAGCAGAAAGAGCTTTAGAGAACAAATGAGGAAAAAAGAAAACCCAATAGAACTCAAATTTACCTCTGAACAATTGGGGAAATGGAGGAGGTGGGTACCACCAGGGAAATAGATGGAAGGTATAAATTCCCATTCATCCCTTTCAACAGAATCAGGAAAAGTTCATTGACATAGTCTGTTTTGCTTTGTTTTGTGTTGTTTAAAGTGGGCAAACAGACCGATGACAGCATGCTCTACAAATACACAGAAGCTGACATCAAGATCTGTTTAAAGCTAAAGCCCCCAGAAGACTGGCCGATAGATTGGCAATCAATGGACATAGGTCTGGGGTAACCTTAAATCATGAACTAGCACTCAGTTCTGCATTTTGCGTGTGGGTGAAGTGAATGGGTTTTTTAATTCTGCTGAATATGTAGTCTAAATGCAATTCAAAAACTTAATGTTGGATATATATTCCAAAGTATTTTTTGTCAACTAAATGTCTTAACATAAATTTAGATTTTAGACTTTTCCTAGGCATTGATAAAGGAGCTACTGAGAAGTAGTCCATGAAAATAGTTATTTTGGAGCATTCATGAAAATTTTCACAGAAAGGAATTGCCACAAAAATAAAGAGAAAGCAGCAATGGATTATATTATGTACCTGCAGACTCATTTATTGATTTTCATTAGTTATGACCTGATTTTTTTAGTATTAGTACCTTATATTTACTTTATAAATCATGTGATGCACACTTAGAAAAATAAATCTTCTGAGGCAACAGTGTGTAAGGGGTGAACCATTCCCCTGACTTCTTCTCTCTGTGCATAAGAATCTAGGCTACAAACGGTAGTTAGAATATACCTATTATAATATCAACACTACAGATAAGCAAAGGTGTATAAAGAATTATGAGTGCTATAGTAAGACAGGGATATTAATTTTCTCACAAAAAAGTTACTTTTTTCTTTTTTTTTTTTTTTACCTTTGGAAAGAGAAAAATTTTATCAAGTCACCTAAAAATAAAACTGTCAAACTCATGTACTTATTATGCCAGAGGTAAGGGTCTGGGGAGGCATGATAGCTGGACTCAATCCACCCTGTCTTCTTATCAGGTTCTTGACTCTGCCACAGAAAAGAATTCAAGACCAGAGTCATAGTAGAAGATGAAAACAGGTTTAATGTAACAGATAAGAGATACAGATTTCACAGAGAGAGTGCAGCCTAACTCCAGAAGCTGAGCAGGGCCCACACCAACTTTAATGCAAAAGTAAGAAATACACACTTAAAATTTAGTTGAAGAGCACAGGCTAGATCAAGATGTGAGCAGCCACCAGCTAAAAGAAAGCTTAACACAAAAGTAAGGTACACACCTCAGCTGGCGAAGTGCCGGTTGGCCCCAGGAAAGTGAGCAGCAACCCCACCTCTTGCTGGGATTCAGCTTTTATAGTTTTATTCTCTAATACATATTCATGCTATCTAATGAATATTCAATTAAGGGGTGGTTCCCTGTTATGTAACACAATCTTGCACATGCTTAGTTGATCTCTTTTTTTGTTTGTTTGGTTTTTTGTCTTTTTTGTGACCCGCACTCAGCCAGTGAGTGCACCGGCCATTCCTATATGGGATCCGAACCCACGGTGGGAGCATCGCTGCACTCCCAGCACCGCACTCTCCCGATTGCACCACAGGCTCGGCCCTTAGTTGATCTCTTTTTAGGGCATGTTCATTGGTCAAATTCTATCACGTGCACTAGAAATATTCAAGAATATTCTGTGCTTTTTAGTACCCCAATGGAAGGTCATTTAAAGGATAAAGTCCCATCCACTGAGCATGCTTGGTCACTGGGGTTGCATAAGCTGGAATAAACTACTTTGACTGAGCATGCTCAGTTTCTGGATTTGCATAAGTCTGCCCCTTGTGGTCTCAATTTCTCTGTGCTGTTGCCAAAAATAGGTCCAACAAGCAACAGTAACTTTGCTCTGGGGGGGCCTAGAGGAGGGACCTGTGACCAAGAGGAGTGGCTTGAAACCCAGAGCTTTGTTCGTAAACCCAAACCCATGGAAACAGAGCACCTCCTATCTCATTATTGCTTAAAGATTAATTACAGAACTATCTCACCTCAATGTCTCTTTGAAAAATAAGTTGAAAATAGTCCACATGTCCACTTTAATAAGCCATTGATACATATATTTATTACTTTTTCAATATTTCTTTCATGTTGCAGATTGTTGAGAGCATTATACATGAATTTTCATTAGGCTTTCCATATTACTGACATTTATAGGATTTCACTGCAATGTGAGTTTTCACTTGACTTTTAAAGTATTTGTTAAAATTTTAAACTTTCCTGAATTTTGAAAACTAATGGGATTTCAACCCAGTCTGCATCTGTACATGTTTTTGTCAACATATGTGCCAGCTAAAGGCTCTTCCACATTCCTTAGATTCAACATTTTTATCCAGAAATTTTTTTTTCATAACTTCAAAAGGATCAGAACCAACTAAAGGCTTTACCTCACTGTTTACACTCATAGGTTTTCTCTCCAATGTGAGTCCTTTCATGACATTGAAATGAACGGGACTAGCTAAAGGCTTTTCCAAATACCTCACATTTATAAAGTCTATCTCCAGTGTATGTTGTCATGTGTCTTCAAACACCTGCAAGAGAAATGAATGTTCCTTATTGTTACAGTGTTTATCTCCAGTATGAATCCTTTCAAGAATTGTAAAAGAGTGCGGATAACTGAAGGCTTTCCCCATATGGCTTCCCTTCATATTCCTGATTTTCACATGGTTTGTGTCCAGTGCTATGGAGTATACATAAAGCAAATGTATTTCACAGGGCCTGGTTTTCCAAAGCCTTGCAGTTTCAAATGTTAACCTTGCAAAAGACAGGAAATTTTTCCCAGGCTATAGTCTCCATTGTAAGATAAAGAATTGTAACACAGCAAGGTTGCTGGTTCAAAGACAGACAGGTTACTAATTGATATGTAAAGATACTGGGAAGTTGCTGTAAGAAGAGAATGTTTGCTAGAAATCAAGCTTTTTGTTGGTGGATCGACTTAACTTCTTGAAAATTCCATTATGGAATGTCACCTTGCTTGTCTTACTGAATGTTACCAACTTCTATTGTTAAACTTGTTAAGCTATACTTAGCAAAAACCCCACCAATGTTCTCTTCCTGAAACTTCCTGACCTGGAGAATAAATGCAGGAAGAGAACCCCAATTCGTGGTTAATTTCCCAAATGGAAGGAATGCCTGTCTCTTGAGGGTTCCAGGAGATTAACCCCTCTCAGGGCTTCTCACTGCTCAGAAGAGAAGGGCTTTGAATAATCTTTTGCAGCTCCATCACCGAGGGGAAAAGGGGATGACAAATCCATGGGAGGCAAAGCAACACAGTGCGAGATGGGATGTGGCTATTAGGGAATGAATGACAAATGAAGACTTTTTTGCACAAAATACATTCGCGTGATTTTACTCTAGGAGTATTTTTCTCATTTTGATGAGGATTTGGAATTGGCTGAAAGTTTCTCCAGAGTGAAGACTTCCTTTAATTTCACTGACTCTCTACAATATGATTGCTTACCTTACATGCCTACTGTGACTTTCATACTGGTCTTTCAATATTTCTTCATACAAAAGACAAGTTTTAAAGATCTCTCCCATGATATCTCTGTAGAGTTTTTTCTGGGAATGATCCAGCATAGTCCACTCCTCCAAAGAAAAGATGACACCACATCCTCAAAGGCCACTGAGTCCATTTCTGAGCTTCCAAGTGTCACAGCATCCTCCCTAGGGTTCCCAAGGCCAGAGCAGAACACAAGCAACAAAGGCTGAAGCAGAGCTACCTGAGGTTGTTACAGGCAGGTGACACTCACTGACCCATGCAACAGAATAGAGAGCAATGACCATATGTCTTCGAGGAGTCACTTCCCCACCACTTTCATTTTAATGAATCAATCAAAAGCTAAGAGAACAGAGTCTATTCTGGTTCTCTGAATTTTTCCTTTCTGTTGACCATCCACTTTCTCCTATTCTTTTTCTGTGTGTCCACTGAAATATTCTGAGCTAAGACAGGACATTTTATGCCAGACTCTTTTTTATTAGTAGTTATGAAACAATATTTCATTTCTAAATCTGTAACTGCTGAGTTAGTCTTAAATACCTAGGATACAGTTATTACACATCTTAGGAAATTGGTTTTACCAACAATGTTCTTTTAAAACACATGTTTTTTATTACTTTCCCAAGAATAGTCTATGTCTACTTATGTTATGGAACACTTCAACTGATTCCCCCATTTGGATTCTTTATATTTTTCTCTACACTGTCATAATAAAATAGGATACAAGAAAGCCGCTGTTCTGCCCTCATGCTGTGGATGACCAACGACAGTCGTCCCTCCCTACACGCAGGGATTGGTTCCAGGACCCCCACACTCCCACTCTTCAGTATACCGAAATTCCGCAGATAACTTGAAGGTCGTGATGTTCTAGTAATGCTGGAGACCCAAATCAGTTTCCTTAAGATTATTATTTGGGAGCTGCAAAAGCAAGTCTCGAAACAGGGAACATGGCACCAGGGCTGCTGTGGATGCAGACAGGATCCCAGAGGCCGGGGCCACGATGAAGGCAGCCAGCTGCCCTATTCAGGATTCGAGGCTTCAGGCTGGCATTAAAGAAGATTCCTGGGAGCACCCAAGCCGCACCACGACTGAACAGCCCGAGGTGGCAGCGGCCGAGAATGGGGAAGGCGACAAACCAGAGGCAGAGAGTGAGCACCCGACCTGGCACAGCACTGTGAGTGACCCCTGGCCCAGCTCTGTTCGGGGGGCTGACGACCACCCAGCTCCCGCCTGCATCACCAGTTCACTCACCACCCTGGGGATGCCTCCATTTTCCCAGGTGCTGGCAGCTCTGCCCGGCTCAGCCGTCACTGAGCATTCCCACTCGCTTGGCCTGGCACGGGGCTTTCGGGAGCCTGTGGGCCAGCCTCCCCTCCCACTCTCTCTGCAGTTCTCTGGCGGGGCTGGTGGCGGAGGGCGTCCCCAGCCAGTGTCAGGAGGGCAAGGAAGTATGGGCAGGCCGACTGTCACTCCACCACACCCTGGACTCCGGCCCCAGGTAAACTTCCTGTTACTGGGAGGCAGATACCATCTCTGCGGCCACCAGTTTGGAAAAAAGCCTAACCAATTTCTGGTTGGGAATAGTGTGGTAGGAGAGTTCCCAGGTCCGCTTGAACCTGCCGGAGAACAGGTTGCAGGTGGGCGCTAGATTCGGTCTATGCCGGGGGAATACAAAGGTGAACAAGTCCTGAGAAAGATCTACACAATGCTACAAAGGCACCCAGAGTGACCGGACGTCTGTGCCTAACAGAAACCTGGTAGACTTCCTGGGCGAGGCGGTGCCGAGCAGGGTCTTGAAGGCCCAGCTGATAGATGAGGGGTGCAGAAGACACTCCCCAGCCCAGCACAGTGCGCACAGAGTAGGGAGACGTGCGGCCAGGGAGGCGCAGACTCACCAGAAACCACACACCCTGTGGGGTCGCCACTGCACAATCCAACAGCCTGGGCCAGAACACACGGAACAAGGAGAAGTCCTGCACGGGAAGTGAAAGCTCAACAGAGATCACACACCCTGTGGTACGTGATCCACCAGCCCAGCAGAGTCCAAGCTGATCAGAAAGGTGGCTCCCCAGAGAAGCCCAAAACCCGAGGCAACCACACACACAAGGCACTAGAGGCCAACTGAGCAGTCACGGAGGTAGCCATATGACACTGGCAACCACAGCAACATCCTAGTTAGTCATTAGTCTCAAACCGGTGGACTGTGAAACCCGCTGCCACAATGAATAAACATCAAAAAAAAGATACCAGAAATACAAAAAAATCAAGAAAATATACCACCAAAAGTTAATAAATCTCAAATTCTAGATCCTATAGAACAAGAAGCCCTTGAAATGACTGACAAGGAATTTCGAGTGATAATTCTAAGGAAACTGAATGAGATACAAGAAAACACAGCTAGACATCATGATGAAATGAGGAAAAGTATACAGGATCTGAAAGAGGAAACGTACAAAGAAATCAATGTCCTGAAAAAAAAATGTAGCAGAACTTGCTGAGCTGAAGAAGTTATTCAGCGAAATAAAAAACACAACGGAGAGTTTAACCAGCAGGCTTGTCGAAGTTGAAGAGAGAACCTCTGAACTTGAAGATGGGCTGTTTGAAATAACACAAGCAGACAAAAAGAAAGAAAGAAGAATCAAGGACATTGAAGAAAATCTGAGAGAGATATCAGAAAACCTTAAGTGCTCAAATATCAGAGTCATGGGTATTCCAGAAGGGGAGGAAAATGGAAATTCCATTGAAAACATATCCAACAAAATAGTGTCAGAAAACTTCCCAGGTATAGGAAAAATCACAGATCTTCAGATCCAGGAAGCTCAACGATCTCCAAACGTATTCAACCCAAAAAGGCCTTCTCCAAGACATGTCATAGTCAAATTGGCAAAACTCAGAGACAAAGAGAGAATCTTAAAAGCTGCAAGAGAGAAGCGTCAAATCACATATAAGGGAACCCCAATCAGGCTAACATCAGACTTTTCATCACAAACCCTAAAAGCTAGAAAGGAATGGGATGATATTTTCAAAATACTAAAAGACAAAGATTGCCAGCCAAGAATACTCTACCCTGCAAGGCTATCCTTCCGAAATGAAGGGCAAATAGTATATTTCTCAGACAAACAAAAACTGTGGGAGTTCACTACCACATGACCACCCTTACAAGAAATCCTCAAGGGAGTACTGGGTTTGGTTCCTGAAAAATAACTACCACTGCCATAAAAACCCAAGAAAGATCAAAACCCACTAGTATAATAAAAATGGCATTCATGAAGAGAAAACAAGCAAACAAAAATGCTATCTAAAACCTAAGGAACCAACAAACACAGAAACCAAACAGTAAATCAGAAAGCAAGGAACAAAAGACACCTAAGACAACCAAACAACCAATAAAATGCTAGGAATAAATCAACACCTTTCAATAACAACTGTTAATGTAAAAGGCTTAAATTCCCCAATCAAAAGACACTGACTGGCTGACTGGATCAAAAAGGAGGACCCAACTATATGCTGCCTACAAGAGACCCACCTCACCCATAAAGATTCACATGGACTAAGAGTGAAAGGATGGAAAAAGATTTACCATGCAAACAGAAAAGAAAAATGAGCTGGAGTAGCTATTCTTATATCTGACCAAATAGACTTTAAACTAAAAACCATAAAAAGAGACAATGAGGGACACTACTTAATGATAAAAGGACTGATCCATCAAGAAGACATAACAATTATAAATATGTACGCACCCAATGTTGGAGCAGACAGATTTATAAAACAAACTCTATTAGACCTAAAGAAAGAAATAGACACTAATACCATAATAGCAGGGGACCTGAACACCCCACTGTCAATATGAGACAGATCATCTAGGCAAAGAATCAGTAGAGAAACACAAGATCTAAACAATACTCTAGACCAATTGGAATTGGCAGATATCTACAGAACATTCCACCCAACAACCTCAAAATATTCATTCTTCTCAGCAGCACATGGATCATTCTCCAGGATAGATCACATATTAGGTCACAAATCAAGTCTCAATAAATTCAAAAATATTGGAATTATCCCATGTATCTTCTCAGACCACAATGGATTAAAACTAGAAATTAATAACAAACGAAACTCTGGAAACTATACAAGCACATGGAAATTAAACAGCATTCTACTTAATGACACATGGGTCCAGGAAGAAATCAAGCAGGAAATCAAAAAATTTATTGAAACTAATGAAAACAATGATACATCACACCAAAACCTGTGGGATACTGCAAAAGCAGTACTCAGGGGGAAATTTATTGCATTAAACGCTCACTTCAGAAGAATGGAAAGATGGCAAGTGAACAACCTAACACTTCACCTTAAAGAACTAGAAAAACAAGAACAATCCAAACCTAAAGTTAGCAGATGGAAAGAAATCATTAAGATCAGAGCAGAACTGAATGAAATTGAATACCAAAAAAACAATTCAAAAGATCAATGAATCAAAAGGTTGGTTTTTTGAAAAGATAAGTAAAATTGACAAACCATTAGCATGGATAACAAAAAAAAAAGAAGAGAGAAGACTCATATAACAAAAATTAGAAATAAAAAAGGCGATATTACAACTGATTCATATGAAATACAAGGAATCATTCGAGACTACTGTAAACAACAATACGCCAACAAATTTGAAAATCTGGAGGAAATGGATAAATTTCTGGACACACACAAGCTCCCAAAACTGAACCGTGAAGACGTAGAAAATTTGAACAGACCAATAACAATAAAGGAGATTGAAGCTGTTATCAGAAGGCTCCCAACAAAGAAAAGCCCAGGACCAGATGGATTCACAGCAGAATTTTACCAAACATTCAAAGAGGAATTGACACCGATTCTTTACAAACTATTCCAAAAGATTGAAACGGACGCAAATCTCCCAAACTCATTCTATGAAGCAAACATCATCCTGATACCAAAACCAGGTAAAGATATAACCAAAAAAGAAAACTACAGGCCAATATCCTTGATGAATATAGATGTAAAAATCCTCACTAAAATACTAGCAAACAGAATACAGCAACACATATGTAAAATCATTCATCACGATCAAGTGGGATTCATCCCAGGGATGCAAGGTTGGTTCAACATACGCAAATCAATAAATGTGATACACCATATTAATAAACTCAAACACAAGGACTATATGATCATCTCTATAGATACTGAAAAAGCATTTGATAAAGTTCAGCACTCATTCATGACAAAGACCCTCTATAAGTTAGGTATAGAGGGAAAGTATCTCAATATAATTAAAGCCATATATGCCAAACCCACTGCCAATATCATCCTGAATGGGGAAAAGCTGAAAGCTTTTCCTTTAAGAACAGGAACTAGACAAGCATGCCCACTCTCACCACTCCTATTCAACATAGTGTTGGAAGTACTAGCCAGAGCAATCAGAGAAGAGAAGGAAATAAAGGGCATCCAGATTGGAAAAGATGAAGTCAAACTGTCCCTGTTTGCAGATGACATGATCCTATATATCGAACAGCCTAAAACCTCTACAAAAAAAACTGTTGGAATTGTTAAATGATTTCAGCACAGTAGCAGGATACAAAATCAACACACAAAAATCTGTAGCAATTCTTTTCTCCAATAGTGAACATGCAGAACGAGAAATCAAGAAAGCCTGCCCATTTACAATAGCCACCAAAAAAATAAAATACTTAGGAATTGAGTTAACCAAGGAGGTGAAAAATCTCTATAATGAGAACTACAAACCACTGCTGAGAGAAATTAGAGAGGATACAAGAAGATGGAAAGATATTCCATGCTCTTGGATTGGAAGAATCAACATAGTGAAAATGTCCATACTACCCAAAGTGATATACAAATTCAATGCAATCCCCATCAAAATTCCAAAGACATTTTTCTCAGAAATGGAAAAAACTATCCAGACATTTATATGGAACAATAAAAGACCACGCATAGCCAAAGCAATGCTGAGCAAAAAAAATAAAGCTAGCGGCATAACACTACCTGACTTTAAGCTCTACTACAAAGCTATAATAACCAAAACAGTATGGTACTGGCATAAAAACAGACACACTGACCAATGGAATAGAATAGAGAATCCAGAAATCAACCCACACACTTACTGCCATCTGATCTTTGACAAAGGCACCAAGCCTCTTCACTGGCGAAGGGACTGCCTCTTCAGCAAATGGTGCTGGGATAACTGGATATCCATATGCAAGAGAATGAAACTAGATCCATACCTCTCACCGTATACAAAAATCAACTCAAAATGGATTAAGGATTTAAATATACACTCTGAAACAATAAAACTTCTTAAAGAAAACATAGGAGAAACACTTCAGGAAATAGGACTGGACACAGACTTCATGAACACAACCCCAAAAGCACGGGCAACCAAAGGAAAAATAAACAAATGGGATTATATCAAACTAAAAAGCTTCTGCACAGCAAAAGAAACAATTAACAGAGTTAAAAGACAACCAACAGAGTGGGAGAAAATATTTGCAAAATATACATCTGACAAAGGATTACTATCCAGAATATATAAGGAACTCAAACAACTTTACAAGAAGAAAACAAGCAACCCAATTAAAAAATGGGCAAAAGAGCTAAGTAGGCATTTCTCTAAGGAAGATATACAAATGGCCAACAGACATATGAAAAAATGCTCAACATCACTCAGCATCTGGGAAATGCAAATCAAAACCACATTGAGATACCATCTAACCCCAATTAGGATGGCTAAAATCCAAAAGACTCTGAACGATAAATGCTGGTGAGGTTGCAGAGAAAACGGAACTCTCATACATTGTTGGTGGGACTTCAAAATGGTGCAGCCTCTATGGAAAATGGTATGGAGGTTCCTCAAACAATTGCAGATAGATCTACCATATGACCCAGGTATTCCACTGTTGGGAATATACCCAGAGGAATGGAAATCATCAAGTCGAAGGTATACCTGTTCCCCAATGTTCATCGCAGCACTCTTTACAATAGCTAAGAGTTGGAACCAGCCCAAATGCCCATCATCAGATGAGTGGATACGGAAAATGTGGTACATCTACACAATGGAATACTACTCAGCCATAAAAACGAATGAAATACTGCCATTTGCAACAACATGGATGGACCTTGAGAGAATTATATTAAGTGAAACAAGTCAGGCACAGAAAGAGAAATACCACATGTTCTCACTTATTGGTGGGAGCTAAAAATTAATATATAAATTCACACACACACACACACACAAACCGGGGGCGGGGGGAGAAGATATAACAACCACAATTATTTGAAGTTGATACGACAAGCAAACAGAGGGGACATTGTTGGGGGGGAGGGGAGGAGGGAGAAGGGAGGGAGGTTTTGGTGATGGGGAGCAATAATCAGCCACAATGTATATCGACAAAATTGAATTTAAAAATATATATATATATATATATAAACTGTAAAAAAAAAAAAGAAAATATAAACCTATTTTAAAGGTCTATTTGTTGCTCATTCAAATTTCTCTATTTTATTTGATGTTCCTAAATAATCTAGTACCATAATTTTACAAGGAGGAAATAATTTAGCAACAAAAAGAATTAATAGAGAAATTTTAAATATTTTATTTCTTTGATAGTGGGCTTACCACTAGGACAGTCAAAAGAAAAAATAGCACAGTATCTGCTTCAATGGTGTATACTCATATAATATGCAAAAATTTTTAAAAAAAAAAGAAACTTGATTTGTGGCTTAATGTGGTCTATCCTGGAGAATGATCCCTGTGCTGATGAGAGGAATGTATATTCTGCAGTTGTTGGATGTAATTTTCCATGTATGTCTGTCAAGTCCATTTGGTTTAAAGTGCTATTTAAATTCAATATTTCTCTGCTAATTCTTAATCTCAATAATCTGTTCAGTGCTAACTATTACTGTGTTGATGTCTATCTCTCCCCTTAGATCCAGAACAATTGCTTTTACATATCTGGGTGCTCCAATGTTGGGTGCATATGTATTATGATTGTTATATCTTCTTGCTTCATTGATCCTTTTATTATATAGTGTCCTTGTTTGTCTCTTTCTATTGTTCTTGGTTGGAAGTCTATGTTATCTGATATAAGTATGGCAACTCCTGCTTGTTTTTGGTTTCCATTTGCATGGAATGTCTTTTTCCATTCTTTCACTGTTAGTCTATGTGTATCTTTACTGATGAAGTGAGTTTCTTGCAGGCAGTTGAATATACTTGGGTCTAATTTTTTAATCCATTCAGCCAGTCTATATCTTTTAAGTGGGGATTTTAATCCATTTACAATCAGGGTTGTTATTGAAATGTATTTTCTTATTCCTACCATTTTATTAATTTCTTTATGGTTGTTTTATGCTTAATTTGTTCCTTTTATTGTTTCTCTTTGCTCTTGGGTTGTGTGTGTGTGTGTGTGTGTGTGTGTGTGTGTGTGTGTGTGTGGTGATAAAATACATTTTTTTCTCTTCCTCATTTGCAAATCTGTTCTACTAACAGTCTTTATTCTTTCTCGTGTACTTATGTTGACATATCTCTCTTTTGATTCCAGATGTAGAACTTCCTTGAGGATTTGTTGAAAGGCCTGCCTTGTGGTGGTGAATTCCCACAGTTTTTGTTTATCTGGGAAAGATAGTATTTCTCCTTAATTTCTGAAGGAAATGTTTGCTGGATATAGTATTCTTGGTTAGCAGGGGTTTTTCTCTCAGCATTTTAAATATGTCATCCCACTGTTGCCTGGCCTGTCAGTTTTCTGTTGCGAAGTCTGCTATTAGCCTGATGGGGATTTCCTTATATTTAATTTGACCCCTTTCTTTTTCTTTTTCTTTTTCTTTTTTTTTTTGTTTTGTTTTGGTTTTTGTTTGTTTGTCTGTTTGTTTGCTTCTTTCTTTGTTCTGTTCATTTTGTTATTTTTCTTTATTTTTCTCTTTATATTTTATTAAAACATAATTGATTGTATGTATTTGTAAACTGCTATGCTGAATATCAATATCTGTGTGCAATACGTGATGCTCAAATCCAGATAATTAGCATATTCAAAATTACAAAATGTAATCATTTTTGTGGCCCTTTACCAATTTCTTGTTAAATGTCCCCCTTCCCTCTCCATTTCCCAGCTTTGGTAACTTCTGCTCTGTTCTCTCCTTTTGAAAATTCAGTGTATTGCTGTGACCATTGTATCTTTCTTTCTTTGTTTATTTTTTAACCTCCCACTTATGATTGAGGACACACTCAATGGAAACATGAAACAATGCTCAACATCAGTAAGCTTCAGGGAAATGCATATCAAAACCGCATTGAGATATCATCTCACCCCAGTTAGACTGGCCATTATCAAAAAGACAGAGAATATCAAATGCTGGCGAGGATGTGGAGAAAGGGGAACACTCCTACACTGTTGGTGGAACTATAAATTAGTGCAGCCACTATGGAAAACAGTGTGAATGTTTCTCAAACTACAGCTTTTCTCTTGCTGTTTTCAGAATTCTTTCTTTGTCTTTGATTTTTGATCATTTGACTATTACAAGCCTTGGGCAGTCCTTTTTGGGTTTAATCTGTTTGGGAATCTTTGAACTTCTTCGATCTGTAAGACCCTATCTCTCCCAATTTGGGAAGTTTTCAGCTATTTTTTCATTAAATAGGCTTTCAATGCCTTTCTCAATTTCTTCCCTTTCCAATACACCCATACTACAGATTTTGTATATTAAAGTTTTCAGAAAGATTTTGTAGGTATTCTTAAATTTTTTTAATCCTTTTTCTTTTTTTTTTTTTTTGATCCAACTGTGTTATTTCAAAAAAACTTTCTTCTACCTCAGAAATTCTTTATTCTACTTGTTCTAGCCTGCTGCTTGTGCTCTCGGTTGTATTCTTTATTTTATTGAATGAATTCTTCAGTTCCAGGATTTCTGCTTAGTGTTTATGTGGGTGTGCATGTGCGTGTGTGTATCTCTGTTGAAATTCTCATATAAGTCCTGGATTTTATTTTTGACTTCATTGTGAATTCTCTCTGTTTTTTTATCCATCATGTTGAGTTTCCTTAGTATTGCCATTTGGGATTCCTCTTAAGGCAATTTGTCAGCATCCTGTTGTTTGGGGTCTGGTATTGGAGAATTGTAGTCTTCTTTTGAGTGAGTCATGTTTCCCTGTTTTTTTAATGCTTCTCATGTCTCTGTGTTGTCTGGGCCTTTGGTGGAATAGTCACTTCTTTTAATTCTGAGTGTGGTTTTTGAAGGGAGAGACTCTTTCCTGTAAAAGTGTTCTATATTGACAGTCAAATTGGGTGCTTTGTTTGGATATGGGTGAGGATGGTAGTGCAGCCTTCATGCAACTTCTTCAACTATATTCAATCTTGGAGTTGTCTGTGTGTGACTTTGGGGCCTAGGCAGTGGGCCCTCAGCAGTTTCTTGCTGGAGTGAATGTTTCATTGTAAGTCAATG